>NC_137696.1:71239947-71839947 GCF_964034855.1 Anser brachyrhynchus
TGGGGGGCTTGTCGGAGGCTGCAGTGTCTCATCTCTTACTACCTGACTGACTCCAGCTCTGGGTGCCAATACTTAAATGTTGTTCATAAATCATCACACTTTATAAAATAATCTGGAGAAATGGATTATGACCCATGCAAGCACGAAGTCAGACTTGATGAACATCCTACTTCTTCTGAGCACCCACTGTGTGACCCCAGTCAACACAGAAGGTAACAGTTTTCTTGTCTCATTTGGAGGACAAAGTGGCATGCACCACTCTGCTGGAAACCTGTTCCTTCAGAAACAGCAATGAACGCTAAATGAGCTTGTATTTAAATAAATGGAAGGGAAGTAGAATATTGTCTCATAGAGGTTTATATTCCGTCACTGTCTTGATCTGGATCTGTTGCCTGCATTTGATTTCTAGTTGAAAGAACCATTAGAACTGAAAGCATCTCTCTTCTGCAGAGATCAAGGTCTTCTTGGAAAACAAGTATTTATTCCAATTTCATATTTGTGATTTAAGTGCCCTAGAAATAACATCCTTAAAATTTTGTGAACCTTACTGTCCCGGAAAGAAGGAACACAGAACCAGAGCCTTTCAGGAACACTTATCTGCCAAGAGTATAAATGAGTTTATGTGGCATCACTTAACAGCTATTACCCAGAAGACTTTTAGAAGCCATTAATCATGACTGCAACACCAACAACTGTGGAATGGAAAAGAAAACTCATTTTGTTTTCTTCTTGTTTCCAATTGCTTATTCTCTTGATGCTGTTTCTTGACAGCACTGCAAAAGCAATGTAGTTTTATCTGTGAAGCTCAGAAACATTGTATTATGTTCAAGCTTCAACCAGGACACAGCTTGTAGAGATCAGAAACATCCAGCCTTCCTTTTCCTTCCTTGCCCAACAAAATCTGCCAAAGACAGTGTACATCTTTAGAACAACTAGTGCAATGAGTCAATTTTATTTTAAACAGCCAAATGGAAAGGCTTCCTGCATTTGTCTTGGGAAACTATTCCCCATTTCAGCAAGAGTGTTTTCCTGATTTTAACTGTATTTTCCAACTGGTGAACAGAGTTAAACCACTTAATGTTTGATCCAAGCCAAATATCTAGGCTCTTTCTGTAGCTGGTGGAGTAACATTCATACCAACCTGTATTGGAGATCGATGAGATGAATAGCCTTTTACAAATGATTTTTGGTTTGTTTTGGTTACAGTGGGAGCTCACAGGAGTGTACTGGACTGGAAACCAGACTTGTAGAAATCTTGAGAGACAGAGAATCCCACCAGAGCAGAGCAGAGCAGAGTAGTAGTTTCCTCTTGTAGTACCTGGTCACATGTGGCTCTGACGTACAGTAGTAGTAGATGTACATACTGAAATGTATGGAGAAATGAAACTACGCCAATGAAACTGTCAGATGACAGACTGTCCACTTCTTTTCAGGCTCTAATAAAGGTATGCAGGACCCTAGGTGCTGAAAATCAAATTTCATAATACTAACAGCTTAGGAGCTGTTTTGTTGTAGCAGACCAATATTTGTTTCATGCCCATGACTGGAATCTGAGGCAAGATTGCCATCTCTCAGCCTATCATGGTACATCTTGGAAAGACAGAAGATAACTATCTGTACTGTACATCACAGGGAGACAGACTTAAAGGTGTATTCCTTGCTGTTAATCTTTTCAAATTAAAAATTGCTTTTAAATTCCTCTTTAGGCATTCTCTGATCCTCAGAGTGAGCCAGAAATCACTTCCCAGTAGAAATAAGTGCAGAAGAAAGGTAACCTTAAGAAAGGACTGTTTCTTCAGCTTTATAATATTTTTTTGTTGTTGTTGTTTCCTCCAAGATGTGAGGAATGTCTAAGCAGCTCTGTCATCCGTGTCTGTCTCCCCCTCATTCTGAACATAGCTGATGATGGCTTGCGAAGGTATTAAAGGTCCCTGCAGGATGAAGGGAAGAACTACTAATTGGATTTATGTGGGACAACTACTGTACCTTCTGATGAACCTTGTTGAAAGAGATTTTCATAGATTTCTGCTCTCCAGCAGTTTGTGGGTCTCAGTATGAACTACTGGCCAGGGACTTTGTACCACAGGAGTATTAACAGCTTTCCAAACTTGCATATAAACACAAATAAGAAGTTTATGTATATAATATTGTACTAGAAAGCACTTTGCATGGAAACTAATGAACACTGAGATCAAGAAAGAAAAGTAAAAATGAAAATATTCCTCAGTGTAATTTAAGTCAATGGCTCTTATATGACTGCATATAGTGGATAGAGTCTTGCTTTTCAGGTTCTTTGAAGATTCTACATGCAATAAGCTATGTGGGATGCAGCTTGCTATGGGGAAAAATCCCTATTGATGTTACTGGCCCAAGAATCATATCTTAAGCATGATATTTATGACTTTGCATCAAATTATCCTTAAAAACCCACCTTGTTGCACCACTAGGATCCTGAAAACCCATTGTATAGTTTTCAAGTGTGGGCCCAAGTCTGTGATTGATCCCCATTGTTTTCAGGCACTGATTTTGGCCAAACCTGCTGCACTGAAGCTCACTCTTTATAAAAGGCTCTGCACACCCAAATCTGCAGGTGGCCATGCTTATCTCCCCAAGTCTTCTGTCAAACATCCCATGACATTGTAATTCAATATCTGGTAGATAATTTGGCCAGGCTCCTTTCTAGCAAGGTCTGAAATGTCATGAAGGGCAGATGGAGGACAGATGTTCTCTTGCTGGCCAACTGGATGCAGACAGCGTGGTTTGGTTTATTTTTTGAACTTTGCTCTATAAGACAGTGTCAACATAGTCTTTGAGTATTTTCTGGCTTCAGTTCATTCACTCGCTGCCTTACTGTCAATTCTCACACACATTTCTGTCTGCTATCCTTATTTCTGACCTCTCAGGTTGTTACTTTTATGAATGAATGCTGTAGTTTTACGTCACACATCGGGTTAAATTCTGCAGTCAGTTGCAATTGCAATGGATTGTAGCCAATGGCATTGAAAATACTATAGTCTTAAAAAACAAATCTGACTCCAGGTATTTCAAACCTGTCATTTGTGGCAAAACAGAACTGGTCACATGAAAGATGAAATGGAGTGCAAGGGGGTCAAGGTCAAAATGATAATGCACCAATGAAATTTAGCATGTTACAACTATTCATAGAATAGAACAAGGTCCATGGAGCTTCATTATAGCCTTTATATTATACCTAAATATATCCTATCCTTTGTATACGTATATATCCTATGAATATCCTATATATATTCTACATATTCTTTTTATATACAAGGAATATGCATATATCTTTATAAAATTGTTAGCCTTTAAATTAACTTCAGTATCTCCATAGATATGGGTTAGATTGCTTGTTTTAGTTCCTTCCACTTAATCTGGGAGTGAGTTCTTTAATAATATGGCTTCACTCTTAATGACTGCAGTCATCTTAAACTCATGCCAGAAAAAACATTGTACTACAGTGCTCTATCATGTGTTACATTCATTATCTGACTGAAAGTCTGCACTCCTACATACAATTACACTGAGGTCGAGCATAAAAATGTGTAAATGTGTGTACTTGTAATAGGAATGTGCTTTGAGGGTTAGATCTCTTAAACAAAGGCAGGAATTATCTCATTTATTTTGCCAAATCTTGATCTGTCCTTAAAACAGATCAACATCTAGAAAAGCATATCCATGGCAGCTATCATAATAAACTCTATCTTAAAACAGTTAGGCAGTCTTCAAGGTCCACTCTGAATTTGGATAAAAGGATAAGCAGCAGGAGACAACAATGGCCAACAATGGTTAACTATAAGACAAACAAATTAAAACTGTACAGTAAAGGAAGTCATAATATTACAAATCAACTGCAAATGTTCGGTGCATTTTTTAAATATAGAAAATAAATTAGAAAAACACATTTTGGCTTGTTTTGTTATCCTGAACATTTGTAGTTAATTTCTGTGCGTTGAGGTCATTTTTTATTTAATTGAATAGGATCTGTATTTTCCTAGGGATGTCCAGTGCCCTGGCAAGGACCGAAAGGTCTGTGGTGGCAGAAAGACTGAAGAACTGAGTGTTGGGTTTGGTGTATGCACATGTATGTAGAAAAACAGAGTGATTGGAAACCCTCTGTGCAATGGGATGCCTGTTGCATTGTCTAGATGAAGCAAAAACATTTCTCTAAGCCCAGCACCAGGCAAATAAATCTTTGAGGTCCAAGTACAAAGAAATCACCAATAATGAAGTCAGGGAGCAGTTACCGAATCCAAAGGGATATTTCTCTCTCTAGCTGAACTTAGTAGCTGTGTGCAAGCTGAAGGAAAAGTTTCTTTCTTCCTTGCAATTGCCTTGAGTATTCAATTACTAGCCTGCAGGTCTGCAAAGGGGTTTTGATCAAGTCCTTTCAACTATCTCATAGAAAGGTTCATAAATGAAACCAAATAAGATCTATTGGGCTAAATTGTCACCTAAGGTATTAGTAAGGTTTATTATAATGTAAGTCCAATGAAAGGATTAATTGCCCATGGGCAATTAACTTACTACTAGTAAGTTGCACAGCACCAGGTAGGATTTTTGTTTCCTGAAACTAGTTCTGCTTTTGGTGTAGGAGCATTTGTTAGTGTGTATGGGGGCTGTCCTGTGCTATTTGACCTTGATGCCAACATTTCATTCACCCATGCCAAACATGCTGACTGAGCAATAGAGTATAATAATATATGTATACTCCCACACTGAGGACAAATCTGTTCTCATTCTCAGCAGAAACAAAACCACTGCTAGCAAACTAGTGGTAGAACTCATCCTGATATAAAAAGAAGGGTCTGTTTGTATATACTTAATCATCTGTGAAGGATGATCCAGTAACTATTCCCACCAGTACATGTATCAGTGGAGTATGGAGGTTGTGGCCTCCTTCTCTCCCCTCCACTTTAATATGGGACTGTCCATCAGACTTCTTCTATGGAAGGATGGCAGCCCTTTGATTGTGCAGAGCACCTATCTATTATGTTGTTCTAATTCTGTTTTTCCTCTTATAATCTCACAAATTAATGAATGAAGTATGGCCTTTTAAAATAGGCATTACTGGCTCTTATTTTATGTACGTGCAAGGAAGTACCAGGAATTAATAATCAGGCTGGGAATTCAGGAACCAGGATACACCAGGACTGAATGGTGTTTGGCACAGCAGTGGCATATGGGGAGTCAAGATATCTCAGGTCAGTTCTGTATATAGGATCCCAAGCAGTACCAGCCCCACAACCCCAGGAATGTAATTTCCAACAGCTTTTGTCTGCTGTATAGAAACATCTAAGAGATGTACAAAGAAAACATCAGTCAGACTAATGGGTTTTAGTGGGATGGGCAAGTATATCTTTATTTCAGGCTGCTTGCAAATTCACACAGACTGCATTTGCAGTATGTGCAGGTTATATTTCTGCCAGGTTTGGCAAGTTTCCTCTAAGTAGATATGTCTAGAAATATTGATTGGTTTATGCTTGAGAGGAAGTTGAAATTCTCCCCTGGTCATCAGGTTTGTTTATGTGGAGTGGGAATACAATGCAGGGCTGAGGCCCCCGGAGTCTCTCCCGACATGTCCTCCTCCACCAGAAGGTAAGGAGAGCACTGGCACTTGTCAGAGGAGATTCACAGTGGAGGGAACTGACCCAGCAGGCAGCAAGCGCAGAGGAGAGAGAGGCAGCTCCGTCCCTGTCCTGTGGGAGATAAGTGCAGTCACTGGCAGCACATCACTCTCCTGCCTCTGCTGCCAGAAAGGCAAAGCTGCGAAACTGAAGTGAGGCCTGAAGGGGAACCTCTTCTGTCTGAAAACTATGAGGAAATAAATAAACATAAGTTGCAAGTATGTGCCCAACCTGCCTGTAGTCCTTGGGAGGATGACAATTATGTGATACCCAGCAGCAGACAGATGACATTTGGGGTTTCTGTATGTCCCCAGCAATACAGACTGATGGAGGACTGAGTTCCTTCTCTAGCTCTGTTCCTCACACGCTGCCACAACAAAAGGTTGTCATTTTAGGTTTGAGCCGGACTTGCGTGACTTAAATTAGAACTGCTTGGTGTGTTGTGAATTTGTTGAAGTGTGCGTAAAGACATGTTGGCATGTCGAGCTGTTAAATGAAAAATGTGTTTTACTGCCGTGCTGTAGGGGAGCCTTAGAGAAGAGCAGTCAATCTCAATTAACGTGAAAAGAATCTGGCCATGTGTATATTGAAAAAGGTTTGCTTTCTGCCATCAAAGTGCTCCCCAGCTGGATGTTGTTAATAAATAATCGTCTGGTTTCACTTACTGCCTTAAAGTTCAAAATATTCACATTTTATGGGTAGTCAAACAAAGTAGAAAGCAGGAAGATCAGGAGATCTGAGTTACCATTCCTGGATATTACAAGTCATTTTGTATAACCTGATGGTACAGAAGATAATTACTATGGTCTTACATGAAAAGCTCCCTAGCTGCTGCCTGCACTGGAGGAACCTCTTTAAAACTACACAAATTTTTCCTCAAATTTCCTGGTTTGGGGAGTTGACACTTGCATCTTTTTCAAATATTATTGGTGTTTCTTTTCCTAAAAGTATCTCTTGATATAATGTAATGAACCGTTTGTTAACCCTTTTATTTAGAAAGCAATCACAGTCATACAAAAACCCTACTATATTTTACTTCAGTGCATTTTATTTAGTTGAAGGCTATGTATCACAGCACACCAAATCTGTGTTTCTTTTTTCTATAATAAAATCTAACCAAGAAAATAGGTGTAATGCAATTAGCATTGGTCTACTTTGCATTTTACCCATACAAACATATATTATATTTATTTTCTAGGCCCTATTTGTTGTGAAAATTCTTTTAATCACTGATAAGATATCCAAAGATGCCTAAAGGACTTGGATGCTCAAATCCCATTTGCTTTTCTCCATTTGCTTCTGCTTACTGCAGAAGTTTTCCAGTGGAGAAAAGTCTGGGAAATGTTTAACAGAGGACTCACCTCAGAAATGTTATGCTCATTTTTGTCTGCTCTTAGATTCCAGGAGTTCAGGGCATGGAATGAATTTGTGCTTGGTTGATGTTTCCAAGGTTTTACTCTGAAAGACTTGAGCAATTCCTTTCTTGTTAGTATTCCAGGACTTTCGTTTTGGGGAGCTGGTTTTCTAGCTGGCTATTTAAGATCAGTCTTGTGAGTCACCTTGAATTGACATTTGCGCCTCAGTATCTAGATGGAAATTAAAAGTAAAAGCCTGATTTTATCATCTGAAATCAGAACTCTGAATGGTTTTCATTTCAGCTCAAAGTTCAAAGTTAAATCAGGTCCAGCCGTGGGCATTTGAGTTATAAACACTTCTTCATTTGTAACCTAACTGATATTTCCAGCAGATGAAAAAATCTTATGAAAGACAGGCCTCAGCTTAGCTAAATGGTCAAGCACAATGCTTTAAGATGGCCTTAAATGTACAGCCCATGCTAAGGTTTTTGTGTCAACATACCAAAACAGTGTCTGCAGTCATCTGCACTATAGACTAGTTAGCTTGCTTGTCTTCCTAAGTAAGTAGGCTAGGATCCTTCCAGTAAAAACTGAAAGGAAGGTAAGAAAATGAATGAGTAAGCAGCAGTGATTCTCCCCAGTCCTGCCCACAACACCCCCACCCTGCAAATCCCCCTGGTCTTTTAAAAATATGTGTTGCAATTTCTGATTCTGAAATATTGTGTTTGGCCACATATAGGCTGTAGGTGTAGGTTTTTCCACAGACTTGTCTGGCTCACAGGGCCAAATATGAACAATACATTCAAACACTGCTAAATGTAGGAACTTGGATGTCAAGACAGAGAGTGGGCCCTGCAAATGGGGGGCTGAGAGGACATGGTGTCAACAAAAGGCCTCAAAGTAATGGCAGATAAGAATCTGAGGCTTAGTTTATTAAAAATGAAATATATGCCTTATGATTGCATATCTGTGTACATGAACACAGTAGGTTGTTGCTCATTAGCAGTGCTAGGTTGAAGACTAAGGATCTTCTTGGAAGCTGGACTACAGTTCAGGCAGAACTGTGTTGTGCCCCACAGATATGCCCTAATGGTGAGGTTCATTACAGGCAGTAAACTACTTAAGCTAATTAATTGGTATGTGCTCTTTTCTGTACTTAGGTAATGATCTGTAGTCTTGAGTCAGCCTCCTACTGGAAATGAGACAGTTGACTAAGACTTTGGAGAAGACTGAGACTTCACTCGGGAAGAGCGGAGGCTTGATGTTGCTACCACCTTGAAGATAGTACTCCACTGGTCAGGGCACTTGGTTAGCACATCCGACCTTTAAGTTAAATAGTTTCTGTGAAAATGTAGTAAACTTGGGATAGGAGACCATTTTGGTCATGGCATTGTACACCTCAACTGTAGAAATGTTTCTACCCACAGAATGGTTGGAGTTGGAAGGGACCTCTAGAGATCATCTGGACCATCCACAAGCATGGACACCTAGAACAGGTTGCCCAGGACCATGCCCTGATGGCTTTTAAAGATCTCCAAGAAAAGAGACTCCACAACCTCTCTGGACAACCTCTTCCAGTGCTCTGTCATCCACAATACTAAAGAATTGCTTCCTGATGTATAGGTGGAACCTCATGTGTGCCAGTTTGTGCCTATTGTCTCTTGTCCTAGCAGTGTGCACCACTGAAAAGAGACAGGCTCCATTTTCTTTGCACCCTCCCTTCAGGTAAGGAGGAAGACACTGACAAGACAGCCCCCCTGCCCCGAGCCTCCTCTTCATCAGTCTGAACAGTTCCAGCTCTCTCAGCTTCTTCTCACAGGAGAGTTGCTTCAATCCCTTGATCATCTTTTCAGCCCTCTGTTGGACTTTCTCCAGTATGTTCAGATTTCTCTTGTACTGTGGCCACATAACAGGATTCCAGGTGTGGCTGCATTGAAGGATCGCCTCCCTTGACCCGCTGCCAATATTTTGCCTAATGCAGCCAAGAATACTGTTAGCCTTCTTAGTGACAAGGGCACATTGCTGATCCACATTCAACTTGGTGTCTACTAGGACTCCTAGGTTTTGTTCTGCAGAGCTGCTTTCCAGTTTGGTGGCCCTCAGCATGTGCCGGTGGCTGGGGTTTTTCCTCCCCAGGTGCAGAACTCTACACTTCTTTTTGAATTTGGGGTTCCTGTCAGCCCATCTCTCCAGCCTGTCAAGGTCCCTCTAGATGGCTTCATATCCCTCTGGTGAGTCAGACATTTCCCCTAATTTCATGTCATCTGTGATTTTACTGAGGGTTCACTCTACCCCATCACCCAGATCATTAATGAAGTTGTTAAACAAGACTTGACTCCTGGGGTATTCTGCTTGTTACTGGACTCCAACTAGACTTTGTGCCACTGACCACTACTCTCTGGTCCATAAGTTCAGCCATTCATCATTAAGGACTGCATCAGCCCCTGAGTAAGCAGGACCTTGTAACGTCAATAAGAACATTCAATTAAAAAAAGACTTTTTTTTCCCTTAGGTCCAGGGTTTTGATGTGAAACAACTTTGCTTGTAAGTCCCAGGCCACATGGGGCACCAAGTTATGGGCTCTTCTGAGCTCTAACGAGTCACAGTTCTGGCTGGAGATTCTTGGGCCTCTGCAGACCTAGGCACAACTTTCTTCTCTGATTAAATTTTACACTCCAATGTCCCATTTTTGATCAGGTCCACAGAATTTATTAGTCAACTTTAAAGAAATACCATGCCTGTCTTTTTTTTTTTTAAACATAGAGGGTCAAATAAATATCTTCAGGAGAAATGAAAGATTTCTTTGGGAATATAAGATTTTTTAGCTGGGCTTTACATGTAAAATACACATGCACTGGACTCAGTCTGCAATGGTTTTTATCTACCTTCGTCTGCAATGGTTTATATCCATCTAGTAGCAAAATGTTATTTTTTAGTGAAATTACTCTACTTGATAACCAAAGATGTGTTTTTAAAACAATAACAAGGAATTAATATATTATTCTGAAAGAAAAGGTTTGACTGTTCAAGGCAGTTAAATTCCTATCTTGCAGAAAAGAAAACAATTCTGCCTCTGTCAAGAAACAAGACCAAAATTCATAGCTAATTTCAACAACAAGCTTTCAGATTTTGAAAAAGAGATTTTGTTTTACTAAATATTTGATATTTGTCTCAGAAATATACAGCTAAAGAATTAAAGAAACATTTCTTGTAGCGCTGTATCTCTGCAACAATCAGAAAAGTTTATGTATGTACTTTACAGTTTTGGTTTTTTTTTTTTTCACCCAGGTTTTCCTACCACAAATGTTTGGTGTGTGAAGTGAGCTCTTATGTTATTTCTGTTCATTCTGACTAATTTCAATAGATTTAGTCTCCCTCTCTCCCTCTTTCTCTCTCTTTCTCTCTCTCTCAGAAATATATAAGACTGTGAAAAAAATAGAGGTCATTTCTTTCTGGTTCAATGTATGAAATAAAATGTTAGCCTCAGCTCAGTTCCTTGTTAAGAAAAAAAGTGTTGCCATTGAAAGCAATTAAAAAACTGGAATCTTTCACAAAAAGCATGTTCAGTTTTGGAACTCAAATGATGAAAACCAAAATTACATTTGAAAATGCTCATTTTAGTCAGTTTCAGTTTTTCATAATCATAAGAAGCAGAAATTTTGACTATTTTGAAGATAGTAATTACTGGTTAATATAAATTTTAATATTATGCTGCTCCAGTGTATCCACAGCCCTTTTGTTGTTAAAAGTGTTACTGATAAAAAATATGAAACAGAAACACATGATATATGTCACTGAATTTAATGGTACACATTTTGAATGTAGATCAATCAACTCAGTGTTTACAAATCAGGCTGAAGTTGAAGTATAACACATTTAAAAAAAAACCTACCAAGCACATAATTGATTCACAGAAGCTGTGGGCAAGTAACCCACATAAAAATGGAGAAAAAAAGTGAAGAATAAGTAATTTATTATGAATAACTCTCCTACAATAATGTTAAGTAAAACACACAGACATTTTTTGTAGAGAACTTTTTTTGCTGTATCCTAGACCTAACTACCTAACTACTCATGAAGGTAAATTTGTAAACTACTTTCAGCAAAAGTAACTTCTTTCCAGAAATGAAGTCCAAATCATAATTTTCATTCAGACTATGCTATCTTTTAGATGATGAGCTGCAAGGCAGCCTCTACGAGGAGTCTGCACAGCTGCTGCCATGCAGTTCTCAGCTTAACCAAGGGAATAGCCCTACATCATTCTCCTTCATGATCATGGTTGTGTGACATCTCTATGGCTGCTGCCTCTATAAAGTAATGTTATGGAAAAGGTTGTGTGTTTTGTGTTTTTGTATCTTCTGCTTTTTAAGAAACTGAATGGGAGGAAAGAAAACCACTGGAGTGATCCTGAGGTAACCAGAGTGAAAGAGTTTGGATAATGTTTAGGTGAATGGTCAACTCTTCACAGATCACAGGAAATGTTTTGTGTTCTACCAATTCTTGCACCATGACTTGAAAACTTTTCTTTTAAAACTTTCTTTTGTTTGGTATGACTTCTCAAAATTAATCTGGATTAGAATTTTTTTTGTTTGTTTGTTTTTGTTTTTGTTTTAGTGGATCCTCAGTCTCTCAATCTACTTTAAAATGAACAGATCCTTGTTTAATTCAGGAACATATGAACATTAGTTCTGTTTACAGAGTTATATAAATGATAGCATTTTTATAGACTTGTCAATGGTGTTAGTCAATATTAAACCGCTTATTTTAACTATCAATAAGAAGTTACAAGCATAAGAGAAACAGAAAATAATGGAACTGAAGCTATTTGAACCTGTCATTAAAGGATTCATAACTCGTAGTTCATGGTCACACAGTGATTCTGTTACAGGATAGGGAACAAAACTCCAGTCTAATTTCACTAAATCTGATTTGAACTGTAAGACCAGTTTTCTCCACTGAATTTATAAATGTAACTATGCTGATCACAGGTAATTTAGTTTGGTCAGATGCAAGTATAGATCTTACTCCTTTTCATCTTCCCAGAGCAGGTATATAACGACTTACACCTGTGAAAATGTTCTCAATATCTACACTTATTAAAGCAATATATACATCACCTCATATCAATATATTTATTTAGCCAGATTTATTTTCTGAAAATAAATGGAACTTAATTTTGCCAAATGCATGTTAACTCAAACCAGTACATGTTTCTATAATTCAACCAGTAAGCCTTGATATATTTTAAACAAGGAAACCTGCCTTTGAAAAGAAAGGGCACACTAAGAATAGGGATAAATCCTTCATCACGCTGTATGATGTTGTGCATTTGCATCTTGATCCTTTCCTTGTTAGGCTTCTATGTCAGTTATGGGCCGAGTGGGCTATGCTAATCAGCTGAGTTTGAAAGATCACAGATATTTAACTTAGAGTAAATTGAATCTCTTCTTAGTTATAATGACTAACTGATGAGCACACCTGTTCATTTTTGATTGAAGCAAGGACCTAGGTATTGTACATCTTTGTTTTTAAATAAATATGCTCAGACTGATTTTATTTTTTTATATTATTTTTTATTTTTTTATTTTATTATTTTTTATTTTTTTCTCAAAGTATCCACACTGTTTCTTTGTGTGGAACAGTCATGAAGCATTTTTTTGAGCTAATTTCATGACCTCCTTCCTGCTTTGTCTATCCTCTGGCGTAGATGGATTTGTTACCTTAGGAGTTGGCTTCAGGCCATAACATGATGGTTGTTAATAAAATGGTGGTATCCTCTTTTCCCCAGCGGCAGCAGTGGTCACAGATGACATATTTCTTATATAACTGTCAGAAAATTCAGCTCAACCCTGCATCTTCAGTCCTGCTCACAGGACTCTCTTATACCATGTCCTGTCTTTGCTTTGGAACTTCTTACCACCCAACTTAGCCCTTTGCTGGAAAACCCTTCACAGGCATGTTCATGGTCTCTCTGGGCCCATAACCTTGTGGCCAGGGGAAGACCATACCAGGAGAAACCTCTGATTCCCGAACCAAATTTTACCCTTTTTAGGATGAAAATTAAATAGGTTGAATTTTGTCAACATTGAAGGGAAGCCATGAGCTGTAAAGCACACAGCCTTATTCAGGCTGCTGAATTCATGGAGAAGCATCAGTTCCAGGAGGAAAACATAAAAGTGTAAAAAAGAGACTACAAAATCAAATTATGTTTTATTTAGAGACAGAAAAAAAAAAAAAAAAGAAAAAAAAAAGTCTGGCTTCATTTTCTGAAGCAGAGGCATGGTTTGCTATTTTCTCTGAACCAGTGAAGTTTTTGTATGCCTGTGGTGGAGATAGTAATTTAACAGTTTTCTGTCTTGGCCTTGGTCTAGGCATAGTGCAGAGAGCAGAACAACTTGAGAAATTGGTTCTGCTTGCAGCACTGAAGTGTTTCTCTCCTTTCCCAAAAACAACTTTTATGTGAAGACTGGGATTTTGAAAACCACGCGGAGCTGGCCTGTTTCTCCTCCTAAATGTCACAGGGAGTGCTGGAACCCACTTCTTCTGTGGTTAGCCTGCGACACATACAGGCTTTGGAAACTCTGTATAACAGCACAGATTTCCATGTGAATCAAAACCAAATGCAGTGTCCTGAGAAAAGTTTCAAAGGTTGGACAGATCTTATAAGTCAGAGCTGAGTGTCATTCAGAGGCAGTAGGTATAATGTGTTGCAGTCTCTCTCTTCTCCCCAGGAGCACAGAAGAACTGGCAGGCTCTTTCGTGCATTGTAGATGAAATCATGACCCTATTGACGTTAATGGGAGTCACGCCACTGGCTGAGATGTAGCCAGGATTTTACCCTCTTTGTGTGTAAGTCATCCAAAATTGGAGATGCACTGAATAGTCTCTCCATTTTATTACCCGGAATTCCACGTAATGCCTTTTTCCTGCTCCATTCTCAGCATATCTTTCCAATCTACATTTTTCTGGGCTATTAAAATTTCCTAACACTGCATCACTTTGTATGTGTATTTGTATTTTCATAGTTCATTCTGTCTTTTACTGAAAATGAATTTGTAAATGAATGCAAGAATTGCAAAGAGGATAAAGATATTTTATGAAATAGAGGATGAAATATTACCTTGAAGGATATTTTCATTTTCAGTTGTGGTTCACCTGAAAATCTGAGAAGACCACACAACAAACATTTAAGGGTCTTTTCCAACCAAATAATTTCGTGATTCTATGATCTAGAAAGAATTCCTTATTCAGCAGGGACAGAGTCTCAAACCCCTGCTTCAGGGTGAGGGTATGTACATAGATGAATTCGATTGTAATGCAGGAATCAGGCGTTTTTTTCTTCCCAAATAGTGACAGTTAAAAAGAGAATCAAAAAAGCAGGGAGAAAACCCTTTCTTCCTCTAGCATGGTCTGCCCCGTTAAGGAGCCAATGTGGAAGAAGATGAATTAAAATGAGCAATTGCGTCTTTCTTTTGCTCACTCATTTTTCTCATGCTTTTGATGCAAATTATTATATTATAGAAATCTCTCTGGAGCTTCAGGGGCAGATATCACCTGTGATAAATAATTGTCTGGGTGAAGGGAGGGGAGCTTTTCTGAGATGTACTGAACTTTTCAAGGATCAAGGTTGCTTGCAAAGTTCTAGCTCAGGTGAATAAAATCTGATCTTACTCTACAGAGGTTTCTAGTTATTTTTCAAGAACAAATCTTTATAGCACAAATATATACATGAATAAATGGCAACTGGCCACATGTAAGTGAATGCATGCAAAGATCTAGTATCACTCTTGCCAGAGACAACATCTGAAGCACATTATCAGTGTCTGAGAACACTTCTGTTGTGCATATCTCATGCTTACTCCTGTTGAAAGTAGGAGATGAAAGGAGATGAGGACTGTTTATTTGTTATTATTTATTTCGTTGGAGACAAGGGATGTTTAATGCCTCTTTCCCTAATTTCACAGTCATGACAACAACAAAAAAAAAATCAAGGAAAATATAGTCTAACTACAGACTTCTTTCTGGAGTTGCAAAATATGCGAAATAATTTGGTCACCTCTATCTCAAAAGAATATGGAAAAAAAGTGCTACAGGTAATAGACCATGTAATGCTAATATGAGTCTTCTAAAACATAAAGGCTTCATTACTTATGACTTTAATAGTCTGAGACCAAAGACTTTCAGGGGAAAATACAGTGAGTTAATATAATCTATTGTTTTGAAGAAATTTGAGTAAATTAATTACATACAGAAATGCTTTAGAAATCCTTTGGACACTCTCTAATAATTTTATGTCTTTCTTACACTGTGGTGGCCAAAACTACACACACTACTCGAGGTGAGGCCACCCCAGTGCAGAGCAGAGCAGGACAATCCCTTTCCTTGACTGGCTGGCAATGCTGTGCCTGATACACCCCAGGATACACTTGGCCCTTTTGACTGCCAGGGCACACTGGTGACCCATATTCAGCTTGCTAGTGACCCAAACTCCCCAGATCCCTTTCCATGGGGCTGCAATGCAGCCTCTCATCCCTCCAGCCTAATATATTAGGTTTCACATGTTAACTTTCCTTTTCTTACCAAAAGGCCTCCGTGCTGGCCACTAATCTTTGCAGGAATTACAACATTGCTTTTTTCACCCTCCACACGGAGGGTGAGAAAAACCAGCGGTGGGTACTGGTGTCAGTGTGCAGGCAGTAGCTTCTAACTGGAAGATAGGGAGATGCAGGGGTAAGAGAAGCACAGTTATACCTACCTTCCTCCCTTCCTGCCCCTCTTGCCCCACCAAACCTTCTTGCCTCACACTCTGCTACTTTCCTCCTGGCTTCCTTCTTTCATGCCCTAACCTTGCTCCTGTCCAGCTGGTCTCAGGATCACATTCCCACTTTTCCTGCTCTTCTCTTTTTTTTTGCTTCAGCTTGGACATCCTGGCCCATTTAGCTGCCCTGTTCTGATGGAAAACCAATGCTCTGTGTAGTCCTCACCTGCCACAGACTGGAGGGGGAATGCTTTAATGTCCTATTTACTAGTGATCAGGCTAAGATTTTTTGTTTATTTACTATATCTGTTACAGATTTACTAGATATGTAGGAAGATATTAATGACATTTCTGGTTCAATGACAAAAAAGAACCATTCTGTCCCAACTATTTTCCAAAAGCCTTTCTTGCAACATATCCACGCAGACTAAAACTTTTGCATCTGCATAAATCTCATGAGTCCATCTTTAATTTCCCATGGAATGTTTTAGAGTGATACGCCATGGGTTCCTATCATAACATTACATAGTGCAGAAAATATGAGTTGGAAGACACCATCAAGGACCTTTAAAAATTTGAGGTATGAAAAAAGTCCACTTGGGTGTTAGGAGACTACAGCCAGGTCTGTTTTTCCATGAAAAGCAATGAAATCCCAGAACACAATAATGCCAAGGCACAGCTGTTGCCTGGCCTGCTTGCACAGTTCCTTATCAGAAGCGAGGCAAACCAGTTTAGCACATTCTAGCTTTCTGTGTCCCAGATGAGAGTGACACTATTTTTGTAATTAGGTAAAAAAAGAATTGAAAACCAAAATGTGACAAGCTGATAATACTGCTCTTAGCCAAAGCAGAGGAATTTAAAGATATATATGTAATATAGTAATTTTAGAAATGCTACATATGTAAGTTGCACTTAAAACCCTCTGCAAGCCTAAAAGGATGTTTGGAGTTACAGTTTAAAAACAGTGGGATTTAGTGCAACAGGTTTTGGCAAATGAATCGCTGCAGTTCCTACAGCTGACGAATTAATGTGGACCCGACAGACTAACATGTACCATGTGTTTGTTCTGGCAGCAAATATGGAAAAATCATTTGGAGAAAAATTGTATTATTCAACAGATTTCTTTTTGTGTTTTGTTTTGTGTTTTTTCCTTCCTTTAATTGAAATCTCAAAGGTAAGGTTTAGAAAGTCCTTCTGATTAGTACCACATTTATCATGTTATGAGAAACTAACAATACTATTACATGATTTTTTATGTCCTAGGCTATCTAATCATAGTAATTCTCTCAACTACTAAAACTGAACATTACTCCCTCTGCATCCCTTCTTACAGGTAAATGAAGCAGGTAGATGTCAAAACAGAAAATGCTCAGCAGTTTTTTAAGGTTTCTCACTCATTTGCAATATGAAACTTTTGCATCTGATTTATGAAAGTCCGAATGTATCTGTTTTCAAGCTAGTTTATGAAAAAATAATAGTGTTTTCCACTGCAATATTAACAAACTCTTTAACTTAGTTTTATGTAGAGTAGAATATATCAATAACATTTTGTTTAAGTCATAACTTTACAGATTTCATTGTTTCAGCTGCACAAGTTAGAACTTCTCATGACTGCAAGGATAAGAAGGACAAAACTGTACCTTGCCTAAATAGAATTTGCAAGTTCATTGTTTTTCAAACCCTGAAAACCCCTGTCACACACTGTTTTTTGTACATTAAATTTATGCAGGAAAAGAACAGCTGTCTGTTTTCAATAACACTTTTTTTTTTTTTAGGCTAAATTTCTCTATTTCCTTCTTTCCTTTTCCTTCTATCTACTTCCTTCTTTCCTTTCTTCTCCATCTTGCTCCCTCCCTCTCTTTTTCCTTTCTTCCTTCCATTCATCCATTATAATGCATTGTGAGATGTAAACCCAATATCCCTGGTAATATTAGGTCTTTCTTTTCTACAGGCTGAGGCATAGCAATGCTTTGTACTTCTCCAGACTTCACCAATTCTTTTGTGACCATGTCTACATACCACAGAAGCAATAAGGCTATTCTTGTACACAAATGTTTAAATTGGATGTGTTGGAAAACAAACAAACAAACAAACAAACAAAAACATCCACCTCTGGACCAATTATGAGAACAAGCTAATTTTATGTGTGACATTTTAAGAATTTCTACCAATTTTGTTATGCAGGAAGTAGATTTCATGATATTAATGCCCTTCAGTCCTAAGATTTCTGACAGATGGTATCTTTTCAAATTCTTTTTGGATTTCCCAATCCTGCTGAGTTTCTTTTTTTTCTTTTTTTTTTTTTTTTAATCCTTTTAAAAGGTCCAATTTACCAACAATAAACAAATAACTAGTCTTTTCCATCTGCAGAACATTTAAAAATTTGTTAGCGGTTGGGAAAGTATGTCATGGAAGGCTGGAGTAAAGTGAGGCAAGGAGAGTGACCTCTAATGACCATCAGGCCTGTATTTGCTTCCTTGTGTGCTCCTTCCTCTAAGCCAGCAGCTGGCAGAATCTGTAGAGACTGTTCTGCCACCATTCGTTTAGATTCCTGTGTCTGTGTCCTTCTTTTTCCACTCTTAAGTATGGAGAGTTCTTCTAGTGTCAGGAGGGGTCTAGTCTCTTCTTCTCCTAGGAGACTGAACAGAGCGAAGGGCCAGAAGTGGATGCTTAATGAAAGAAAATAAAAAAATAGACATGCAAAGCAGGCTTTTGCCTCACACCTTCTAACTCAAACCACCCACAGGTCAGGGCCTCCATCAGGATCTCTGCTAGCCTATTTGAAATCCTTGTTATCCTCTTTTCCTGAGGCAAGAAACAAATTCTTGTCAAATATGATGGAACAGTCACCTGCCTCTGAGTCCATGATCAGAAAAAACAACTTCAGAAAGACTAAGAAGACTCACGGTGACTTCCGGAATTTCACTTAAGTTGAGTTTAAAGGACAGAGCCAGGACAGAAGGGCAAATCAGAATCCAAGAGGACCTCTGGTTAGCAGAGGCTGAATAGCTTTTTCTGAATATCATGGTGGCTGCTTGAGAGCTATCATTGTGCCAGAGGATGTCTGAAGATATTCATTTCAAAAGGCTGGTTTCAGTCAAAGCTTTCACAGCCTTGTAACAATTTTGCTTAATTTAATTTCCTTTTGTTTAATATAATTTCCCCTCTTTTAATCTAATTTCCTATGTTGTGTTTTAATAGAAGATGAAAAGTGAAAAAGGAAACAAAATATCAAGAACAGGGACAAAAAGGAGAAATATCCAAAGAAATATCCAAACATATATCCAGGCTCTTATGATTAAGTAAGTTATAATTGACATATTTAGTAAGACTGTGGACAGGCAAATGCCTGTATTTTTTATTTTTTTATTTTTTTTTGTGTCTCTCTTTCCATGTCTCTGTCTATAAAGTAAGATAGCTCAATACCAATGTGTGTGTTTTATGAGGACATGAAAGAAATGCAAATGTCTTTTCCTGTAAATCACTGTGGCTTCATCTAAGGTAATGAGTCTCTGAATAAGGAATCAATGTCACAAGCACATCCCAGAATGAAACAACAATCTTGCTCATGTTTGTGCCTAATTCATTGTCTTGTCTGCTCCAGCTGGTGTTGGGACAGTGCTGATCGTGAAAAATAAAGGGATTATGTGTGTCCCTTTCAGTAATGCTCTGAGAGGGAAAAGCATAACAAAGCTAGACAAAGAAAATTTTAATTTGCTAACACAATAAGACAATAGTTACAAAGACAAAACAAAACAAACAACCAAACTAAACCAAATAACAACAAAACCACTTTAATATTTCCTATAGTTATTAGAAAAAGTTTAGACTTCAAAAGAAAGATAAACATAGTAAAACATGTTAGATATTTAAAACATCTTATTTTAGAAAGTGTCTTTCTTGGGAACCAGCAGATTGACAATATTAAAAGAGTGAAAAAATTAATTGTAGTCACTAGTTAGTTTTCAACATTTAAATTTCCTATCCTCTTAGGTTTGTTTAGTCCAGGTGTTGGTATGTGATTAGAATAAGCTTAAATGCCAAATAACAACTGTCTGAAGTGGATGCAAAATTATAAGTATCAGGTGTTCTTTGTTTGACCTTACTGCATGTGACTATAAGGCTTACAGGAGTGCTCAATGAAATTTTTTTCTTTAATTTTAATTTTGTAGCCTGGCTGCAACTCTGGCCAATTAATTTAGGCTCATAAAAATTAAGATGTCTTTAAGTCCTTGGTTAGAATTATTTGGGGAAATCTTATTAAAACCACCCTTCTCTGCAGAAATCAAACATGTTACACCAATTCTTACATTTTAGGCAAGTTTTTTCCCCAGGGAGAAGTTAATCTGAAAAATACCATATTCTTACTCCTTGGCTTAAGTCTGTTTCCAACAGTTATGTTCATAGAGAGAGGAAATATATTGCTGTGAAAAAAAAAAATTGGCAACAGTAAATATCAATGCTCTGGCATTCAAGAAATTGTTCTCATTTTTGATGAGGAGGATGACAATTTGGAATGAAGTTGGAAGGGTATGGATGATTCAGTAATTAAAAGAAGTGTGCTTATACCAGAAGCTATTCATGCTGCCATTTATGACAAAAATAATTGTCCGAGGAAAAGAATGTTTTGGCATTAAAGAACTCTTTGAAATATATATTTTTTTTCTAGGAATTCAGTGTAGCTGGCTGCACATTTGAAGGTTCAAAAGTCTGAGATGAGTGGAAAATATAAGGAACTATAGAGACAGCTTCTGAGTATATGTCTATACATGTTCCTGTTGATATTTTTTTTCATGCCATTACGGATGGAGGGGAGCATCTGCAAAGAACACAATAAGAAGAAGAAAAAAGAAAAGGTTGGTGTTGACAAGTTCACCCAAGGCAATTAAGGATAATTTATTGCTTTAACAACATATCCCTGAACATGAGGCAGAGCAGAATTACATCACCTAAAGAGGAGCATCTGCAAAATTTTGCTTCTCAAAGCAAATCCTAAAGGCCTTTCTTCCTGGGTAGGAAGGCTGGCACAGGGTTTTCCTTGTGGTCCAGCATCCCTGGCATATTTGTGTGAGTAATGCCCCACGTTTTCCTGAAGAGAATGAAGAGATTTTTTTTTTATTTTTTTTTTTCTGAATAGCTCTTGTGAAAATCTGTGAAGTGAATAGAAGCTGCTGGATTGCTCAGGCACAGTGGGTCCACAGCTGGCAGAAGATCATATGGCAATTTGGCAGTCTACCTTTTATTTGTACAAACTCTGCAATTAATGGGCGAGATTCTCAGCAGATGTCAATCCACATATTTATATATCTCCATTCATCATCATGGCTTTGTACCCAGTGCAGATTGTCTTGATATTTTTGTTTTCATTTCCAGGGGTTAGTGTATTGTTTGCAGTCAGATCTGATATGTTCTACCAGTTTGTCCTCTTTTGCTGCTTATCTTTCAGTTGATTTTCCAGCTGAACAATAAGTTGAAACAAGAAAACCTTAGTTATAAGTGGGTGTGAGTAGCCTGGAAATGTGAATAACATCTGGTCTGCAATTAAAGAGCATTTGAGCTTGTCCACTGCCATCTAGTCTTTCTTTTCTCACTCAGACTGGTTGCCACGTGATCCACACACAAATGGCTAAAAAAAAAAAAGAGAGAGAAGAAAAAGGAAAACTTACTTGAATCTTTTCTTGAAAGGCTTTAAAAAATGTAGTGAAGTGACATGACTGCCAAAAAAGCTTTATTAAATAGTCATTAAACATAAAAATTATGTTTCTCTAAGAGTCTTGATCCCAGTCAGCTCTGTGGGCTTGGCATGCATTATAAAAATTCTGGATTTCTTTTATTTCTGTAGCTTTTCTCTATAATCACTGCTTGACTTTGGGGCTGAAGACCTATACACTGCTCAATAATAAGTAGCTCCATCTTGTATCTGAAGAAGTGCTGAAAGATTTGTGTCTAGTTTGGCAATTCTGTGCCCTTTAGAAAATGCCACAAAATGCAGCTCTTCTCTACCACTACTTCATCACAAAATTTACCAAATCTGACTTTTTATTTGGTGATATGTTGACACAGAAAGCCCTGAAATATTACCAGTAGGACTTGGTGAGACTTTGAGGTCATCTGTCACTATAAATGATTAAACTAAATGTACAGTCAAACACTCCTGAGCACACCATCCATAGTTTAGTGAGGGGCTGAAGGTTTTCTGTATGTCTTCTGCTCTGCTCAGTATTTTTGATAAGGGTAAACTTAAAGCTCAGATATTACAGTACAAAACCTAATGGTACTACCTCTAAAGATGTCTATTTCCATTCATGTGCTGTTCTTAATACACTCATAAAAACATGCTTTGAAAGCCTTTCACTTGGGAAACCAGCAGATCAGCTTGGGTAACCTTGTTGTGGAGGTTTATTACAGTGTTCCTGCCTCCAACTGTCCACCCTGTGCTTATGCCAGAAACTATTAAATGATACATTTTTATTTATTTTTTGGCTGAAGTGGTTGAAGCAACTTCATATTTTTCTTAATTGCATACTTGACAGTAGGATGATAACCTCTCGTAGGGGGCAGAGCAAACAGCTAGTGGTTGTATGGTTGTATAATCCTAAACTGCTACAGTGTAGAAAATTATCTAGACTTGCAAAAATTGTACACATATTTACATATATCTTCCACAAAGCCACTCTCATCTGCTTCAGAAAGAGGGTAAATTTCTACCCAGACAGTTAAATGGTATTTATGTTTCAGAAATTCCTTGAATTCCCTGTTTTTTTTTTTTTGTGTGTTTTTTTTTTGTTTGTTTGCTTTTCAGCTTGAAGAAAACTACTGTGTGTTTATTTTGAATCCTAAAACAAACAGAGAAATCGGCAAAGTGCTGTAACTGCCTGAATAGCAGCGCTACTTGCTAGTGTGACACAAATTCAGGTCATGGTCATATGTTGAACAGTAGAAGCAGGACATTTTCCCTAAAACACACCTGGTGGGCTTCTGGTGGCTGAATGAAACTGGCTCTTGATGTAACCTAACCTTTTCAAACTTTATGAGTTGCTGTGAAACTGCATTCCAAAAATGTATTGTGATTACACACAGGCATGTCTCCATGAAAATTCTTTATTATTTATTTATTTATTTATTTATTTTTTCCCTTAAGAGTTCTGATCCAGAAGCAAAACCTGGTTTAGTTTGACACCAAGACAGTCATTCCTGTCTCTATCTATTTTGCCATCCCAGGATCCAAGCTACCTAGAAAGACAGGTCATGATGTAATTTGTCAAAATAAACCAGTAGGGATTTCAGTTTTGCTGAAATTCACTGCAGTTCAGTAGTTGCTACATGGTACATGACTCAAGCAGAGGTGGGGAGACCATTACCATTGGGAAACACTTTACCTATCCCAAGGTAAGCTGCTCTGTCTTATGTAGGAGGACAAGTAAGCTCATGAAAAAAATGAACTTAACTGGAACCCCAACTTCACAAGAGTATAAATGTACTTTACTGCCTTAATTCTGTTTTAATCCTCTACAGGTTTTGATTGCTAAATTGTAATTGCTTTGTATACCTAGAGTTACTGTTTGTTTACACAGCAAAGGAAAGGTGTGATTGCAGCATGAACTGAAGCATAAGACCTCGGGGCAAAAGGGTTTATATGTCATTTGCAGTCAGTGTTAAAATCTGTCCCTGTATATCTTCATTGCTATCTTTACCTCTGCAAACTACTTTGGTTGGTTTTGGTTGGTCTGTGCTAGAGTTGCCAAATGCAGCAAAAAGGAGGTACTTTGCTGCTCAGACCTGTCCTAAGGAAGTTTAATCTAGTCCAGACAGCATCATTGTGTGGGATTCATCTCACCTAATTTTAGCTATTTAAAAGTTACACAGCAAGTTGAACTAGTTAACTAATAGCCACTGGAGAGGGATGGCCATCTCCAGAGAGTGACTTGTCCTGGCCTGTGTCTACAATGAATCATTCTCTGTAGGCACCCATCTCTTTCTGTTTATTGTTGAGGAGTCTAGATGACTAGCTTAGATGAAGAATCTAACTTTTTGGTAGCAGGAGTTGAGTAAGATGAATCCCTCCAAATAATTTTTATCTAGGTAAGACAGAGTTCCTTTCTCAAGGTATGTCGCATATAGCCAGTGCTTGACATACAATATGTACAAGAAAATTGCTATAGAATCTGTGAATACAAAGAGTATTACAAAATCTTCAAGCCTTCTTTATCCTGGCTAGAGAACAGGGCTCCTCTTATGTTTTCCTTCTCAGTATTTGGTATAATTAACCTTGAGCTGCCTTTTTTCCCAGCCATCTTTATGAAACCATACACAATAGGGAATGATATCGCTGATCTTCATTCATGTTTATACAGTAATCTGCAAGCCACAGACAGAGGCTTAAATACATGTTTAGACTATCAAGAATTAAACTTCAGGGCCTTGTGCAGCTTGGCATTATAGCTGCCAATAAGAAGAAGAAAGTCCTTTTCCCAAGGACTTAACACAATTTAACAATAGATGGGTATAGTGTTCTGGAGGTGACCAAGGTATTAAATGGACTGGTCCTAATGAGCAGATTCACACCAGGCCCAAACATAATTTTATTTGACTAATGCCCATCTGGCTCAATTATATTGACCCATAGCTTGAACAGAAAGAAGCAACCCAATGTTTGAAATGATTGACTTTTCCAAGCTTGTTAGGCATGTAGTTTATTTCTGATCTGAGGAGATGGGGAAAACCAAACCAACCTCCCCCTCCCCCAGCATGTAATGTTTCTATTCAGCAACAAGCAATATTTCAACAAGCAATATTTTCCCCATTGCTTTAGTGTTCTTTTGTCATGCCTTTTTTTTTTTTCCCAGCTCACTCAGATGCTGAGCATGGGAAAGTTGAATTCTTTGTCAGCTCTGAGTATTTTTTGTGAAAACTTCCCAATACATGAAAGGATTTAGTTTCACAACACCTATTTTATAGGCAGCAGACAAAGATGTCTTTTTTTTCTCCACTTTTTCTTGGAATTGCTTCTTAGAAAAAAAATCACAGAAGAGGGGTTAATTTTTATGTAAAAGCTGCTACGTGCAAGTGACTTTTATGTGCTTAATGATTTAAAAGAAATATTGAAGCCTTTGATACACTACACAGACAATTGCCCTTCACATGAAAATCATTGTAGATCATTCAACTACCACATAGTCTTTGTGTTGTAATAATCTACGGTATAAAACTAAACAGTCATCAAAATAATCATCTAAGCAAAAGGCTGTTATTTCATCCAGCAGTATAGTTATTGTAATAATAGCATATCTGAGACATGAGAGACTTTAAGAAAGGAGGAGACAAAAAGAACTTTAAAGCAGCCAGTGTCTGTTTCCACTAAGCTACTAAATCACATCTTATTTCAAACCAAGATACATGTTTAAATTTCCATCCAGTTCTAATCCAGTGGCTTTAAGCTAAACTAGTATCTGCTGCTGAACTGGGTCTGCTTTTAGATAATGTTCCAGTAATTTTTTTTTATTTTTTTTTTAATCATGCCAAGCCACTTGGCAAACTGCGTGCTTACAGATCAAGGGCACAGAAGTCTTTCTCCTGCTTCAGGTTCATACCTCTTTTATCTTTCTGCTTGTTCTGGTTAAAAAAATCTATTTTAAATAGTGTGTTATCACTGTAAAGTTAAAGTACTATTAATATTAGCAGAATAAGAGAATACTGTTAAATTATTCATATTTAAACACGCACTTAAACACTGTGCCAGACTACACCCAAAGGATGGGTATTTACTATACATGGCTGCATCCGCTTTTTGTGGGGGCTTTAGCTCAGTGCTTAGTCTCCATACATAGCAAAGACTGAGACAGGCACTTTTAAAGGCTATTTTTAGGTGGGGTGGCTTGATCTCTGGAGGTGTCTTTGTGTCTCCATCAACTATAAAAAGTGTGTATTATTACATGCCTTAACCTGGATGAGTCTAAGTTAAAATACATTTTCAGCTTGCACTTTGGAGTTCCATAATTTACAAATGCTAAACTTTGTAAACCCATGACTTTTTTTTTATTATTATATATATATATACTCTATTTTCATATATCAGTTACATACTAAAAATACAGATGGGTCCGTCACATATAATATATATTGGTAAACAGTGAGTTTATTCCTGCAGTCTCCCACTTTCAATACCCTCCATGCTTTGATCTCCAATAACTCAATCCCACTCCCCTGCTAACCATGCTTTGTTCCCACCTCCTTCGTCATGGCAGATAACCCCAACAAAAAGTTAAGGATGATACTGGCCATTTTAGGAGATATAAACAGCAGCAGCAGCTGTACAATCTGTAACAACAGTTCACATATTACTTTGAGCTCCTTTTACCCCCCACCCTCTTCAATAACCTCCTTCCTCTTGTCCACTCACCTCAATATCCATCTTTTCTCATTTGCTTCCCTCCAGTTGCTCAGTGAAGGGAACCTATGCTAAGATGTGGGAATTTTCTACTGCACTTAAGAGGCAGAAAGTGAGGTGATCAGAATGGTAGGTCACTTAAATTTAGGGCTTTATCTGTGAAAACAATTTTGTTTGTGTGTGCACATACATGCTTGTGTATAATGGTCTACATTTACAAAATGCTTCAAAATTTGGAATTTGCCTGCCCATTTCTCAGGCTAAATCTCTTCTAAGTCTTAATTAGGTTGAGAATATTTCTTTTAAGTTTCCAAATCCCACTATGAATTTCATGTTTGGTTCCTATCTAACCAAATTTTCAAGAAGGGTAAGAAAGAAGACCCTAGCAATTACAGGCCTGTCAGTCTCACGTCAGGGCCTGGTAAAATTGTAGAGAAGATGGTCCTTGAAGTTATTGAAGCGCACCTGGAGGACAATGCAGTCATTCGTCCCAGCCAACATGGGTTCATGAGGGGTAGGTCCTGCCTAACAAATTTGATTTCCTTTTATGATAAGATCACCCATCTAGTCGATCAAGGGAAACCAGCTGATGTGATCTTTTTGGACTTCAGCAAGGCTTTTGACATGGTTTCCCATAGGATTCTACTGGACAAAATGTCCAGCATACAACTTGACAAAACCATCATACGATGGGTAAGCAATTGGCTGACGGGCAGGGCTCAAAGGGTTGTGGTTAATGGGGCCACATCTGGCTGGTGGATGGTCACTAGTGGGGTCCCTCAAGGCTCCATTTTAGGGCCAGTCCTCTTCAATGTTTTTATAAATGATTTGGATGTAGGATTAGAAGGTGTTTTGAGCAAATTTGCCGACGACACCAAACTTGGAGGAGTTGTGGACTCGGATGAGGGTGGAAAGGCCTTGCAGAGAGATCTGGACAGATTGGAGAGCTGGGCGATCACCAACCACATGAAGTTTAACAAAGGTAAGTGCCGGGTTCTGCACCTGGGACGGGGCAACCCTGGCTATACGTACAGACTGGGCGATGAGGCGCTGGGGAGCAGCCCCGCAGAGAGGGATCTGGGGGTTGTGATTGACAGCAAGTTGAATATGAGCCAGCAGTGCACCCTGGCAGCCAGGAGAGCCAACCATATCCTGGGATGCATCAAGCATGGCATTGCTAGTCGGTCGAGGGAAGTGATTGTCCCACTCTACTCTGCGCTGGTGCGGCCTCACCTTGAATATTGTGTGCAGTTCTGGGCACCACAGTACAAAAAGGACATTAAACTGTTGGAGAGTGTCCAGAGGAGGGCAACGAAGATGGTGAAGGGCCTAGAGGGGAAGAGGTATGAGGAGCGGCTGAGGGCACTGGGCCTATTCAGCCTGGAGAAGAGGAGGCTGAGGGGGGACCTCATTGCAGTCTACAACTTCCTCGCGAGGGGGAGTGGAGAGGCAGGGGACCTATTCTCCATTATCACCAGTGACAGGACCCGCGGGAATGGTGTTAAGCTGAGGCAGGGGAAGTTTAGGCTGGACATCAGGAAGAGGTTCTTCACCGAGAGGGTGGTTGCACACTGGAACAGGCTCCCCAGTGAAGTAGTCACTGCACCAAGCCTGTCTGAATTTAAGAAGTGATTGGACTGTGCACTTAGTCACATGGTCTAAACTTTTGGGTAGACCTGTGCGGTGCCAGGAGTTGGACTTGATGATCCTTATGGGTCCCTTCCAACTCGGGATATTCTATGATTCTATGAAATGTTTTAATTTAGACCTAGGCTGCTTGAGAAGGCAGCAACAAAATCTTAAAGTCTGAGATACTGAAGTAGTCTTCAAAGTATTGGATAAATGTATATCTTCTCTGTTATGAAGTGGTGGTTAAACAAATACCTATAAGCACAAGTATACTACCTGTACAAGAAAAAAAATCTCACAGTGCAGTGCAATGACTACCTAAAAACATGAAGAGGTGAAATCAAACTGCAGATCTGAGGACTCATCCATCCTCATGTTATCTGGATTTATTTATTTATTTATTTATGTATTTATTTTTGTGGTACTCTCTCTTGTAGGAATTATGTTAGGGGGCTTATAAAAAAGTTGGTAAGTGACTTTTTATATGGGCAGATAATAATAGGACAAGGGAGAACAGTTTTAAACTAGAAGAGGAGAGATTTAGGTTAGAGGTTAGGAGGAAATTCTTTACTGAAAGGGTGGTGAGGCACAGGAAGAGGTTGCCCACAGAAATTGTGGATACCGCATTCCTGGAGGTATTCAAGGCCAGGTTGGATGGGGTTCTGGGCGACCTGATATTGCAACCAGGTAGCAACCTTGTCCATGGCAAGGGGATTGGAACTAGATGATCTTTAAGGTTGTTTTCAAACCAAGATATTCTATGATTGTGTTGATATTTAATGCATAATACCTGATAAAGCTGTCCTCTAGGGGGTGAAAACCCTTGATATCAATGTATTTCTTTAATATCCATCTGCAGAAGACTGAGTTTCTAAATTAGGAGACTTTTACCAAACTTCTTTATAGTTAAGACATTTTCTTCTCAGATGAAAATATTGGCTTCCACACCTAATTGAGAAGGAAAGAAAGCTTACACAGCTTTTTGTTTCTTTGAAGTATAAACTTGGCAAGATGAATAAGGAATTGCCCTCTTCCTTCAGTTCAGGTGCATGTGAATAGAAACAATGGTAGATGGACATTTAACATTGTTCCATTGTATTTATACATTGTGCTTATAAATATGATCAATCTTTTCAAGATTTTTTTCTCAAATGTTGAATCTCCCTACTGAGCAATAGATTTCCCTAATCCCTCAAATAACTCTATACTGAAGCAAATAAACTTTAGCTATAAAACTTTCAGAACACCATTTTGTGATTTATATTTCTCTTTGCCTTTCTGGTGGTACAGAGATCTGTACAGTCAGGATGATGTACCTCCCAGGGGCTTGATCAAGCCACTATAAAACCACTGCCAAAATATCCGGTCATTTTTTATCTAACTCAAAACATTCTGCCATGATAGAAAAGAAAAGCTGACTTGAGCGCTGGGAGGCCCAAAATATTCCTACCCAATGGATCATGGATTTTCTTATGTCACTTATCTTACCATTTCAGTGCAGTACCATATGTTCCCATACCATTTTGTAATGTGCCCCATATGTTTGCTTTCCTTGATGAAAACCAAGGAGGCAGCAAATTATCCACAGCACTGACACACAATTTTTTTTTTAAGTCCCGAGTTTAGATTTTCTTTTACTTTTTTTTTTTTATTCTGCCATTCTCCATTGAATGCCCATATTTCATGAAAAATTGTGAACAACTCTTCAGTGAGTGAATGTACATGAATGTCCATAAATAACAAAACTCACAACATAATCCATTTAATTTTTAAGCTGCACATGATATTTACAAAAAGTACTATCTACAACTTCTAAAGTGATTCATCTCCATTCTGCAAAACATTAAGAGAAAACAAACTGAATATCTAATTCTTCCTAGCCAGCAGAGCTATGCTGGAGGTGAATTTGGCCAAAACAGAGATTTGGGTCTCAGCTTTGAACATAGAAATGAATTTGAGTGTCAGCTGACAAAACTCTGACAAGATATGAGACATTCAGAAAAGCTAAATACAGCAGGGAAAACTTAGGAACACTGAAGACACAACTCTACCTCTGTGTGTGTCTGCATGTGTAGGTGTCTGTGTCTGTATGTGAAAATAACTACAAAGCTTTGGTCTTGGATGAGGCTTCCAATTGCATAATGTTTTAATCTTAATGTGGCCTAAGTAACTAAATACATATGGATCAGAGACATAGCTGTGACATTCTTTCTTTTGAGACAGAAAAGATTAACTAAAGATCGAGATAATCTTTTTAAGTCATATGCTGTGTTACAGAATGTTCTATTGACTGTTTTGTGTTTTATTTGTTTTTCACTGCATACAGCACATTTCTTGTTGCTTAGACGTCTACTAGATTATTTTTTGGTAATTGAAAATTATGGTACAGATTGTCTCTTGTGGCACATTTGGAAAAACTAACTTAAAAACCTTTTAAAAATAAGGTAAGTATATGAACTAAAACATATGCTCCTGTGTGGACACTTGATCTGGGAATTAAAATGTACTCCATTCACTTTAACCTAAGTCACTTCCCAAATAAATGTAAATTATTTATATTAAGGCCACCAGGTCATGATGAGGAGATCCATAAAGAACGCGAAGGCAGATCATCAAGTCCATACAGAAAACCAATTCAGCATAAATTCAGTGTCATCTGGAGTTTACAGTCACAACAACTGTAAGTATACTCCTACCAGGTCTAACTCTTTACCTGTCGATGTTCTAAAAATCAAGTAAAATAAGGGTTAACATGAAAGTCTTAATCCAGCTGATAAATCTGAGATGTTTTTGAAAGCTTTTTCCTCTGTAATTTCCAAACACTAGGCTTTGTTGTCTACCCCATGTGCTTCAGGCAAAAGAAGATGGAATTAAGAATGAATTTTCACAATATTTATTGAATTAATACAGGATATAAATGTTACTTAACAGTTTATTTTGTTTGTTTGTGTGTGTGTGTGTATGAACAGTTAACAAACCTCCTCTAGACTGAATTTCTTATTGTGCAATCTGGCAAGATGTATGGATGCCATGCCTTCTAACTCCCCCTGGGGCCCGTTACTTCTTGATCTTTGCTATCAGATCAAATTTATGACATGGATAAAAAGCAGTTTGGGTCCATTTAAGGTTTATTGCTTACTGACCATTAAAACTGCTAAAGTGATTTCTAGCATTGGAGAATACCATACTGGAGATTGGACCCAGGACCTTTGTGTCTTGTGGAAGTATTTATACTTCTGAAGGCCTACTATCCTGTTGGTTCACTGTGCTGCAGAGAAAGATCTTTTCTGTCTCCATCAGGATTTTCCTAGCTGAAACTCATACCTCAAAATACTAAAAATGGGTAAAATATTTTTCTAAGAAATGTTAATCCAGAAGTGCAAGAAACCAAAAGATTTAGCTGAATACTTTCTGTTTTGAATTCTGCAGTTCTTGGAAGCTGTGTGTCAGACTTGATGAAGGCAAAGCTGGAGGACATAACAGTTAGACCACAGTTTATTCTGAATATTTGTTTTATGCTTCCTTCACAAGGGCACAATGGCCATTATTTCTAAATGTGGGAGTGGGTGATTGGACCTTGTAAAAGGTTTTCCTGGAACTCTTTTCCTGAAGGAAAAAGAACAGCTTAACTGGAAATAAGAAAAACTTCCCCTAAAGGACATCAAAACTTCAGCTACTGTTAAAGTAGGACTTGTTTCTACTTTTTTCTTTGGATTTTACCTTCAACTTCTTTTGCTAGTTAAAAGATTTATGTTTTCAGCGTCTTTGTGTTATTCTGATAGCACACTCATGCACACTCTTTGTACTGAAGCCATATCTTAGACCAAGAATCTCTGAAGTGATGTTATGTCAATGCACTGACAGAGCCTTAATTTTAGAATATGACTTCTATAAAATGAAGGATGCAGAAATAGTATATCTTGAATAGTTTCTCATTTAGTTAATCCTTCATGGCATATATTAAACTATGCTATCTAAGTCTTGGTGGGGAGACAAAGATGACTGAGTTAGAGGAACATTAAAATATTTAAATGCTTTGATTTTGCAAAACTGGTCTGTTCTGAAAAGCAAGCTTTCCAGTGTGATTCTTGGTATTTCTGCTTTAGTTTTATCTGGAAATACTGCAGCACCGGCACTGGAAATAATATTTCCTTCCTCTAGCTTGTCAACGGGAGGGGACTTCTTAAGAAGTCCACAGCACTGGAAAATAAAGTAGAGAGAAAAAGCAGAGATTTTAAAAGGCAGAAAAACGACAAGGGAGGCCCTCTGGAGTTGAAGACGTAGATTTTTAGTATAATTGAACAACATTTCCAAAAGTATTCAAGCGACTTCAAAATGTAATCATTAAGGACTTGGAAGTTCTGGTGGATTAAAAGCTTGGCGTGAGCCAGCAGTGCATGCTTGCAGCTCAGAAGACCAACTGCATCCTGGGCTGCATTAAAAGAGGAGTGACCAGGAGGTCAAGGGGGGTGATTGTGTTCCTCTGCTGTGCCCTTGTGAGGCCCCACTTGGAGTACTGCGTCCAGTACTGCATCTGGAACCCCCAGAACAAGAAGGATGTGGACCTGTTAGAGAGGGTCCAGAGGAGGGCCACAAAGTTTATCAGAGGGCTGGAGCTGCCCAGAAAAGGATGAGGAAAGGCTGAGAGAGCTGGGGCTGTTCAATCTGAAGAAGAGAAGGCTCTGGGGTGACCTCATTACAGCCTTTCAGTACTTAAAGAGGACTTATAAAAAAGATGAAAATTGACTCTTTGCTCCATCAGATAATGATAGGACAAGGGGGAATGGTTTTAAACTAAGACAGGGGAGATTTAGATAAGAGATTAGGAGGAAATTCTTCACTCAGAGGGTGGTGAGGCACTGGAACAGGTTGCCCAGAGAGGCTGTGGAAGCCCCATCCCTGGAGGTGTTCAAGGCCAGGCTGGATGAGACCCTGGGCAGCCTGAGCTAGTGGGCAGCATCCCTGTCCATGGGGATGGAACTAGATGATCTTTAAGATCCCTTCCAACCCAAGACATTCTATGATTCATTTAATGATTTCGTGATTTTGGAAAAAAATGAAATAAAAATTACCTAGTGTCATAAAAGTTACAGTTTTTCTTTCTTTCTGAGTATTGTGCTACTTACATTTTACACTGGAAAATGTAAGACAATAAATAGAAAGCTATAAGTGAAATAAAACTAAACATAATTTTGCTGAGGTTTAGGTCTAGTTTTTGGCAGCTATTCAGTCTACTAAAACAAGCCGGCTAGTTTTACTTAAAAATTGGCTCTTACAATTTGTCTTCAAAATAAGGTAAGAGATGAAAGTCTTATTCATCAATGGTTCATTCTTACTGGTTGATCTTATCAGGCAGAGATTACTCATCATTATAGATGAGTACCTTTTTAATGACATCTTACATCAGGACCTTTCCTGTCAGGTTTAATGGCAAGAGTCAAAGCCCATGTTCTCAAAAGAAAGGTGCATGAGAATAACATAAATAGTACCAGTTCCTCAGTTTTAGTATTTAGTCTTCCACTAGTTTATACTCTACTCTATAAAAGCAACTCAAATCTAGAGCTGGTTTTACCATAACCGTGAAGGTTCAGAAGATGCTTCACAGCCATCTTAGCAACCTCTGGAAGAAAAGCTGACCATATATATATATGCATATATATATATATATATATATATATGGTCAGGGATTTCTTTATCCATATTTAATTTTTTAGTGTTTATACATAGTAAGTTGCTTCCTGTTAACCCACTATATCATTTCTTTGTGATAACTCAGCTATAAGAATCTGACTATATACTTAAGAAGAGGTTGTTGGGAAAGCTGTAACAGAATAACTATGCAAATAAATATCCTTATAGAGGACACTCCTTAGGCCTGTAGGAGATCTTTTGTCAGCATCTGCATAGAGAATACTATCATTATTAATACTAGCAGAATGACATCTTGCTGCAATAGTAACTATGGTTTACTGGGCTTTTTGCAGACAGAGTTATGTTGTGTAGGACTATGAATTTTTTCACACTCTTAGTTGCTTCATTTGTACTTGACAATATCTTCAAGCCTATTTATCCCTTTATCACAATCTTACTTTCTTCTCTTGTCAGCCATCCTATTGCTTGAGCTTGGACTCTAGTACTTTGTGACTCTTTAGCCCTGTGCCAGATATTACTGTGGGAATAAAGAACACAAGACTCTACAAATGCCAGTAACACAAACAAAGAGTCATGAAAATAATCATAGTATTTCAGTGGTTGAGGGAAACATCACTTCATAAGTAGCACAGACCCAGTGTTAGTTGTCTTTTCCCCCTTTTATGGTAAGACCAACTACTGTATGCACTATAATTATATAAGCATGTATAGTTTTTTTCCATCTTTCTATTTCTTTTATTTGGGTAGGAATCTTTCCCAAAGCAACAGGTCTTGCATGCAATCAGAACTGAAATGTAAGGTTGTTCTGCCATCTTGGGGAAATAATAATAGAGTCATGACACAATTTTTAACCGGTTTGCATTAAAGCATCATATCTCCTACAATGATGTAAATCTAGTTCATCTATTGACCATAAACAATGGGGTAATTAATGGCATATTTCAGCTTTGAAATAGAGTCCTTATGATCTAGGAATTATTATTGCATCATAATCACTCTTTGAACCATTTGGTGGATTCGGATGTAATTATCACCTCATAAGACACAGAGCATGTCATTACCAGTATTTCTTATATAGCCTTTCTCATATAACTGCATAGAGATTGCTCAGGGATACATGCTTTATAAAGCAGAGTGAAAGTAAACATTTATTTTAATTTTCTTATGTATATTTATTGCTTGGAATTTTCTCCATCTAACTGTTTACAGTGTCTACAGAAAATTGTTTAAGCAGACTTGAAAGGGTATTTTTTTCAGGTTGCGTTGTAGGGATAGCATGAAGAAAACACAGTAATGTCTTAATTTCTTTCTAGACAAGGCAAAGGAGAAAACATGTGATAAGGGTTGTATTAGTGAAACTATAAATTCCCCATGTAAAATTCATTTTATCTCTTAGCTATTCTACCTGAAGGCATTTTTTTTCTTTAATGTGCAAATGCCTCCTCATTCTACAATTATCTTTTCTTGTAGCAAACTAAACAAAGTTTTTTCCACCATTCTTTTTTTGGGGGGTGTGGTGGGGTGGAGGTGCTTAAAAGAAAACGCAAATGTAGTGGTTGATATAACTTATCCATTTAAAGAGCTCTTTGCACAACTGGGATGATATAAAGCATTCTATGCTAATGAGCTGCAGATCAGGCAGAAATTTCAATACTTATCAGAAGCTTAATTGGATATTCATTTTGATTCTTGACACCTTTCCCCAAGGGTCTGGTAACTAAGGCCAAGTTTATTCTTGGATTGCTTTTCTTATATGCTGACTTATAAGTAAGACATTCCTAGCGTGGGTGCAGTTAGCCTGGCTTTGTTCTGCCATAAAAACACACCCTTCCTCAAAACAAGGGCACATACAGTTTGCTGGTATAACTGTCTGAGCATTAAGTGCTTCTGTCAACACAGCAGTGTCAGACAGGGATCAAACCAACACATGCGTGTGTGGCAGAAGTCTGTCAGAGAAAGCATCTTGGAATGGTGTGTTATGGTCCTTATGCTGAGAACAATGCGTAGCACTCTCTCACTGGGAAGAGGAATGAAACATACAGTGTTATTTCAGATAATTCCTTGTTCCATTTCAATATCTAGTGCCTCTCCCAAATGACTTGTATGGAGTAATAAAATAGGCACATTGTATTTTATCTGATGCCTTCTTTACTGTTCTCAGCCACCTCCCTATCTTATATTCTTTCATCCATGTGACTCATCTTCTTTCCTTTAAAAAAGCAAGTGTGTTAGGGCATTCAGGATATAATACAGGAAGAAAGAAGCTGTTCAATTTATTTGTTCTCTTTTCCAGGCTTTGTGCTTGGTAAAAAAATGCATGAGAAGCTGTTGGTTAAAAAGGAAAATTCTGGTTGAAGCGTTTCTCATTTCTCAAATTCCTCAGCAAAAACTGGTTCACAAGGCCATTTTCTCCTTACATTTTAGTGGTATTTCACATACATTTGCTGCACTTGATTATGAATATTTGTATTGATGCAGTAAAATACATAGGAACACGTCATGGTTGAGAGCACATTTTGAGTCTCAAAGACAAAACAGAAAAATAGCTTATGACCTAAGGAGCTCACAATCTGAATGGAAAATCAGAGACCATACAGATAAAAACAGACAGAGCAGAACAACAGGAAGCTAGTTATCATGTTTTTGGTTTTTTTTTTTCAATGTCAAAAGAGAAATAGGAGAACCTGTCTTGTGAAAAAAGGTCCAAAGGAACCAGGCTTGATTTGCATAGCAAAGTCAAAGGAGAGTGTACTATTCACAGATACATTTTGGAGACGGGTAAATATCCGAGAAAGAGAATAGCTGTCGAAATATAATGATAGTTAAAAGCAAAATGCACACAATTTCACTCTAAATCAAGTTAGCTAGAAGAACATTTGTATCCGTTGGAAGCACAAAAATGGCCTTCCAAAATGGGGAGTAAGAAGAAAGAACCTAAATCACTTCAGAATGAAGCATGAAGCATTTTCAGAAGAGGTTTTATGTCAGGATAGGGTCCTGGCATCAGGATCTATAGGTTGACATATGAGACTCAGACTGGTCAACATGCTGATATCTGCAAAAGAGGCTGAAAGAAAACTTGGTTGTTGTTTGTTGACCCTGCCTGTTTACACTGTATCATATTGTACTTAATTAACTCTTTGCTTCAGGGCATCTGCCAGGTAAGTGCAAGAAAAAGAAAGAATGCTTTTTTCCCCTTTCAATGTAAAACTTGTTTTCTGGGACAGATAGAGTTTCACTTTCTTCTCATATGCCAGTGATCAGTGTGAAGTCCTTGAGCTAGTTAGATGGTTTTGGCTCATGTGCCTTAATCATGCCCTCAAAGTTAAAAACAGTCATCATATTTCAGGATTTGTATTGTATTTTCTATTAAGCCACTAATAGACCACTAATGGCAAGGACCATTGAGCTCTGGATTTTGATGTGGAAATTGCCTTCCTCTGTTTTCTAACCCTCTGTCTATGGCAGGGACCTCAGACACTGCCTTTCCCCTCCTCTTGCCTGGTCCCTTCCTTTGTGATAACTTAGTTTTTGTGGTCTTTCTTGTGTAGACACTTTTAATAATGTTCCAAAGATGTCAGGGTGTTTTGTGGTTTCTGGCATATGGGATCACATAGTCCAGACCTCACTGGACTCAGAGCTGAATGTGGAATACTTGGCTGCCTACAATTGCAGAGTATTTATGTTTTTATGATCTGAAAAAAAGACAATGAGGTAAATCTGTGGACATTTCTTGTTAGCATGGGAGAAGGGAGCATGGGAGAAGGGCATGAAAATGCATGTTAAAAAGCTGTAAATGAATGCTGTAGGCTGACTTCCCAGGGGCAATGTTTCAGTAATTAGAAAGCCTGCACCTTGGCTTTCCAGGGCATTACCTTCAGTGATCTGCAAGTACAAGGGAAACAGTAATGGGTCCAGGCTTTTGTGTGGTGGAGGTCTCTGTCTAAGAAGAGAGAATGATTGAGGAAAAGGGTGTGGAGCACTACATCTTCAAAGAGTGTGCCGTGGGGCAGGGTGTGAAACCATCCTTGGCAAGATTTGCTGTGAGTGAGAATAAAATATCCGGGCATGGGGAACATCTGGGTTCTGACCCAAGCACAGAATGCTGAAGGCACCTGTGGCTGATCATAAAGGGAGTTCAGACCAACAACTGCTGCTGGCACTGGCAACAGAAAAGGATGATTTTTTATCCATATATGGAAGTTGCATGAAGTTTCCTTGAAATTATCTTACTGTCTTTGCAAAGTGAGAAATGGATTTAATAATCACAGAAAGGATCGTTAAGTGCTTCTGCAGCAAAATCTACATGACACTTCCAGTGACTCCATATAAGATGAGAGATTTATCTGATGGACAGATGAAATCAGAAAGGGACTCAGAAATTCATGGGGCTAGTAAGCCGAGGGTAGATGGAATGCCAGCTAATGGCATAAAGTCTCTTGTGCTCCTGGTACTTTCTTAATCTACCTTTCAGTCAAAAGTTTTACCACTGTACTAATAAAACTTCTCACTGAAAATAAATAAATAGAATTGAAAATATATAATTCCACTAAGACTTTCAGTTTTGGCAAAACAGTATTTTCATGCTTCTTAATTTATTATTATTCTTTTCTTATTTGGCTAAGAAAATTTCTACTGCAGCTACTTGTGACATCTTTTGCTTGAGGCAGACAACTGGCTGGGCCCCAAGACAAACATTGCTGGATTGCCATTGAACACAGAGAAGGCATTGCCATGCCCCAGCATCCAGGTGGGGTTCCCCTAGATCCACCACTGGGATTCAACAGCTTGTTTTCCAATACAAGCTCTTCTGAACAAAACAGTCTGGCTGAATACATCATCACTTTTGGACCATTATATTCCCATGTAGGTCTTATTCTAGTGCTGGATCAGAGGAGCAGCACAGTACCTGTGCATTTCATGCAGGTTTATCCTGATCTAATTCCTGATGAAATGCAAAAAACAGGAAATAATCTGCTGAAATTTCTTAGCAAGCAGGGAGTAAAAGGTGGGTCTGTTTGTAGAAACACATTTTTCTTTTTCATTTAAATTACTGTAGTGTTATCTAACTGCAGTTCTCATTTTTCAAATGAAAGTCCATCTCTTAAATTCTGCCAAGATCTTTGCTTCAGATATACATCATGATACCGAGAAAAAGAGATTAGCTGTGAGTAAAAGGGATTAGCTATGAACTGAACATCCAAGTGTTGCCTTTTATCAGTTTTAAATCAGTGTCTTTTAATTTCCTTCCTCTTTTCTGGTAAGAGAAACGGAAACTGTGTTGACTTTGCCTTTGATATTCATTGCTTGATAGTAACCTCCCAGATTTCAAATAAAATAACTATTTAGATCACGAAACTTGGATATTAATCCATTATTTGTGTGAGACAGAAGGTATTTTAAAAAATGTACAAAAAAAAAAAAAAAAAGGTCTTACAGAAAGTGAAAGGAAGATGCATAAATTGGGGGTACAATCATGGTACAAAACTGACCTGAAACAACACTTTTCTTCTAAGTTCTGGTGATGATACATACTGATATGTATGAAAAGCTTTCAGGACTGGAAACTGGAATTAAAAAAAAAAAAAGCTTTCAGAGCTGGAAAGTCCAACTTGCCAAATGAATAGCAGGTAATCATTGGAATCTCTACAACTATCTCTACAATTATTAGAAATCACTGGCGCATGCTGGAAAAATGGCCGATTCCCTTACTGTACCTTAATAATTATTAAAAAGCATTAAATGTATGGATCTTGTTAATGTTGTTCCTTTCTGAAGGGCAAGATTAATCCTTTCTACTGGATGTAGAGATTCACTTTTGTTTTTCACAATTGCTGTGTGTGACCACTGCATAATAATATTGAAACATGTCGTTACTAAACATTCCTCAATAAACACAGTTTACTCAAACTTTCATTCATTTTCATTGACTACTGAAATCTTTCCTTCTTTTCTTTTTTTATGTTATTTGAAACAAGAAATTCCATCTCTCTTGAAAAGTTTTTCATGTGATTTTCATCAGAGAACAACAATTATTTTTTATGACCTTGGATTTTAATCGTAAATCCAAAAACATCATTTTGGAAACTATGAATTTGCAAATAAACCTTGTGTAAATTTTCCAGGCTTGGAATCTGAACACTTTTTTTTTTTTTTTTCAGTAACAGCTGTTACTTGGTCCTACAGATGTATAACCTTAAGCCTCTAGGTTCATGCTGAGCATATTACTAAGCAACCTGCTAGCTTTCAAGTCATCATTATTATGGCCTTGATTGTCTTAACATCCTTTGGCTGAGAAACGAAGTCTTTTGAAACTTCTTGAAAGTCACTCAAGGCATTTTTGCCATTCCCTCCTGGCCATAAGAGCTCCATATTGACTCGATGATATGATATGCGACTTTGCAGTTAAGCACTTCATTGTAAAACATTTCAGTTACAAGAAATTAAGCCAAATTATAGAAAGAGAAAATCAAACAGCATCTGTAAGTGCAGCCCTGACAGAAAAGAGTCCCTCTTTCCCCAAATTAGCAATATTGCTGCATGCCAGCAGAAACATGTGGTTATAGACTGTGCTTTGGGAGAACTGAGGTCCCACCACAGACTTCCTATGTAATTTGGGAAAGTCACTTTTTAATCTCTCTGTGCCTCAATTCCCCATCTTTAAGGGATGGACCACAATACTTTGATTGTTTTGCCTGTGTAGCTTTTTGTGGTACAGACTGTCTCTAGCTGATAGCAATGCACTTAGTACAGCAGAGCTACGACCAAACTGGATTTCCCTAAGGATTTCTGCAATAAGTATGGCATGCACTTGTCCTTGTGATGGAGTACATGTTCCTTGCCAGATAGCAAGAGCTTTAAAGGTCCATTACAGTGCTCCATGTCAGTGATTATGAAGTTTGTTTTTAAAGAATACTTGCAAGGAAGCTTTAAGTGGGGATATAGAGGTGGGATTAGGAGAAATGTCCTTCTGTACTAGTAGGGACAGAGATTTTCTGTCACCATCTCTATACTAAGCAGAATGATTGCATTGAGCAAGTTTACTTCACTTCTGGCTGTCCTTTTGCAGGAGCTAAAGGGTCCTCTCAGTCTGAAGGCTGATTGTACAGGGAAAGGCTGGAGGCCAATAACAGTGTCTTGAGGTCCCTGCTGTGAGGGACCTCAAGAGAAAGGTCACTTCAGAGGGAATTGTTCTAATGAACTTCACGTGTTTGTAGTGTTGACATTTACTTGAGAGCTAGTTTCCTTGACTCCTTTTATAGTCACTGCAGACAAACAGACACGTCCAAGATGGGATTCATTTGCACTATTTTAGATTACTATTTTAGGGTGAGATAAATCATCCTCTAGAGTTTCCTATTTCTTTTCATTGACTATGAAGGGAGTCCAAACAATTACCTCATGTGTGGACTTCTACCCTGTAGACCTGGACTTAAACTCATGGTGCTCATACAGCATCTACAGACTTCACCATAATTTTCCAACAAAGTCAGTAACATTGTCTCCATTTTATTTTTTCTCAGCATGGAAACTGAGGAGCAATGATATGACCACAGTGTTTAAGGCCATGAAGCAGTCTTAAATTGACGCAGTGCTTGACATGCTGAGTAACAGTGCAAACCCAGAACTGTTGTTTTGAAAAGCTTGGCACCCATCATCAGTTGAGGCACTCCGTGTTTAAAACTACTGAATACTTGGGTCTAAAGATCCTGGACAAAACTGCTCTAAACTAGAAACACAAGTTAACCCTCATAGTTGATGCTTATCATGAATACAATGAAGTTTAAATTTTAGGAAACACAAATCACCAAAGGCACCACAACAGAAGTTATGAGTGCCACCTGAACTGTGTGATTTCCTTGGACATGTGGCACCTGGTGTTGAGTGAGAACCCTTGTGAGTCATTTCTAAACCACATAAAAAAGTGATGTGTCTGCAGTACCTGGGTATCATAGTTCTTAAGATAGATAATTCTCATGGGTACAATTTATTTTCAACTGCCAAAGGATAAACAGAAGAATTAGTAAAGATGGTATAATGAGGCATGTGTAAAATATTAGTGAGATGATTAACTGAGTTTTGCCTGTTAATACATAATCAGCTAGTTTGTCAGCAGCATGCTACCTAGCTGCTGAATAATTATCTGCTTAAAGCACAGTGTCCATTGCTAGGGACAAGTTAGAGCAGAGCAACCTGCAGGAAAGGTACTTTCATGTGGTTTCTCTGAATTGCTTAAATGGATGTGACTAGTACTCACCATTTTATGGAATCTGGCTGAGAGTCGAGATAAAGCACACATAACCTTTTCCACCTATTATATGGTTTTATCACAGCATGCATCTAATCACTGGCAGATTCTGTCCCTTTGTGGAGGCTGATAATGACGAGCAAAAATGTCAGGCAAGGTTCTGGTGATGTAAAATCCAGAGCCTTTGCACTCTTGACAGGTTCCTGGGGGGCCAATCCTGAGCACTGCTGTGGTGTCTGCAGGGCTCTCCTCCACCCCAAAGGCTGCTTACTGAGCTCCTGCAGCCCACAGCTGTGACAGTGCACAGCATCTTGCCCCCTTAGCTCAGGAGAAGCTTCTGGAAATGCAGAGGGGCCTGAAGGAAATGCCAATGTAAGTAAGAAGGCTGCAACCTGTTTAGAGACACCTACCTCCTCCAAGATCCGTGGCTTGCTACTGCTGTTTCTCTTATTTCCACCATGCTTTTCTTTCTGGCACATCCTGGTTGCTCACTTTTCTCCTTTACCTTTGTCATTTTGCGTCTCCTCCAGCAACCTCTCCTGATTTTCTTTCAGCTCTCTGAGAGTGATTTTAAAGCATTCCTGGACTGAGTCTACTATGTATAGATAGCCCTCTGAGGATGGTATCACAAATAAGCCTATGTAGGGCCTCGTTTAGAGGCATACTTCAGTACTTCATTTTTTCATCTTGTTTTCATCTTTTCATGTTGTCTGAGCCTCTCTGTGCCAATATGTCTAATTGCCCAAGACAAATCCAAAACATGTCATCCAGCATCAATTAACTACACCAAAGTGGTAAATTTCTCAAAGTATTACAAGTTGTTTGAACATTCTGAAGGAAAAGCTACAATGTGATCTCAAATTGTCAGATAGAAGAGAAGACACAGGCTGTTTTATAACCCAATTAAAAACTATTTCAAACTAGCAATCAAACATCAGACAAATCTGTAGGAAACTAGACATTGTTAGTATCATAGAACCACTTGTTTGTGTCTTTAGCAAGGGAAGAGATGAAGAAGTGAACAAGTTGTGAAATGATGCTGAGTAGTGTCAAAAGATATTCCGGATACATAAATCCTATTATGTAAATGAGCTTTACTTCTCATCCAACTCTGATGACAAAAGTATTATGTAAACCAAGGTAGAATATTGTTTTCCATGGCTGTTTAGAGGGATAATTTCTGTTCCTTTAAGAAGGATGTCCTCATCATACTTTGAATTGTATATATATATATATATATATACACATATAGATATATAAGAAAGATTAAACATGTTAGGATAGGGAAAAGGCAGGGCATTAAGCTTCTCTACAGATTTTGTTTCTGATTCAACAACAGATCATACTAGTGTAATATTTTAAAACAGCCATTTGGATTCTGGTAACTGAGAATGATAAGTAACTTTGCCTCACTGTAGAGACAGAAAAAGCTGATAGCCTGATGTTGATTTGGGATGTAATCATGCAACAAAGACAACTGAGTCTAAACTGAGACTTTATGAACTGTTCTACCATTCATTTTACTCATTTATTTTAGCTCTTCTAAGCAACTTTTACATACATATGTTCATATGCATACATTTCTTCAAGTAAACCCTCAAGTAATAATAAAAACACAATACATTTTACAAAGTTGAGTTTCTATGGTTTACTGGCAGAATTTCTGTGGCTTTAATCAAGTCCTTTGATTTGTGTGTTTGATGATGCTAATTTTTCAGTGTCGTTGCCCCATTCAATGTGTATACTTGCTTATTTATTCTGGCTACTCACACTTTTATTATATTCTAATTACTTAATGCATTTTTTTTCTTTTGAAATCTGTTTTACAGCACAGTAATTGAATTTTCATGTGGATTCCTCTTTTGTGTTCACCATTATTTGACAATGTTCCCAGATTTCTAATACAATGTTAATCTTCTTCTGTCTTCTCTTGATGTCTTAGTTGTTTTTTTTTTTTTTTTTTTTCCCTCTTCTACCATAGCTCTTGATGAAACTTTCAGTTAACTGGTTCCCATAACCCCGTTCCTATCTTTGCCCTCCATATTATCTTCTAGCCCTTGCTAATCCCACTGCCAATATATGTGTTAATTCTCATCTCCCTCATCTTCATTATGTCATTATGAGCAATCCTAATTCTTCAAATCTTTCTACTGGATTCAAGCTGGATGGCAGCAGAAAATCAATGCAAGCTCAAGAGAGTCTGGTATCCTGTTCTCACCCTCCCTCAGGAGAGCTAACCACTTTCCCTGAACAACAGCATGCTCAGTTTTTATTTTTTTCTGAGCTACTACCTTTTCCTTTTCTTTCTTTTTCTTTTTCTCTTTCTTTCTTTTTCTTTTCCTTTTCCTTTTTCTTTTTCTTTTTCTTTTTCTTTTTCTTTTTCTTTTTCTTTTTCTTTTTCTTTTTCTTTTTCTTTTTCTTTTTCTTTTTCTTTTTCTTTTTCTTTTTTTTCTTTTTCTTTTTCTTTTTCTTTTTCTTTTTCTTTTTCTTTTTCTTTTTCTTTTTCTTTTTCTTTTTCCTTTTCCTTTTCCTTTTCCTTTTCCTTTTCCTTTTCCTTTTCCTTTTCCTTTTCCTTTTCCTTTTCCTTTCTTTTTCTTTTTCTTTTTCTTTTTCTTTTTCTTTTTCTTTTTCTTTTTCTTTTTCTTTTTCTTTTTCTTTTTCTTTTTCTTTTTCTTTTTCTTTTTCTTTCTTTTTCTTTTTCTTTTTTTTTCTTTCTTTGTTTTTCTTTTTCTTTTTCTTTTTCTTTTTCTTTTCTTTTTCTTTTTCTTTTTCTTTTTCTTTTTCTTTTTCTTTTTCTTTTTCTTTTTCTTTTTCTTTTTCTTTTTCTTTTTCTTTTTCTTTTTCTTTTTCTTTTTCTTTTTCTTTTTCTTTTTCTTTTTCTTTTTCTTTTTCTTTTTCTTTTTCTTTTTCTTTTTCTTTTTCTTTTTTGGTGATATGAGGAGCCATGTGAGACTTGAACAAGTTTAGGAAGATTTTTGCAAAGGCAGGAACTGTATCACCCCAGTCAGAGGGATCATGCCACCCACTAGCATTTTCAAGTCTTTGCTTTGAACCATTGATTTAGAGGGTTGCACAGTATAGACATCAAGGACTGGAACAAACTCTCTCTCTCCCAACAGTTTAGTTTTTGGAAATGGTTGCAGTGTTGTTGGCTTAAAAATTATAATAATAAAAATAGCAGCCTGATGCAAGCCCAATGTTTACAATTTGTTCAGCAAGGAGACTGGGATGGGATGCAAGAGGTGGATGGAGGGGACAGAGGCAATACTCCATTTGAGAACTTGCAAAGAATCAGAAACAGAGTGCCTGGGGAATGCTGCCTGTGGGAAGAAGGGCTCAGAGTTTAGATGAAGAAATGCCTGATGTCTGACAAAACTGTGAGCACCACAGTTGATGGTCCCTCTCTGATATGTTTGTGTCCGAGGATTGATGTAGGGGGTGGGGCAGCAAGGGTCCCAGGAGAGCACATGGCCTGCTGGGAATGTCTTGGAAGGCACTATTTTGGACACACATCCATATTGCCTGCTGGTGGCTGCTGTGTGAGCAAATTCTCCTACCACCTGCATCCTGCTGCTTCTGTGGAAGGAGCTGTATATTCCTTTCCCACCAGAGGACCTCTAGCAAAAAGGGAACTGAACAAAACTGAGAATAGATATATCCTTTAGCAGGACAAAATTCTACCAACCCCAACCACTTATACTGGATGTATCATGTTATCTACTCAGCACCTGCTAAATACGATATATTTATATTATTTTTGATTATTGTATCAATTACTGTGGAGCTTTTAATAAGCTTAGGGCTTCATTCATGTTTCACATGGTGCAAGCAAATCACAGAAGCAGTATGCTTTTTGTCCCAACATCATATTCACCATGCTCCTGGGACTGCTTCTATATACAAGCATATAGTTGTATATAAATATATATATATATATTGTTTGTTTGTTTGCTTGTTTGTTTTCAGTGAGGAGTCCAATGTTAATTGCGTATTTTCTTAAATCACTGTCCTTTGAACTTTAATTGTAGAATAACTGTCTCTTGGAGGTCTGTTCTACTAGATCCTATCCATTTTCTTATTGTCTAAAATCTGTTTATTTGAAAATCTTAATTTGTCTACAAATACAGTAGGTTTAAATTGGAAGCATATACTCAGGTAAACAGATACTATAATATAACAAAAAGTACTACCACAACAACAGGAATAAGTATTAAGATTTGAAGATAAATCATACTACACCTATGTGACTGTGTTACCAGGTGAAGATTTAGTTAATGTTAAGGTTGTTACTGAAAAAATCCAAACTTTTCCAGAAATGGTAATTCAGAAATAGAATTACACTTATATCTGTACTGTGGAGACTCCATCTGATGACCATGGAATTCAGGTATTTTAGTGTAGGCAAGCTCAGATGAAATGAGAACAATTTCTGTAAGCACAGTAGTTATGCAAGAAGAGCCAACAAACAAACAGAACATATAGGGAAAAGTCAAGGCAAAGTCTGGGCAGGAAGCCCTCTGGAGTTTCTCTTACTGGGTGTGTGAATGTATCAGAGCCTCTGCAATGCAAGTGTGTTGCACAGCCATGAGAAAGACATGAGTCAAGCTCCAACAAGTCCAGGACATAAGCCTTTGCTCAGGCCAGCACCATGCACCAGCCACAGACACACTGGTCCTGCAGGAACAGTTGCATTTTGCTGGGCACTAGGGCTGCTTGGGGTCATGGTACTCCACTTTGAGCACAACTGGGGGCCCCAAGCAATCCTGCGCTCCCTAAAAAGGCATTTTCTGCATTTTCTGGCATATGGTTACAATGCTACTCATGGCTCCTGAGCTCAGGGAATGACCTTTCTTCATCAGCCCCCCAGCACCAGGTATGTGAGGCTGTGCTGCCTCATAGTACCTGCCGTGAGCCCCGTTGGGGAGCATCCGCATTGCTCCCTACATGCTGAGATGAAGTAATTTATCTCCATTGCTGCTTAGCTTTTCTCACTTTCAGGAAGAAGAACAGATGGGGCAGGCAGCAGCCACAGAAGAACATAATGCTAAGGGAGAGTAGGGGATGCGCCTGTTCCGAGAATCTGAACAGATGTGCTAAAAATTAGCTTTATCCCCTGAAGGCCTTTTGTGTTGATTTGTTTACTTTTTGGACAATATCAGTCAGACTGAATTGTGCTATTTGGATTTTATGATCTTGAGAACCAGCTTCATTCACAGAGCTTATGCCAAAGAGTGAAAATCATCTAAAACTAAGGTGATTTCTAGTAATCACAAAGGTCAAAAGATGTCCAAGGTCTGTCTTCTCTTCTGAGAGGAGGAAAATAGAGCTTTAGGCTTTGGAAAGAAAAAATATGGGTCCACTTCAGAACTCATTGGCAACCCATTAACTATTAGGACAAGTAAAAAAGTGGAAAGGCAGGCTTACTGTTGTGATAACCTGGTACACAAGCCACGAGAAGCTCATTTTACAGACATCAGGAAAAAAAAAACTCTTTAACCTGTGGGCTGATACTCTCAGAAATTAAAAGTGTAGTCATCTGTTTGGCAGAAATAATGGGGAAAAGAACACCATCAATACTTAGCACTGCACATTTCTGGTGGAATTCACTCAGAAGGAAAGTGGCCAAAAGGCAAAGTCTGAGCAACACTGGAGATATCTGAGCAAAAAAAAAGGGTTGCAAATCAAATCTATTACACACCATAATCTGTTTAACTGCAGCCTAAAAATGGGGTTGTGCTTATAAGGCCTACTTAGCTGTTTGTTTGCTTTCCCAGTCATCCAAGTCTCTGCTTATTTGAGTATTTTGATACTCTCATGGATGGCATTCTACTGTACCTTGGTTAGTCTTCAGAAAATAGATATATTTTAATAGTATGAAAACAGCAATTTAATTTTTTTTTTTCATAAATGCATCCAAGACAGTTTCTTATATACCATAAGCCAGAAGAATTTGCCGAAGTAATGGGTTTGGATGGAAATATATTTGATGAATTCCGTCTGTGAAGTAAACTGAAAGACTTCTGCTTGGTACTGCATGACATAAACTGGAAAACATTAGGTGTTAATAATTGACACAGCCGCTGTCAGTTTTAGAAGACTGAAAACCTTGGATATGGAATATTACCTACTCTTTCAGGACTAGAAGAACCACTTTCTCTTGTAGAATTAAACCCATGAACAGGACTCTGTTAGGGAGACTTTCTCTGACTGCTATAGCCTATATTTTGAAACATTTTCAAGCAAACCCCGTCAGATAAAGCAGTACTTGCCATTCAAATGGGATTTCCCTCTCTTATGTACTGTCCAGAGTTACCTTGTTCACTGAGGTTAGTAGGATGGCCTAGGTGGAATTTAGGTTTGACTTGCCCATCACATTCATCCACCATCTCTACATTTATATATATTATGAAACCAGTTCACTTCTTTTACCCTACTTTTGCTCCAGTGTAAATCTATTTGACTGTTCTCAAAAATGTACAAATTACAAGCATTACAAGCAAAAGTTACAAGTATAACAAATACACGCAACAACATATGAACATGGAAAAGTAAATAATAGAACCAGAGTAACCTGACTGTTTTGAATAGATGTCAAATTTGCAAATGGAAGAAAAGGAATGGGGCAGAATTTTGCAACTTTTCTGAATTTTCCAGTTACTTCTTCTATAAACACTGTTTCAGACCAAAGCACTGGATCAGAGAACACTTGAAGAGTTTCAGAATCCAAGTCTCCAATAAAAACCTGCTACAGAAACCTTTGTCATTTAATTTCTCTTACATTTGGCTCTCTAGCAATGAACACAGTTTCCTGAAAGCTGAAGTGACTAAATTTGATTGAAGTTTAATTTGTTACACATGTAAGTGTATTTTCCAAATCTCCCTATATGAACCAATAAATGGTTTTTGATTCAATTCATTTTGATTCAACAAAATACTCTAAGAGTAAATTTTCCCTTCCCAGTGCTTCCAATATAACTCCTAGTGATGTGGCAGTTCATTAGCTAGGAATACTCAATGCCCTCCCAGCATAATTGCTGTGGAGGCAAGTTGCTCTACACATTGGAGTGTGATTTCCATTCATTCACCCATCTATAAGAAGGGTCATAAGGAGGACCTGGGGAACTACAGGCCTATCAGCCTGACCTCGGTGCCAGGAAAGGTGATGGAACAGGTCATCTTGAATGCAATCACACAGCATGTTTGGGACAACCTGGGGATCAGGCCCAGTCAGCATGGGTTCATGAAGCACAAGTCCTGTCTGACCAACCTCAACTCTTTCTATGACCAGGTGACCTGCCAGATGGATGAGGGAAAGGCAGTTGGTGTGGTCTACCTAGACTTCAGCAAAGCCTTTGACACGGTCTCCCATAGTATTCTCCTGGAGAAGCCAGAAGCACATGGCTTGGACAGGTACACTCTTTGTTGGGTTCAAAACTGGCTGGATGGCTGGGCCCAGGGAGCTGTGGTGTGAAATCCAGCTGGTGACCAGTCACTAGTGCTGTTCCCCAGGGGTCAGTGTTGGGGCTCATCCTCTTTAATATTTTTATTGATGATTTGGGTGAGGGAACTGAGTGCATCCTCAGTAAGTTTGCAGACGACACCAAGTTGGGGGAAAGTGTCGATCTGCTGGAGGGAAGGGAAGCCCTGCAGAGGGACCTGGAGAGGTTAGATTGATGAGCAGAGGCCAATGGGATGAGGTTCAACATGGCTAAGTGCCAGGTCCTGCACTTTGGTCACAACAACCCCATGCAACACTACAGGCTTTTGGCAGTGTCTGGAAAGCTGTGCAGAGGAAAAGGATCTGGGGGTATTAATTGATGCTCACCTGAACATGTGCCAGCAGTGTGCCCAGGTGGCCAAGAAGGCCAAAGGCATCCCGGATTGTATCAGGAATAGTGTAACCAGCAGGACCAGGGAAGTGATTGCCCCCCTGTACTCAGCTCTGGTGAGGTCTCACCTCAAATACTGTAATCAGTTTTTGGCCCCCTAGTACAAGAAGGACATTGAGGCCCTGGAACTTATCCAGAGAAGGGCTATGAAGCTGGTGAGGGTCTGGAACACAAGTCCTATGAGTAGTAGCTGAGGGAAATGGGGTTGTTTAGTCTGGAGAAGAGGAAGCTCAGGGGAAACTTTATTGCTCTCTACAACTACTTGAAACGAAGTGATAGGGAAATGAGGGTTGGCCTCTTCTCACAGGTAACTAGTGATAGGACTAGAGGGAATGGCCTCAAGTTGCACCAGGGGAGGCTTAGGTTGGAAATTAGGAGACATTTCTTCTCAGAGAGAGTAGTCAGGCATTGGAACGGGTTGCCCAGGGAGGTGATGGAGTCACTGTCCCTGGGGTTGTTTAAGGAGAGGTTGGATGTGGTGCATAGAGACATGGTTTAGTGTGTGACATTGATGGTAGGGGGGTGGTTGGACCACATGATCTTGGAGGTCTTTTCCAACCTTAATGATTCTATGATTCTAAGGCTGTTGAAAAGCATCAGAATATTTCGGTACCAGTTAGCTGATTTTTGTATGCCAAAGTCGACATTAATGGGGAAGGTTGTTCAGCATGATTTGAGCAATAAGTTTCTTTTAAGGTGTCTCCAGAAAAGATGTACTAAAATTTGAAATTCTTACTGGATTGCTTTAAGGAAGCTTTACACTCACCAAAAGGAATGGAAAAACAAGGAAATCCTTCCCAGGACTTTCCATCTTTTCTTCAAGATGAATAAAGAAGTCCTGTTCCCAATTCTTCAAAATCTCTCTGTATTAATTGTGATGTAAATGAGATTTAAACAAGATTTTCTGTCTATAATAGTAATGCAGATCTTCCTATAAGAAAACATAAAGAATTCAGTTATCTGAAAGAAACTTGAGAAATTCCAAAATCCTTATAGTATGTGGTTCTGGCAAAGCTGAAAAAATATCTTAATGCCTAGAGAATCTACCGTCAAAGGGACAGTGTCTTTCAGAAACATTTATCAAGGATGTTACTGGGCCTCATTCTCATCTGACTTGAATGACCTTCTTGGAAAAACAAAACAAAACAAAACAAAACAAAACCCACATGCAAATAGGAAAGCATTTGTAGAGAATCAAGTTGTACTTCAGGATTAGCTCTGTACACTGAAGTCACAAGTTTTAGAGCAATGAAGATCAGTTAAGCACATGTGCCATGTTGCCCCTGCTGACAGCTTTTGAAGAGCTTAGCATGCTTTCTGAATGCATTTAAAATGCCTTGTCACTTGCCAGATAAAAGGTTTGTTATAAACCGGAAAGTGGTGGGATGTTACTGCTAATCTAGCATCTCATGAGACCATTTCTTCTTACAGAGCATTGTAGAGTATGACTGCAATGTACTGAATGTCCTGTCAGCACATTCCAGTAATTTGATGGCACAGCCAAAACCAGGAGAGAAAAGAAATTGCAGTTATTAAAACAGGCAATAATATGAATCTGTTAGCTTATGGCTCAAGATGTTTCTAGACAGGAATGCTGGCACTGACTCCCTAAAACCTAGTGCAGCTCTGCCAACACTGTGCAAGTGGTGCATGAAATTTTAGTGTGAGGGCTGCTCAAAGTAAGCCTTTTGATTCAGGATTAGAAACAGGGAATGCTAAGCTGTAGGACACCCCTGCGGTGTGCTCTACTCCACACTCAGAAATACACTTCAGTTAAATAGAGGCCTGGGTCAAGAAAACATGGCCTACATGATGTCATCTCTTTCTGAGATGATCTTGAAATGACCTTGTTTCTTTCAGGCAAGGGTGAATATGTCTTTTCTCAATGACACAACATACCTATCTGTGTGTTCATGTTGCCAAGATGGCTGGGCTGTGCCCAGTTTCCATGCGGACTGAAAGCAACAACAGCAAGGAAAGTCTTACAGTTTCAAGGCACGTCTCCTCATGAAGCATCTTCCAGAAATAAAATGTCAGTCTGTTTAAAGGAAGGCCTTATAACAACTGTCTGATTCATTCCAACAAATTTCTTGTTGTGATTCAAAGTTCTCCCCTCATGTTACATCCACTTGATCAGCAAAATTGTTTTAAGTAGGGTACAAAATGATTTTGGATGCTAGAAAAATATTGCCCTGGAGACCAAATCCAAGAATCCTTTTTTATAACCCAATTCAAAGTGCATCTCAAAGTTTTTCTGGCTCTTTCTATGAAGAAGCTTACCAGAGGCTTTTCCTGCTAAAGCTGTTTTATTTTTACAGGCACAATAAAGATTTCTTTGCCTATGGGTGGAAAAAGGAGGCATTCCAAAATGTTTACCAAAGAATAGCTGTTTACAAAACTAGCATCTTAGGTTTTTTTGGGGGGTAACTTAGCATCCATAAATGGCAAGAAGATTGTTCTGGTACTTCAAGTCCCTCTGCATTATTCATTAGGGAAGCTCAAGCTGAATAACTTTCTCTGGAACAAAGCTGTTGCTAAGCTTAAAGTTTGGGAGATCTAGTAATGCAATTTTGCTTATCCTTCTCCCCAGGAAACTCTTCCACTCACACGATGTGAGGATACCGTGACTTGGCAAAATCACGCTTTGTGCTACTTCCTAGATACAGGACAACAGGACAACTATGTGAAATGAAAAGAAGATTTATTAACCCTGACAATTCAGCAATGAATCAAAATGAAATCAAGAGGAGGCAGAAAAAGGGAGAGAAAAGAGTTGATTCCTCCTGGCATCCTAAATATTGTATGACATGAATTTCCCAAAAATGAGCAAGAAGAAAAAAAAGTATGCATATGTACATTATTACAACATATACACCAGCTTAAATGACAAATGGAACTTCACTTCTGCTGAATAATCATCTATCTTTTGTCTTTTTTAGAGTAAGCCAGAATACTCAAGATACCCATTGCTTTTTTCATTCACTTATCTCAATGTGACCGAGTGCACTATTTTCTCTGATGCAATTTCATTTTAAGGGCATGGGGATTTCATTTTTGGATAGCAAAGGAAAACTTCTGAGTTCTGAAAGAGTGGAAGGGAGTGAGGTACAAAGCTGAACTACGGCTTTTACTGATGGCTAGCTTTTGCTCACAGTGCTAGATGTGATCTTGAGGGCACACTCTCCTAACATGGAGGCTTTGGCAAGGGATGAAGGGTGCACTCAGCTGGGGAGGCGTACAAGTAAGGTGAAAAGAAAAAAGAATTGTGAAACCAAGCTGTAAGTGTGACGTGTTGCAGAAGCTTAAAGCATTCTTGCAAGATTATAGATAGTAGAACAAGATACCCTTTTTCTATGCATCATTGCTTCAAGAAATCCCTGGAGATGTATAAGAGTAGTAGAAGAAACAGTTTGAAATAAAGCACAATGCAACTGTATTGAAAGAAAGCACAATAAACAGTGAGTTAATCTGGCTGCAGTGATACAGAAAATTTGCCAAATGCACTCTGGTGCATTTTTCACAGCTCTGACTCTCAAAGGATGTTCTACCTTCCTCTAACTTACACTGCAACTCTGAGAAATGACATATTGTTTCAAAAACTCCCTTCAAAGGTTAGAGGCTCTTGGAAATGCATTTATGCTGGCATTCTCAGCAGAAAAATCATGGGCTGAGTGAGCACAAAGACTACCTGTTGATCCCTAGAGATGGTTCCTCTGTGGCTGTGTGGAGATGGGCTGGCAGGCTGTTAGGAAGAAAGCAAGTACTACTTCCCCGAGTTAGTCTGCTTTTGCAGATAAGGATATCAGATATGTTTTCAGTGTTGTCTGTCTGGGACTGGACTAGTCTGTGAGCAGTAGTTTTGGTGAAGAGGGGAAATCATGCTTATAATACTACTCAGATGTACTCTTAATGAGACTTACGTATGCTTTCACATTCTTTAAAAACAGCTATTTCAAAATCATTGCCTGATTTTCGTAACATTGTGATGTTTATTGTTTTGTTTTGTTTTGTTCTGTTTTCCTCATCTCCTCACCCTCTTTCCCTCTCCCCCTTTAATTTTACCATGGAGCTTGTGAGAAAGAGCTTTTGAGATTCTGGTGAGAGATGAAATTCATCTTTTTCACTCAGATATTTTTCAATATAAATACTATTTTTAATATAAACATTTTCATGCAGTTAACTCATATTTGCAGAATAGTACACATTTACATACACCACAAGATCTTCATGTTCATCTTTGGGGATAATAGCTTTCTACTTCGGTCCCAATTTTTGTCAGTTAAAACAATTTCCTATTGTGCTGGAAGAATAATTTTACATTTAATTATTGATCTTACAGTGGGCATGTAATGATTAATTATTTTGGCTTTACTGAACACAGAAAATGTGTAAGGTTCTCTGTCAATAATTATACAATTAATATTACAGTTTGAATGAAAACAATGATAAATTAACATAGTGAGAAATAAATAAACCAAAGCTGAGCAGCAGGTAACTTTGAATATTGTGTTGATTTCTCTCTGGTTAAAACCACCGAGTTCCTTTACAGGATTTATATCAGCACAGTGAAATTCTCATTATATTGTGATTTTTATACTCCCTCGTCATACCTACAGTTGCTAATAGTATATTCACATTTATTTTAAGTATCCACATGTTCATTCCTAATGTGTAACTGTATGCAGAGTGCCTGTATCATCAATTTTACAAAAATAGTTAAATGTCACAGGAATACAGTGTGCAATTGAGTTTGTTTTGAAAAGTATGTTTTACACTCAGTACTGCACATTGTGCATTTCAGCTTAATGATTGTAATCCATGGGCATCTTGTAAAATACTTTTCGTTAAAGAATCCATTCATATGCATTTGCTTTGTTGACTATAAGTGACTGTAAGCAATTACTAGTGCTACAGAGCTAGTAGAAAGTATATATAACCAGTTCATAAGAATGTTGAAGAACTTACTTTGTCTTCTAGGGTCATAACGACTAAAAAACTGGTTATGACACTAAGTCAATTTAAGGTTCATAGTGACAGCACTGAAAACCCAGCATGGGTCACTCTGACATCCGGTCCAGCTGGGAGCAATACTGTAGCACAGCTTGAGAGGGGTGACAGACTGTCATCTTCAAAGGGCCCAAAGTCGGAATTTGTGTGTTTGGCACCCCATGACACTGTGTGAGTGGTGATGGCTCTAAGGAGTGAGGGAGAGGAATTGTTTGTGCAGAACTGCTTCTAAACATAATGCTTTTCCATGCAGCATCAGCTCTTTTTTAATGATAATATTTTTATCTTCAACTAATCCACTTATGGCAAGACATAACATTCTTGTTCTGTTATTTTACTGGAATTCTTACTTGTTCTAATTTATTTCGATGTCCCCACACCACTTCTTGAATTTAATTTCAGCCTGAATGGCAGGACAGTAACTGGTTTATAGTCATGAAATGGCTTGTGGGAAATTAGAAAAAAACACGTTGTTATTTTAGCAAAGCTGAACTTGTTAGGGAAATTACAGGAGTAATGCTATGACAAAATCAGCCACTGAACCATCATTCTTCTAGGCCCAATACTAAGTAAGACACTTTATATGGGCATACAAGGTCCCAAAACTGTTTTAAAACCTCAATGGGAAAAAGCCAAGAGAAAATCAACATAGAACATCAAAAATCTCTGAAGAGAGATTTTGTATTTCCATGTGTCTTTTATAGGATTTTTTTTGCAAGTTTTTGAAGCTTACCACAGCCAAGAAATAGATGTTTTAATGTAGCAGGACTACAAAGTGGCAGTTGTCCCTATTCATCGTTCTAATCTGGTCACCCTGCAGAACCCTAGTATTCTTTGACAAAGTTTGAGTTGTCCTAATCTAAAAGGAGCAAGGTGCTTTTTCACATAGTTCCTTTGGAGACTAGAGATTGCACTAAAGTTCTATGTTCGTAAGGAGTTTTGGGTAGGGGGAACATCACGAGATGGGAATTTAGAAGTTTACCAGGCTGTTGAGCAAACCATGCATCTTGTATATACTTTCATTTTTCTTGGTCCTAACTTCCAGGTGAGATGAAGACTTTCTGAATATACAGTATTCGGAAAAACAAACCATGGAAAAGTGTGTCTGCAGAGCAGGTTATAAAACACCATTGTACAAACAAAATGATGCCAGACTAGGCAAATATTTTTAATTTTTTTGGAAAGATTTTCTTTTGCCAGAGCTAACAGTTCCTCATTCAAATAACAATTTGTGACATTATAAAAATAATAATAAAAAATACATTTTGTTAGTTATTGCATATAAATGATTATGTATAATTTTTAATTCTATTGTTTACAGAAGGAGATTGTATATTTGAATAGAAATATATATGCATAAAATATATAATTACTCTATACAAACACAAAAATTTAGGTTAGTTCTGGAGAAATCAGGTCTTCTTTTTTTTTTTTTTTTTACATGAATATCCTCCTCACAGAATTGAGAAACTGTGAGTTCCAACAGAGGTGAGCTAAATGGATATGGAGCAGGAAGAGCAAGGCAGAGACATGATGGAAAGGAAGAAGTTTATGTTATGGTATCACACCAAAAGAAAGCAGAGAAATAGACCAAATGACAGGCAAGTGAAATGATGAATTATGTATACAAGTAAAAACTATCTTCTTTACTGCCAGAAAAAGGGGTGCTGTACTAACCAAGGCAAAACATGGTTGAAGATGCTTCCAGGAGGTCACGTAGAAAGAATACTTACTATCATCATCCACATATGAATCTCTGGTAATGGCTGGAAATGAAGATAGTGCACGATGACATACCAAAGTAAAAGGTTAAATCATGATACTTTCCATAACAAGTTAAAAAAGAAACTTCATGAAAGAGTTTATGTGCTCTGTTTTAACAATAATAGCTAGAAATTGGAGCTGACAGCTAGATATCACTGAGAAAGTGTCAAATACAGAGCCTAAGATATGAGTTTGCATGGAGACGACTGGGCCTCAGGTTAAAAATGTACTTCTGTGACATGTTCTGTTGAGATGCTACTTGAATTTGGTTTTGTGGAGATTATCAGAGAGGAGCAGCAGAGGTGATGAAGAACAAGAGAAGACAGAAATCAAAGGAATAGGGAAGAGGGAAGTAACAGGAATGACCTGAAAGAAAATCTTTGTGGTAGAAGGAGAACTAAGAAAGGAGAGAAGCAAAAAATCCAAGAAGGAAGAGGAGCTAGGGAAAATGCATTGCTGATGAAGTGCAACTCTGAAGCAGTTGGTAGGTCAGGAAGAGAGAGACTAGAGCTTCTGAACCTCTGTGTTTTAGAGACTTTAGACAGCAAAAATTTTAGAGACCACTGGGCTAGGAAATATCTAGGATTGGAGAAGAATTCCAGACCCTGATACTGAGATGAAAGTCAAAAAGGTAAAAGAAGATGGAGGTTAAAACTGATAAGCTAAGTGTATTTAAAGGTGACAATTTTAAGATGCAAGAGAGTAATGGACTATTGTGATGCAACAGTGGGAGAAAGTTGAAGGGTTAAGGGGAAGAATATAGGATTGTTGGAAAGAATCTGATATTGTACTTGTCTGCTATTTAATGTGAAGCTATAGTGCTCTCTTGTGAAATACATCACAAATAAAGCGTAAAAAAGGCACTTGTACAAAATGCATAGTGACACATTCTATATGAGAAAAAGATCATCATTTTATTATCCAGCTGCCTACCAGTAGCGTAAGCTGGTTCCCATTATTTTTCATGTTCTCTTTTACCACTTTCCATACCTTCTTTAAGCTTTACCATATGTTATGCACCTTATTTTCCTGAAAAACTTATTACTGGAAACTCAGTGGCATATGTGCAGTGTTAATTGATGATACCATCCTCTGCCTGACATATAAATATATAGCTACTGACTTGGTGTCAATGGGATCTGCAAACTTTGGCTACTTAGCATATCTAAAAAATCAACTCTTTCATATGCCTGAATGTGGATTTAATTTTCTAACTGTAGACAATAGCATTTTCAAACAAGACAATGAGTAACTTCCAAAACAGATTTTTGGAAATTAGTACAAAGATTAGATGAAATTTAGACCTTTGAATTCAAGGTAGCAGTCCTTTCCCAGCCTACGTCATGTAAGTGTCTGAGACGCCACGTAAGCAATTAAGCTTTACATGTATTCGGATGGTGTTATTGCACCTGTCATAAGCTGAGCATCTAGATAGATATTTTCTGCCTGTGCACATTTTGATGTTCATGAATCTGCTGAGGGTTCCAGGCTGGAGTGGGTTCAGCATTTGTGAATGCCTTACAGAGGTAGGGTGGTGCTGCTTTTACTTGTTCTGCTCCAGGAAAAAAAAAAAAAAAAAAAGCTGTAGGCTCTAGCCTTTGCTCCCTGAATTGTTAAAGCAGTTTACTTTAGACAGGCACTGGACACAACCCAAAAATGATCCAGAGCATTGGGATTCCCTGTACCCCGCAGCATGCTCTAACCACCAAGCTCCCTCTTGTTTACTCTTCTGGTCCCATGACTGTGTTCATCCTAGATGCTTTTGGCCACATTTGAAGGAAACAGTTGGAGTTTGCTTTCTTCATTGAAATATTACCTAGATTTGCTGCTTCACAGATGTTGACTATTTCTTGAGTCACTGAAAGTAGTAAAACAACCTCACTTGTTTTCTCACTTCCCTTTTCAAAGCCTAAATTTGCATGCCTTTTGTAGTACAATATGATGGAGGAGGTGTTGAGTACCTTTAGAAATCTGAAAATATCAGGAATCTCAAAATTGACATTAAAATTAATTAGTCTAGTTAATCTGTCTTTCAACATGTTACTGATTGAGCTATTTTTTATTCTGACCTAAAGGAAGGGTTGTTTTTTTTTTTTCCTCTTGAAGTGCAAGAATCACCTAGTGAGCTTGTTCATAGACTTTTTTTATTAGCAAATAATTCTTCTCTGTCTAAGTTGTTTACATTCCTATGTGGCCTGTTTTGTCAGAAGTTATGCAGCACTTGCCAAACGTACTTCCTGGAATTTCATAATTGTACTCTGATTTCTTTCCTCTCATACATTTAAGCTTTCTTTTCAATTAAAAAGAAAATAATAAAATAATAATAAAAAAAGATGAAAAGCTAAACTAGGATGGGCTTGTTGGTATCAACATCTACATGTTTTGGGGTATTATGAAACTGAAACTACATGAGATTAGTTAGAGCCAGTTACATTATTGACTGCTATATAAAGAAGTAAAGGAAGTGTCTTTTCTCTGCATTGTGTAGGCTTCACCTGTGGAATGCATTACCACAGGAAATAGTCCCAGTCAAATATTATGGCTAAACTTTTAAAAAAGGATGCACATTAGTATTGTCTAACAATAACATCTGATGTGATAAATGTTAAAATAAGAGTACTTCAGTACACCGATATCATTAAAAAAAAAAAAAAAGTAAAGAGGATTTTACAGCATGTGACCAGTATAGGTTTGTTTGCTTACTTTTTTTTTTTTGACAAAGAAGGACTGGCTGGTCTCATAGAGTATACAAAGAATCATAGGACTGTTGAGGGCAAAAGGTCCCTTGGTGACTGTGCAGTCCAATGTCTCTGCTCAGATGAGAGTTGCCCAGAGCAGGTTGCCCAGGACTATGTTCAGCTAGGTTTTGAATTCTCTAAGGCTAGAGATTCCACAGTCTCTCTGGGCAACCTGCTCCTGTGTTTGACCAACCTCACTGTAAGAAATGTGTTCCCTGTGCTTAAATGGAATTTCCTGTGTTTCAGTTTGCACCCATTGCCTCTTGTCCTGTCAATATATAACACTGGAAGGGCCCGGCTCTCTCTTCTTCATTCTTTTACAGTGTTGATTTCATGGGAGAAGTGTGAGAGCTTCCCTGACTATCAGCACTTTGTGTGTTGACAGTTGGGGTGAGCCCACTTAGGTGACTGTGAGGTCTCTCCTGTCCACATCAGCTGGCACCCTTTGCTTTCCATTCCATTCCAGCTCTTCCTCACTTGGTTTTTGGTCATCATCCAACGCCTGTCATTCCTAGTTTGAAGTTCTCATCAGGTTGGCCAGTTCATTAGCAAAGATGCTTTTTCCCGGCTTGGTTGGGTGGATCTCATCTCTTCCTAGCAGTCGTCAGTCCTCAAACAAAGTCACACAGTCATAGAAACTGACTCTTTAGGGGGGGATATATTTTTGTTTGTTTGTTTGTTTGTTTTTGTTCTGTTCTGTTTTTCAAAAGTAGAAATTCCCTTTATAGGAATCCAAAATATACCATATCTTATAGTATCTGAAGGATAAAAACTGTGACATATAGGAAGAAAATATATCATGTCATGTGAAAGGAACTGTACTGTCATTCTACCTGTTCGTAGCTCCTGGCAGGCAAGAACCATACAATATAGTACAGGCAGAAGTTACAGAACCACAACTATTTATGAGTGCAGGAGAGTATCTTCTTCTTCCTTCTGGTTCCTGATATTTCAAAACCAGCTTCTCCATTTCCTGTAAAAACTTATTATAGTTACCTTTTCAGGCATAATAAATTTATGATTCTACTAGACAAAATATTTTTGTGATATTTTTTCCCCCATATTCACACAGGTTTTTACTGATCAGTCAGACTAACTAGTCATTACACAGTTCTGGAAATATTGCTTCTCTATCTTCAAATCCTAATCATCTACACAGCTTTTTTTTCCACAAATGTCTAGTTAGTCTAGACGGATTCACTGCAGGTGCACAGCACAGTGGCCATTCTTCATGGCTTTTGGTTGTTAATTCTGATAGCTTCTTGGATAAGTAGAAACTAACACAAATATATGGGCAGCACTAGTAAAACTTATATCCCTTCTTCCCCCTCTCCCTTCTGTTGGTCCTTGTTAAATCCTCCCACCATACTTTGAGTTCTCAGTGCCACATCTCACAATGTTGTTAGTCCCTCTTACATCCCTTTGCCATTCCTCAGTAACACAGATTCCTCCTTTCATCTTCCTTTACTTCAGGGCTTTCCCCTGGACATTTTCCCTACGGAAAAAATTATAAAAGGACACTGTGAAAGCAAGAGTAGTCCATCAAATTCCTTTCTTGGAATTTAACATTCCCCCATCATTTGGGTGACATTCCACTGAATTTATTAAGTCCAATATTCTCTACAGCTGAAGACCTTTAGATTTCAGGGAAAGGGCTACTCTGTTGTTTGTAAGCATCATGGATGGCCGCCTCCACTTGATCTCCTGCCCTTTGTACTATAAAACACATCTCCAGTATATGTCCTCACTGTATGTGCTCTCCAGGATCTGTAGGAGTGTCTTTTGAATGGGTTTCTAAAACCATCATGCCTGTGAGTTGTTTGGGCCATCAGCTAAATTTCCATGTTGAAATTATGGGAAAGGCAATGTTTTTTACATAATTCTGTGTGATCCCAGTCTTTTTCCTTAAACAATCCCAGCTGGAAACTGTGACTCTGAGATCCCATGATCAGTGAAGGACACAGAGGAAAGGTAAACCTGAAAGGAAGCTATAGCTGAAGACTTTATCGTATTCAAACAGAATTGATGTGAAGCATGGATGAACCCATACAAGGTAATTTCAGTGACATTCCTATGAAATAGGCTTTACAGAGCTGTCTTAGTCTAAATTGACTGTACCTTCTTTATTTCTTGATAAGCAGCAGAAAACACTTAAGTTTTAAAATCACTTTAATGTGTTTGATTTTTAGCAAATATAATCTGCCAAAAAGTTTTTCTATTGCACATTTTAATCCTTGAACATTAGGAGACTCTTTGTTACAAATGATTGGTTCATTTGAACACAAAGCTGTACAAACATCTGACATGAAAATGACCTTACAAATCCCTCTTTGTTAGTAAGCCTTTGCTGTTGTTTCTAGCATGTATTTTCTGAAAGTTCTAATTTTTTGCTTCCTACATTGTCCTGTAAACTGAAAATGCAGAGTGGCAACTGGTGTGGCTTCTCCTGTTTGGAGCCCTGGTGCTAATCATAAAAATTATGTGCAGAAAGTAGAGATTTTATTTATTTATTTATTTATTTATTTATTTTTCTGTTATGAAGATTTTCACTTTCTGCATCTAAGAAGTATAAAGATCAGGTGTTATTTATAATGTGGCATTCTTCCAAAGGCAGCTGTGGGAAAGCAGTGTGTTCTCTGTTAACCCTCAAGCTGCTTGCTTGGGATCTTACTTTTTCCTTACTTGTGAAAATATTTAATGTAGAAATAAGGGTAAATTTACCACTAGCAACAATGAACTTGAATTCTCTAAGATTGTGAAATCATGGAGGGATTTTTGAACAATTGTTGAGCCTTGTCAGGCAGTAACTGTGTGTGTTCTTAACCACTCTTCCTGGGTCTTTTTTCCACAAAAGCAATGTCCTGCCTTAAACAAGGGTTTGCATGAGCCAAATGCTTTGTAAATGGTTAAATACCACAAAGCAATACAATAATTGATTACGATTGTTTTGAAAAAGAGTCTAGAATTCATATTGATGTAAAACCAAGCTGGAGTAATCCAGTAAGAATTATGTTAATATAAATAAAAAATTACTTTTAAAATCCATTCCCAGGCCAGAGGAATACTTAGCGAACAGCTGATTTATCCAGTGATGGAGCAGCCTGGTCAAGATTTACATATGGGAATACACTGTGAGGAAACACCTTGACTTGACTTATCTTTATATTTTCTAGCACTCTGAGGAAGGCAGATCTAGAGCTAGTCCAGAAGATCAAGAACACATTCACTCAACAGGAACATAAGACTGGAGGGAATCTCTTGGGATCAGTTTAAATCCTTAGACAGAGATGTTTTAGGCCATCTCAGACATTTAAAACATCCTTCTTGGCCTCCACCTGCCATCCTGGATGGTTTCCTGCAAGTCATATTGACTTGTATGCTAATCTCATGAGGATGTGTCAGATAGACTAACATGTCTACAATGGCAGTTAAGGCCTCAATTGCTCTCCTAATGGCATAATATCCAGCTGAAGCTGCTAGCAGATAGAATTCAGTTCCCAAATTGCCTAAGACCCTTTTTAAAACTACCTAGATTTCCTGACCAGATCCTAGAAGCTATTCTGTGGTCCTGGTTGTTTGTCTAAGAGAAGTGAATGTAAACTTAAGCTATTCCTGCCAAATTTGTTTAAATTTTAGCTCAGAAAGTTGATTTTTTGTTTGTTTGTGTGTTTTTAACCTCAAAAGAAAAAAAAAGTTCAGGTCATTTAGCTTCTGACTGCTAGTTCAAACAACTCTGTGTACCTGATGTTTTCACTCTTCTCAACTCCAGCATAAATATAAACAAGAAGGTGACATTTTCAGGCCTTATTTTGTCAGGCTAAGTAAAACTAATCTAGACTCTTCATAGGTGAACTCTCCAACTTTCAGGGCATCCCAGGAGCTTCTTCTGAATCATGTTTGATCATGCTTTCTTGAGCATGGCTTGACCACAGCTGTGCAGTTTTACCAGCACCTCACAATACAGTTAACAAACTCCTAATTCACTCTAGAGATTCATTAGCCTTTTTCACATCTTAAGACAGTGGTTAGAGCCAAGTTCTCTTTTGTCCTTTCTAGCACTATAGGTACAAATGGTGCACATCACTGACAGAGTCAGAGCTGGATTAGTTCTTTACAAAGACTGAAGAAGTAGTATGGAACAAAAGTCTTGTGAGTAGTGGTTGAAGGAAATGGGGTTGTTAAGTCTGGAGAAGACCTCATTGCTCTCTACAACTACCTGAAATGAAGTGGTGGGGAGCTGGGGGTCAGCCTCTTCTCGCAGATAACTAGTGATAGGACTAGAGGGAATGACCTCAAGTTGTGCCAGGGGGCCTTAGGTTGGAAATTAGGAGACATTTCTTACAGAAAGAGTAGTCAGGCATTGGAATGGGTTGCCCAGGGAGGTGGTGGAGTCACCTTCCCTGGGGTTGTTTAAGGAGAGGTTGGACGTGGTGCTTAGGGACATTGTTTAATGGGTGACATTGGTGATAGGAGGGTGGTTGGACCAGGTGATCTTGGAGGTCTTTTCCAACCTTAATGATTCTATGATTCTATGTGGAGAAATAAGGAATGAGTACTCAGAAATAATTTCTAATTCATTTTATGCAAATTACATGTGTTAAATGAAACTCTGTCTAGTGGTTTAGCACAGTGAGGGCAATGACATCTAAGAGATACTTCTTTCTAGAATAATAATCTATAGTGTGGTAATGAATGTAATTATGTTCTTCCTCAAGATTCCTTTTAATAAGTGGTCTGTACAACTCCAGGAAGTAGTTTCACCTATTTAATACTTCACAGCCAAATTCAAATTCAATATATTTTATTGAAATGATATGGTATATATATATATTTATGTAATCATAACAGTATTCTGAGAAACTTCTTCTACTTAGATAATAGTAGTAAGCCTGGATTCCCATCTGTTGCTCTGCTGTCTACTCAGAGGATGTCTATGAAGGTCACACATGCTAGAAAACTCTTGATACTTCCTTATCCTCATCTGTTTCAAAGAGTAAAAGACAAAGGTCCAAAGACCTTTCAGGCATCAGCCTGAAATATGTTTATTTTAATGAAGAATAAAAAAAGTTAGGGCAGCGAGTACATGGTTTCTTGATTATCTTATGCCATCTTTAACTATGAGCATTCCCGTCAGTTTGTAATGCCTTTGGCTCACCTACCTGAATGGAAAGGCAGCAGTGACAGCATTTGTATATTTACATCCAGACATGTCTCAGGAACAATGTATACTCAATGGTAGGACATAATGCTCAGTATTAGTCCTGTAGTGGACTACAGATCTGGACTTTTCTATGAAATTTTGACAAAAAATTGGCTCCTGTTTGTGCTGAACTTGAAGTGTCTTTTTGGCTTGGAAATAAATATAGTTTATTCAGAGGCAGCTTTCTAGCTTTGAAGAGAAGCCTTAGCTACTTTTTGCGATTGTTAAGCTTGTGTTTGTAAACAAACATTGATGTTCTGTCACGCAGATACTCTGAGCTGCTGAAATGCAGGTGTCACTTACCATACAGCATGCTCATAGCTATTCCATCACCTACCCACCAGATTCATGGTCATTGCTTTCTGACATATGAGCTTTTGAGTAGATAAAGCCACTGTGAATTGTCCTGTTCTATAATCCTGCTAAAACCCAAACAGAGAAATTTTATTGACCTTGAAATGTACAGAAGATTAAAAAATCTGGCAGTGAACATATGTAGTGGGTTTACGTGGCAAGGTTTTGGTAGCAGGGGACCATAGGGGCGGCTTCTGTGAGAAGGATCTAGAAGCTGCCCCATGTTTGGTAAGGGCCCCACTGCTGACCAGAGCTGAGCCAATAAGTGATGTTGTTTTGCGCCTCTGTGAGAGCATATTTAAGACAGGGAAAAAAAACGCTGCACCACACAGCAGCTGGGAGAGTGAGAGGAGTGAGGAACAGCCTTGCAGGCACCAAGGTCAGCGAAGAAGGAGGGGGGAAGGTGCTCCAGGCGCTGGAGCAGAAGTCCCCTGCGGCCTGTGGTGAGGACCATGGTGAAGCAGGCTGTCCCCCTGCAGCCCATGGAGTACCATGGTGGAGCAGGGTTCCACGCTGCAGCCTGTGGAGGAGACCACGCAGGAGCAGGTGAGCTGGCAGGAGCTGCTGCCCGTGGGGGATCCAGGTTGGAGCAGTTTGCTTCTGAGAGATGGACCCCGTGGTACGGACCCGTATCTGGAGCAGTTCTTGAAGAGCTGCTGCCTGTGGGCAGCCCCCGCCGGATCAGTTCAGCAAGGACTGCATCCCGTGGGAGGGACCCCACAGCACAGGGGTCGAGAGTGACCAAGAAGGAGCGGCGGAGAAGAATCGCTATAGACTGACCATAACCCCCATTCCCCCGTTCCCCTGCACCGCTCAGGGGGAGGAGGTGGAAGAGGGTGGATGGGGGGGAAGGTGCTTTTGGTTTCTTTCCTTTGTTTCTCACTTCTCTAGCTTGTTAGTAATTAGCAATAAATCTTACTATCTCCCTGTGCTGAGTCTGTTTTGCCTGCCACGATAATCACTGCACGATCTCCCTGTCCTTATCTCAACCCTTGAGCCCTTTTCATTGTATTTTCTCCCTGTTCCTCTTTGAGGAGGGGGAGTGAGAGAGCGGTTGTGGTGGAGCTCGGCCGCCCACCCGAGTAAAACTACCACAACATAAAACTGATAAAGTACCGTAAAATGTTATCTTATACCATAAAAAGTGTGTCAGAGAGTAAATAAAAGCCTTTTAAAAGTTGTGTACTTAGTCACCCACAAAAGAGTTTCATGAACTTGTAATTTTTATGTCTATGTGTTTTGATGGATTTGGTAGGACAAGGGAATAAATTCAACCAAAATGTAGATGTAGAGATAAACACATGAATGTATTCCCGATCTATTTATTTATTTATTTATTTTTCAAGTGGATGCTGTGTTGTTTACCATTAGCCATGTTTGCTTGTTTTATATATGTACTATGTCTTTGCTTGTGGGGAAGTCAGTCCTACCAAAGTCACCCCAGTTGACTTCAACAGTTTTGATTGGAGACTTGCATTGGTGAAGTTTATCCAGTCTAAGAAGGATGCTTTGATATTCAAAACTTTGCTGCCAAAAGCATAAAAGTTCTCTCAGCTTCATGCCGTCTTGCTCCTGGGAAACACACAACATAAAATTTATCCTGGTAGGGCTTAACTTCATTTGACATAACAGGGTTATTTCTGAGAATTCTCTTTTAATTTATGAGCAGATTCTGCTTACTTGCAACTATTCCTTTTTTGTTTGTTTATCATTCTCTAGTCTCATTAGTAAGTGTACCATTTTCATCATCTGTAAACCTTGTTACTGAGTTAGTGTCGTTGGTAACTGAATGTAATAACACAAGTTCCTGAAGAAAGGTATGTTAGAATTTGCTAAATGTTAGGAATCAGTCCTTTAGTAGTACTAGACTCTTTATGAGACTTGTAAATTTTGATGACTAAGGGAGTATATTTAGACAGCATGTAATACCCATAGAGATGCAGTTTCTGTGGTCTGAACTGTCTTCCCAGACTGCCTTCTGTTTCTAACCCATAGACGTCAAAATTCAAGCTGCAGCCTGCATATTGTCCAACTTAACAAATTTTTTGGCCTATCTCACCTATGAAGAATTTTCAGATGCTGTTTTTTCATTTTTTTTTCTTTGAATTGCTTTCCTAGACCACATAGCTACAAAGTGTAGATAAATAAAACCTTTAAAAATGTAATAGTCTTCATCAACCTGAAATAGTGATTTGATAAACTCAGCTCCATATCAGCTTAAAATAATGCTGTAAATGTCACTGTTAGCTTGTTTTTTTTTTTGTTTTTTTTTGTTTTTTTTTAGCAGTGGATATTAACAAGAGTATAGAAAGAAAATTTCAGAATATAGTAGTTTAGAAATGCTCTAGGGAAGTAAAAAGCATAGAGGAAAAAGGGAAGAAAGACAGAAAAAAGAGCAGAATTAAGGGTGAGAGAAGAGGGAGACAAATGCACTCCCCAGGCAAACAGCTTGTACTCAAGCACACATTGTCCACCATTGGTAGGTGATGACTTTGAAAATCTGCTATTGCACAAATTATAAATAGTTGCTACCTACATCATGCAAAGTCTGCCTTTGTTCCATCCAATCATCTGTTACATATGTGGGACATCTACTGTAAGCCAAGATAAACCTTTAGGTTGGAATTGATATTTCAGCTCACCGAATCCATTCCTTCACCAACGTGGTCAGGAACATGAAAGAATGTCTTTAGTTTGGTTATAAGCATACAGCTTCTCTCTCTGCCATTCCTTGAATAATCTGAAAATCTTCATCTGCTCCAAATCCAGCCTATAAGGAATTTACCTACATTTCCACAGAGTCCGAGCTAGCTTGCATCACACATTTTCACTTGCCCAAATGAACATAAATCACTTCCCACATGATCAGAATAAGCAGCCATAACATACCTGATTGTTGCAGTTTTACTGGAAGAATGCAATATCAATATGCAACTATGAGGAACGGGCATAATTTTGGGGGTATTTTGCAACTTTCCCATAATTTACATTTCCCTATGATATAGTTCTAGCAGATATGTGCTGTACACTCTTCATGGACTGATGGAGGTAGCAGAAATGATAATTTCCTAAAGGTAAGAAGAAATTAATATCCAAAGAAATCTTAAAAAATATTATTAGCAGCATATATGCTAGCCTTGCAGAAGAGTTCACTGAAGAGAAGGAAACCTATAACAGTCCCGATTAAACTGACAACAAGATATTCTATACAAATAACTGCTAGGCTAAATTATACAATTGCCAGGTCTCATCTCGATTTTTTCTTCTGTCTTCTTTGATGAGTCTGGAATGACATTTAGTCATGAGGCAATAATTAGAAATCCTTCTCCCATTCTGAATTAATATTTTAACAATAAAAAGAAACAGCCAGCCTAATTTTATTTCTGTCTCCCTTTCACTGAAAAATCAGAGAGCAAAGAAAGAAAAATCAAGAAAAAGTGAAGAAAAAGAATCCTGTATTTGAATCATTTCCACCTATCATACAAAAATGATTTTTTCTTTCAGGTTTTTTTCAAGAATCTTTTTACCTGCCTCCAGATGGGGATTCTTCCCAATTTGCAATTGAAATAACATTTTTTAAAGTCAACCAATGCACTTGCTGAAGCTATCACATCCAAAAGCTGAATACATAAACAAATTCAGTCTAATGAAACAAAACCAACCACCACCACCACCACCAACAACAACAAAAAAACTATCAGCATCATTAAATGATAGCATCAAGACTAAGAAACATTCAGTGTGTATAGGCTGAAATGTTCAGTATACATGAAAGGGTATATAAATGAAGAATAACAAGTGTCAGATACAGTGTTCCCAGGTCACTATATATAAAAATATAAATACACCTGTGTTAATGACATTATCAAAAATAGCATTGTATGCTATTGTTCTTCATTTCTACAATTATTTTTTCCGGCATATTTTCAGCGTATCAGCATCTTGTGAAGATCCTCCTTTTATTATACATAATACTCTCAAAATAGAGGAAGTGCCCTCTTCCCCATGTAAACTTGTAACATTAGGTTCATGCTTGGAAAACTAACATTTTTCTAGTCTTTGGGAAGGGTAAAGTAAACTGGCATTTACGTGTGACCACCACAATTTGGATCTGCATTCTGTATGTCATATTTAATTTTTTTAGAGATAATTACTAAATAAGAAAATATTAGGCATTTCCCCCATTTATCAGACTTTTTTTTCTCCTTATTTTTTAATATTTTGCTTTATTCTTTTTAGATTAATCATCTCAGCTGCTGCACAGCTAAAGATATATCATGCCAGCACCATATTGGTTTTCAGGCTTCTGAGGGGACTCCAGACATAATTCTCAGGCATTTGTGCGAAGGTGTATTTGTAATTTTGGAAAGCTTTTGAAGGTTCAGCCTCTAGGCTTAATATCCCCTTAGGAAATGGAAATTCTTCTCCCATATGGAAATAGTTTCATCTTGTCCGCCTTCTCCTTTACTGCATTGGCTTAATCTACTTAGCTACAGAAAACTGTCAAGTCCAGTTATGAATCTTAGAGTCTACGTATGCTTTTTGCCAAAGTTTAGTAGAAGACAAACCACAAGGTGGGCCACAAATATTTGCTGAGAGGTGTTAAAACTTATCAGCCAGCCTGGGGCATATCCCATCCCATGCACACATCAAATCCAAGTATCTTTTGCAAAATACTGAATTATCACTATTCTCATCACCTACCAACTTCTCCATTGACACAGCTAGAAAAAAAATACTTGCTATCTTCTATTTTCTAATCTCTTACTCTACCATAAGGCTGCAGGTTCCTGTCTGAATTCTACTCATCTGTAAGTGGTAACACAGAGTGTGGCAGGAGATATAGATACGGTCAGCACTGTGCCAACAGGGCCATGCCATGTACACGGACAGGAGATATTGAAAAAAAAATTGAAATTATGGAAGAGACATTACTATATTTAGAAACCAAATTTTGTTTCTCATTTGAAGGATATGTTTGGGCAGGTTTTAAGGTCTTTGTCAAATTGGCTAGTTTTATGCATATCAGGGAAGAAATATTATTTAAAGAGGATGAGGATACAGTGAAGATTAGGCTATCAGGAAGATTTGGCTATTGCAAAGAGGAAAGGATGCCAATAGCAGGCATAGAAATGGAAGAAGAAAAGGAAGAAAAGAGATACTAAAATTATCTTGACACATCAGAATTGTTGGGAGAGAATAAAAATGAAAGGAAAATGAAGTCAAAACTATACAGTGGTAAAGACAGCAGTGATATCTTGATGCAGTAGATGTCAGCGAGGCTTTTGCTCTTGCATTGTCAGGATACAAGTTTACCTCTTCTGTCAGAGATGAGGAAAATCTGAACTATGGGCTGAGAGAAAGCCAATGATAAGATTTAAATGGGAGCTGATAAAAACTGGAGCAAGAAACAAAAGGGTGAGGCTTACTAACTGTCCTCTGAATTACATCAGACTTGTTGACAGTGACTGGCTTCTTATGGGGCTGCTAAAAGAAATGCTGCTTTGTGCACAAGACAAAGGAAGTTAGGAGTGTGTGGAGTAATTTTAGAAAATACGAATGATTTTCAAGCAATGGGGATGTTGTAGAAGCAATGAAACAAAAGCCACAGGAGACTGCAGGATAAGAGGTTAAGGCAGAAAAAAAAAAGAAAAAAAAAAGAGAATAAGAGCCAGAGTGAACTCAGGCAGCGAGGAGGAATACATGGACATGGATGAGTACAAAGCAGGAAGGCACACTGGGGAGAGAAAAGAGGGAGAGGACATAAAAATGTCACCAAAACTGTAAGCTGACCAGGACTAGGGGAGGATGTTGGTATTCATTGCCAGGAAATGGAGGGAGACCATTTGGGAAAGAGTTTGGTTTTCACAACACCATATTTCAAATAGAGTTAGGAGAGTCAGGAGTATGTAAACAGAGAAATATGCAAGTTAGTCTGAAGGGATAACCACATACAGGACAGAAACTGAAAAACATGTGGTGAGTGAATTTGGGTAAAGGATGAAAGTGAAGTGGAAGAAAGGAAAAAGACAAGACTTTGCAAATGGTATCTCTACACTGAGGAATACTGAGGTGTTCCAGTCCATTTAGTAGAAGCAGGTCAAAGCCTGCTGGAATGTGTGAAACCTACCAAAAGAAGATGAATTACCTTGTGCTGGATACCATGCTGTCACAGCTGGATCATTATTAATACAAGATGTAGCTAGTTCAGCTTTGTGATACACCGTTTTTTCTCCGACAATGCACTGATGTAAATACAGTGTGGGTGGAAGGGAGAGAGAAAGGCATCTTGATAGAGAATGCGTCAAACAAATTAAAAGTGGAAGACCTATAAGTTAGATTATATGACTGAAGGCTAATCATATTATGCAAAGGCCCAATGAAGACCAGAAGAATAATGATGGGTGAAGGAACCCTCCTAATCTATTCAGTTCCAACAGGATGCCCTGACTTGGCCATTCCCAGGGCTATTGAAAAAAGATCCGACAGTGATTCCCTGGGGGAAAACCACTGAGAGGAGCCAAGGAAAGGAACACCATGTATGCTGATGGAGATCACTGCCTCCAGGGGCACAGGACTTATTACAGGGTGTAGGGGACAGAGAATCACAGGATTGGGTAAAACTTGCTATTGGACCTTTTAATGGGACTGTGGGAAGATTCAGGACTTATTAGGGTATGTTTTGAGGAAGAACCAAAGGAAAAGGGAGGGACTGGCGTGGATCCAAAAGGAGTACACATCTATCCCATTTTTTTAATTAAATACTCTTTCTAACTGTATCCTGGGTGAGCATGCTTTCTATTTTGTTTCTGTTCATGTGTTGCACTACTGCTAGCAAATATCAAGCTGGTCTGGGTAGCGGGTTGGACGAGAAGTCTGAGCACCAGAATCTAGAGAGAGTGGGGGGACCTTGGGTCTGAGAGGCATGGAGGTCTGGAGGACGTGGAGTTCTGGGGGTCAGCAGCTGAAGACACTGCAAGTCACAGGCCAGCTACTGCCCTCCCACATTGCATATGTGCTCGCTTAACTGCTAGTGAAGAGCAACCCACCAGCAGATTTTGGATTTGAGTGGCTAGCGAGGAGGAGTGTGCTGGAGCCATCCATACTGCTCATGATTATGGGACCGCTTTTGGGAATTTTGTGGGTGCTGGGAAGGACATCACATTCTGCCTGTGTGGGCTGCATGCTTGTGTGTGTGTGTGTGTGGTGTGTGTGTGTGCACGCGTGTGTACCTATTGCACTCACAGGCCCAGCCACTCTTCTGCCTCCACTGGGGATGTGGGTCTGCAGAGACCTGCATCCCTTGGGTTGCATCCCCGAGGTGGGCTGTGTCCTGTAGCCCACCAGATTCAGCTGCTTCTAGTTTATGCATAGGTATGTATTTATTTATATACACATGTATATATTTACATGTGCATTTATTTTTATATATTTTCTTTATCTGACTACATGCTTGTTTGAATCCTGAATACTTGTTTGAAATTTATTTTTATTTTTTTTTTTCAATTTACAAATGGAGTCTTGATGCCATTCCTGGACACTCTGTAGTTGGAAATATCTAACTTTGTATAGACAAGGAGATGTTAACAGAGGACTAGTTTATTTTTCCTGGCACATTTCCAAACATCAGTGATTTAGAGTCAGTGCTAGAAGAGCTGTCCTGAATAGAGGTTGCTGGGATACAATAGAGTTCTGAACTTCTTTTCATTTTAATAAAATGATGTTTTCAACATCTGGAACAATTCTACATTCTCAGTCACAATATTATAATGCACAAAGCATTTGAGGATCGTAAAATTTCCCTTTAACACTTTGATTAATTGATGGCTGTCTTGAATCCGTTTGCATCAAAGTGACTATAAATGGATTTAAGTGTTAAGAAAGTCACTGGCTTAGTTTAAAAGTTGTGCTTCTTTAGCTGTGTTTCCCCATGAAATTCTTATACTGAAAAAGAATTCTTATACTTAAGTATCACTTTGTGTGGTATTGGAGAATGACGCTTGAAGCATTTTTTATATGTCAGGGATTGGAATGGATTAATACTTGCATGGTTGTAGCTCCAAGGATGTGTCAATGTAAGTTAATATTGCACCCTGCCAATTTACTAGAAGTGGCTGAATTAAATCCTGACAAAATTAATGGAGTTTTATTTTATGTAAATTTTAATAGGTTTCGGCTGAACCACACTCTTTTATATTTGATATAAACAAATAGTCTCCTCAAATTTTTAAAAATCTCCTTGAAAGATTGTGTAGAATACTCTTGAATCTAATAGTGATGAAAGTTGAAGGACATATTAAGAATATAGCCTTGCTCTCTGACAAACCATCCCTGAGTATCACATAGCTCTTAGAGCAAGATAGCAGATGAGTGTCCATAGTGATAAAATTCCTAGTTTACACATCCTGTGTTACTCAGATATACCCAGATGTTTAGGTAAAGATTTCTGTCACTCTTGCTTAATCTTTTTAAGTAAAAATGTGGTAATGATAGCTAGAGCTAAGGTAGGCTAGTATATTCTAAATGCCAGAATTTAGCTGCTTACAATGTCACCAAAATCATGTAAGCAGGATTTTTCCAGGATGTCTGCTTTTCATTTCAGGCTAAATTTCTTTGGAAACTTAAGAAGACTTTTTTTTTTTTTTTTTTTTTTAAGCCAATTCTGTGAAGACAGCAGAGCGGATAGTTTTAAAAGTGTTAAAAATTATTTCTAACTCTTCTAGGAGGAGCTTTTGCTTCTGAGTGATTCTGCAGTAGAAACTGAATTTTGTAAGACTTTTCATTTCTCAGCTCAGAATTCTCCTATTAATTGTTAATACATTTGCACATCAAAGGGCTTATAACAGGGAAATCCTTGAACATTAAATTAAGGATATCAGGAAGTATCAGCCAGATATTTTCTGGAGGATATAATGAAGCAAATGACCCCAAATACTTCTGGAAGACTTAGAAACAAGTAGAGACAAGTTCTGTGTCAACATGAACATGAACAGGCCATCCACATTTTTAATGGGAAAAAATAGTGACTTTGCTGTTCAAGAAGTTTCATACCTTGGTATTAACCAAGATTCAAGCTAAGTTTTAAATATATGGGGGGGGGGGGAGGGGGGGGAAGGGGAAAAGTGACCATGTTAGAGAAAATGTCTTAGATATTGCAGTAATATTTGGTAATATATACAAAAATAAAAATAAAAAAATTAAAACACCAGAAACTGGTATATCAAAATGCTCAGCAGTTTTAATAGCATAGGCTGTTCAATCAGAAATCTTTATAACATGAGCTCTTCAGGTCTTGGAAATAAAAATTATCTAGAAAGTCCTTCAGAATAGTACACTGTGTACTATTATAAAAGTACTGAATGTACTATTGAAACTGTAAGATCTAAGCTAGCAATTAATGAGTGAGACTATGCAGGTCATTTCTAATTTCTTCACAAACATCATAAATAAATTTTTTAGTAAAAATGTGTTTTCGTATTTTATGTTGCATATTACATCAATTTATCCTGAAGGAGAATGACATGTCAGTATGTATCTTGATGGTGGAATTCATGTAAAATCTATATTTGCCATAAGCAAATCTGGCAGTGAGAAGTCTTGTGAAGTATTTGCTGATCTTCATCTACTCTGTAGGTGTAGCTTATGCTATAAGTGCTGTCATGAACCACAGAGCAGGTAGGTAAAGCTGAAAGGCACACAGCATCCTCTAGTCATTACCCATATGGCAATAGAGCAATGGGAGCCTGATGCTTGTTGTATGGTTAAGGAAGCTTTCAGTGGATCTGGACTGGAAACACGGCTGATTGCTTTGGGCAAGTTCAGTTTTCAAGTTGGCATGGAAAACACAGCAAGACTGATTGGAAAGGGTATGTTTATATCCTGAAGAATAGCTGGAAAAAAAAAAGTTTCCTTATTTAATTTCTTTCCCTCAATTTTACATTCCAGCATTTTCTGGAATGTTGGTACTAGTAAAATTCATGCATGCACATAATTTTTTGGGCCAGGAAATGATCCAGATAATAATTAACCTGTCAGAAGACCAGTCAGTTAGTCCTCTGATCCATCTCGTCAGACAGCCACTGAAAAGTAGGATCAGCACAAGAAAAGTAGCAGGAATGAGATCACCCCCTTTTGGCATCAGCCCCCACTTATGTCAGTTTAGAGTGATCACAGACCTATAGCCAGAGTGAGCCAAGGATTTTATTTCACCCAGTCTGTCAATGACAGAATGACAGATTAATGCAACCAGTTATAGCAACTTCTGTGCTCAAGCCTCTTACACTATTTGTTGTTGCTCTGAAAGATCCAATGTAAAATTAAGTATTTGAATGTAGTAACGTTCAAATTCTATTCTGTTTTTCACAGTGGTAAACAAAAGATTGAGAATCCAACCCACATGCATTTTAAAAGTAAAGGAATACACAAATTAGTTTTAAGTTAAGCTACTGATGTTGATTTTTAAGACCACGTAATGGTTGCTTCATGATTTAAATAGACATTACCGTTAAGAAAATGGAGAGCCCTGGAGACAGAAGACACAGCAGGAAGAAAATTGTTTTTTTGCAAAGCTGAACAGGGTCATGTTTGATCTGCTGGGTCACTGGTAATGCTGTTGATGCATGAGAAGGCAAGAACTCAGACATGAATATCAGGGTCCAGACTGTGCTTGCAAAGTTAGAAAAGTTAGAAAACAAAAACATATTTTTGCTTGTGTACAAAATACATTTGCTCTGGAAGTCATTGAGAGACAGTAAGTGTGGGGAACTTGCAGTGCCATTTTTTGACTGTTTATAAAACTTTTGAGCCAATAGGATGGCATTTCTCTTTAGATGTTTGGACCTAACGTGGCAGCTTTTGAATGCCACATCCAATCACTTCCAGGGGTTGTTCTAAGTGTCAGTGGGCAGAACCCTAGGGGTTTGGGTAGAAATCAGAAAGCTACAGGATGAAAAGGAGGGTGACACACAGAGCCCCTGGCATCTGGTTAGTAGACTGAGCAACTTTAATTGTCTATAAATCAAAGACCCACTCTCAGAAAACTATTAACACATACCAGTGAAACAATGCCCTTGTTTTAGCTATTCTCTTTGGCTTTTATAATATACTGTCAAAGAGAAAGACAAATCAGGCAAAATACAATTATGAATGGTAGATGGTCTACTGGAGGGCTGGGAAGTGGGAACATGCAAGAACTCTAAGTGGGGTGTAGGTCCTGAGAGGGGAGTAAATGAGAGGGTTTGATATGGAGTGGCAGGGGAGTGGGGAACTGGGGAGCATGAGTCATGAGGAAAGCAGGACTCAGGAGTTTAACACTGTGTTCTTGGTATGGACATAGCTGCAGACTGGGAAATGGAGACAATCCTTGGCCTGGTAGAAGGAATGCACAGGAATAGGTTAATTTAGTGCCACAGTGTAATACACCAAGCAATGGAAGGAATGCCTAAAAATGAGTGAATAATGTTGGAACAAATCTTGGGGGAATAAAAACAATAAGATGGAAATGTGTCAATAATACCACTGGATGGTAGTAAGAGAACTATTACAACAGCAGGAACTTCATCATACAAGAAGAGATTACTAATTCTCTGTGTTTCATACTGCCTAATTATTTGACTGTTAAAGTTCTGAACTGAAATCCATTTGGTATTTGATATTAGAGCACATTGGATCAAGACTTCACTTCAATTAAGAAATTGATCTAGTATGTTGCTTCCTATTTATATCAAGAAAGGTAAGAAAAGATATACATCAGTTTTCAGTATCAGAATAGTCTCTGCTTTAACATATAATCACTGTTTTATTTTATTGCTTTTCTGTTCTGGAAAACTTATTAGTACCAGAAGAACTAAACTACAGAGAAAAAGAGAACCACAAGAAAACATCCAGAATATATAAATGCCACTTCCAATAATATAGAACTAAACAATTTCCTTTAAAGATCCCAGTTTGTCAAACACTGAAATGAATTATGTCCTATTGCATTAAAAGCTAAAAGCAGCAATTGGCACACTCTATACTCAACTTCCACATTCATTCAGATGTAAATCAAAATTGAAGTGATAGCAACAGAATTTTGCATACAAGTAATTTGGGAAGAAGCCTTCACAATTTCGCACGGAATCTGGCTGGATATGTTCTCATGCAATTCATGTTGGATGGACAGAAAGTCACCGAAGGCCTGTGCCAGGGTTCCTAGCACTTCCAGACGGTACTGGAATTACATCAGAAATTCTGTTTTTTATTTAAAATAAAGAATAAGCTTCAAGTCCTCTGGTCTGAGAAGAATATCTTGAGTACCTGGTCTTGGTGCAATCAGCAGCTAATTGCAAGGAAAGTATTTCCTTTTCAGCACTAGAGCACTAACTTCAAGATCCACAGTTTGAGGGGCAGAAGGGAAGTCACATTTGCAAACTCTGGTCCCAGGTGAAGTTGTTTTACATAAGGAAATTAGCAACAAGCCAAGCTGCAGTGACCCTTTCACCCTCCCCTAGAGGGGCAAATGACAGAAAGTCCAAGACAACATACTTGTTGGGGATATGATGGTGGTGCAGTCCCTTCAGACCTAAGGAATCTTGGAGCAGACAGATTGGACAGCAGCTAAGGGCAATGGGGTAGTATTCATTTCCTTAATCCATCTTCCAAAACAAATTAGTCTGATGACATCTTCTGTGGAGAAACCTTGACCAGAACTATGGTAAGTTCTTAGTAGAAGAAGGACTGGTTTTAAAGAGGAGAAAGCTCAGATCATTGCCTCTAGCTCTCTGGGATGAATGGGAAGCTCTGGTACCAGGCAAAGCCTGACCATCATGCATGGGATCCCATAACTGCCTTCAACATGTGACCATGCAGTTCCTTTGATAAAAGTATATACTATTTTGTTAGAGATCTGGATGAGATGCTGTAACAGATCTCATTCCTCTGCCTGGTCTGCTCTATTCCGTACTATATTTCAGATGGACTCTTGGATGAGTAGCCAACTGGATGACTGTCTTCCTTAGTGCATGAAATGTCTGTGGCATATGTTGCTTGTTCCCTCCATGTATCCTCACTGAGTATGCAGGGTGCGGAAGATAGACTTGTGTTCTTCAGTGCAGTTTAATTTTTCAGGTTATTTAAGTCAAGGTGAAAGAACTATGCCATATAGCCGGATTGGAAGGTCATGTTGCTTTTGAGGTGTTCAGCCACTGAGAGAGCTGTTCAGCCCAGTTTCCAGGAGTGTTCTGTGTCTCACTTAGACAGGTTTTCATGTTGTACAATTAACTACTTTTACCAAAAAGCAGAAATGTTAACCAAATTAATATTGTGTTATTTTGTTCAACAAAAGTTAAATGGATTACAAATTGGAGACTTCTTATTGCTATAAAATAACAGCATCAAATTTGAAACTTCTTATTGCTATAAAATAACAGCATGGAAATGCCTTTGAAAATGCAAAAAGAACAGCATTATTCTAGGACCAAAAAATAAACCGCAAGTCTATCCTAGTACTTTTGTCCTCATGAAGAGAAGCACAAAATTTAACCAGGCATTTTAGACAGAGAAAAGCATTGGATTGAAACAATTAATAGAGCAATAATATGAAATGACTCTGCACTCACTTCTTTCCAGAGATGTGGAAGTCAAAGTTTCACTGATACTGGTGACAGTCCAAATCCAGATTAGGTGATGGCCAAAAGGGTTTCAGAAAAATCAGAATAGTCTGAAGTCAGTATCATGCAATAGCTAATCATGACATGATATAAAATGTGTTATAAATATGCTGGTATTTTATATTCTGCTTGGACTCTGGAAGGAAGTGAGTCTGGGAAGATGCATTGTTGCATCTCTTCTCATGGGATAACTAATATAATAGCTAACAGCTATTAATGCATTTTGGCATATGTGATGTGTAGATACATTACTTACTTGTAAAAAGCCTTTTTCTTGAAGTTTCTCTAGGTGTTGACATTAGAAAATTCAGCCAAAATGTAATGAATTATTAATCTTTCTAAAATACCAAGACAAATTAATACAGTAAGTAATAAGTAGCAAATAAGTAAACAGGCAGAAGGTCTGGTGATTCTAAATAAATCGTTAGAAACATTGCACTGCTCATCCAGAGATAATTTAAATTGTCCCAAGAACATTTTTTTATATTTGTTTCTTGTTCTAAGCAAAAATAGGAAATGAAAGCATCCGTGATGGAAATGTACTTGACCACACAGTCCAGCCCAAATAATGCTTTTCTTATTTCCTTGTCTTTTTAAATAAACACTCCTCAACCAAAAGTTTATCTTTCTCTGCCTGGAATTCTATTGTATTAGTCATTCAGCTGCACACAAAAGCAGTGAACATTCAGTGTGCGTGTTGCACTGCAAGGAGACATACGGCATTTATTATAAATGAATTCCAAATAATTAGTGTAAGAGATCATGAAACGTACATAGGAAAAAAGATTGCCTGAGTTGTATTGCAAACAGGGGGGGGTCCAGGACATTAATAGACAATCTGCACTACTGCTATTCCCTGAGGGGTCTTCTACAGGTGGTTCATATTTCTGAAATAGAAACGTATGCTTTATGAAATGGAAAAACTCTCTTAAAATTTTTCCACTACATCATTTCAGTTTTGATTCTTCTTGCCTCTGTTGTCCTTTAGAGGTAGGCAATTGGTTTATTAGTGCTATCATTACTTCATTTTGGAAAACCTCTGCCTTTTATATCTGTCACTTCCACCTTAGAGAACCATCATTTCCTAGCTAGCCCACATCTAAACACAGAAGCTGGAAAAAGTTAAGATAATGATAACCGGTGCAAGAGTTAATGGGAGAAGGAAAAGGAATCAAAAGTTGAATGTGCTAGGACCTAAGCTTTCTTGATGAGCTGGCATATATCAGAAGATACGGCACTGCAGAGAAAACTTTAGAAAATGATCTCTTCGAGACTTTGTGCATCCTATAACATAACATTATCAGAGCTTTTTGCATGATAAAAAGCTCTTATTTTCTTTTTTCTAAAGGATTTTTACTATTTAAGCTCTATATAAAGTTAGGTTTATCCTGAACTGTGTTATCAAGTAAAGGCCTCAGGAAAGAACTACTTACAGGACAAATGAAAAAGAAACCCAAATATCCTTTGAGTTATTCTGTTTGAAGAATGATACATTACAAAAATACTTTTTGCTGGACAGAAAGCTGTTCCAAATTTCTGGCAAAGCCCAAGCCTCTTTACTGTTGTAAACCTAATTCTCTCTGTGAAGAACACCATTTTCCAGATTATTACTGTACAATTGCTGATTGTTGAAGTCAGACTGGGTCACGCTAACTTTGTTCATCCCATGTGGTGTTGATAAAGAAAGAAATAAAGATGAAATGTTTATGAAAGTGTGTTTTCAAATTGGCCAGAAAATGAATTTAGCACACAGAAAGTTGATAAAATGTACTGGGCCACAAAAAGGCAAAGTAAAGTAATGAAGCATTAATAGACCATCCTTAAAACTTTGCAGATCTCTTAAGATTAGAAACAAACCCACCACAATTAACTGACCAGCAAAATGTGAGCAATGAGATAGGTTAAAAAAAAAAACATTTGATGGTGCCATCCTCTACATGCTCATAGGAAAACACTGCAGAGCAGCAACTTAAATCTTAGTGCCTTTTGTTCAAAACTCACTAAAACCCATTTGAAAATGCACAGATATTTTTCTTCAACAAATGAACGTTCTACACGGTCTTTCAGGACAAGAAGAGACTTCTTCAAATCTTTAATCTAGAAGGGTCCTAGTTATGTTCATATGCTCATAAACCACTAGGTCAAAGTTTCGCTTTGGACTTTTATCCTGGGCCTGATTCAAACCCACTGAACTCAATGCAAAACCTCCTGGTGACTTCATAGGCTTTGGGTCAAGGTCTAGGTTGCTACTGAGTGGGCTGTATAACAGACTTTCTATCCTGAAAGAATGATCTCATTTATGAACAAACACTCTTTCTGGGAAATCTCACATATTTTCAGTGACTGTTAAAAGGCTTTGGTAGGTATGATTGGTAGGTGGCTAATTAGTACCATGTGTCAAAATTGAGATTTCTTTAACAAAAAATCTTGTAGATATTTTAATATCTCTATTTGCTATGTCTTATTTAGATAGTAGACATTCCTCTACCAAAATAACAGTACATAGTTTGTCTCTGTACTGTGCAGGGAGTCTAGGGCAACCAGGAAACATGTATGTCATGTATACAAATAGATTTTTGTTTGAAGCCCATTATATGAGTTGTCTTTGGAGGATATACCTTACCTGATACGTTGGGGCATAGTTAGACTTACTCACTGATGCAGCAGGTACAATGGATTGAAAACAAAAGCAAAAGAGTATAGTAAGATAACTCCAAACCGCAAGAAAAGCAGAGGACACGATTCCAACAGCACTGTGATTTACTGCATGGTGCTGCTTTTGATAGCCTTGATATTCTTTTTGTCTGGATGCAAAGGAAATAAATCTTGGTTAAAGCCTCCTAAAGATGAACACAGTCAAGATTTCATTTTAGATGGCAGTTACGTCAGAATTGGTGTTCTGAAGTTCTGGAGACTCTGAAGTTGTTGTTTTGATATGCTATTTAATCATATAAAATACATTGTGAAGAGCCAAATGAGACAACTTCTGAAGAGAAAGCCTCAAATTTGTGGCGTTATATGTCTTTCTTCATGCCAGTATTCACAATTCATGAGGGGAATCAGCACTAATATTTTTTTTCTTTTCATGAGAAAGTAATAAGAAAGTATGAAAAGAGAAGATGCTCCAAACAAAGGAGAAACTTGGCAAGCCAAAGTAAGAAACTTTATCTGAGCATTTTTCCTGAAAAAGTAGTCACTTTTGGAACTCAAGGTATGAAAAGTCTATTATGTAGTTTAGTCCAATATCCTATATTTCAGGGTCCATTACAATTCTATCCCAAAGTCAGACTATGAAGCCAAATACTTTGTATTTGACCAAAGTAAAATGTCTGACAAAATCTATCTAAAAGAAACAGTTGAGACTCGCTGTAGGTTATTTATTTCAGTGAGCTGTTCTTAGCTGACACAAGTAGATAAAACATATACAGGGACACATAGTTTAAAGTTTATTTATCCCTATCAACAATCAAGATCACAGAGAGCCATGAACACTACTTACCTACACTGCTGAGATCTGCTTTATGTTATAAACACTTTTGACAAAATAAGACAAAAAAACAGACAGGTCCTGAAATACATAAAGGATTTCTGTGTCTCTGTTCATGTCTTCCAGAATATTGTATGAGGCATAATCCACAGGAGAGTACAGATGTTGGAGGCCAGTGTGTTGGGAATTTTATCTACATCAGATTTGTAAAAGCTCAAGATGTTCTACTTAAAAAAAAAAAAAAAAGTATTCCCAATTAATAGCTAACACAGATGTCAGTGGTTAGATATGTACCACAGTTTCATCTTTTAGAGATGTTTTCTGCTTGCGAGATAATGGTGCACACATTTAGAGATTCTCTGCTGGAATAAAGCCTTTTCTCAATGGTTCTACTAAAGTCCATTCCTATTTTTAAAGCTTCTGAAACTATGCTGTTATTGTTATTCCAAGATGCAGTCATCTAGGTAATTGATGCTCTGATGATGTGATAAACTCCTCTGAGCTGCAGCAGTTCCATTTGATTCACTTTAGCTGAGACAATAAAGAGTTTTAAATTAAATCAATAAAGGTAATTTTATTTAGAGAAGGATGATTCTTCACAGAGAGTGTCTCTTCAGCACAGAAAAATAGAGAATTATTGTTCACAAGGCAATAATTTTTCCCTTTGTTCCAAGTGATCAACAAATAGCCTTTCCTCCTCTACCAGACTTAATATTGGTTAACTGAAGGTGAGTTCAAGCGCTTAGAGAGGTTTGTTACAAAAGCAATACATTGCTTTTCATCAGTCGAGTGGACAAGATGGGTGTTCTGTCATCCTTAAACACAAACAGTTATGACTTGACTGAGTAACATGGTATACACAGTAAAAGAACCTCTGAGGGGAGACACAAATATGCCATAAGCTATTATTAAAATAATAATAATAATAAAAAAAAATAATCTATGGCAGATGTGGCTATATGTTTTGGCTCGTTGTTTGAGATTGCTCTTAGAAGTTGACAGTGAGGCACCCTCCAGTGCTGCCTTCATGCTGTGAGAAGGGTGGGAAGAGAAAGAAAGAGAGAAGCAAGCTGTGGGAGTGCAGAGATTTACTTTTGAGTACATGAAGGAGCAGTATTTCTGAATATCAGCACTTACACATCAGGATTACAGTTCCACATTGTATTAATGGGGAAATTTTGGATGGAAGTCCTCATATTGTCATGTGTTCTCCTCAGGGCAAGAATGTTTTCGATCTTGTATTTTGACAGCCAAAACAGATTTGCTGCAAAAGAGCAGTTTGTAGACTTTTCCATTTTTAATCGAGCAAGAGCCAAAAATGAAGTCTATCATTTCCTTGTGTCTTCAGAAATATCATATTTAGGGGGTTGGTGTAACCATGGATTCCCACATAAATTTCAAATTCAACATCAGGTTAGCAAGATTTTGCCGCTAATATTCCCACAGGTTGGTAGACTTCTTCTTGCAAAATAACAAGAAAAAAGAACAAGAGACAAAACAAGTACACTCAGAACTGCTTACACTGCATGGAGACACTGCTCTTAGTTGGACTTATCTTTGACTTATGAAGGGCCTGGATATCCACTCTGATAACAGATCCATATGCATTGGTCTTTTAGGTTCATGCAACCTCAGTTTTCTTGGTAATTTATAGCTATTGCAATATATTGCATCACGTACTGCATAATTAGGTTCTAATTCTGATCTGATAATCAGCTCCAGGTAAATACAGACGGGAAAAAAAAGATTTTTGTGCCTGTGATAGCATGATCAAGATCAAAACCATAAAAAAGGCTCAGAGATCATCTCTTTGTATGAACTGATCTGACTCCATATTAATTTTAAACATTAATTTTATAATTTCATTTGTCCAACAAATCTTGCATGATAATCAGAAATACATGTGTTTTCCCTAGTGTGCTTAACTCAGCTAAATCAGTGAGGAGTCTCCTGGACTGTTCTGTACTTCTTGGACATATTGCAGATCACTAAGATGCATGCTGAAAAGTGTATTGGGTATTTAAAATGCAATCTCAATATGTATTTTTTTTTTTTTCTTATGAGAGAACAAGTTGTCAGGAAATACTGCTCATAGGGGAGAGATAAAATGTCAGGCAATGGCTCTGCAAAAAGGTTTGATATCAGGTGAAGATTAAAGACCCTATTGTATTGTTTTACAATGCAAGAGGATTTATATATATATATATATAATCATAGACACTGTCAAAAATCAATAAGTAAATTGAATGCATAGAAACAAATTCATTATTTATTTTTGACACAGAGGAGGGAATTAGGACCTGTGCAATTACTTCTTGACCAAAGGAAATAATGGAAGAAACATTTAAAATGTCTAATTATCTTGAAGTCTGGCACTTGTTGGTACATAGATAACTTTTAACAACTGTGCAATAAACTGTGCAAAAAATTTTTTGGCAAGACCAAGGTTTTTCAATTTAAACATCTGTGAAAATTAACAATCAAGTGTGAGATTCCTAGAATATGCTTTAACTTGTCTAAGTGAGAAGAACACTATGCAAAAGAGACTCAAGAAAAGAGGCATGTTTCTATGTGAAGTTAATGGGGAACAGCAGGACAGCTTCTGTGAATGGGCATTTTCATCTCACAGCTGCTCATTAATTATTCATCTCATCTCTGGTTTAGCTCATAGTACTCATTCCCTTTGTGGACTTATGGCATAAAGGTCTTCTAGTGGTTCTCACCAGCATTAGGGAGAGCATCTGAAACCAAATTATTTAATGTACCAAATCAATAAAATGTAGGTGCTGAGTCACATGGATTATGTGCAATGAGCAAAAGACAAGCTTTAATGTGTATTTCTACACATAAGCTTTGTTCAAACCAGCCTCAGACCAATAGATACCAGCGTGCTGTCTTAGAGACAGGCAGTAAGGTGAAAACATCATGACAGCTCTACTCTTCACCATTAGAATGAACCAACAGGATAAATATACAAATCAGTTGATCTTTCCTGATTAGCCTCCTTAAGAGATGGATACAGGTACCATCATTCTCCCACCCCAGGCTCTGCATTCAACTCCAAAAATGCTTGAGGAAAATAGGTCTCTACCTATATAGGAAGTGGACTGAAAAATAAATACCAAGTAGAAGGCAGGGAAAATAGTCCAGAGCAACACTTCTGAATAGATTTTGAGAACACACTAGAAGAATATATAGATTTCTGATGAGAAAGACTTGTTGAATCTAATGCTACTGCAAACCTAGTGCAACATGTCACAGAGAATGTAGAAATGATTCTTCTCAGCATTACTAGGCAAAAACTTCAGTTCACAAGTGGGAAAAAAATCATTTTGTGAGTATAGAACCTATGGCATTTGCTGTTTTCCTATGAAATACAGCTCTCTAATGATGTCATATGATGGCTTATTCATGCCTTGCTTTCCTGGCTGTTGTGGTTTAACCTGGCAGGCAGCTAAACACCCCACAGCCATTTACTCATTGCCCCCAGTGGGATGGAGGAGAGAATCAAGAAAGGGAAATGAAAAAGAACAAACAAACAAGAACAACAAAACCAAGAGTTAAAAAAAAAAAAAAGGAAAAAAAAAGTGGTGCACATTTCAATTTATCACCACCAGTCAAGCAATGCTCAGCCAGTCCCCAAGCAGCAGCCGTGCTGCCTGCCCTGGCCAATTCCCCCAAGTTTTATTGTTCAGCATGACACCACATGGTATGGAATACTCCATTGGCCGGTTTCGGTTAGCTGTGCTGGCTGGGTCCCATCCCAGCTTCTTGTGTACGCCCAGCCTCCTTGCTGGAAGAGCAGCATGAGAAGCCTAAAGTCCTTGGCTTAGTGTAAGCACTGCTCAGTAACTGAAATTTTGGTGTGTTATCAACATTATTTTCATTCTAAATCCAAAAATCAGCCCCATACCAGCTAGTAGGTATAACTCTATCTCAGTCAAAACCAGGACACTGCTTTATTTCCTCTGGACAAATTCTAACAAAGAGTTCAAAAAAAACTCAGTTTATGTGGTGGCATGGGAATGTTTGAAGAGAAAGAAGGCAAAAGAAATCTGCAACATTTGTTTTTATGCACCTGAAAGAAGTCTTAGCTGTGAAAATAGATAAGAGCTCTAGTACCCTACAACCAGTAACTAGAAACTGCTTACCTCTTAGAGTTGCCAATGACTTAAGTCCCTCCACAGCACAGCTGGTACTTATAATACTTGTGTCTATTTCATGCAGACAAAATAGTTCAGGAGCTACATTTGAGCTCTTTTTAAGGCAGGAAGGACCATGAACTTGTACCCCAATTAAGCCTGTACATGTGAAGATAGCACCACTAGACATACATGCACATCCTGAGGAAGAACAAAGGATACATCTTCCCACCCTGCATGGTTGCCTAAAACACCATCGACCGTTCTATGGGGGATGCAATGCCTTCAACTCAGGTCTTGGCAAAGAGTTCACTTCTTTGGTTCATCTTTAACTGGACAACTGATGCAAAACACAAACAAATATTATATACAAAAAAAATCAAAATATCACATCAAAAAATATTATAAATTCAGTTTAGTTTTACTTCACACAACAGAAACAGTTTTTTCTGGATGGATGCTCAATTTCTTTCAGACAAAGAGTGCATTGAGAGTAAATTAAGCACATCTAAGTGGAGAAGTGAATCTCTCACAGTTTCAGAAGACTTTGGTCACAGTAAATAAGCAGCACTTTCTATGTCAGAACTAGGAGTATCACAACAAAGGGCTTTTTATGCTTTGTACAAGCAAAATGCCATCAGTTTCAATATGATTGAAACATCTGCTTTTATCTAGAAGAGATGAATACAAACCCTTTATATGAATTCCTTTTCCAGTTCTTGTAGTTGTGGTTGCCACCTATACACTAGTCCTTTAGTAACAATTTCTTTTTATAGTTACATGATTCTTAAGACTTTCTGATGTACAGAATAATTTGCCTTTTATAGTATGAGCAGAAGCAACAGGTGATGTGTTCCACTAGAAAACAACATGTATTTGCTGGACAATTCCTCTTGAAGGCTTCATTGGACAAAACAGTCAGGTTCAGACTCAGAGAAAAGTTAAAGAATGATGCCCCCTGCTCAAGTATTTTTGAAGGTTTATTTATTTGTTTATTTATTTATTGTGAATTAGTTGTATTTTGAATTAGTTGCTGTTGGATTATGATGAGGGAGGTTTTCTCTTATCCATGTTGGTGCCTCACAAAACAAGTACTGGTTCCTTTAGGCTAATTTAGATAAGCTTGTCTTAAACATTAGACAGAAGGATGGTATCTGCCTTACTAAGCTTTATAGTCTCTATACACAACAAAAATAGCTAGTGAGTAAAGATGGGATGGTAAAGATGCACAAGGAGATAATGCACATATATTCCTAATGCTAACATATAGTTTAATGACCTAAAAGAACCACGTTCAACAGAAATCCAGTCATCTCACTTGTAAGAAAAACAATTGTAATTAAAATTATATTGCTATGTGTGAAGAGGTTGCACAATAACACCAGAGTCACATAAAAGGGCTTTTTGGGCTTTATTTGCCATTAAAGCAGATCAATTTACAAGCCTCATTAGGCAGACACTTTAAAAATGTGTTTTTAAACTATTGGCTTAACACAATTATTCAATGACACTCCACTCTTGCATAATTTTGGCAGAGATTTTATTGTTCTTGTTTTGCTTGTTTGTTTGTTTGTTTACTGATTAAAAAAATATAGAAGAAAACAATGATCAGATTCAAATTGAAGAGCCAGAGGCAGGAGATAAAGAATTCGAGTTCTGAACAATCTTCTACTGTGGTACATCTTTTGAATGACTCATGCTCAGTATGACTGAAGATAGGTGTGCCAGAGCAAGTCTAGTCCAATATTTTTCAGAAAACATATAAGCTAGTTCCTTGAAAACATGATAAGAACCCTGCCTTGCTTATTTGTTATATGTCATCTTTCTTCAATGAGGCAAATGATTTGTGACATAAATATTCCATGGTCATGTAATTAAAGCCTTCATTGTAAAACGTAGAAGATGATTTAAGATTGCATGGGCAACCCACACACTGGCATTTCCTAACTTGATTTTTCTCCCAGTATTGTATAAAATATACTTAATAATTAAAACAACAGCAACAACCAAAGAAATAAAGCCCCAAGAGCAGTGCTGTTACAGTGGGTCTCATTGTAAAGTCAGAATTTGCCTAGAGCTGTATTAGTTATGACAGTTATTGCCTTTTCTCAGAAGAGGTAATTCTTGGCAATTGTTGTCTATACAAAGTACATATTGCAGAAAAAAAAAAAAGTTGTGGACTGTATTTAAAAATTGACATGAGATTTTTTATGTCCCCTTCCTTTCACAGAATCCCTGAAATAAAAAGACAAACATCATTGTCTCAGTTCAGTTATTTAAATATGTGTGTTCTTTGCCTTTTCAGATGCCCCAAGATGCACAGCATTCAGATATTAGTCCAGAAGGGCACAGGTCTCCTATGGTACCAGACACCTAAATTTGTGGAATTTTACCACACTCTCTGGGTCTAGACTTACAAAGTGGTTTGCTTACATTTTGGTGAAGCATTCACTGAACTTTCTATAGTAAATCACTATGCTTCCATTTTTGTTTTCCTGCATGTTGTTTTATAGAATGGCAAAAGTCAACAACCAGTGCCAAAGAGTGTTCAAACTGGTGGAGGTACCTGTCTCTGAGCAGAGGGAGGTGTCCAAAGCATTTCTCTACTACTTGTTGACTGGGCGACATTGCAAACTGTTTTTAAACTGTAAGCTTCATTTCATCTTTATCTTAATAAAGATGATAAACAGCTCCTTTCTAAAATACTCTGAGCTCAATCTATTAAGACATATAGGACTTTTTTTTTGGTAGAAAATAAGCCATATTCAGGAATATGTGAAAATATTTCAGACCAAAAAGTTAACACATTACTTTTTTACAAGTATTGTTAGTTAGCTCTTGCAGGTAGCTGTGGTAGGTGAAGTTGAAAGGGGGTACATGCATGCTGATGGTTTGCCAAGTTTTACTTTTCCCTTTTTTTTTTTGAGGAAAGAAATGTATGATATGGAAATGGGAAGAGTTGAAAATGTTTGTCAGAAGCCAGTAGTAAATGAAGCTCTGGCTACAGCCATCTGTAAAGTTTTTTCCTGGTTTATAAAGCAGTGAATTTGGACTCTGGGCTGCCATTCCAATTGTCCTTGTGAGGGTAAACTGAGCCAACAGTTTCTTGTTTTAAAATATTATTTCCGTAACTAACAAAAAAACTTCATAGTTTCTCTAGAACTGCTGCTGCAGACTGGTATTAGTGGTCTTGCATTGAAGATGGAAAACATGGAAAAATTCTGTCAGAGCCAGCCTGATTATGTGTTTGTGCTTTGTAAAATTGTGGACTGGCCACAATTGGCAGTGCTGCTGAGATTGTGGATTCAGGTCTCCACAGAAGATTGACCTGAAAAGCAGAGTAAATTAGGTCTTTCACAGATGCCTCCTGATAAAACTAGGCTAATTTTGAAACTAGATTAGTCTCCTTACCACTAGCATGGGGTTCTCTATGCACTTCTGAAATCTTCCAGGAGGACGAATCCAGAAAGTCAGACTTAAGAATACCTCTGACTGATGTGAACAGCAGAGATCAGTAACAGGCAATAAGACTTCATTTCCATCCTCCTTGTCCAAGAGAAACTGATTTTGAAGATTATGTTTCCAGAAATTGATGATGATGGTACAGCAGGAAAAATACGGATGTTAGACCACAGTAGAGATGCAAGAGAACAGAGAATGTAAAATTCATGTGTGGTTAAATTTCTGTATGCCTCTCAATATTGGTTAGATGCTATTTAGTCCACAAGGATGGTGAGTTAAACCAGGGCTGCAGTTTCATGAGGCCAGATAAATTGACTCAGCGGCTCATACTTCCCCACCCCTTCCATTCCCTTCCTTGCTTCCTGCTCTAAGGTCCCTGTGTTTATTGTGCACCAGCTGCAACACTGTGACTGGCCAACAAATCCCTGTAACAGAAGAAGGCTCAGAGAACACAGGTATTCCGTGTATTCCTTCCCAGAGACTAGGGATGCTCAGTGTCATGACTGAGCATACAGGGACTGTAAATGGGAATCATGTTGGTACCATGATCTAACTCTGTGCTGTGATTGCTTTATTGTGTTTCTATTGTGATTTCACTACATTGCTGCATCACCCTACTAAATCAAAATTCCATGTAGCATCAAGTATCAGAAAATGAGTAAATTCAGAATTAAACATGAAACACTCTTCATGTGGAATAGCTAACAGAACCTAGTCAGAGAGTATTGGAATCTGACAGGCACCCATGACATCCTACCACAAGCAGTTTTAGCTCGCTAGCATTACAAAAGAAATACCCTTATAAAAAGAAGTGGATGGTTTTCTGTTAACTCAGTGATGTTGAATTTGCTCAGGGACGTTTCTTATGAGAGGTGTGTAGCAAGAAGGCAGGGATGAAAAAAGGTCAAAGGCAGCGAGATTGAGGAAATAGATCAGGAAACAATAATACAGGCCCCTTCAGCTGCAGTGATCAACTAGGCTGATTCAGTTTCTTGTGAGATCATAGCTTAAGTTGTAATTTTTGAGGACCCAGGCTGTGCACCCAGGCATTTTGTGTTGATATTTGGTATTTTGTGATAATTGGAGCCCTAAACCTACAGCGCCAAAAAGCAGGGCTGCATCAAGCAGAATAAAAATATAGCAGAAAGGTTTGGATGAGGTTTTGTGTGGCATCAATCATTGTTCCTTCATGTATAAGCCTTGTGAAAAGGGCATTCTTTAGGGCGCTTATTGTCTTATTTGTTCCTCAACAAGCAGATAACATTTACTCCAGGAATTAAAATATGGACCTTCTGAGTATAAGCATGTGAGAATCCACGATGATACTCCCAGATCTCTCCAGAGTCTATTCATTCTGACAGTCAGATGCCTTAAGCTCTCATTTGTAAGTGTGAGACCATTTATTTCTATTGATGAAGGGGGCACTCACTGGAGCATATTCTACATTCACATGTATTTCTTAATATTCAGACAACTTCTTGATTGCATTTTTATTTATATAATTTCCTGCTTAACGCAGTTCAAAGATTAGTATTATGATGATTAGCTCTGGTCAGTTGCAGAAAAATCCCAGCAGTCTTTGTTGTAAAGGTGCAGTTCTTAATAGTACTGAGTGCTCTGGACCCACTGGGGAGGAAAAAAAAATAATATATATATATATATATTAATTATTGGGCAAGTATTACTGTGTTTAACACATGTAAAATTGCTTCCTAAATAACTGACAGAAAAGCAGATGTGAGTCATACTTAGAAGCAATGTGTTGTCACCCTTGATGCAAAGTCTTTGTAATTTGTTTTCTTTTTCCTTTCCTGCTCCAGATCTGTGCTGGTGAATGCAGAAGGTTTTCTCTGTGTGTTGTATTTGGTATTTAACATTGAGAAATCTTAAGACACTAACCTCTCTATTACACTGTCACTGCTGTTGTTGCTGTCTTACATTCTTTGTTCTATCATGATTTTTCTTCATCCTTTACATGCATCTCCCTGGCATCAGCTGATCAACTTGCAGATTTTTATTCCTTTTTCCTTTATCCCAGACAATTTACTCAATCTTCATTTTAATTTCAACTGTTAGTTCACATTTAACTCAAACATCTATTGCTAGCTCCAATCAAAAGACAGAAAGGGCTAATTCTTTCTCAGGCCAGAACTCATAGACTTACAGGCCCCGTGACATTTTTGGTTTTCAGAGGTCAGGAGCAGCTAAAAAAAAATGCCTTAAAAACACATCAAACAATTTCCAGAACTAAAGGTAGCCATATGACAGGATTATCATCATAAGCTAACTGAATGTTCCAGTTACAGAACTACAGAGCTAGAAACAGGAGTCTTTATTCTGGGCTGTCTAAGACTTCCTCTTTTCCTTGCATTTTCCTTTAAAAACAAACAAACAAACAAACAAACATGGAATGCATGAAAGAAACAAAGAAAAAAACAAAAAACCACAATCCGTTTTCTTAAATTGCTGTCTCAGTGTGATAATTCATCCCACTACTACTTTATACTGACTTAATCAATAACCCACTGACTAGGAAAGATGAGGTACACACAACATTATTGAAAAGGAAGAAGGGGAGAAAAGGAAAAGAAAGAAAAGAAGAGAAAGTTACTAAATTACCTTCAGTAATACTTTCATAACACTGTATTTAGTCATAATACTCAACGATATTTGTTTCTCACCATCTTAGTTAATATTTTTCCCTGAAATATTCTGTCTAAAAGCTGATTAAAAACAGAAGAGGTTCATCTAGTATAGACACTTCTAAATGAAAGAAAAGAAAATGAAGGTTCTGCTTCACAACTACTCACCTTTACATCTGTGATAGAAAAGACATATTTCTTTTCAAAGTTTTCATCACTAATCTAAACTGACTATCTGTTCGTTTTACTGACAGTAGTTTATTAGGCATAAAATTTCCATAAACACAGTGGACTTAAATTCTACTAATTGCAGTAATATAAGCTGGGAAAATATTGTTTCCTTAAATGGACAATGTGTTCCTCTAGTAGAGAATCAGAGAAAGGATTCAGTCAAATCCCATCCTTCTTTCCTGAATGTGAGGGAAGCTCAAATCAGCCTCCAGATGTAAGGTTTGTAGTTTGTCCCTGTTTCCTTAATAGAACAAATGTGAATCTTGGCTCAAATTAGCCGTAACTCCACATTCTGATCCAACAATGTGTGGAAGCATATGCTTAATTTCAAACTTGTGAATAATCCCATAGATCCCATAGTTCAGGGGCTGAATGTGAAACACAGCTTTGTGGGTCAGGTGTATTCCCAAGCTGAATAACCAAAGTTCAAAGTCACTGTCAACTTTTCTTCTTAGATGTACTACATGAAATATATTGTCTAAGAGATTCTCACAGAGAAGCTGAAAGTCTGTCCCAAGATACCTAACAAAAATGTATTAACAGATAAAAATATATGTGTGGATGAAATGACTACAGGAGTTCACACAAAATGAAGAATTGTGTAATTTGCCCCACTTATGTGCCTGCTGTCAGAGGACTATACTTATATTTTTGTATTCAGCTTTCCTTAAGCAAGAAAGTGATCTGGCAAAATATACTTCCAAATAGATCTGTACTGGCAAGAGTCTGGAGTGAAGTCCTCTGAGAGAAGAGACAGTGCAGCCTGAGAATTTTGGTTCCCTTTCTGCTTTGGAGGCCTCCTTGCATTCCTTGTTTCCCACTCAGAACAAATTTTAAAGTTGCTGAGGCAGCTTCTCACAGTCCCTCTGCCTGAGAGGGAGAGAATGTGTTCTTGATTCCCAGCCCATTGGACTCAGAAGAAAATCACTTGCTGGCTTCAACAGTCCCATCAGATTTGACTTGTCCTCCTAAAATTAATAATTTATCTGCTAAAAAATCTGTTGCCTGAAAGTGAGAGAGATCCCTGATATTTAGTTTGAATTAGTTGTGGAAAAACACTGGGTCTAGTCCCCAATTACTCTGAACTCAGTAAAACAGTACTTCCAAAGCAAGCCCACGGTACCTAGGCTGCATTGGTGCATATCTGAATTTCCTGCTTTCAAGGAAAATTTGATTCTGTAAGCTAGGACATTTGAAAACTCAAAATGTGTCAATGAAAATAAATAAAATTTCAAAAGAGTTTAAATGTGGTTAATTGAACCCTTCCAATGGCTCGTTTTTTGGTGTTCAAAACTCTGCAATTCTGTATTTCATCTGCAACAAGAAATGGAGATTATTTGAAATGTAACAAGAAGAGGATGTTTATATGAGATTTCTAGAACGATACTGTGGATCCAGTAGATTACCATCCAAATCTTCAAGTGCGCATCTGAAACAACATGTCAGGATATAGGCCTACTAATTTTCAAGTACAAATTTCCCTTTTCCTTCTTTATCTATTTACGAAGTGTTGAGAACTGAACACCTGTTTTAAATTAATAACTTGACCATTGTTCTTAAGCCAGAGTATATAATGATTTTTCTTATTGGTTATTTTTTCCTATTCTCTGCATTTTGTCTTCCATTTTATAACTACAAGTTGTTCTGTGAACAGCAGAGTTAATGAAGTCCAGTTTCCTATGAAATGTGTTTTGTCCAATGGATACTCCTTGGTCAAAAACAGCACATGGAGTTATTCATATGTGGTCTAGTTGCTGGCAAATGTGTACAGTCTCTGGTCATGAAGCCGTAGCCAAATGGAATTAATTCTGCCTGCATTTCCTCAGTGGAGACGCTAATTTGGGTCTTTCTCCCTAACCCTGCTTTTAGTTTGTAGGAATTGTGAGACTTGCATGCCTTCTTTAAATCAATTGAAATTGGTCAAGAGGTTCCAAAAGCATTTGAAAACAGGGGTTGCAACTAGATATTAGCTAAATAATATGGTAACATTTCCGGAAAACAAATCTCTCTCTCCCAGGGAAAGGATAACTGATTTCAGTAGATTCCACAGGTATGAACCTCTCAGATTGGTACTGAGAACGGGCAAAGCAGTTTCAATGACAATCACAGGAAATCTCTTAGTTTCTTTCCAAGAGATAGGAAGGAAGTCATAAGGGGAAAAAATCTTCTTTATCTTTCTTCTTGTTGAAGTTAATTTATTTAAGCCTATACCAAATTTGTTGGTCTGCAAAATCAGCCTAAATTTGGGCTACTGATGTGTTTGCAGTTGAACTGAGCTGCTAGAGTAAGACTGGTATCAAGACAGAAAACATGGTAGATCATTCCTGTCAGAATATATATACTTACTTACCTCAGGTCTGTATTTCACATTGCACTCTACTGAAGATTTTAAATAAGAATATTTTGGAACTACACTTCAGTATGCTTCAGTATGTTGTGGCAACTAAAAAGTTTCTCCATCAAGTCCAGTTGTGGTGATTCCATCTCTGGAGTCAGATGACAATAAGGGGTTGATGTACATAAGGCTCAGGGCTTCCTGAAGAAAAACAACCTTTTCCCTCCCCTCCCCTCCCCTCCCCTCCCCTCCCCTCCCCTCCCCTCCCCTCCCCTCCCCTCCCCTCCCCTCCCCTCCCCTCCCCTCCCCTCCCCTCCCCTTCCCTTCCCTTCCCTTCCCTTCCCTTCCCTTCCCTTCCCTTCCCTTCCCTTCCCTTCCCTTCCCTTCCCTTCCCTTCCCTTCCCTTCCCTTCCCTTCCCTTCCCTTCCCTTCCCTTCCCTTCCCTTCCCTTCCCTTCCCTTCCCTTCCCTTCCCTTCCCTTCCCTTCCCTTCCCTTCCCTTCCCTTCCCTTCCCTTCCCTTCCCTTCCCTTCCCTTCATTTTTTATTCTTTTATTCTATTTTATGCTACTATGCATATTTAAGTCCATGAAGAACAAATACATTTCTTGTTTTCTGATTGAAGCCATCTTTGAATAACAGAAGAATTATTATGAATAAAGCTTGAAACTCAATTTAATTTCATATGTATTTCACTTTTAACCTTAATCTTTTTCAGTAGCTCCTTTTACTTCACCACGGTGAAGTTCTTCTCTAAGCTTCCTAATTAAACATACTCTAAGCTTAGCTGGTCTCACTGCAGCAGAGAGTACAGCGGCAGTATGTGTTGCTGAGATAAATGAGCAAGGCTGCCACTTCTCAAAAGAGACAGGACAACACTCTGATGGCTCTTTTGCTTTCAGTACCTGAACACTATCTATCTGTTGCACTGCTGACAATGGCTTAAATGTTAATAACATTTTGAAACTATGGGCTCTGGTTCTTTGATTTGTTCTGTTTTGTTTGTTTGTTTTTCTTCCCTAACAGACCTAAACCAGAAAAATTATTTCAGTGACTATAAGGAAGAAAATGGCCTTCAACAACAATGAAGGTATGCATCAGCTGAGAAATCTGGCTTCTGCAAATGAATTATTTTACTAGGTTAAGTCAGAGTTTCCATCAACGCAGCTGTATTTCTGACAGTCAATCACATATTTTCCCATTGATGATAGTCTGCAATTCGTTCAGAATTTGCTAAATAAATAATAGCAAGTCAAAAGAGAATGCCTCAGAATAACTTCATTTTAGTTTGTCCCCATGCCTCTAGTTTCCAATCTGCTTTTGGTTTCAGCATATTATTTGAGACCTAATTTGAGCATAACTTCTGACAAACAACAGCACGGGGCCATAGGCTTTCTGTGCCTCTGCACTAATACTTTTCGTTTTTTACCCATGTTGTAACATCTCTCTGAGCAGTGTAAACATACCCTAACTATCACGTTTCCACTTTTTTATTGTCATTAAGGAATAATTTTCAAGTGGAAATGAGCAATTCTGCCTGAGAAAGAAGGGAATCCAGCTCACATGCCCATACCATTGTCAGCTTTCGTGGCGTAACCCACACTGCAGCATGTCCTCTTGATCGCTTTATGCCCTAATACAGAGGCTGTGAGTCTACTAACATGGTGTGTCTTTTTTTAAATTAAAATAAGTCATATGAATATGACATTGAGGGGTTCTGACTAAAATTCTGTTATATCACTTAACATTTGTGCAAGAGGAATCAATGTTTTTAGAGGAATTGTCATTGCTTATACTACAGGGGTGCACGTGTGAAAACAAGGCAGAGAAAAGTCAATCTAAATAACGCAGCAGTTTATAAGATGGGAGCAGTGGGAAAAGAGAAATAAAATGGCAGCTTTTCATGAACCATAACTGAACACTCAGAGGACAAAATAGAAGGATTATTGTTTGCAGATGTGATTGTGGCAATAAAAGAAGGACATAATAAACTGAAAAACAAACCAACCACTCTTATTTAAAATTGCTACAGAATTCCTCAATAATCATCCCAAATACTTCAGTGTACAATTGTTGTATTGGTAGAGTAATTACTGTGACTCTTGTAGTAAAACCTTTTTGAGTAGCTATTCTTTGAGAGTATTATGGTAGAAAGTTTTAGACTGTTTTAATAGGGAATGAACCAAAGAAAAGTTGAATGGATTGACTGGGAAAGCAAATCGGTATAATAAAAAACAAATGCAAAAAATGTTGGAAGATAATCACGGATCGTTAAATAAGTCCACATTTTCTCTAGAGAAAAATATGAGTGTATGATAATGAAATAAAATGTGCTACACTAGAGCAAGTTAAACCAATACAATGGGTCAATTATAAAAATGAAGGTACGGTTGTACTATCTACTAACATACCTTGGTTAACCTTATCCAAGCTAGCTGATGCGATAATAGTAGTGGTAATGATAACTGTTCCGATAAAACAGAGTAAGCTGTAGCACATGCTTGTAACACAGCACATGCTTGTAGCACATGCTGAGTATGAGCTCCCTAGGAGCTCTAGGTCAGTGGCGTAGTTATCTTCACACACTCACCTCATGCTATGTCTTCTTCCCTGATATTCTTACCTGTGGGACCGAGATTAGGCTAGCTACGGCAGGCATGTGCTAGAGTCAACCTCCATTTTGCTGCACCAACATTGTTTCAGAGTGTAGTTCTTCTCACCCATGGTTAGCTGTCTGAAAACTAGGCATGTAAACAAGTTGTTTAGGTTCCCTCTTTAGTCAATGGAGAGGATGTGTCTTCCAGAGGGTGATTCATTTCATCCCAGAACAATTGTGCTTCTGGGGAAATGGTCCAGTTACCTAAATATAGGAGCTCAGTACCATTTGAGGTGCCCTACAGTATCCAAAACATAATTGTAGGGCTGGCAGGAATGACACAGGACTTATGAGAAACCCTGGGCTTCTGGGCAGTCAGTAGCTAGTGGCCAGGTTCCTATGGTGTGTAAAACAGCACTAGATGCCCATGTTTAGGCAAATAAAGTGAGCCTGGAACATGACTTTTCTTAAGCCAAAGACTAGTTAGCAGGAAGTTCTGTGCCAGTAGTACAGCACAATCTAGATACAATAGAGCTTTTTGTTTTCTAGGTGATGATGGAAGAGAGGTTTCTCTTTTCCTAGTTTTCTCTTTGTTAAAAGAAAAAGAAAAAGAAACAAGAGAAAAAGAAAAAGAAAAAAGAGAAAAAGAAAAAGAAAAGAAAAAGAAAAAGAAAAAGAAAAAGAAAAAGAAAAAGAAAAAGAAAAAGAAAAAGAAAAAGAAAAAGAAAAAGAAAAAGAAAAAGAAAAAGAAAAAGAAAAAGAAAAAGAAAAAGAAAAAGAAAAAGAAAAAGAAAAAGAAAAAGAAAAAGAAAAAGAAAAAGAAAAAGAAAAAGAAAAAGAAAGAAAAAGAAAAAGAAAAAAGAAAAAGAAAAAAAGAAAAAGAAAAAGAAAGAAAAAGAAAAAGAAAAAGAAAAAGAAAAAGAAAAAGAAAAAGAAAAAGAAAAAGAAAAAGAAAAAGAAAAAGAAAAAGAAAAAGAAAAAGAAAAAGAAAAAGAAAAAGAAAAAGAAAAAGAAAAAGAAAGAAAAAGAAAAAGAAAAAGAAAAAGAAAAAGAAAAAGAAAAAGAAAAAGAAAAAGAAAAAGAAAAAGAAAAAGAAAAAGAAAAAGAAAAAGAAAAAAAAGAAAAAGAAAAAGAAAAAAAAGAAAAAGAAAAAGAAAAAAAAGAAAAAGAAAAAGAAAAAGAAAAAGAAAAAGAAAGAAAAAGAAAAAGAAAAAGAAAAAGAAAAAGAAAAAGAAAAAGAAAAAGAAAAAGAAAAAGAAAAAGAAAAAGAAAAAGAAAAAGAAAAAGAAAAAGAAAAAGAAAAAGAAAAAGAAAAAGAAAAAGAGAAAGAAAAAGAAAAGAAAGAAAAAGAAAAATGTTTTGCCCACCTTCCTCAAGGGACAACCAAAAAAGAACTAACTGTTATTTTTACAAGTAATCTAGAATAAAAATGTCTGTGAGCATAAACACTTTACGAATTAATTGGAAACCTCCAAACAAGTGAGAATAAGAACTATATATATAAATATTTCTTTACTAGAACAAACTTCCTGTTTCATTGTCAAGATCATGTAGTTTTTAAAAAGGATAATATCAATCTGGAAATGAATAGCTTTCCCCAAGTGTGACAAACCCAGAACACAAAAGAGTTACTGACAAACCTTCCAGAACGGTGCAACTCCAGCTGCTTGGGAAAACTGGATGCACTACGACAGAGAAAGAGTTAAAAGCCAGTCTTCCCTGATGGAGAACAGTCAGTACTCCTCCAGCAAGGGGTAAGTGACAGCCCACAGCTTCAAGGGACTCAATAATACAGAATCACAGAATGGCTGACGTTGGAAGGGACCTCCAGAGATCATCTAGTCCACCCCCCCTGCTCAAGCAGGGTCACTTAGAGCATGTTACACAGGATCACATCCGGGCGGGTTTTGAATATCTCCAAAGAAGGGGACTCCACAACCTCTCTGGGCAGCCTGTTCCAGTGCTCTGTCACCCAAACCGTAAAGAAATTCTTCCTCATATGGTGATGGAACCTCCTGTGGTTCAATTTATACCCATTACCCCTTGTCCTATCACTGGCTACTACTGAGAAGAGTTTGGCCTCATCCTCTTTACATGGTATTTGTAATGACTGATGAGATCCCCTCTCAATCTCCTATTTTCTAGGCTAAATAGGCCCAGCTCACTTGGTAACCTAACAGAAGACAAATAAAAAGTAATTTTTAATTATAATATCTAATAGGATAATTAGCTTTGTAAATAGACAAAACTCAAAGTGATTAGGACAGATGTAACAGAAATATGAATGCTTATATCTAACTGTTCCAATACTTATTCTGCAAGCTTCCAGGCTTGTTTTTAATTCACTCTGTGACTTTCTGAGTCTCAGTAAACTCTTACCAGTCCCCTCTGGTCTGGTCTGGCCAGAGAACAGAACAAGGAACATCCAACCAGACCCTACAGCAGATGAAAAAAACAAAACCAACTCTGGGCACCAGAAGGGCCTGGGCAGAGTTTGCTGTGACTAAGAAAGTCACAGAGTGAACTAAAACCGTCTGTTCCCTGCTCTCACTGCAGTCCCACTGCCTCCCTCCATGAACAGCCGGCTCCTGCTCCCTGCTGAGATTCTTTCCCACTATTTCCTTTCCTCCAGCACATCCGCCTCTGGATGTTTTTCTTCTCCCCTGCTCCTTGCCTCCCTTCCCAAGCAGACCAAGTAATGCCACTTAAAGAGTAATCTCTGTTTCCCTCTGGGTCCACCTCGTCTCTTCCTGAAGAAATGTAACACAAACTGAGAGTCCAGGAGAGCACCTAAGAAGGTATTGTATGCTCTTGTCCTGTTCTTGAAGTCCTCCAGCAACTTTTGCATTTAGCCACTGTTTGGGTCAGGAAAATGAAACAGATCAATCTTTACTCTGACCCAGCACAATGAGTCTTGTACATGTTCCAGATAAACCCTCACATGTACTAATCAGGACAATATCTTAAACAGGACAGAGGAGGCATGAGGCATGTCAGCTTTTTCCTAGCCAGTGCACGGGTGAATGGCTCTAACGCTGCAGCTATAACAGCTATCCCAGTATACTTAGTCATTTCAGTGACCCACCTATGCTGAGCTTCCCCTACAAATGCTGCAAAATATCAATTAGCTTTAAACTGAGACATCAACAGCAACCTGCAGTGTGCAAAAATCATCACAACAGTGAGGTTCATTTTCTTGATTATTCATTAGCTCACTGTTTATCAGCATTATCTTTAGTGTGTACCCAAGTTCAATATTGGACTCTAACAAGGCTGGAATAGTAAACACAGAATTAAGAAATATACTTATGTCAACTAATATATATTTTCCTATGCTTAAATATCTATTTTCTTTCATAACCTAATAAAAGATCTGCCGCTTCTCTGATCACATCAGAGACAGTAGTGCAATAGTGTTTCTAAAAACAGACATCAGTTAAATACACCTCAGAATAATTAGAGATAAGATATTCAGTACAATATCTATTTTTGACATTGTTATATGAAACACATTTATTATAATATTGATTTTTGACATTGTAATATGAAACAAATAAAAAAGGGGGGAGTGGCATTCGGTGGTGTAGTGTTCTACACATTACTTTCAAAATCATTAAATGAAATTAAAGTTACACTGCAAGGTTGTATTTATTAAGGACAGAAAGAGAGATACAAGGAAAAAGTAAAAACATCCCTCATCTTATGAGAACTGCAGGCTGCTTGTTGCCACTGAGGACAATGTTTGAATTAGTCTGACTATAGTATTTATTTTTTCTTCTCCCATTCCAGTATTGTGTTACAGTGCTAGTGCTTTACACACCATGCATACGTATGGTGAGCCCGTACTCCAAGGACTTAAGAGCAACAGATGGACTTATGTGCCTACTTCTCACAGGAGGTATTACCTAAAAAGGGGGTTATGATGGTCTGGGCCTTCTATACTAAGTAGGTAAGTGAGACAAAACCCAGCCAAATGCAAGCTGGTCTCATGCTCCCCTCCCACTAACTGGGGTGGGGACTGGGGCGGTGGTGGTGGTGGGGTCTGCAACAAACTATTCTTTTGCTGGGTAGGAAGACATGTCAGCAGCACTAGGGTAGAGAGATGCTACTGTATAAAGCCACTAGCTGCCTTCAAAACTTGTTTTATTTTAAGAATGTGGTCTTGTCTCATTCCTTTCCATGCTCCTGCTGTTACAAAAAAGTCTTATTTTACAGAGCAAAAGGATCCAATATTCTGCCAAGTCAATGGTAGAGCCAGAAAACAAAGGCACAACTTTTGAATTGCCGTGTGATGCCTGAGAAAGAGAATGCTAAAGGATTATTATTATATTTTTTTTTCCTGTGTAGGTAGACAGCAAATTGATGAATAAAACAAAATTTATATGCCACGAGAGTACCTTCACTGTAATATTAATAACTTTTAAATGTGTTCATTAAAATACTAGGAGAATTTAAACAAAACCATACTTCAATGTATAAAACCAGTTTCACGTACATTGCAGTGTATAGATATGTGTGTGTGTGTGTGTGTGTGTGTGGTAGAACATATTTTAACTGGCAGGAAGCTCATAAAAAGAAAAGCTTTTGGGGTTGGCTCAAACTTGGAGTGCACTTTAACATGCTGGTGGTACTTTATGAAGAAATCTCAAATGTATCCCATGTGTTTCAAATGCTTAAGAATGGGCTCAAGATGAGCTTTTGTCTGCCTGAGCCATACGAGTATTTCAAAAATATCTTCCTTCAGCAGCACCAATATTTATTTTTGTATGTCATTTTTTGCAGTTTGAATGCTGGATTTGAGTTTCCATATTGCTGTCAAAGAAAGAAGTGAAAAAAAAACAAAAGCCTTAATAAATCTAACAGCAGAATCTGGTTTCAAGACTATTTTCCATGACTGAAACTTTTTTTTTTTGTCAGAATCATTTTTCTTAGAACAGCTGACATATCATTATTGTTTTTCTTGTTTTAGAATATTGGCTTTCCAAAAGTGTCCAATCCATCCTTGAACTAAAAACGGAATGCATCTTCAGAAGCCTGGCTTCTTTTTTAGTAAAGATAATGTTCTTTCCCCCTTTCCACCACCACTATTATATTAAGTGGCTGCAAGTTTCTGAAATGTGAATAGAAATGTACATAAAGGACTACCTTAACTACCTGATTGTTCTCCAGCCGTGTAGGATCAATATGCCTAGAAGTAACTTATGAGGTGAAGTCCCTTATTATTCTCAGCAGTCCAATTCCACTTGCATACTTCTACTCTGCTTTTAAAGCAATGATTTCTTTCAGCAGGATTTTCTTGTGTCATCCTTTCATCATTATCTGATGTCTTCTGTCTTCTCTGTCATATTCAGGGGAAATTTTTATTGATGCCTTCAGTATCATACCACATAATCTGTTAGTTTTTCTCAAGTCGCTTTAGAAATTGCTTTCAACTTAGACATGAATTTTCAGCCCCTTGATATCAATGGGAGTTTGAGAGTAACAAAATTTCACTCAAAGTGCAGGCATGAACTGAAGAGTTTAAATGATGTTTTTATGTTTCAATTAGTACTTGCTCGAATAGAAATTGGAAAAAAAAATCCTTCCAAATAGTTGCTTCTCCTGAGCAAAGAAGCATTCATATTTTTGGGGGTATTAGATTGGCTTCACTGGACAGTGTTATTTAACAGTAATGCTACACCTATCACAAACTCACAAATCAACAAACAGCTGTCCTCTACAGTACCATAGCAAGGTGTTTGGTTTCGTGGTAATGTGTAAATAAATAAATAAATAAATAGATAAATAAATCATATTGTGAAATAGAATTTATAGCTTACCACTTATATGGAAATCTTAGTAATATCTTGAAATAAAAACCCAAACAACCTCCCCACCCCCGTCTCCCTGCAAAGAAACAGTGAATAAAGCACAAAGACTTTAGAACTCCCACTTCATTTTTCAAATTTTGTTACTCGTGAAATCACAGGGAAAACTAACTGCACACTTTTTAATATTTCAGCAGCAGATGAACAACCTTTTGTTGACAAGAAGCCCAATTTTGTACATTCTAATTTTTTGATAGCTCCATAGATATCCCTAATTATTCTCTTTTACGTGAATTAGGGCTGAAAAAGAAACAAGAGACTGAGAGAAAAATCAGACTCGTATACAAGCTTCTGGTGCAACTTCAGGAACATGAACAGCATGTTTAAAAGGCTGTCACTGAATCTTCAAAAGATTTTGTAACTATTCAAAGACTTCTTCAGATAATCTGCAAAACAGCTCACTCCTAAAAGCAACTCAGTAGTGAAATAAAAGACAGAAGCATTCTGAACTAAAGAGATTTCATGATGGTTAAGAAACTCCCATGACAAAGGATTATGAACACAGAAATAGAAAGGTCATTTGGGTGTAGAATGTGAGCTAATGGCCAAATAGCAAGGACTAAGCATCGATGGTTTTAAGTCTTCCTTTTCATTGATACTATAATTCACAGTCTTAATGTAATGCTTCCATTTCTCTTGGAAAATAAGTAAAGATTTATGACAAAGAGTACAAGTGAAAAACTTGTGTGGCATTTGGCATTCATTTTGCCTTTTCTATTTATCTGAACTTAAGTAGGAACAGCGTCATCCATCTGGAGGTCTTCACTGCTTGTATAGGGAATATAGGTATTTACATTAGGACTGCCTCAGTAGATGTTTAAAATCTGAGCACAAAGTACTTAAGTTACAACTCATTTCATAAACTCAGCTCAAGACCTTGTGCTTGCTGATCTCTGCTGCTCTATTGTAGGTTTCCCAACAGACCTGGCAGTAATATTATAACACCTTACAGCTGTCCTTGCTCTACTGTTGCATGCCTATTTTAAAGGCATGGGGGAATATAGGCTGGCATCCCATATTGCCAATTATAAGATACAGCACCCTTTTACACATTCTAGCCTGTAAGCCTAAAGCACGGGTCTTAGTCATTGAGTTTTCATGCTGGATCTATTCATCTCTCTTTTTACATTTCCAGGAATTTGGTTGCCCTTAAGCACTATGGGATTTAAGTTGGATTCTTAATGATAGCAGTCTCTGTCGCTCTGCTGTGTTCATTTTCAGACCTTCCACTTACATAAGTATTATTGTTTAATTACCCATTCCCCAGTGTAGCACAATTTCTTAAATTAGGCTGACATTTTATGTTTCTTTTACAGCTCATCTCAGCTGTTAATGAGCCCTTTGCTAAGTGTCTTCAGTACTGATCATTATAGCTCTTTAGTACTGTCATTTGAAAGCTAATACTGATAAGCAGAAAAATTACTCAGCAGGAGGAAGGTGTTATCTTTCTAATTTTTAGCTTGCAAAGGTTAGGAACGATTCAGTAAAAGGAAGAATTTCCTTTAAGTTACGAGTAGCCAATGAGAAGTGATATGCTCAGATGGGCTGTAGGCGTCATTTGGGTGCCAGGCCTGTATCATTCCATCCCTGAAACACCTGTGTAGATAGAACTCAATAGGTATCCCTAAAATGCAGGCTAGTCTAGTCCTCTCCCTAGACTAAATTCCATAAGCAGACTTTCTTTTACTTCCTAGAGATCGCCTAAGTCCCATCAAGTGAAGAGGATCACACAGAAAAGGAGAGCCTAGACCTTGACAAAGGTTTGAGTCTGCACAGGTGCGTGTTGAGATATGAGGAGTGAGATCACCAACCAGAATGGGACTCCTTGTTTGAAAACTGGCAGTTAGGGAGTTCTTCTCATTTGCAAACTCTGTTTCTGAAATCAGGGGTTAAAAAAAAGGAGTTTCTCACTGAAGGATTTTTTTTTTTAATTATTATTATTTTTCTCACTTGCTTTTTTGCTTTCTTTCTTAATTTCATTCATGTAAGTACTTTTCCTTAGACACTCTGGAAGCCTAGATAACATTAGACCTGAGGACACAAACAAAGCTCTGACTGCTTTTTCCTGGGCTAACAACAGCTTCATAAGGGTGCAGGAGTAAGAGAGAAGTGATTGGCCTGCTAAGGCTGTGAGGAATGATTCATGATCTGAAGAGAATTGGGTGTTAACCAGTGAAAGATTGTGCAAGGACATTATGCAAATGTCTCATGTTAGTGATTATAAGTATTTTTCTTCATAGTATCTTTAAATATTGCTTTAGGCAACATAATTAGGCCCAGTCCAGTGCCAATCTGACTATGCAACCTATACCTCCAAGGCTGTGACCCTGCAATACTTGAGTCCTTCTGTCAAAGTTGGTATGAATAAAATAATATGATAAAATGCCTTTTGGTATGCAATGCAACAAGAGCATAACTTGAAAAAGGCATAATTCTGCAAGTTGCTAGTAAGCAATCTGTAAAAGACTGAAGACTCTGGTGGGATGGCTCTCCACTGATAGCCAGTAACCAAACTGTAGGATGAATGTGTAAAATTGTACATCAACCATAAGGCAAACACAGAAACATTAACACAACTGTAATTATGGAAAGTGCTGACTTGTGAGGTACTAAAAGTATAAAAAGACAGTATATTCAGGAGACAAAATATATAAATGATTATATGAATAAATATGTAAATTATTATATAAACAACCAACCTCATTGCCTTCTATGATGGCACCACCAGCTGGGTAGATGAGGGGAGAGCAGTGGATGTCATCTACCTTGACTTTAGCAAGGCTTTTGATACCGTCTCCCACAGCCTCTTGCTAGCAAAGCTGAGAAAGTGTGGGATAGATGAGTGGACAGTAACGTGGGTTGAGAACTGGCTGACTGGCTGAGCTCAGAGGGTGGTGATTGGCGGTGCAGAGTCCAGTTGGAGACCTGTGACTATCGGTGTTCCCCAGGGGTTGGAGCTGGGTCCAGTCTTGTTCAACATCTTTTTCGACGACCTTGATGAGGGAATAGTGTCCACCCTCAGCAAGTACGCCGATGATACAAAGCTGGGAGGAGTGGCCGACACGCCAGAAGGCTGTGCTGCCATTCAGCGAGACCTGGACCGGCTGGAGAGATGGGCAGGAAGAAACCAAATGAGGTTTAACAAGAGCAAGCTTAGAGTCCTGTACCTGGGAAGGAACAACCAGACGTATCAGTACAGGCTGGGGGATGACCTGCTGGAGAGGAGCTCTGAGAAGAAGGACCTGGGGGTCCTGGTGGACGACAGGTTGGCCATGAGCCAGCAGTGTGTCCTGGTGGCCAAGAAGGCCGATGGGATCCTGGCGTGCATTAAAAGGAGCGTGGCCAGCAGATTCTCCCCCTCTACTCTGCCCTGGTCAAGCCTCACCTGGAGTACTGTGTCCAGTTCTGGGCTCCCCGGTACAAAAAAGACAGGGATCTCCTGGAAAGAGTTCATAGGAGTGCCAAAAAGATGATACGGGGCCTGGAGCATCTTCCCTATGAGGCAAGGCTGAGAGACCTGGGTCTGTTCAGCCTGGAGAAAAGAAGACTGAGAAAGGATCTCATTAATGTTTACAAATATCTTAAGGGTGGGAGACAAAGGGATTTGGCTAACCTCTTTTCAGTGGTTTGTGGGGACAGGACAAGGGGCACTGGCCAAAAAATGGAGCACAGGAATTTCCACACCAATATGTGAAAGAATTTCTTCACGGTGAGGGTGACAGAGCACTGGAACAGGCTGCCCAGGGAAGTTGTGGAGTCTCCTTCCACAGGGAGGTTGTGGAGTCTCCTTCTCCTCTGGAGATGTTCAAGGCCTGTCTGGACACCTACCTGGGCAACCTGCTCTAGGGAACCTGCTTTGGCAGGGAGGTTGGACTAGATGATCTCTTGAGGTCCCTTCCAACCCCTACAATTCTGTGATTCTGTGATACTCTGATATGATACAAATCAATAGCTGAAGAAAGTGACTAGGCATAAAGTTGTGCTTTTTGCGAAGTAGCAGGTGAAAGAATTTACTATATGCATGCTCAAGAAATGGCCGTTTGGAATCAGAGTGTTTTATAGACCATGACTAAGTCTAAATCTGTATAATCCTCACAGTAACACTAAGAATTGTTATAAAGTTAAAAAGGAGTGATAAAAAGTCTCTCAATGTTCAAAGGGCTTATTAAGAAAAGTCACTAATAGAAAAGCTGACTGCCGTGGTACAGTACCAGAACTCTCCAGAGCAAGAATTTCTGCTACATTACCTTTGAAATAAAACAGGGTTTTAAAGTGTGAGGCCTATTATTGTCAAGGCCTGAATAATGTTTAAATAAAACAATGCTTGGAGTAGTACATGGTGCTGTGATTTTAAGAAAACAGATTTCTTTCACTGCAGAAAGCTGAAATGTTTGTAGCAATTACGATAATAAAAGTCACAGCTTTCCAATAAATAAAATAATATTGCATAGATTTGCAGAATATTCTGGTTAAAGGCATAATGGCAGTCCTGTTTTTAAACTATTAGATGTTCCTATCTGAAAACATGTGTTTGGGAACAATAGTACTGGCTCATCTGCCATTGATTTTAATGGTGTTAGTTATCCCCATTAAGCTGAATAGCTGGTTCTATTGATTTCAACAATCCTGGGAACATAACCAGCCATTCAAACCTTTAATGGCTCATCACAGATAAAATTGCTATATTTTGTAGGTGTATGCACAGCTAATGGGAAAGCTGATGCGATAATGAATGCTCAGATTCTAACAGTAATGGAATCACCAAACACCCACATTACATGAGTTCTGCACAGCATTAAAAAAGGGTGGGTTTATGGAGGACAAGAAACAAATTGGCTGATTCACAAGTAAATTTGCATCCTCTCCACCATAAACAACACATTAAGACCAAGTGATCATGCTACTTATTAAGTACTTTATTATAAATCTCATTGTCACATGAAACAAGCTAGGATATAATTCACAGCTCTGATACAATCTATTTTTTTAGACATAGAACTATTTAGCAAATATTACTAGAGATTCTTAAGGACAAGCAATAAAAAATTCCTAACAGCAGAAAGTGTGCATCAGTCCTTTGGAAGGAAAACGTTATATTAACAGAATCTTACAATTGTTCTTATGCATTGAAAATCCAAGAATGTGTTTAAAAAATAAAATTCAAACACTGAATAGTATGAAAATGCAGGGGAAATATACACAAACTTGTCTTTGTCCTGAAGTGACACCATGGTAGATAAAAATGAGAGAATAAGCCAAGAGCCCCTTCAAAGAAGCAGCTAATATGCCATTAAAAATCAACTTAATTTAATCCTAATAATTGTAAGGAGTTTCAATGCACTGGATTAATGACATATTTTACTTTCTGGAAAACATTACAGATTCTTTAGCTGTTTAAGCTATTGAGTAGTTTTCAGTTCTGTAGTAGAATTTTTGCTTGATTGTGGGTAAGATATTTTAATATTATTGCTCCCATGACAGAAACTTTAATAGAAAGAGAACTGAATCAGATGGCTGATTTGTAAGCAGGTGTAACACATGGGATCAGATCCTCCTCAGGAGTAAGCTGTCAGCCAGCTTCCTTGCTTTTAATGGGTTTACAGCAGCTGAAAAGTCAGCACATGATATGGAAGCACTACATATTTTCAGAGATTTCTGTGGAACACAAGTTGCCTATTACTAAAGGCTTAGAGGCTTTCAAGTGAAGGAATTGCTAGGAAAAGCAGCAAGCATGTAAAACTGAAACCATGGTTCCACTAATTCATACTTGATTAAAATAGGTGTAACTAAAGGTCAGAAAGGGATAAACCAGCATAAACTCAATTTGCCAATTCTAGTGCGTTCAAAATTTTGTTAAGAACCATCCTAACATAAATAGCTTCTGTGCTCGATCACATATCATCTGTTCAAGCTACTATGCCACTTCAGGTATTTGCTTTATTATGGCCAGCAAAAATAAATAAATAGATAAAAATGCTTAACAGTAACCTGAACTCTGTATCAGATTTGCTGTCTGATACATATATTCACATGCATCATATATATATATTATTTTTTTCATATGTAATTCATATATGAATTACACTGTCCAAGAAAAATGGGAAGAACAGACCTTTTATGGCAAGAAATACAATTACTATTGTTTTAATAGGTGGTCAGTGTTATCTGAGTGTTACCTGTTCTTCAAATTCAGATTAAGCAACTGAGCAAGAATCACTTGTAATTCAAAATGTTCTACCTTCCTAGTACTTTTCTTGAAAAGTGTCTTTCCATTTTAGGGTGGTAATGCCATATAATTAAAGAAATCAGAGCATCATCTGCTTTGGGAAATCAGGTTGTATGCAAAACACACAGTTACCTCCCAGGCCTGAAGAGGTTCCCTGGTTCAGTGTCAGTCAGTGGATTTAGGTAGATAGACTTCTGTCAGGCATTATGAATTTTATTGCCTTTCTAACTTTACCCAGTAAAGAGAGTAGTTTTAAAGAGAAAATTGTAATAAAATCTCTGTATCAGAGGATCTATAGTAATTCTTACACTGTACCTCAGCAGTGATAGATTTCCCACCCCAGGCAGCCCAGGAAATCTACCAGTTTGTTTCAACTTGGGCATTTTACAAAAGCCAAAGCATGGGAGAAAGAAGAAACTTGAAAACCAGGTCTCCAGACAGAATTTTATCTCCAAAGTCCTCCCTCCTCTCTGGGTTTCTGATGTTTTTACTGGCCTTTCTCTCATCCCTTGCTTTAAAAGCACAAATGATTTAGGACCTCAGACTACTGTTGTGTATGTTTTGGATTAACAAAAATTAAAATGGCTAGTGTTTTTGTAAATCTGACTCAAGCTTTCTTAAAAAGGAGCTGCTAAGGCGATCATTTTGGAGATACTGTTATCATATACCTTTCTTAGCTTTTCTAATTTCACACTCCAGAGGCACATAACTTTTAAAATAAAATTTTCTTTGGAAAAAATATAGGGAAGAGAACAAGAGCTTATGGTTCTATTGACTATAACACATTTTATAGATTCTGGTGAGTATATTTATCCAGTACAATGCAATACCTATTCAATTAGCTAAAGTCTATTAAATTATCTAAATCAAAGGTAGGTTCCCCTGTAAACTGCTGAAGTTGAGACGGAACAGAAAGTTGTTAAAATGAACAAACAAAAGAGATATAAATATCTCAGACAATGTGTAAATGTCAAGAATGGAGATTCGGGTCTGACCTTTACAGCCTCTCATCTCCTGGACAGCAAGGTTCCCTGGGTCTGCAGCCACATGGCGGCCAAGAGTGACAACCACACAGCAGAAAGCTGAGCAGTTTTTTAGAAGGACCTTCAGATATTTCAGCTGGTAAAACTGAAACTGTTTCCTGTCGAAGTTGTCTGATAATTGGAACAGAAGAGTAGAGCTCCATAGTAAGAAACATTTTCTTGACACATTTCCTTGAGGTTTTTAAAAGTGTTTAATGAAAGGCTTTTATCCACTTTTTGAAAGAAAAAGGAAGTGTAGAAATGAAAAACAGGGAAAGAAAACAAAATCAAAGTTCCTCTGTGAAAACCTCAAATGACACTTGCTTGAATTACTTGGACAGAAAAATCAAAACTCTGAGTCAATGGCTGAACCGGTTTGGAAGAGCAGCATTTGAGCAGTCTCACTGCTGAGTCTGGTTCCACTTTGTCTATAGAAAGGGGTCTTGGATAAGCCATACTAGGCATGGTCTGTCTGAGGCAATGCAACACTTTTTATCATCTCCCAGTCCCTGACGTGAGAGGATGTGATGAGCACTGCCTCCCATTGTCCCAGTACAAAACACCTTTGTTTTAGGCTTTTTTACTTCCCCTGCAGTGACAGGTGGGACTGGACAGATAAAGTGTTAAGGTCCACCTGTAGGTGTGAAGGTGTAACTCAAACACCAAGTGACACACTGCATATTGCTCTAGTGATTTGACACGTGATCTGCCTGTAGCAGCATAGCTCCTTAGTTCCTGCATGGCACAGCATGTTTTGCCTCAGACTGTGTCGCAGGGAGGTAATAATAGAGCATTTTTCCTGCAGTGTAGAAGCTACCAGAAAATAAAGCCCTGCTATTTATCAGCAGGCTGCCTCCACTGAGCTGACATAGAAGAAGAGGCGGTGGCCCCCTGGGGGTTCATGGCAGGAATACATCTCCTTCCCTTGCTGCCTGCCTGTCTCCCTTGCTAAATCCTGGGGTCTCAGTGAGACTGGCCAGGAAGGCAGCATCCAGCCAGGCACTTCCATTGTGCTTGTGCTGGGGTGCAAGGTGACAGGGAACAACTTCCCACCAGTGTCCCAGCCTTGCATCTATGGCACTAGCCCTTTGCTGAATGCACCGCCCCATGCCAGCCTTCAGTAACCTGGCAACACCCTTGTGCCAGGCCCTTTTCTTCAGGCCAGGAGTGCAGGAGTTTGGGTCCACAGCCATTCCCAACTCTTCCTTAGGGCCTGCCTGAACCACCATTACAGGGAGGCCTGCAGGGCTGTGGCTTACCAGGCTCTGTGGCAAGGTGAGCCCAGCTCCCCGGCTCCCCAGACACCCTGCCTGATGGCAGCAGTGTCACTACCACTGCCCAGCATGGCCCGGGGCTGGAAAAGGAGCAAAGAGACACTGCTGGCAGTCAGCAGATGTCCCGCCACTATTCTCTTGTCCCCAGGGTCTGCTCAGCCCACAGCCAGCTCCTTCTAGCCACCTCCAGGATCTCAGGGGTGGTGGAGACAAAGCCCATGGTGTGTGTGTGACCCTCCTAGGGGTGGCAAGGGGTGAAGGCTGGCCCCCGGGTGCAGGCAGCCCTGGGGTGCGGGTGGCAAGGTGGTGGCTCTGGGCGCTGCTGGGCCTGGGGTGCTGCCTGCGGCGGGTTGCCTTGCTGAATGAAAGTGTTGAACGGCATCCCGCAGAAAGTGTTGCAATGCATATTTGGTCCGCAGTCAAAAAAATGAAAACATAACAGAAAACAGAACCTATGAACAAGAGCATTAAATAAAACACGGGTCTAAGGCAATAGTCCAATACATATTTAACAGCAACCTGCCAAATGGTGTTTTCAATTATGATCATTTTGTTCTGTGTTAAAGTAGCACTAGAGGTCAAGTGATCCAGTCCAGCCTGATGATCCTTCCATGGCATTTGATGTTGTAGAAATGCACAGGACATTTCCTTGATGTATTTGCAGGCTAAGGTGAAATAAAATGCAGTCTGAAAGAAATACAGCTATCCCGGTGTTTAAGTCCACAGTTTGGCAGAATAGTCTGCATCAAACAGGGATCCACTGACAGGAAACAGCTTCCAAGTTCAGGACCAAGCTAAGCGATATCTCTGGAATACATTCACAGTGCTCATGGATTATTTCTTCATTTACGTTTCAGAGGAGTATTTGACTTTTACTGAGAAACCATAAATCACCATCATTCTTGGCATCTCAGATGTTTTCCTCAGTTAAACACAATGAGTTTCCTCCAAGGGAAGGAGGAACAGTGTAAATAGTGTTTAAAATGTGTTACTAATTTATTGAAAGGGGGTTCTGGATATAATTAATTCAAATGGTTTCATATATTCCAACAGGAGATATACATCTTTTAGTAATACCTGTACTTTGAGACCTCTACACAGTATGCATGTATCATAGACTGAATATTCTCGGCAGAGTTGGCAGAGGCATTTTAGCTGCAGTGGCTGTGAATAATGGCCCAGATTTTTGTTGTCCTTGTTCATTATATTGTTGGGAACTACTTGTTACTGAATGGAAAGCTAAGAGCTTTTCTTGCCCTTTTCTTTCACTGTAAATATATTCTAAAGCAAAATATAAGAAACATTTATAAGCAAAAATAACATTTGCAGTGACATAAATTGCTGTGGCAGACTATTTTTTTTTTGGTGGTAATTATAAAGAAATACTTTCTATACAGACTTGTTGCATTATTGCTTGTAAATATGATAGTTTTCTACTAGCGTGCATTACTAGAGCTAATAGCTTTGACAGTTCTTTGGCACATTTTGTGGGTAATTGTGTTAAAAATGAAAGATAACTACCTGGTTCTGTCCGATCCACATTAAAAATTGTCATCTATACTGTTCACTTAGTTGTGACAGACCCTGGAGTTTTGCCTAGCAGTACTTGTTCTGCTAGCTCTTATCCACATCACTACCTGTTACCTCTTGGGGTGGGCAATTCTGAAGGACTCCTTCAGATTTATCTTTGGTGCCAAGCAGACTTGCTGGTTTTGCAAGTACTTCATCAACTCAATTTCTCTTGATTTTAGAGCTATGGAGTGTGACTTCCATTCTGCTGTAAATTTATGGGTGTGATTTTATACTTCATAAAGACAGGAAAAGGGATCAGGAGCAGATTTTCCCTTCTGTGCTTGTATCAGGGTTAAAGAAAGTGTACACGTGGAAAGTGTTTTTACTAGAATAGCCTGACATAGTAGCAGTCTCTTTTTAGTTGGCAGGTTTTGAAACATTTGCAAAAGCCAACATATGATGAATTAATAGAAAAGCAACTTCTGCACAGCTTTCTATCATAATAAATATGCTGAAGGAAATGAAGGCTTAATAGCATCCTTATCTCACTCCATCTAACTAAAATGGAAAAGGACTGCTGAATATAATGTTTAAGAAAGGTGATCCAAGACTGGATGCTTTGGGCTGCCATGCCCTGCGTTTTACCAGACATCTACTCTTCTGCCCTTAAAATTTGAGCCAGCTGGTTATTTGGTATGTACATGTCATGGTTTCGAAATCCTAGTAGAGCATGAGCCAGTATTTTGTTTCTGTAAAAACAAAACAAAACAAAACAAACAACAACCACCAATAACAAAACAGGTGAAGCTTCCAGCTCAGCTAGCTGCAGTGGTCTATAAGAGTATCTGCAATAGTTGTCAGTTAATCTTTCAAAGTATGCAAAGGAAAGCGAGAAAGAAGTGGCAGTCAGACTATCTTAGTATTTAAAGCCAGCCAGCGGAAAATATAAAGTGAACTTCAAGATTTTGGGGGAGAATTAGGAGGACAAGAGTTTCTCAGAAGAAGATGGGATGCTTCTGGGTGCAAGTGGCTCTAGGTTTTGAGGTGCTGGCTTGCTATGTGGACAGACCCTCTTTCTTATTCTGGTACCTTGAGCAGAATTGTTATGCCATCTCAGCTAACTCCTCTCCTTCCGTTGTCTGTCACCTACCCTAGGGTTCTTCCTGTCCTTTGTACTGTTCTTCTTTGCGTTTGGAAATTGGATGAACTCTTTGATTATGGTTCTGTTCCTAATGTGGTTGAAAGTAAGAGAGACATTTAATATATTTGAATGACATTACTGAGTCTAATCACATGCAGTTCTGTCAAATGAAAGTTTTGGAGCTCACAGGATGTTTGTTAAGTGATTTTGGATACTTAGATAGGTGTGTTTTTTTTTCTATAAGTCATTATTTTTGTGTAAAAGTATCATGTATTTCATGTATAATTAATGCTAGTAAATCTCACTCTTCATAGTTCTTAGTTCTTGTGGTTTTTTTTTTTTGTTTTTTTTTTTTTTTTTAGAAATATATAAATCTATAGATTTTATAGTGAGTGTATGTATGTACACATATAATATTTTTAAAAGCTTTGAGCCAAAGAGAAGTTCAAAAAAGCTTTGGAAAATGTTGAAATGTTGCTATTCCCCATTAGAGTTCATATGTTCTTTGAAACTTTAATTTCATTAAAGATGGTATCTTTAATCTGAAAACCAAAGTGTGCATCTTAAGAGGGTGCTTTAATGTCAGTAGAAAGGGAGCTACTTCAGAATAAAACTTCAGCTAAACTTTACTCAGAATGCATTTTCATCAACAAGTGTTGAAAAGCATTGCATTTTCATTTGGTGTGCACATGTGTTTGGAACAAATCTGGCCTGTCCTTCAGGGTATCCAGTCATTAGCCTCTTTTGCACACTCATTCTCTGAAGCATTGAAGACACGGGTTTTAACTCTGACATTAAAGAACCATTTGAGGTCAGTATTCAGATGATAAAGTTTGCTTTTGCCAATATATTAAAAATCAAATAGTTTTATGGCATAGCTTATGAGGGCTTGAGTTGCACTACAAGTTTTCTGACATGTAGTAAACCACAAAACATCCATTTAATTTGTGAACACTGATGGGCTGGTGTAAACTGGCATTGCTCCTTTGATGTTTGTGGAGCTGTGCCAATTTACACCAGTTCAGGAATCTGTTCTATTGTTCCTGCAAACATCCTATGATATTTTAAATTATCAAGATCATCTTGCAAACATAGCCAAAAGTATTAGAATAACAGTTCCCTGCCAAATTCTCTAGGGAGACTTTACTTATTTAAAAAATAAATTACATGTGTTCTTTTTATATAAATAAAAATTTCTTTCATAAGAATGCATGCTTTACAAGGAGGCTGAAGCTGTGATTTCCTAGTTACGGATGTAACTTGGTGAATTGGAAAGGCAGACAATGCTCTCCCACATCTCAGTGAAGCAAGGGATATTTGCTTCTAGTGGGATATAAACAGTTCTAGTGTCCTCAGATAAAGGCATCTGCGAGCTAATCTTGTCTTCTTTGCCCTTTTTTAGGACATTCTCCCTGTCTTTTCCATCTTTTCCTTCTCTTGAAGAGTTCATGTAAAAACATGCCTGAGAACAAAAGAATAAAAGTATTTTGTTGTATATTTTCTATCTCTATCTTTACATATGCAAGCAATTTTTATCATGATGTCACGCTCATCTTGAAGCTGATTCCAAGTGATCCAACTGAAAATGGATATTTCATTTAGGGGAGTGGCAAAGGTATCAGGAGGTACTGAAATATTCTACAGAGTGTGATGTGTGAAGGTATCAATTGGGATATTTGCATATGAATATGCAAAGGTCTACAAATAAGATGATAATTGTCAGCAAAATTTTCTGTGTCAGATGTTGACTGGAGCCTCAGAAAAAAAGGAGTAATGAGGAGAGAACTGAATTTTAAAAGTATGGAGAAAGTAAAACTCATAACAAGCCAGCACAGAAGTACTCAAAGCCAGTGCTATATTCTCTATGAAAAAATAGTTTTGGATGATGGCAAAAGTGAGAAGCAGTAAGTATTCTGCCTGAGGAGACTTCACGTGGCCAAGGGGGGATACAGGAGCTGGAAGTAAAAGAGCTTCAAGAAAATCCATCAGCAATCTGAAGATATTGCAGACTCTGCCATGGATCTAACCTAACAGAGTTTAATGATCTGGTTAGGCAAAATTATTTTGGCAGGATTTGTTCACATCACAAAGGAAAAATCTATTTTATTTTATTTTTTTTTAATAATAAGGCTCTGTAAAAGGAAACAAAAAGGAGTAGAAAAAATAGCTAAATGATTAATGGATCCTTTCAAAAATAGCAGTATCTAGAGATACAGTTGTGTTTTGGGTATTGCTATATCAAAATGCTAAAGATCATGACAAGCTTATTTATCACGCCTTCAACTTTGGAGAAACTTTACTGTATGAGAGTATTAATCCCTCCTATGTACATTTATACCCATTTTGAGTTTATGCAGGTCCAAGCAAACCTAAAAGCCAAAATTATAACCTTGGAAATGAATTTGCACTGTTTCACTAATTGGATGGCTTCCTACTATCAGGGAAATATAATTTAGATAAATTCACTCATGTTTTCACTTCGACATTTCAGTAGAAAAAAAAGGTTGTCTTGAAAACACCAGAGATGAACATTTTTAGAATTCAGATCAGATAAATGTCATGCTGGATGAAGGAACAGTTAGCCAGCATAGTTCTGGGAAATTGGTGTTTTGCTAGAAATCAGTGGAAACAGTCATTCCATATCATGGAGAATTTTTGTTATTTTGAAATCATATTTCATCTCAGTATGTGATGAAAAGCAACAACTTAGAAATTCTCAGGTTTCAGATGTGGAGAATTATGTCCATGGCAGTCCATTGACCTGAGGTAATTATATATTGCAAACTGTCAGATGTTCATCAAATGCATTGTCTTTCAGCCTCAGAAATTGGACACTTGAGCTGCCAGAGATTGGCAGAGCTAAGTAGAAGATCATGAAAGTTTTGATGGGACCTCCTTTTCCTCTCCTCCTAAGCAGGGTTGTCTAGGAGAAAAAGAAATATCCTTATTTTAGAGGAAGATAATATTGAGAAGATGATATATAATGAATGTGTGAAAATTTAGAAGTAAACTGCTGAGAGTGTTGTATTATGAATGGAGACAGGTATATGATTTCATGATTTGTGTCTAATGGAATGAAATGGTATTATTCCAGAATTCCAAATAAATGTCATGTGCTTATGTTAATATGGAAAATAAACATATATTTAGACACAATATGTACTAGGGAGATCACAGAAGCTGTCTTGAATACAACATTTAGAAGCTCTTTCTGGCACCTTGCAATGAGCATCTAATTTGGGGAAAAGGCTTGAAAGAAAAAGCCAGCTGAGGCAGGAAAACTAGTGTCTTAGGAAACAGCTGAATGATTATCTTGCAGACTGAGACACCTGCCAGGTGGAAATTGTTAAACCAGAAAGCTGCAATAGTTGTTTTGTGTTTAAGAGAACTGGATATTGCTTACTGTTCCTAAGGCCATTCAGCACATACTTGGTGTTTGGGGATGATGCTCAGCCTACTGAAGTTTAAAGGGATTAGTGCTTTACTTCTCACCCTGTGTCTGCATTTTGAAGCCAGTTCTGTGTTCTGTTCTATAGGCACCGCTTTATAGCACATAAAAAAATTGCTAAGGTTTTGGGTATAATTATTTAATTTTATGAAGCAACTTCCTTTGTGAGGTAAGAGAAAGTGTTAGCTTATCACAAGAAGTCCTTTGTAGCATTGACATCTACCAACTAAAACAGTGGCTTCCAATCCGGATCACAGTTCATTAATGTAGTATAACTGCAAGTATTATAACGCCGGTGTGAAACTTCATTTCTCTCAATATCATAGCTTTACTTAAAAGTGCTGTAATACCTCCTTTGGTAGTGTACATTGACTCATTCTCAACATGTGCAAAACAAAAAATATGGCAAAGCGGTTTCCATTATAAGCCTGCTTAAGGTAGCAATCTGTAAAGAAATGAAATCTCTTGTGTTAAGTCTTGAGGTACAGTTAGGTGGGATGAATGTGAATTACTTCTGAACTAAACAAACTAACAAAAACACCTGAAGTGTAGTAATTTCTAATAAGCAAAATTCTGTGATAAAGCTTTTTTTTTTTTAATATATAAAAAGTGGAGGCATATTCAGAAAAAGTAAATATGATGCTGTTATATATATCCTTAAGTTTCTAGATTTCCGGTAGAAATTGAATTGTACTGTTTGAGCACCCATGTTCTTGGAGTGATTAAATGTATTTACTTGTTAAATAGGATTTCTCTGCCCTCTTCACAACCTCCACTGCTGAGTCAATATTGTGACTCACAGGATTCTAGAATCATAGGAACATCATTTAATGCAAGCCCCCACACTCAAATCAGGGCTTACTTCGAAGTTAAGCTTTTAACAGGCTTCTCTGGGAGATATTGGCACTCCCTGTGCTGCATGACAGAATTCTGCGGTGCAGGTGCTGATTACACATAGTAGCCAACATGGTCTTTGAAAACATCTCTGATTCAATGGGTTCCTTATTTAACAGGCCTTAGTAATCAAGAAGCAATTTGTAGTATAATGAGAAAAAAATGAATGCAAACCATACAGTGTTTTTGGCCTAGGACTTAGATTATGTCAAATCAAGTTTTGAAGAAAACTGTGCTGGGAGATACGAAGAATGTCAGGAAACTTAATGGTCCCTGTTTTAAGTCCTCAAGGAAATTTTTGGAGAGTGTGTGCTCTAATACCTCTGTGTGTAGGTCAGCAAAGCCAATTATATGGACTTCAGGGGACTGGTGATGTATGTGACCACTTTCTGCTGAAAGCCCTGCTGACCCAAGGGGCCACTCCAGCAAGCAGTTTAGCTCTAAGAAAGAAACTTTAAGCATAAATTGCTAACCTTGAGCGAACAGCAAAACACTCCAGCAATAAAATCTAGCTATAAACGCGGGGAAAGGCCACATCTTTGATAGCTTCCTGAACTATTGCAGGTTTCATTTTATGTCTTCCTCTCACTTAAACGTCTTGGAAGGTTAAGGTGTAGGTTACTGTGACTTTTACTTTTTAAATGTTTACCCATATGACTCTTGTATTGCTAGGTTTATTTACTCCTTCTTTTCCTCACCTCTTCATATGCTTTCTCCCTTGTTCATATGCTTGGTTACACCAGCTCTACTATTCCCTCACAAAGAGAAGCCACCATGAAGCTTATGTGATTTTTAATTCAATATAAATTTTTCATCATGGACTCAGGAGGATATTATGTAAGTCATTAGTTTTATTCATTGATGGGAGATTACTTTCCTATATTAATTTTATATTCCTTGTCTTCTTTCATTCATTCACACATTTCACCCCTCCTAATTCCTTTTTTTGCCTGAAAAGATGGGGCTGATGTCTTTTATGCCTTTTCCGTATGAGTGTCTATATCAGATCATTTGCTAAAGGAAAAATGTTTGGCTAAACAAGAATAAATGTTGTAATAAGGGTGGAGTACATTTCTTGTTTTTAAAAGTTCCTTCCAAGATTTTCATCTTCATTTTTACTCCAAATGTTTAGCCAAAGAAACAAAATAAACAGAATGTCCCAAAGGGTAAAATTGGTGTAAAACACCAGCAATATTTTTTGTCTTTGCTAGATACAGACTGTTTCTTAACTGAATTAAAAAACAAAACAAAACAAAACAGGTCTCTTCAGTCTCCACTATTTATAATCCTTTCTTGCTTTTTTCATTAAGATTTAAGACCACAGTGATTGTGGGAGAAACACAAATCCAAAGCAGGAAAAATCCTTCAGCGCTTTGTGTCTTCCTTATACCACATTCATTCTCTGTGTCTACATCAGTAATTACATATGACCTTAAGGTCACTCTAAAGCCTGGTGTCACTAAAAATCTGTAATGCAAACCCCATATAACCAACTCTTCCTCAACAGCCCATGTGTACCTGCAGGCTCTGTGGCAATCAGGCAGGAACACATTTGCATTCAGTCTCTTTGGAAAGCATCCATACAAGTATAGGCCTGGTGTGTTGCAAGTCCATCAACAGCAAACCCACCTCAATCTTGCTATTATTTGTGTTCCTGTAAACACATAAGCCTAGACAGACAGACAGACAGACCCACCGTTTCCTAGGAGGCCTGAATAAGTGAATCTTGAGATATCTCATTGCCATGCCCTAAGCACAAGAATCAGTAAGTGTTTGGTCTTGGTAAAATGTGGGGATTTAACTGGGAAAGGAAGCTGTAGTTGGTCTAATTACCCTGAGTTCAACCTTGTTAGTAGTTCTCAGTGGCAAAAAAAAATCTGGACCTGACAGTCTCTTTAATGTTCAGAGAAGACTTATTCTGCTGCCAAGACCAAAATTCCACAGTCCGTGTGCCATTTCTTTTCCATCTGCAGTATATAAATGAAAAGGAGAAGGAATTGGTTGAACAGGGACCCTGCTGGAGTCATCTCTGAAATATGCTAGTGTGTGACTTTAAACATTGGCCTCATGTGGCCATTGTTAGTTGGGGATCTTTTCTCAGGAATGTTTACTGAAAAAAACACATTTTAAACAAATAGGAAGGAATACTTGCCAAGTGGAAGCATTCTTATCCATATCTTGTGACTAATGCATCCAATCAAAACAGTTCAATTTTCCAGTCTTGGATAATGAAAACAGATGCTCTTGAATAAACTACAGAATTATTGCAAAACAATTTTCCTGTTTAATTAAAATGATAAACATTCTCTATTAATACAAAATTTACCAACAAGAGAAGAGGTGGAATTTGGCTGCTGAATTATTTATGAAACTTTTGCTCAATTTCAGGTTGTAAAGTGATCATTTGTGATACTACTGTGTTATTTTGGAACCAACAGAAAAGATTTACTGAAGATAAAAGCTAAGCACAAATGGAACATCTGTCTTCCTACACTGCCTGACAATTTAACTGACAGACTTAGGTAACATATTGCATCCACATTGTTCAAATTATTTTTCAAATGCCAAATAGTAAACCTGAAAGAATTTTGTCTTTTAAAAAGAAACAACAATGAGAAATGTTGTGAGAATTTCTGAGATAAAAGCAATTGTCGTGTTTTGTGTATAACTTTCATAAGTATATCTAAGAAGATTAAATTTACCTAAATCTTTTTTTTTTTTTTTTATACCATAATTTGGTACTAGCAGCGTACATAATGTTTAATAAGCTTTCTTCTAAGTCCATTAATATAGTTAAACAAATTCTTTCTGAGTTGATACACAATTCTAGAAGTTTGCTTGATTGTTTATGTGTGGTGTATCATATGTTAATAAACAGAAGTCATGTGTTTGTATTTTGTTGAATGTCAAATGCAGAGAGTTTAATTTCCTTTTAACATTATGCAACAGAAGAAGGGGAATATGAAATAGCCCATCCATTTCCAACTGGTCTAGTAGGTTTCCTGTTGATGGTTACTTTGATGAGTAAGAAAATATTTAACTGAATGAATTAGTCTTTCTTGCAGCCTATAGTCAAACTGTAAATATTTTAAAATCACATATAAATTTATTTGATAATGCTTTTACATACTTTGCTTTCATTCAATAGCTTGGTCAGTTTGGTAATTGAAGGCGAAAGGGTATGAGGCTTTTAGGTATGAATTGACACCTAAGATAAATGCTACTCTCTGTTTCCTGGTTGAATCACTATACCTCCTCAAGAGGTGGTCTTGAAAAAGGACTAAAATCATTTAAAGAATTACATATTGCAGTACATCACTTGTAGGTGTCTACAACAGAATATGCAGCCTTCTGTTTGACACATAACCTTCTTGTACCATCAACTCTTAATCCCTCTAGACAATTTTCTTCCACTTTTTATTCTCTTCAAATTTGTGCCCTGTTCTCCATCTGGCACCACAATTAATCCATATTGTTTAGCCCCAGTTCTTTACTCCCCTCCTTCCAAATCCTTGGGAATTAGGATTGAGAAAAAATGTCCCTTATTCTGTTTTATGCCACTTTCCCCTAAACATGCACAAATATGTCTGCTCCCCTCATACCTATCTAATTATCTTCATACCACTTCACTGAGTAACTGCTTTGCTGCAACCCTAGATGGAACCCTCCTTCCTAAAAAGAAACACTACCCCTTCCCATGGTATTTGTGCAGTTACCATGACACATCCTTGTGACTCATCTTGGCTTGGTATTGCATAAAAGAAGCAGAGTGAATTCCAGCAGGACTTGGATATGTAACATACCGGGCCTTATAGGACTGAGATGCTTCTGGCTAGACAAAGAAGAGAGGAGTTCCTCCCTTAGTACTAAGGAGGACCTACAAGGTAAAGTGAAAAAGGTTGAGTCTTAGATTTTAACTTAGTTGTGGATATTCTACCAAAGTCCCACTTTGGAACTGAGGATGGAAATTTGGGGATTAGTTAAGGTAAGTGATTAAAAAAGATTGTCTATTTCATTTTAAGCCAGTATGTTCTTCACACATTGCTGTTAATAAATATCAGACCTGTAAGCACCACTAGCCCACAAATACTCATGTAACATTACTGTCCTCCAAATCTGTATGGAAGATGTGGTATGGTAGAGAAATGTTTAAATAACTGTAGAGGTCACTTCTTCTGTTCCTGGAGTCTGACCTACAGAGAAAGTTAGTCAAGAGGCAATGGAGAATTGCCAGCTGGTCACTGGTCCAATTTTCATACAGCAGTAGACAGCCATCTTCAGACACACACAGGGATGGATATAAATCACATTGTTTACATTTGCCTGGAGATACCTGCTTTGGATTTGAAACACCTAAAAAAAATCTCTTGAGTACAAAAAACTGTGAATCAGAACTGATATGTGAACCTTTCTGATTCATTAATTTTTGGAAATTATGCTTTTTATAGCATTCATAATTTATGTACAGATGGTTTAATCCAAATCAAGATGAAAGACTACTATGCATTTTTTATTTTTTTTTCATTTTTATTTATTTATTTTTTATTTTTATTTTTTGTCTTAGAAACCAGTCATCTGCCTCACTAAGAGCCTCATTTTAATATTCGGGAGGTGGAGGATATGAAATCTGGAGTCTGATGATCTTTTACAACATCTGCAGCATTTCTGTGTGTAAAGAAAAGTCAGCTGAACATATCTGAACTTCATTTGAAAAATAAAAGCCATGCTTAAAAGGTCTGAGAAGTGCAGAGTCTGGTGGCAAAACTAAAAGACAGGCAGACTCAAAGAGATGCTGTTCATTTAAGAAAACTAAAACAGGCTTACAGTCAGCTTGTGGTTACCCCAGAATATAACACTCCATCTATCTCTCACTCCCTGTCATTAAGCGGTAGTTCTTCCCCCCCCCCCCCCCCCCCATTCCAGTCATGCCATAGTTAAGTTCAGCAGCCATTTCCAGCTTGCAATTTTCTGGTAAGGAGTTAACAACATTGCTGACAAGGAACACTTGAAAATCAGGAAAATTTATAACAAATTAAGGGAGTCAGTGCAGCCAGTGAAAATCATCATTTCATTTTAAGATGCAGTCACTGATTTCTTGTGAAAGAGATGATAGATATTGGTATGAAGTTCTTTCCTCAGAGTTAGGTAGCAGCAAAATCTCTTTTCTCTTACAGTTTCTCAGCCTCAGAACTGATGAGAAGGCCTTTTGAAAATCCGCAAAGTTCTTAAAAGAGTACCTGCACCTTACTAGGTAAGCTACTGGTGTTACTGGAAAATGATTCACAATGTATCAGGATAAAAATGGAAGCTGTAGCTTTGTAGCAACAAAGTTCATATTCTGGAAATGTCCTAAAGGATATGCTATGGGACAGGTTGCTTCATATGAATAGTGACAATTTTCAAGATGATTGAAGGCAGAAGTGAATTTCACATGACCTAAAGTAATGAAATTAAAATCAGCAATGGAAGCAGCAGTGAAGAACAATGCAACGATTTGCACTTAGAGCAGAAAACAAACTGGCTTAGTAAACAAAATATAAAGCATGCTGGAAGAGTTGCAAGCTTACAGAAGATATTTCCGCTCTCTAAAATCTAGTTCAGTTTAGGTGAGCATGTATATTTTAATTGGCCTTGTGTCGGAAATGCCTCAAGATGGGGCATTCAGCCAAAAACGCAAAGCAGCCTGTCAATCATCTTCTCAAACCAAAGAGGTAGAGTCCTGAAGAGATTGGGAAAAGGAAAGAGGAGAGCACTCTCTTATCTTGGGGGAAGACATATATGCCTGAAAGGAAAGGAAGTAGAACCTTGCCAGGTAGTGACACAGACAAATAATTAGGCATCCAAGATGTGAAAGATGTGAAGACAGATTTCAGTTACATGGTTATGTATCAGTATACATGGAGCATACACATACATACATGCATATATACATATCATAGAATCATAAAATCATAAAATCATAAAATGGTTTAGTTTGGAAGGGACCTTAAGGACCATCTAATTTCATCCCCCTGCCATGGGCAGGGACACCTCCCGCCAGACCAGGTTGCTTGAAGCCCCATCCAGCCTTGCCTTGAACACTTCCTGGGATGGGGCATCCACAGCTTCTCTGGGCAGTGCCCTACCACGCTCACAGTAAAGATTTTCCTCCTTATATCTAATCTAAATCTCCTCTCTTTTAGTTTAAAGACATTATGCCTTGTCCTATCACCACACTCCCTGACAAAGAGTCCCTCCCCAGCTTTTCTGTAGGCCCCCTTTAGGTACTGGAAGGCTGCTATAAGGTCTCCCCAAGGCCTTTTCTTCTCCAGGCTGAACAAACTCAACTCCCTCAGCCTGTCTTCACAGGAGAGGTGCTTCAGCCCCTTGACCATTTTTGTGGCCCTCCTCTGGACTCATTCTAATACATCCATGTCCTTCTTGTTCTGGGGGCCCCAGAGCTGAACACAGTGCTCCAGGTGGGGGCTCACAAGAACAGAACAGAGGGGGAGAATCACCTCCCTCAACCTGCTGGCCACGCTTCTTTTGATATAGTCCAGGATATGGTTGGCTTTCTGGACATTGGTAGCTCATGTTGAGCTTCTCATCAACAAAAACCCCTGGTCCTTCTCCTCAGGGCTGCTCTCAATCTATTCTCCACCCAGCCTGTATCTGTGCTTGGAATTGCCCTGACCCAGATGCAGGACCTTGCACTTGGCCTTCTTGAACCTCATGAGGTTTGTACAGTCACACCTCTCAAGCCCATCCAGGTCCCTCTGGATGGCATTCCTTCCCTCCAGCATGTCGGCTGCACCACACAGCTTGGTGTCATTGGCAAACTTGCTGAGGGTGCACTCAATTCCACTGTCCATGTCACCAACAAAGAGGTTAAACAGCTCTGGTTCCAGTACTGACCCCTGAGGAACACCACTCATTACTGATCTCCACCTGGACCTTGAGCTGTTAACCATAACTCTTTGAGTGCGACCATCCAGCTAGTTCCATACCCACAGAGTGGTCCATCCATCAAATCCATGTCTCTCCAATTTAGAGACAAAGATATCATGGAGGACAGCGTGAAATGCTTTGCACAAGTCCAGGTAGCTGATGTCAGTTGTTTTCCCTATCCACCAGTGCTGTAACTCCATGGTTGAAAGCCACAAGATTTGTCAGGCACAATCTGCCTTTATTGAAGCCATGTTGGCTGTCACCAATCACCTCCTTATTTTCCTTGTGCATTAGCACAGTTTCCAGGAGGATCTGCTGCATGATCTTGCCAGGCACAGAGGTGAGACTGACTGGCCTGTAGAATATATGTGTATTTATATGTGTGTATATATATATATATTTCCATGTATTATGGCTGTGCACAACAAGGCTGATCCTGGTCACAACTGTAATATAGACAAAAAATTTAAAAAAACTAACTAAAATAAATGCTAAAATATAAAAATCAACATATATAATCCCCCCCCGCCCCCAAATAATAATAATAAAAATCCAGACTCTTATGTAATCCTTGTGTCCTAGGATCTAATGTGAATCTGTTGAGCAAAAGGTTGCTCATAAGAATTAAAACTGAAACTGGGACAAACCTTCAAATTAGATTCTACCACACACTGAAGTCCCAGATGCACATAATACTGTTGTTGAAAAGGGTTAAGGAGTCTGAAAGATTTATATCTAGGCCAAAACATATCAGTACAAAATAGGTTCATCCTCAGAAGCCTGAGGTTAAATTAGAAAGTCTAGATAGGCCAACATCATTTCACCAGCATAATATTCCAAATGAACCTCTTCTGTCATTAATCCAGACAAAACTATCCACATCTGAAGGGGCTATACAAAAGCTAGTTATTAATGTTTCTGCATTAGATAAATATATTCTACCTACAGACTTGCCAATGAAGTTAGTTGGAAGATGATTGGAAAAAAGATATGTTTTAGACATTCACAAAGGTTTATATTGATGTAGTAAGTTGTCAAACGAACCATTACCACCTTCCACCATTTTCCTGAAAGGTGATTTAGCAAGTGCTGATTGTATCTTCATCTCATGCAGAGGTAATTCGGATAAACTAAGGAGGGTACTTCAAGTACTTAAGTGTTGAGGCTTTATGTAAAAAAAACACATGCTAAAACTTCAAATGTGGATCTGGGTGGCAACAGAACAGGCAAAGAAGGAGTTTGTCTTTCAGAAGATATACAAAGAACAGTAAAAGAATTCGGATTTCTAGAACATAACACCTATAAGCCTGTGTGTATTTATTTAGCATTTATCAGCATTTTTTCTCCAGTGCTTTAGCGCCTTCATATCATTTACATTGTTTGCTAACGGCAAGAGATATCCTGGTATTGAGAGAAAAACAAAAGTTTAGGAGCTTCCCAGGCCCTCCATACTACTTATTTATTTTGAGCAAAAATTTCTCTGTAATGTAAGGGAAGGGACAATTCTGACCAGTAATGTGACAGGCACTGAGGAATAACCAACTGGCAGGATAGAATTACTGCTGGTTGGAGACAGAAAGTCTAACTGTTATCTTTGGACTTAAAAGTGCTTCAATAATTGCATGGGAAGTCTCTTTACCCTTTGGACAGATCACAAACCACTTGTGGGTTTTGCGAGTGGAAGTCAGTCCCAGCCATTGCAGCTGTCTGGCTATGGCACTGGGCTTTGACTGTAACCTTCAAGAAGTTTGTTAGAGTGCCATCAGCAACCCCAGCTACCGCAGCAATATGGGAATTTGGAGTGCCTATGTTATTTATGAAATATCTGAAGTAAATGCCGATGAATGTTTTCCAAATAAGGAAGGCTTCCTGAAGAAACCTTGAAGGTGGCCCTTCATTTTGAGGAAAGATCATGCTATCTCCTGGATTAGAGTACATAATCTAAAAATATTCCAAGTGGAATGAATTTGGGAGAATTAAGAACAAAGGACTGGAAGAAATACTGTGAGTGGATACATAGTGTAACACAACTGTCACTATATCCATCAAGAAAGAAATAAAATCCCGATAAGAGTTATCTTTGCATAAATCCTTGGCTTGAGTCTGTATTTAGTGGCTAAGCAGAAATGGTGTTGTGTGGTCGTAAATGGACACTGAGACATCACCATGGTTATTGGTGAAAAGCAGAAATAAATATTGTTTATACACAGGTTAGCTCAAGGATACTGGCTCAACTTTTAAAATGACAAGTTTAAATTTATAGGCTTTCACACACATTGCCCTAGTGCAGCTGATCATCTATTACAGCCTGTGCAGAAGGGACAAAAGATGCAATTTATGGGAGGTTAGAATATCTGGCTGATATTTTTTTTTTCTGAAATGCAGAAGATGGGAAGCAAGATTAAAAAGCAACAACATTTGTCCTTAATGCAGCCAGCATGGGCACTGTGATTCCACTAAGAACTGCAAAAAACAAAGCTGCAAGTATCATGCCAAAGACAGAACTGGGCTAAAAGGCCTTGTTTATACCAACATTTCCAGTCTCCAGCAGCAGATTTCAGCTATTATCTTAAATCAAATGTAAACGTTGTTATTTAGAAGTATACATCGGTGTCATAAATAAAAAAGTAGCTGGATGAATTTAAGTGCTCAAAATGGTGTTATCTGGGCTACTCAAAGTATTCCGAGTAAAGATATTTTCCATCTCTTCTTTTTGTCTTGTTTATTTTGTAGGAATTTTTCTCCCCATCCTTGTTTGAAATAAAGTGGCCAGGTCCAACATGAGCTACTGCAAATAGATAGTGACCCTTATGTTTCTAGCACTGTTTTTCAAGCTGAGAGATCTGGTTTGCTCAGATAAGGCTGGGACGAGCATTAAGTCCCTGATGGTCCTAAACAAACCTTCAAGCCACTTGAGATTTTGTGCATCATTAAGTATGCTCCATTTTCCATTTATAAAGTATTGCTTGATCTTCTCATCCATGTTTTGCGGGAGAATAGAAATCACACATCTGTATGTGTGTGCATGCACATAACTTTCTTGCCTTTTCCTGAATGTGTAAGAGCTAGATCACAAATCCTCAAGGACCCTGGAGGTGACTGCATGCCTCACAGGAACCTCCAAGAGCCTGCTTAAATTCCGTCTTCTCAGATCTGCTGGACAGAAGCACACAGGCAGCCACTGTTTTGGAGCTTTTTTGTTGTTATCCCATTGATCATAGGCCTGCATGTACATTGGAAAGGAGTTAAGAAACTAGTGACGGGATAAGAAACTTCCTAGAAGAAAAAAAGTTGGCTGCTTAACTTTTGAGAAGAGGGGAGTGTAGAATAGATCAGTTTTAAAAATAAATAATGGCCTAGGTCTTTGAAGACTTTTAAAGATATATATATATTTGTGTTCATTCTCTTCATTAATAAGACAAGTGAACACCAGAATATGTTGCTTTCATGGATCTGCTTGACTTTCTTCAGGTTGGACTTGATGATCCTTGTGGGTTCCTTCCAACTCAGGATATTCTGTGATTCTATGATTATTTTTCATTTTGTGTTCCTAGGCCTTGAGCTGCTAATAAACTTCCCACGGGCAAGAAACCTGTAAGTTAACATTACTGCAAAAACAGTGAAGCTCTGCAGATAAGCATAGAGAGGCCTGTTTTCCTAAGCCACGGATTCTGTATCTGCTACATAGCAGAGCTTTCAGAAAGAAATTTGGCTCTTATGTGTGTATGTGTGTGCATGTTGTGTATGTGCAAGAGGGAGACATTGCTTTGCAAGCCCCCCCTCGCACTGCTGGCAGTATGACCGTAATGTCACTAGCCACTCGTTTGGCTGCAGTATGTGACCCACAGCCACCTCTGGACACATGCAGGATGTGCGTGGCAGCTGGAGGATACTCAGCTGTCAACTTCCAGGCTGATCTCTGGCAGCAGCAGCACATGGGCTTGCTGCTAGGTCCCTTGCTGGCCTCTCACATGGCACGTTGCCCATTTCCTGAGGGTTGTCTGCAGCTGCCTAGCACAGGCTCAGGCTGGAGGCACCTCCCTTCTTTCTGGATGATGAGATCCTTAGATTCCCTTTGGACTTGAAGAAAATTTCATCCTCAATTTCTGTGGTTGTTGTTGGAATAAAATAACCTACAGCCATTTATACAAATGGTTGGAGAGATGGAGCTGCTTTCCCATGTGCTCACTTATTTAGGTGCTGATTAGCACCTGTATAGACACCTCACAATGTGTCCTTAATACTGACTGTCACTGAATTTCTTTTTTTTTCTCTAGTTCATAACATCTTTATTTAGTGGAGTTACTTATTTAGTTATCCATATTAAACTTATGAAGCCAAGTCCTTGATGGATCGAAGGGGGCTCCAAATTTCTTTATACCAGTGGTCCAGTGTAGTAAATAGAGGATGCCTGATGGAGGCTTCATCAGGCCCAGGCTGCATTCATATTATTCTTAAGGCACGACTGTATGAAACTGAAAGTACTAAAGCAGTTCACATTAACCCACTGTCCACTCAAGTCAACAGAAAACATTAAATCAAGTCCATTTTGGATCAGGCCTCAAATGCAAGGGATTGTGACTCTTACTCTTCTTTGAGTTCCCCACTTTAGAGGCTTTTAACATCTGGCTGACCTGATGTTCATGTAATAAGCCACTAAGATGATTACCTTCCTCGTCTAACAGTCTCTGTGGTTTATGTTTAAAGAGCTCTAGAAACAACAGCATTGATTTTTATTTTTATTTTTTTTTAACTACCCACTGCTTAGCAATGTCTCAGAAAGCTTTCAATTGAAAATGGAGAGGCATAAGGAACTTTTATGTCCCTGTTTAAATACATTCAGACATTTTTCCCTTAAAAACTGGTTAGACAAGCCAAAGTAAACTAAAGCACCAAAGCAAAGGACAAGTTTCTTATTACTGTTTTTTCCCATGAAGTTATTTATTCATGATATCTTCAGCAGGAAAAATAATTTAGAAATGTCTTCTCTCCTAGCTTTGTTACAAACATCATGGATAACACTGTAGCCTTTCATTAAAAGAAAGCTGTCCTTTCAGCTTTTTGCTCTGCTCATTTTTTGCTGTATGCTAAAACCTGTCTGTAAGACCCCCTCTGGGACTGGGAAAAAAGTATCCTTTGTAGGCAGGTGGTCTTTCCTAGAGCATTTTGTGATTAGAAACACATGTTCATGAGTGTGTGGAGGCTTCTGTAATGGCAGAGTAAAACAGAGGCCAAGGAACTGGTTGTGCTGCATAAGCAAATGCAGTTAAAGTAGATCAAGTTTGTACTAGGGCTACTTTGCACCCATCGATATGTTTATTTTTAATATGATCTGTTGCAGTTCTCTGCTAAATACTGCAAGCTGTATTGAGTGTTGATGTTTTCTGAACTGGCCAAAGTGCATCCCGTCACCCTGAAACACCCTGAAACAGGGCTATTGTTCTGGGGGCTGGGTGGGGACTTCCATGGTGTGTGTCAGCAAGGTGAACAGGTGCTCCAGGAGCTAATGCTTTTCTCTTTGGTTTCCTGAATCTCAGTGGCTAACTCAGTGTGGTTGTCCCATATGCATGTATACTTTCTTCAGCAGGAAACACATTTTCTTGGAGAGGACAAAGCTTCCTCATAATAAGAAATGAGTAGGAACAGATTTAAGAAAGCTTCTCCTCAGCGAACAGGGCAACCCCTTCAATGCCAAGATTCTCTCAAAGCACCACGGTGCAGGGTGGTGTTGAAGGAGACCTGTCAACAGCATCACACACCAGGGGAATGTGAGAAGGGGCAGATGAGCCTGTGTCTCTTCCTGCACTGCTACCGCTGTCACCTGCTGCTCTTCATCACCTTCATGCTCTGAACAGCCTCTTCTTGCTCACAGCCATCATCACTAGTACAGCACTTACTAAGTGTGGCTAAGAGAAGCTGGAAGGAGCTGTAAGTAGTGGGGAGAGAGAACACCATTGAAGTGGCCAGAGACAGCTGTGAGGAGCAGGTGGAAAACACTCAGGGGCTAAAGGGTGGTGAGTGGAAGTAGGCAGTAATGAAGAGCATGCTGTAGAGGGATTGCAGTTTACGGCTCTAAAGTCTGCACTGAAACAATGTGAGTTCTTGGCACTTCTCCCCCATTCAGACTTACTTACTTCAACACTCAGGTTAAAACATCTGAGTAGTTCCAGTCCTCCAGTGCCTTCTCTCTATTTCCTCTGTGTGTTACAGACACAAGCTTTTCTGTAGCTCATCAGGAAAGGATCTGAGATCACCCTCACTCCCTGTTGCTTAGAAAATTAGGGGACGTTCCCTGAGAAGTCAGGGGGACACGTGGATATGTAAAACATTGGTGGGATGCATTCAAAAGGCATTTGCTGTTAATACTGTGGCCTCTGTTCATATTGATGTAATGGTGGTCAAATACAGGAGCCAAAAACTCAGCTAAAGACAGAGAACTTCATAGCTTTGTGCTTTGTGTTGCTGCAGTGCTGACTATGAGATGTAGAGACCTTGAAGGACTGCTCTGTTACCACCTGACAATGTTTCTCAGGGCCATTTAGAAACTAAAAGTCAGTGGAACCTCCTGTATTTTGGCTGTGGACCCTATTATCCTGGGTGTCATGTTTGGGAGACGCGAGTTATTTTTTCTCTTACCCCAGCTGAGGAGTCCTCTTTGGCAGATGAACTGTTAATTGTCACTAATGTGCCAATATCTGTCTTATCTCCGTTACCAGGACTGCACAGAGTACATAGTTCAGGAGAGAAAATGTATCCCAATGTCAAAGACATAAATTTTGAGTGACGAATAATCAAATATAAATAAACCAAATAATCATAATAAAACATGGCATATGCTATTCATGAAAGTGACATATTCATTAAGTTCACATGAGGATAAGGTGCTTTGTTGTATTCAGTAGCAAAACTCCCATTTACTTCAGTGGGAACAGAGTAAAACTCCTTGCATGCGCCATCAGACAGTTACAGACATTCATTATTAAAGTCCACATGCAGCTGGGATGATGACACATTTTTGTTGCATTGCCTGGAATAAAGTAATAATAAGCTAAGAAAATTTGACTTTGGATTCTCAAATCGAACGGGCTTTTTCATTTTGTTTTGTTATGTGTTTGCAGGGTGTACTCACTGATAAAGAGATTAGTTTCCATTCCATCACACAGCAAAATATAATAAAAGATTGACAGACTCTTGGTGAGTCATGAAATTTCAGTGGAGCTGACCAAAATGTTCCTCATAAAACAGCACAAGCTTTAATAGCACCTGCTAAAACCAAACTTACAGTTACACAAAAAATCCAATGGAACGCATTTAAGAATGTGCCAGATTTTACATGGCTGATTTCACTCTGAAGAAAAGCTTTAAAAATCTCTTTCAACATAATCTATTTGTTTATTTAAGGGCAGTCTGGAGAAGGTATTTAGGCATTTAATGATGCAAATAGATGCTCTGGTGAGATTTTGTAAAATGCACAGCTATTCTAATGGAGGATACTCAAAATGTACTTTAACTACTTTCCTTCAAAGTTTGGAAAAACGGTCCTGGCTTTCTGAGTATCTCTGGCAATTGTGAGGCCAAACCACCTTTCCAAGCCAAACAGCATCTTTTGTGGAAACCTAGCGGCCACCTTAGTGCTGGAAAGGATTTACTAACATAAACAGTAACTTGGAGATATTTCCGGTAAATGAAAAAGCAGATATGTCAGCTTGACTTTCAAATGATATATCTACACTACTTTATGTATTTACTTATTTGAAACACCGTTTTGTTGTTTTTGTTGTTGTTTTTGTTTTTACATACAGTTATTGACATTATTCTTCAGTGAAGATACATACATCACACATAGTAAGAAAAGGCATGCTCAAAAATTGCAGTGATTGCAAATTTTGTGTTTCAAAGATGCGGTTAATTACTCGAACACAGGAATTAAGCTGAAACAGGAAAATCCAGTCTGCATTTGCAGGCATTTTCTTTAATCATGTGATATTTTGCATTTATTGCAAAGAATCAAGCAACAGCTTGTGTAGCTTCACTGGACCCCACAAGCTTTTCTGGATCTAGATATTAATTTGTACTATCAAAAAAGCAGGTGTTTAATTTGCAAACACTAAACAGATGGTTTATGCATTTATAAACACAGACCTCCTGCAAGAGGTGCATGGAGACTGAGGTTTGGTTTGTATGCATCCCATAATTTATGCCCTTGCATCAAGGAAAATATAAACAGGATCTTCTTCTCCCACCACGATCAACATCACTGCCAGATACAGACAGTTTTGGATGGTGTTTCTGGATAATCTTTAAATTCCATCTGCCTGCATGAGGACTTCCTGACCTGCAGGGTGAATTTTATTAACACTGAGTTCTTATGAAAACAACAACCAAAAACAACCCACCCCAAAGCAAAACACAAATGCCTCCCTGTCTGCAAGACAGGTGGAATTGTAAGTATACGAGTTTAACATAATGAAGATGTTAAAATGCAGCTAGCAAATAAGAAATAATGCTGTACCTACAGGTAGGAGCTGAGCATCATTTTCCAATTTCCCTGAATTAGAAAGCCTTGCTGTAAGCATTATTACAATAACATTATAATTAACAACAGTTAATATGACAACAATGAGGGCAGTAAACAATTAATGTTCCTGAGAGCCCTCTGAGGCAAATAGGTGAGTTTTTCATGAGAAAACTTACCCAGGAGAAAAGGCTCTCCCTCCCTGAAGATCCAATTAGCACCATCCTCTGCAGCACGTAACGCATGGCACATGAGTGTGGGTGGCTGTTCTATGCAACTCTCTACTCTATCATCATTGTGGCTGCCTCTGGGCCCTAGCATTATCTTAAAGATAAAAATTGTGCATTTTTGCTTGCACAAAGCTAGAAAGAGCTTTCTCACCAGTCATTCCCAATTTTAAGTCTATCATAGGAGACACATTGTGGGCACCAGGACAAGGTCCACGGAATTCAATATAGAGCTTCCTTCTAGTTATAATAAACCTTGAATTAAGACCTATCGTGGTTTAAGAATGAGCTTATTTAGTGGCAGAGATCCGAATAAACCAAAGCCTTTGACTTCAACGTCTTGTCCATTGGACTGCCCAGGAGACTTCAGTTTCTATCAAACCACATTCCGGGTAAAAGACATTTGGCCTAGAAATGAAATGTGACAACTACCCTCTGTAGTGAAAGATAAACAATGACAGCAGTTAATGTATCCAACATACAGAATACTTTAACAACAACTGGTACCTATGCTCTCAAATGTGAGCAAGGGTATATATAGCTTAGTCCAGTACTTTATTATTTTAATTAGTATTTTGTTTGTATTTAAAAAGACATAAAACAAATTAACAGGTAACTAGTATATAAAGTTAATTAGGAATGATATTGCTTGCTTCTTAATAAATGACCCTCTCTATTTCCTACTTAAAATACTAAAAAACATCAAAATCTGATTACACCAGGATCTGGTAACACTGTAATGAGAAAAATATTAAAAACATGGCAGAAAAAGGAAGCTCCTGTAGTAAGTTTGCTACCATGACAGTGAACAACAGAATCATAGAATAATCTGTTCTGTCTGCAGGGGCTGTCTGGAGGGCATCTGTTCCCACCCCTTGCTCAGAGCAGGGCTAGCTTTGAAGTTGCCTTGGCTTGCTCAGTGCTTTGGCCAGCCGAGTGTGGAGGACCTCCAAGGATGGAGATTCCACCCTGTTCCTGGACACCTGTTCCAACAATGCATACATGTTTCCTTGTAAACACAGTAAGCTCACAAGTGAACATAATTTCAGTGAAAACTCTTCAAAAACAGTTGGAAGCTCAGAAATAAAGCTAACACTGCTAATATTAGTGATTTCTTATGGTGATGGAAAAGTCTTTAAACACTGCCAGTGGTATGACTCAGTAGAAAAGAAAAAAAATCCCGTATTCAGGATTTCACTGCTGATGTGACTAGAGGTTGCTGCAGCTGGAAAATCAACTATCTGCTTCCTCCCCTGCTCCTTCTCCCTTAGGAAGTGCAGCGGTTGGAATTTAGTTGGAAATGGTTAGTGTTTTGTTGGGTCTTTCAAAGGAAGAACCTGTGCCAGTTTTTAACTGTCTTAGGCTTTACTATAAATGGCCCAATTTGCCATTTACAAAAACAAACAAACAAAAACACACAACAAAAAGCTACTGAGCACTCACAGATCACAATGATTTGGGAGAGGCAGATACTCAGCCCATTCGAAAGTCTGGCATTACTTTTACTTGAATGACTTCACCCAAATTCAACAGGTTAGCTTCAAAACACAACAGATAGAAATTGCGGGTCAAAGGCGTGGGATTTTTTTCTCTCAGTAGGGGATAAAATAATATTTGGAAAAGTACTTCTGGTTGTAGTGACCCAAGGATTATTACTCAGTGTAATAACAAATCAGAAGGTGAAGTGTTCTTCAGAACAGGAGGATGAAAGAGTCTAAGTCTTTAGATGCCATGGTGGAAGCATGCAGATATTCTCTTTATTCAACCAATTCATGATTAACAGCAAGTAGTGCTGTAACACTGCAGCAAAAGATTTTCAGAAATGCCTAGATATAATAATAATAATTATTTTTTTAATAAATCATCAGATCAATATACAGCAACAAATATACGATCTATACAGAGATGCAATGATTCTGTTACATTTGACATACATAGTGTAGCATACACTCTTTGTCGTTCCAGAAGAGTGGGTTGAAACTCAACCTACATCTTTTGTTGAAATCACTAACCACAAAAACAAAGACAGAAGTACTCTTAGTCTAGATATTATACTGTAGCAAATGGCAAAGTAATGATTTCTGGGGAATGTTTATTCCAAATATTTTGGAAAACATATAAGTATAAAAATATAAAAAATATAAACACAAATATAAATATTTGTAAAAATTATATAAATTGGTGAAAATGTTCAATTTAAGTCTGATAGTGCAAATGCACTGACAGACAAGATATTAATCTTGAAATATGCAGAACATGGAAATATATGAATATATAATCAAAGTATGAAAAACAAGTCTGAATCACAGCTAACAGTAAAATACTGTAAAATATAGAAAGTCCAGTAAAAACTGTGGTTATGCTTCTAATTTGTACATGAAAATGTATTTCTCATCTTCACTCTTTCCTTGATTTGCCTATAAAGGGAAACTGAAGTGAATAAATGCTTATCCACAGAAATTGTAGACCACAGAAAACAAATATTTTCCTTGAAAGCTCTTTGGTGGCCATGTGGAAACTTATTCCTATTTGCAGGGTGGAAAAATAAGAAAGAAACCTTGGCTTGTGTGTATGAAGACATTTTTGAAGGATTTTTAAAAATAACTCCTCCTTTCTAATGTCACTTCTTTAAAGTATGTCCACGTTTCTCTTTTCAGCTCATGTCTGTGAACTATGAGAAGCTGACAATTAAGATATCTAAAATAAGGCACATTTGAACCTCCTGCTCCAACTCTGAATGTTGTTATTAACTTTGTACTTGGCTCCTGTCTCTTTAAAAAAAAAAAAAATAATCACATACTTGAAGTCTCCTTCTAGTTATGTAAACTTGTCTGTGGGTGAGGACACAGGGCAATACAAAATTTCAAACAACTTAATAAGAACAAAACATTTACAGAATATAAAACATCGTCGCTTTTTGACTCCATAAATAAAAAAAATAAAAATTTCAAATGTCAAAATTCAAATATTAAACAAAAGTCTGTGTAAACTGGCATTATAATTCATACAGCAGTATTATCTAACTACCGTGGATCATAACTTTATGCTTGTTGTCTGAAGTACAGCAATAGTACTGAAATATAGGAGCGTCAATTTTATTCTTGAAAACTGTTGCATTCTTGCTCATGAATTCCAGAAGAAGTACAGCCTTACCTGACACTGACGTGCTTGCTAAATGGGAGAGTGGTGCCTGTAAGTTTTTATGCTTGCTGTCTCATAGTCTATATCTGACCATTTACTTCATTAAATAAAAAGCTAATAATCTAAGGGAGGGGGCTGTAACCAAGACACTTCTCTCTGTCACCAGCATCCTCCTGGGGGCCTCCAGCCCCGGGAAGATCCTCCAGAGCTGCCCCTATCCTGGCCTGACACCAGCCTGCTGGCTGGCAAGGAGTCTCTGACAGGGCACGCCACTTTCCTCAGGCTGCTTGTGAGCTCTCCATCACTGGGGGAAGCCGGGCACACAACCTGCCTGAGCAGCCCAGCCACGTGAGGGCAAAACAACATTACACTGTTTTTACATTACCCTTCCTCCTAATATTTCAGGGAGATGGAGACCAGCCCCTGTTCAGTTCTCCCTGTGCAGCCTGCAGTACTGCTCTTTGGATTGCTTGCTGCATAGGAACAGGGAAGAGGGCAGTGGCATTTCAAACCTTGTCAGTGTATTGGTCACGCAAAGCAGCAGAAACTGCTTTCATTGTACCTTGTTTTCTAAATCCGTGATCAGAAATAATTCCCAAAAGGAAAATAAATAAATAAACAAAAAGATGCAGAACTTCTTTTTCCTCCTGGATGGAGAAAGGGTGGGACTGGGATGAGATCAGCCCCTGAGGATGCGGCTCCGAACTATGCACGTCCCACCTTGTTCTCTGGATGTTGTTAAATGCCTGCACTCCCTCCGCACCTGAAACTTTGAACTGCAGCATGTTATAATCTCCTCATTAATACAAAGAAAGGACTGTGCCATTCCACTTTTCCACCTGCATGCCTCATTTGAAATGGCAGCATACTGATGATTAATTTGAGCAGAGTGTATTTTAAAGTGGCTGATATGTTCTCTAATGATAGGCCAAGCATCTACTTTTTATCATCTATCTGTATCTATCTGCAGCTCATTTAAATTCTCATGTACAATGCTTTCTTTACTAGGAAATATATTCTTATCTCTTTTATCGCTGTGTAAATATCTTGCCTTTGTGCCAAGTTACGTTTAATAGCTCACAGCAAATCTTTACCTCACCTATGCTGTGGTAAAATCTTCCTTTCTAATAAAATAAAAAAAATAATAGCATGTTTGTCTTCAAATTTATTTTAACAGGGATAACATCCAAGGCAGAGCTAGTTACATAGCTCTCCAAAATGCAAGTCTATAAATTAATCATAGTTTAGCCCGGCCTTGTTTGTACTATTTCCAAGCCACTACTACTATTTTTATTCCAATAGGTGGTGCTGTGTTGAAACCTAAATAATTTTCAAAATTTATGCTGATCTATATGTCTTCATTGAAGATATTACGAAATTATTATTCCAACAAATTCTTACATGTTATCTGAAGGAAATGTTCCTATTTTCAATAATAATAAAAATACCCATTGTTAGAGGACAGTTGTAGGCAGCTCAATGTTTTCTTTTTTTTTTTGTTTTCTTTTTTTTTTCTTTTTCTTTCTGTTTTCTTTCATTTTTTCCAGCAGTTGTTGTAATTGTGTTTTTAATACCAAGCAGCACAAACTCCCAGGACTGGAACATTCTGTGTCAATGAAGCCTATCCCTTGTTATTGCTTGTGGCTTTGTCATGCAATCCTTGCACAAATTTATAACGACTAATCTTAAAACAAGTTGTTCCAAAAACCTAGTCCTGCAAGGATAAGAAATCTTAATCGCCATCCTAAATTGATTCATGGCTAGTTTTTCTCTCAATAGTGTTTATTAAAAAATGCCTAGGCTTTAGGTTTGCTAGACCAAACAATGCAAAATTCTTTAAATCTTTTTTTTTTTTTCCTATTCTCAGCAGTCTTTGATTAACCCTTCAGTGTGCTGGCTCTCGTTCAAGCTCATCTTTCTTAAACACAGAATTGAACACCTTTTCATACTACGCCAGTAGCTTATGAAGGAATTGCGCAAGGGAATGGCCTTGCATGTCTTAATATCACATTTCTTTCTTTTTTTTTTTTTTTTTAATGGATGCATCATTCTGCAAGTCCATTGTCATCCTGCCATCAACCTGTAGACACAGATCTTTTCATCTCATTGCTTGTTTCCAGTCAATGAGCTCCTCAATTACAGGACAAGTATGTGGTGGTGGCTTCCCACACTTGCTCTGTCAAACCTTTATGTCAAGTGCACAAGTTCTTCCTGTTTGCTTCTCTGGTGTTTCCTAAATTAGCGTCCTTAGCAGATTTCATCAGAAAGTTTCATCAGCACACTTCTTCGTATTATGTCAGGGACAAAAAGATATTAATCCCTGCTCCCAATTCCAAAATAAAGATAATTCCAGCTGTAATTCTTGCAATAGAATCCTTTCTTCTTTTTTTTTTTTTTTCAGATCAAGTTCCCCATACATATTATTCATGGTTGTGTCCCTTTTAGCAATTATTCAATTACTATTCTTCAAAACTAAAATGCTCTTGACTTAATTAAACTGTATGTTAAAGGTGGAGCAGAAAGATAGAAGAGAGGGCCACAAAGCTCTTAGCAGGATGCTTTTCTGAGTTTTTTAAAAATGTAATTTAGAAAACAAAACAAAACACAAACACCTTACCAACGTATAGACTTGATCTGTTTTTCCTGGAAGTTGATGAAGGTTTTGCCATTGATTTTGATTGTACATTAGGGTCTGATGCTGTCTCCAAGGAAATAAACAACAATGCCCAAATAACTGTTATGGAAACAGGACAGGCTTCAGTGATCAGAGTTTCAAATTTACTTTGGCATCTAAAGATATATCAAAGTTTAATGATATTTCCTATGCAGTTATGAACACAGAGGACATCAGATCCTTAACTTCTCTTGAGTTAAATTAAAAAAAAAAATCATTTAGTACCTATTTGCATTTCAAGGAAAATAGGTACACTCCTGTTCCCCCTCCCCCCCAGGTTTTGAAAAACAGATCTGAAGAACCTATCTTGTGCAATTAGGTAATGAAATACATCTCCTAACTTGGTAGTAGATTTATGTACAGTATCAAATCCATGCTTTTCTTTCTTTTGATCCATGTTTTAATATTATTTGTAGTTTACAGTGACATCAACATTTCCAAATGTAACTGCTTTGGCTTAAAACCCATGTCCACTTTTATTTTTTGAATTTTCAGTTACTGAGAACTGCTTGTGTTTCTTCCTCTGAAAAAAACAGATTTTTTGTATTAAGCCTATAAGTGGCCAGTGGCTTTGGAACTTAAAAGATCTGGATAGCTCAAAATATACTCCGTTTTTGAACTATTGAAACTGTATCTAAAAATAAATAAATAAATAAATAAATATGGCGACAAGCAAGTTGCTCTGAACTATCCTAATACAAGTTCCTATTTATGGACCAAAATTTCATTTGAAGATGCTGCCTCACTAAATACCATGTGCCATCATCATTTAGTGTCTCTGACCTAGTTTATGGTGCCTAGTTTATGGTGCCAAAACAGCTGCTCTGCTGTTTTGTCTTTGTTTCTGCAAAGACATAACATTTTCTCTTCCACAAGATATTGGAGTTACTGTGTTGTTAGCACAGTTTGGACTCTCCTGAAATTTTCAATATAGGAAAAAAGACATACCTGTAGTTCTAGTAGGAACAGAAGAGCATTTAAAGTTTCTTGGCAAAGCAAAAAATATAAAATTATGATTTAATGGAAAAATAATAACTTTGGATATGTGAACAGTGAATATATACTAAGAAATCTGTGGGCTTCAGTGCATTACTCCTGACTGATATAAAGATGGGAAATTAAATAGGCCTAGAAGCTTTCAGTCTCACTTCTATCCATTCACAATGAATGACCCAAAGGCCTTTCCTCTTTGTGCATGCTGCATAGGTGGATTGCTGCAGCACTGCATGGATTGTCACTGACTCTGGAGAAGGACTTAGGGAACATTTTCCTCATCTGTACCAGGAGGGGAAAGAGGCCAAGAGCACTGGCAGGAAAGGGAGTGCATTGATGGGCAAGGATGAGAGAGCTTTCACATTCAACTGTATAGGTTTTCCGCTCTGGAAGGTTCTTGGGTACCCAAATCTTCTAAAATAATTCAAAATTAGTTTCTTAAATATCTTTAGTTTCTCAATCAGTATCTATGGGAACATCTGCTAGATTTCCAGACATCCGAGAATTTGTTCCTGCCAACAGATAGCACAAAAAGTACCACAGTTTGGTCCTTTCCACTACTACAATCTGACATCTGGATCTTTGGTCTCAAGGACAAAAGCTGGCTAAAATACAAAAATTTGAATGACAGGAAAATTTTTTTTTCATTTGGTTTTGATCTGAGCTCACCAAAAGCTAACATAAAGAAAGAAAAAAAAAAAAGAAAAAAAAAAGAAAAAAAAAAGGTTTCTCACTGCTAGCTGATTTTCATAGAACAAAAGCAGGAAGCTCCTAAGGGTCTGCAAGCTGAGGCAGAACAGTTCCTCACCCAACTGTGGATGTTGTCATTTGCAATGCACATTAGGTTTCCAGCATGTAACACTGCCTGGTCCTACCCTGGTTGCATCATTTCTGGTGTAGGGAAGGGGAAGGAGACTTCACTAACCACCATTCCAGAAGAAAGTTGTCAGCATTCCCAAAATGTGTTTATGAGCATTATTAGTATTAACTTTAATGAATCACTAACCAGAACTGTGTGAGCAAAAGGGTGAGGCTTCAAGAGATCCTGGAGGTCAGATGAATCAGAAGTTGGCTTCACATGGGCTTTCTGCTTCCACAGACATGAAAGATACAGCAGTGCAATTGTTCCTCCACAGTCCTTTGGACTAGTTTGATTCTGTATGCTGAAAACCCCTAAATCAGGACTGAGTTCTGGCAGATGCCCAAACAGAGGTAAACAGCACTCCTAGATAAGTCTGTGCATAAGCAGACAAAACCACTATCAACTTTCCCTTGTGCTTGCATATCCATGCTGCTTTGTATCCTTTCTCACAGTCTTTGCAGCTCATGAAGGGTGGCACAAACTAGCTGGAATAACTGGAATGGATAAATACCATCCAGCTTGCTAGGACAAGTACAAGCTCATGCCTCCCAAGAAGGGCTGCAGGGAGCTGGAATGCAGAGCTTCCTTCCAGATATGAAAAGAGCATTTCCAGAGAGAAAATCCACAGAGACCCTCAAATATTAATAAATAACACATTTAAGATAATTGTGGTCAGATTTTTTAATTTTAACAATATGGTCTGTTTTATCTGCTCAGAGAAAAGAAAGAAATAAAAATGAAATGACGGTTTGAACTTTATTTTCACTTGAAAATTCTTTAGACTTCTTGTATATTACATAGATCTCAGATAATGCCATCAATGCTTTGCTCTAATAAGGTATTAGTTAATGGATGTTAATGATAACTTTCTGACATGTTTTTCTGATTTATCAGACATACATGCATGTTTTAGCATTACTGAGCATTTCTTCTGGTTTTGCTTCTCCCCCCCCCCCCAAGTGATTGATCTATAATTTTTTTTTAACAATGTCCTTATGTAAAGTTCTCCTATACTGTATATTCATCTACAGCTAGCTTTAATTAAGGTAGTTTGAATACAGGAAGCAATTGACTGCTGGCAGAAAAAGCAGCTCCATTCATATTAACCTACCATGTCGGGGGGGGGGGGGGGGGGGGGGTGGGGAGCAAAAGTATAATTTTCCCCTAACATCCTTCATTTATCAGCTGAAACTAAGAAATAGACATCAGAGAAACCTACATATTTGGAATATTCCTACAGTTATGTGGTGCAGGATCTGAGATTAATTGGGATTTAAGCAATGCCTCGGCCATTTACTTTTCCTCTGCAGAGGGTGAATTTAGCTTGCATGAAATATAAGAAAGATTAAGCATACTGAGTGGTATAATAATGATTTGCTGGCAATGCTGGCAACTGTTTGTGGTTTTTAGTGCCACTTTCGCAGTTTAATCATAAATATATCCTTCTGGGATATAACATTGTGCAGAAAGAACATAGGTTTAAATGCAAACTAATGTGAACAAAAATCAACAAGAAAAAAACATTTTTTCCTCCCACTGCCATGTGTAGTATTTGTATTTTTGCATCTCTGTGATAAATCAGTTACAAGAAACAACAATTTAGCAGACAAGTACAGACAAAGAGCTTAAAGTGATAGTGACAATGTTTAAGTAAACCGTTTTCATTTAATAAGATAATCATCAGTTTTCTGTTATACTCATTGTGACATGCACTAAAAAAAAGCTAAAAACACAGGTTAAAAGTCCTTGAGAAAAAAAGTATGCTCTTCAGTTTAATGAAAGAACTTATATTAAGGTTTCTAACTGCCTTATTTTTTTCTTTCTAAAAAATAAACAAGAAATTAAACAGAAAGCCCCAAAGTCAATTTATAAATGCATGTTTTTCAAAATTAAGGAACTGTTATTTACTTGAGCCTGACAAATTTTGAATATTTGAATAAATGTGATTTAAAAAGTCACATTTTGTAAACCTTCATGTCAAAGAGGGAACTGGTTGGAGATTTTTTAACACAAAGGTTTCTTGACAGAAACTGAATATTTGTGTTTGGAAAAGAATTAATTATACTGCAGGTGAAGTCACTTGATTTCACTGTGGGTTCCCTTGAGGAAGTTACGTTGATGTAGTTGTGGTTTATTACGCTGCTATAATTCTGTTGGTTTATTTGTCTACACAGGCAAACAGTAAGGAAAAGTAATACTCTGAAACTGCTTTAAAATTAATTCAAAGATGAATGACTAAGGACCTGAGCCGTGGGACTTACGGCACATAGTACATTAAACAAGCGAGACCTGGGCCTGAAACCTGGATAATATTTTAAAGTATCCTGCTCCTGGATCCTCATGTGTCTGTTTTGTTTTTTTTGTTTCTAACAGCCAAGTGGATTTGTGGATTTCTTTCAAATGCTGACTGCTCACAACAGACTGAGTTGTAAAAGGACTTGCTGTAAATCACATCAGACCCTCTTGCCATCATCAGCTATTTAAATCTGAGGTACCTCTGGGAAAACTTTGTTTAAATAGCCTGTAGCTTATGGAAAACTGAGCTTTGCCAGTAGAATGGGAGCCTGTCATTTGAAACAAAACAAGAGAAAAAAAAAGAGAGAAAAAAAGAAAAAAGCCCAGCAGTGCTGAACACTGAGTATCTCCTCCTGTACTGAGACCAGACACATCAAAGTCGACATGCCCCCCCTCAATGATCCCCATTTCCCATACATACTGTATGATATGTCCAGCCAGAGGTGCACAGAGAACTGTATGAGGAAGATATCTCTGGGCCATAACCTTGGCAGGCCACTGCCCTGCATGATGAAATCCTGTCTCGCAGACAGGAATAGAGCAGGGTCTCCTCGGGCAAGATGGGTCTCCTCAGGCCACTCTGGGGACAGTGGTGATAAATTAGCCATGAGGGAGACCTGGGAAGCTCCTGGGAATCAGCACCAACGACTAGAGACCTCCTGAGGCGGGTGGCTGTTCACATGCAGCTGCGGAGCTAGAAGCGAGGAGAAAATAGAGACCTCTCAGAATGAATCGGAAGGATGTCCTGCTGCAGGAATGGCTGGCCTGGCTGCAGCTCTGCACCCATGCCACAATGGGAAGCACCAGCAGTGGGAGACACTGCCACTTGTAAATCCCAAGCCAGCACATCCAGCTCGCTCTGAGCCCTGAGGAACCTTGTCACATCCCTCTCAGGGACAAGCACATGATTGAAAGTAAGGCGGGACTGCTCAGATGGAAGTTTCCTTGTGTTCCTTCCCTAAGAGTGGAGACCACTATACATCCTACAGATTACTAAGCAGCCATTGCATTTATACCACAGTGGGGACTGGAATTTGTCCTCAGTGACCTAAGGGAGAGCAAAAAGCCCCATTTCGTAACTGCCAGGCATCAAGCGATCTTTTTCCTATTTTTTTTCCCATTTTTTTGGCAGATAAAATGACAGAGTATTTTCATTCAAAAAGTTCAAAATGCTTGTGCTCCTATGGCAGGAAGGGTTTGAACAGCTCTAATTATGAGAAGAATCATTCCAAAGCTTATGGCTAGAGTGCAGGGAAAGGTTATTGAGAACAAATCCATTTCTCAAACTGGAATTTTGCATATTTATAATTGTGGATTAACTCAAGATACTGTAATTGAAATTAATATTGAAAAATCAATTGAAGAGAGTACATAGAGCTCTACTGCTTTCAAACACTGCAGTTGAAATAAAGATCAACATGTACAAGATTGTATGAATGATTTTTTAAATAACTTTTACAGCTGAGCACTTTCAATATGCTAGCGCTACAGACTGGTATATGAATATAAAACACATTGGAGACTCTACTACTGCATGTAAATTCATAATTAAGTACAGTAAGTGTTGCAGCTCTAGGAACAGGGTGCTCTTTTTTCTGCTGGAAGGTCAGATGAATCATAGGAGTAATGGCTTCATTGTTTGTGGTTTGAACTTTTAGACTCAAATCCGGTACCACTGAGATCAGAAGAAGCTTTGTGCACGTCTTTGGGAGAATAAAACATCTGAAAGATTTTTTAAAAAGATATCTGCAATCCTTATTTGCTCTCCAATATGTTATAGAGTGATTTTTTTTTTAATTTTTATTTTTTTTTAAGTTACAACGCTTTCACAAAAACAGTGGCCAGCAAAGAGGAATACAATTCTATTCTTCTCATGCATCTTTCCTGCAGATTGTAAAAGTTTGGTTTTGTTTTCCCGACGTGCCTCGGCACTTCTGGCTCCATCTGGAACCGGACATCAAAGCAGAACAATCCCACAAGCAAGCTAGCATTTCTTTCTTGAACTGAACCAGGAAGCACTGGAAGGCTTACAAAGGCACATATCGTCCCAGGCCTGCCTCCAGAGCTCCACAGAAATTCATCACTTCAACTTACTTCGAGGGGCGTTAGATCACGTTTTTAAGGACTGATGGTTAGAAATGCTGCATGAACCTACCTGGACAGCTTATTGCCTTGTTTTACACTTCATTGTAACATGTGTGTCTTAGAAGGGAGGGCCTCTTTTCAAGCACGGTATTATAGTAATCAGACAGAAAGCAGAGGAGAAGCTCATTCATGTTAACTGGCAACATGCTGTGCACATTATGAGACCTCACTTTCAGTAGACTCATAAATTCCACAGTATTATGAATGGGGCTGTGTTGAAGAACAAAGCAAAATGGGCTGCCTTTAAACATGATTCCCTTTCTGCATTTCCCTTTTCTGAAGGTTGGTAACTTCTGAATTAGAGTAATTACTATAGCTTCTGGTTTGCAGCAATTAGTCTCCTTCCTGCTTCAACATACAGAGTATTGAAAAGGTCAGATCAGAAACAGAGAGGTTCCCTCCCAGTATGTAGCTGCCTACATCACCCTGAGTGTCTATAATATATTTATTAATATATATATATATTTGTCCTTATACAAGTGATCAAATGTGAATATCCCTTTGATGTTTTTAGAGAATCCTTCAGATTATTTTTTACAGGTATATTTAGCTGAAGTTCCACCTTATTTTGTTTAAAGAATACAGACTGCATAAAGCCACCATTACTGTTCAGAATGATCCTTTTTCAGAGGTATAAAGAAGCATAAGATATGAAAACAAAATTATATTCCAAGAGTGAAACTCTCACTTACCTAACCAGGTAATTTAAATTCCTTTGCTAGAGATGCAAAAATAAAAGGCAGAAAGTTTCATCTGACAGGGAAAGGCAGAACTGTGTGAAAAACAGCCATTTTGGTTCACTTAAGGTTTGGTTTCAAGTTGTACCTGCGAGCTGCATTAATGGTTGGCCACTGCCAAAAGGGGGAAGCCTCATTCTCCACACCCTTCCCAGCACCTCCGTTCCTCCAGGCTCCTTCCTCTCTTTAGCCACAGTTCAGCCACCACTTCAGCTAGTGCTGGCATTCCTCTGAACACGAGAGAAACCAGATAATTCCCTGGCCAAAAATAAATAAATAAATAAATTGAATAATCTTGTTCTTTTGGGAAGGGGTGGGGATTGGTGTGTGTTTTTTTTTTCTTTTTTCTCTTTTTTTTTTTCTTTTGGACATTTTAGTGACTCAAATGAGCTTCTGTCATCACACAGGCTAGTGCTAGAACTGGCTCCTGACCAGAAGGAAGCAGGGAAGATAGGGACAAACAGCTTGGATGGATGGCTGGGGGGAGCAGGGCCTCCTCCCTTCTGTGGTGCAGAACCATCAGTTCAGCTCCAGCTGTTTTAAGAAATCATATCCTTACAACATGAAAGAATCAGAATAGTTTGGTTTTAGTGGATCCGAAACCCAATTTTTGATTACATATGGGTTTTGCAACTAGCCAAATTATTAAAAAAAAAAAAAAACTATCTCAAAATATTTATTTTTACAAAAAAAAAATACATTTTTTTTTTCAAATGGTTTTTAGGTCTTTACCTTAGGATGAAATGAATACAGAGTTTCAGATGAATTGTCATCTAGAATCTTAACATAGGAACACTTGTTTTGAGTCTCAGAAGAAAAGGTTTTCCCTTAAATTTCATTTAAAAGAGTTTGGCAGATTTGATACAAATTCAGGAAATCAGATGACTTGGCTGAATTTTTTTGGCTCCTTCAAGAAAAAATTACTTGAAAAATATAACTGAGATCAAATGTGTCTTCTGGCACATGCATATGTGAGGCTACTAAGAACTTGTGAAGAGGTGCAGGGGCTTTCAGCATCTTTGTAACATTTATCTCCCTCTCCTTTGTTGTTCTCTCTCCTCTGATTTATTTGAAGCTCTTGGAAATTTAGCTAGTATCAAGATGAGTATGGGTCCTGGATAAGGGTTAGCTAATGAAGTCCAACTAAGAGGTAGTCTATCCAGATAAAACAGAGATTAAGTACCTGCTGATCTTGATTGCCTGTATAAATAAGAAATGACTCCACTGAAATCAGTCAGATATGATTTGACTTCTGTCTGTAGTATAATAATGCTGATCAGAACTGGTCTCCCTCTGTACTGGATGTGGTACAAATACGTAGTGATAGGCATGCAAACTCATGACTGCTTTGCTGTGAATTTTGGCTGCATGCAGTGAATATCTGAACTCCAAAAAAAATTGGATTAAAAAAAAATATATTAATCCCATCTCCAGACTTACCTGTAGCCTAATACAAAAAGAACAAATCTGATCTGTCTGAAGTGGGGCATGCTGTATTAACTTCAAATTGGTGTTTGCCTGAGACCTTCTGGCCCTGAGCTCTGGCAAAGAGAAATGGCACCGAGCAGTGAGATTGTAGCCTGTGATCAGACAGGATCTTCGTAAAGGTCTTGGGGGAAGAAGGAAGCACAGATGTGGGACTAAAAAAATTTTACATTATTTTGAAACTGAAGTGAGGTGATTACTGTTTTTCCATGAGTCATCTGGCATTACTATATTACACGAAGTTTTGCGTAGCACTTTGATCTTCAGTTTACCCCTTCTTCCTCTTCCATACAAAATATTCAGTTCTTAAGAAAGATGGGTCATTTTACTCAAAAAAGGGGTATTACCAAGATGTGGAGCCCTTCCAGGCCCCACATCTACACCTGGTATCTTTTCTTAGTGAAAGGCATGTCTGAAAGCACATGCTAGGAGAAGAAGGTTTATAGTTTTCCCTTACAGCAATGGTTTACCTCAGAGTTCACAAGTGGTATCTGGCTTTGCAGAAAGCAGGGAGCTGCCTATAACATAGCAAATCTCCACCACCGCTGCTGGTGGTGATGGTTGCTCCTGCCTGCATTGCTGTGCCAGTGACAACACCAGGCAAAGCAGTGTGGGTACTCCTTCTTATTGCTTTATTCTCCACCGCTGCTGACAATGGGACTTTTTCTGGCTCACTATGGACATATTGCATTCCCTAGTTTGGATGCCCTCAGGATCTCTCCCTTTCCTCTTTTTGTCTGCATCTCTCTCTCTCTCTTTCCAGGCTGGTTGTTCAGGTGCTCGAGCACTGCATTGCTGAAGTCACTGCTCGAGCACATTGCTGAAATCTTGTGAACATGCAGCCTCCCTTGCAGGGAAAGGGTTTTAGCAGGTCTCTCCTGAGTTATACCATCTCCTTTTCTTTTTCCCAGGGCATGAAAATTATTTTCTTTCCCACTCTCTGACCAGAATTTTACATTTACTGAGCTGTGACTGGTCAGTCCTGGCTTCTGCTGTCCCAGAGCTAGAGAACCCCACTAGGGAGAAGCCTCTAGCACTTGATCCAGAAGAGGTTTCTGGTTTCTTCCTAATTTTGGCCTGCTAAGGATAATGCCCAGGGGCTCTGGTAACCATCTTAGTGATCACTTTAGATCCTACAACTTGAAAAAAAGATGAGGCATTGTAGGAAATGTAATGAGGCAAGAGACTGCAGTGCTTTCATTCAGTCCAAGCACATTCAGATGAGGTTGTGCAGAGCTCACATGTTAGCAGGAGATTTAGTCCAGTCTGTCAATTTATAGACGATAAGTAAAGGAGCAGTGTTGTTGAGGTCCCAATGGACTAAGTATATAATGGAGAATTTAAGTTCTGTAGAAAAAGGTTGTATTTTATATTAAAACAACAGATATAATTGGAAAGGACAAGTGTTTCTTAAATGTTTTTGATCATATCAGTCCCCTTGATTGAAGGGAATCTTACATTACTCTTGGTACGTGGGTCATAGCAGTAACCAGATGTTTCCATCCGAGCTGGTGTACTGCTTGTGGCTGGGATGGAGTTAATTTTCCTCATAGCACCCCGCATAGTGCTGTCCTTCGGATTTGTGACCAAAACAATGTTGATAACACACCCAGGGTTTAGCTACTGCTGAACAGTTCTTGCGTAGCATCAAAGCTTTCTCTGTTTCCCTCTGTTTCCCTGTTCCCTGCCCTGCAGCAAGCAGGCTGGAGGTGCTGGCTGGGAGGAAATACAGCCACGACAGCTGATCCTAGCTGACCAAAGGGATATCCCATACCATATACTGTCATGCTCAGCAGTAAATCTTGGGGGCAGATTACCATTGCTCAGGGACTGTCTGAGCACTGGTCAGCTGGTGGTGAGCAATTGATTTTTCATCACTTATTTTTCTTTGCTTTGTTTTGTCTTTTTTTTTTTTTCTCTGTTACCCATTAAACTGCCTTTATCTCAATGTAGGTGTTTTCTCATTTTTACCTTTCTAATTCTCTCCCTCAGCCCAGGAAGCAGCTGGATGGGGATTGGCTGCCCTCTAGGATTAACCCACAACAATTGGGCAGTGAGTTTTTCTTTTGAATATAACACTCTCCACAATATCTTTGACTTTACACAGAGATAAGACTTTGGCATGGCTTCACCAAGGACAGAGATATAATGGTGGGAGCATACCTGAAGTATGTGTGGAAACAGTTCAAAGTCATCCAAAACTTTGGTTGAACAGATTTTCACCTTCCACTACATGAAGTAAAATGGAACCCTCTGATGGAAGAAAAGGCAAGCCACATACCCCTTTCCCTGTGGGCATATCAAAGCAAGGCAAAACAAAGTAATGCAGGGTTTCTCTGAAGAGCTATAGTGTAGCCTGTAAATTTCTGAATGAAGACTTCAGAGTTAAAGGTAGTGCAAGACCCACCAGTGTTTTAGTGCCTGGAGAAAACAAATCTGATGCCTGTTTGATTGCACAACTGAGATCTAATATATCTGTACATTTGCTATATACAGTACAAGTGATCATGCAGAAAAACAAGCTTCAAAATATTTCTTCGCAAAGTGACCGTCTGAGGCATGGAGCTGTGGTAGGTTCTCCAGCATACGATCTTCTCCTTTCCCGATCAACATGGCCATTTGCTAGGAACTGAATGCAGAGAAGTGACTGCAGACAATTCATCCCTTAGGTGTACCCAGACTCACCAATTAACTTCCCCAGCAGTTTTCTGCCACTCCTGAGCATGGAAAATAAATCGTTTCTTCATTTAAGCAATGCTTAGAGAGCACTCTCTGCTGATGATTCCACCTGCCAGGGAGTGACTTCTGTATGTCCGGGAACAAAAAGAGACCACAGAAATTTTGGAGCTTCTGTAAAGCTGTTTCTCTCTTTTATGACAAGCTCCTGTTCCTCCCATCTGCATTCTCTGCACAGTCGCTTCTCGGAACCAAGCCCCCAACAAGGTATTGTTTGAAAAGGATAAACATAGCAGGGCTGGATTGTTAAACATTTGACAAGTGTTTGTGATATTTCACAGCTGGCATATAAAATACCTTTTGTAGAAGGACCAGGCTTAAAGCTTGTTAGCAGCGCTCCATGGAGCAAAACCCCGTTTGCTGTGAGTTTGGCTTATTTTTTTTGTTGTTCAGGATGGTACTCCCAGACACTCAGGGAAAGTAACTTGCCATTTTTCTTCTCCTTCTCCTGCTGTCTTTTTGAACACTTGACCTCTTCCTACAATACACAGCCCTCATTCTTCAGCATCTCTCTTTCACTTCTGCTCTCTCTCTGCCTCAGAAAAGGGCTCAAGACCACATTAAGGCACACACCAATGCAACTGTAGTGCAAATACATCTGTCACCTGCTCTCCGTCATTCTCTGCAGAGCTGGGGGCATGCTCCAGAGCTGACTTGTAGATGCAGATAAGGCCTTATTTTGAATTGTCTAATTTTTCTTTAACTTCAGCACTGGCAGGTACATACAATGTTTGGTCTCATGTTGGCTTTTGCTTGCCACCTTTCTCTCACTTTAATTATATATCAATTCACAGTACATCTCTTCAAAGCCTGTTTATTAACAAAGTGTAGAGGACAAATGCTATCACTACCATATATTAATGTCTCCTAACTCAAATTGTTTTGCTCTCTCTCCTTTTCCTGCATGCTGGGGTGTAACCAAATTCCCCATAAACTGAGCAGCCTATCTCCTCCTGGCTTCAGTGCTCATACTCTCAGCTCCAAATTGCACATTGCAAGCTGGCAGGTGTTGCCAAACCTTTTGATCTTTTACAAGGATTGGATTTACTGATCAGCCAGAAGGTTCCCTGCTCTTACTCTAGCTTCTGTGGGCCAGGAACAATCTGTCCCTCAGTCCTCTCCTGTGTTTATGATTTGATAAGATAGAATAGTAGATGGTCAAAAAAGGAAGTTTCCAATGTGCCCATATTTCCAAATAACTGGCACATGGCAGGCCTTCTGCCAAAGTGTGCCTACTAGCCTGCTAACGAAATGAATCATGAATGTGGGTGACTTGAGAGTCAAATATTTATGGTGGATCTGAAACAAAAATGTCCAGGCTTGTTGCCATGCAGAAAAAGTGTACAGCTTTTTTTTTTTTTTTTCTTTTTTTTTAAGTTTTCATGAGGGAAGGCTTAGTGACATACAGTAATTTAATACTTGGGATTTGGAGTGAGGTCATGAGCACCATGAAGGTTTGTCCTTAGTTTCATTAGGAGCAGGAATGCTGCAGAGTGAGTGGTTTCCTTGTTCTCAGCATGCTTGCTATTGAAGCCCATAAAGTCTCTGAAATGACTGTAAGGAGATAAACCTAAAAAACAATTTTGTTTCCTCCTACTCTTCCATTTCTCAGGCTGGGCAGGAATCCCGAGGTATTTTCAGTGGAAATACTGAGAGACAAGTGCTTACAGAGGCATTTCCATCAGCCACACCAGGACAGGAACATTGCTTTGGCTATTTATCAACAGAGAAAATAAATTCTGATGTCCATGCCAGTCAGAGCACTTGGCGCAGGGCTAGATTAATCTGAGGATCTGCATTTGAGGGGGCTGGAACCAACACAAGATGGATTTGCTCATTATCATTAGCACTATGTTTGCTATTCTTGACAGCACAAAGAAGGCAGGGGTTATGTACATAAAAAATCCAAATTGCTGCTCATTTGGACTGCGCAAGCTTCCCTCCCTCATTCAGCAAAGCCAGCTTTCTTCTTGCTGCACCAGTGCTCGCTGGCAGAGCATCACGGTGGCTGTGATAGGCCTCGGGCAGCTGCAGGCAGAGGCACAGGCCCTGCGAGGGCACCGTACACCTTACCCTCCTCTTCAGAAGAGACAACAAAAGCCAGGACTCAAGCTCCTACCCGATGTGCATCTTGAAGAGAAGAGGACCAATGGCAACAAGTACCATATCAATGGACATATTGTTGTCCGTTAGCAACAGGAAAGTGGGACGACTGGGAATTGTTCTACCATGAAGAAGAATTTTGGGAATTGTTTATTGTTGTCTTTTTCCACACAATACTTTGGTATCTTGGAAATGTATGAAACAAATGAAAACTTGTTTCCTTGTCTCCTTTGGCTTGTTGCTTAAGATATACTCCCTCTCTACCTTGGGCTTTAGGGCTGGACAAAGCGTTTGCAAACTGCTTGCATCATTTTAACAGGTAACTCACTTTCCATGAGATTTACTTAGAGGAAATCCCAAGGAATACAGTCTTTGAACAGGATAATACTGGAGGAAAAGCTACTTTCTAAAGGGAATTTATAGCTTTCCAAATGGCCCCAATTTAAAAGAAATGAAACAAGAGTATGGTCTGTTGGCTACGGCACGAAACTGATGCCAAGGAAATCCTTTGATAAGGGCCTATATATCTTTGACTTAGGTTGGGCTTAGCTTTCTGTCGATGCTGTCTATTTGTCAGCATCCTGTAAGGATTACAAGATATATGAGACCGAAAACTTGGAGGAAATTTTGGAGTCAGGGTATGTGCTCATCACCTTTGTCTGCCAATGCTTGCTTCTGTGAGCAATGTAGTCAGTGCTGCATGAGAGTCATCTATACATTTTTGTCTACAGTAGGTTTTCTTGTGTCTAATAAGGTAACAGCTTTGGCTAAAAGCTTTCCAGCTGTTGAAGTGCTCTGAATGTCTGCTACCATTTGCGGATTTACTGGTGTTCAAAAACAGCTGAGTTTTTACAGTAACATTTGCCCCAATCATTTGCTGATTTTTTTTTAATTTTATTTTTTTATTTTTTATTTTATTTTATTTTATTTTATTTTATTTTATTTTATTTTATTTTTATCCCCCCCCCCAGCAGGGCTTCAATATTTCAGGACCCTTACTTAGAATTATGTCAACTCTGAAACTTCTAATGCCCTCCTGATTCAGCCCAGAGAATTAAAAAGTATTGAGGGAGAAGGGAAAACCGACAGACTAAAACACTTTGGTACACAGAGAGATGCATAATGTATATACACATGGAGCACAATTATATAATATTATTATATATCATAGATTATATACAATTAAATATTTCTTAAGCAAATGAGACTAGAAAGTGCTGTATCTATATTTGGTATAATTCTATAGATGGCAATGCACTTCCAGCTTCCTGTACTAATGGCAAAATTAGTACTATCCTAATTATTATTTTTTTAAGTCTGCATTTCTCTCTTCCTCTCCCCCAAGTCTTCATTTCTTATTTCATTTAATAATAATAATAATAAAATCTGTTCACCATCCACTTATAAACCTGGCAGTGATTTGAAAGAAAACATTTTTTTCTTACCTTTTAATTTTTCCCAACTTTCTTGCACAAAAAATTCCATTGGTTGAAGGGAAGTTACCCTAAGCAGAGTCTATATCCCCCTCTCCCCATCCCCCCCCACGAAAAAAAAAAAAAAAGAAAAAAAAAAAGGGAAAAAGGGGAAATGTCCGTTTTTGTTAAGAAAGCATCCAAAACATGTTAATTCTGCCTGGAGTATCTTGGTCATATGACATCTGGATAAAATGGACAGAGTTCCCAGACAGTGGAGATCTAGCAAACATAAATCCACTTGGCTTTGGCAGATAAACTCAGCTGTGTGACAACCCTTCTGGTTCTCCCGGGTCAGTACCAGTGATATTAAGTTATGATGTTCTATTCCCTGTTTTGAAAAAACTTTTTGAGTTTGGAAAGATATCCCTAGTTCTCTTCTGCCACTGTAGTCTATCAGCATAGGTATCTGGAGTGCTATTCCTGTATTTAACAGGAAAAGAAGTGTCTGTTACTGGAAGCTCGGTTATTTCTGTCATGCAGTGTAGCAACAGTTTAACAGGGAAAAGTGGCAAAATAGTTTGCCATGAATGGAGCTACAGTGAGCTTATATGAGCTGAAATGCTGCTCCTTCAGAAACAAAACATCACAAATTGTAGTTCCAGCTACTGAAAGGGGAAAACAGAGGAGCACTGTTTGCTCTTTTTCCCCCAAAGTTCCCTACTCGGTCTTACTGCATTTCTTGGGAGGGAGTATAGTAACCAGGCAGTCCTGAGTGAATTAGTCGGTGGTTTAAAAGTTCAACAGAAGAGCTCACTGTCTCTTCGTTAATCCTTAAATTCAGCAGTTTTTCGTGCAGAAGTTGTGAACAACACACCCAAAGCAATTGGGGAGGGAACAGCATGGCTGTTACCAGGACTCTAAATTTGGAGACAAAATTTGTTTTAAACAATATTTTGTATTAGCAAGGGAAAAAGTGTTTCTGGTCTGAAATTTTATATAGCAACTTTCACCTCAAGATAATGAAAACAATCTGAGCTATAAACTCTTCAAAACTGGGGTTTATGGAAAGGCTGACAAATCCTTTACTGGAGCTATGTGGCCAGGAGCACTTTAAAAGATTCCCAGGGAGCATTATTGATCATGATTGCACACTTCCAAGGACTGGGGCTGGGAGGCTGTAGGCAGAAGGCCCTCTGTTTCCAATTAGCGTGCTGGCCCAGAGGCATGCCCAGCAGACGGTGCTTTGTTAGTGGCCAGCCCTCTGCTCCCCAGGGCCACGGGGGAGCACAAGGGCTGTGCACTTCCCTCCTCATCCCCTGGCCACGCTGTGGTATGTGGAGTCCTGTGATGGACTGCGTCACTTCTAGCACAGGCTATTAGTGCTATTTCTGTGAGCTGTGAGAATCAGAGGGAAAACAAAACAAAACAAAACAAAACAAACAACAACAGCAAAACAAAACAACAACAAAAAATTACCAACATGGGGTTTTCCCCATCTTTTCACTGGAATTAAGCATCACACATGGATCATGTAAAAGGAATCAGCTTTTAGTGGGAGGGTACGGCCTCATTTTCCAGCCTCTTTACTTTGGGTTTCGGAGCAAAGCCATCTGATGTTGGAAGCACCAGCAAGAGCCCATGAGTAGATGTCAGGAAATTCACAGTGGTGTTTTTGTGTTGCTTAATGAGCAACACTGCTGCTTGTAAAGACCTGAGGTAAAATCCTGGCCCCACTGAAGTCCCTGGCAAACCTCCTGCAGCCTTCAGTGGGGCCAGGATTTTACCCCGAGTCCTGCAAGCCATTAGTCATTTGAGGTTTTAATGGATCCACTCCCATACAGACAGACTGCTCTTGTAGGAAAGGGTTAGCTAGATTGGCTCAGATACTACACAATTTAAACCTTAAAGGAAAGCAATTTCATAGTGAAATTAAGGGACTATAAAAGGAATTTGGCTTTAGACAACTTGCTTCTGTTTGGATTTGGATTAGACTGCAATCTCCTTGTCTGTTTTTAGAGTACATGTCCCTGCCAGCATCAATAATCTATTTTCCTTAGTGCAAGTGAAAGGCTGTAATGGCTCAGAGGTGTAGTCTGGTATCCAGTGCTGCTCTGGATTTCTTCTTTGGTTTAGGAATCAGTCTACAAATAGTCAGACTGCAAGCTGCTCCTTAACGTTTATGTGCTGCCAACAGTCGATTCATTGACACGTGGGCCGACACACTCCTTCTCTCCTGTTGCTCTGCTTCCAGTTATTTCTATATTTTTCCTGACCCCCTGAGCTAATCCAACTCCCCAAGCTCTTTCTCTGCCCATGTAGTCCCTCCCACCCCAATCTCAGCATTCACTTGCGCTTGGCCTGATTGCATTTCCGTTGGCAAAACTCCTTTTATCCTGTCCAGCAATGTATTAATCCTCAAGCACTTCCTCGAACTTTTCAGGTTCCCCCAAATACCTCTCCTTCCCCCACCTACTCCAAGGTAAATAAATCAGGACTTTAGATAGTGCACATCAAATATATCATTTTGCCTCAGGTTGCAGTGTCACCTGCAAGTTAAGCTCATCAGGGTTAGAGGCTGGAGGTGAAGACTACAGAGAAAGCCTGGAGGAGGAATGTGCAGGGGTAGCCATTGCTCGTGATGAGCCCATAAAAGATCCATTGGTAACATTAGGAGAGTTTGCGCTTGGGGGAGCCCAGCTCCTACTGGCATCTGCTGCTGCCTCGGGGGTCTATGTGCTGCATCCTGCCAAGCCATGGCTCAGCTCGCGCTCTCCAAGCAGCTCAATGCTGAAAATTTCTTTCCTCTGAAGTTGTCTCCTCCTCCATCCTGTCTGAAATGTACATTATTTTTTTTTTTTTTTTTAGTTCTTGTAGTTCTTGGGCACGCGAGGGGCTGCATAGAAACTATGCTTGTCCTTGGCTCATGTGCTGAGTGTAAAGCTGGAAACACTTCCTGAGCCTCCCTGAGCCTATGTTCGTGAGAAGGCTAAGCCAAATCCAGCAAGCAGTTGCCTCTGGTACTCTGACATGGCATTAAGGACACTGTGCTGCTCAGAGGCTGCCTTGCAGAAGATGCCTAAAAGCAGAGCCCCAACAGCCTGTGACAGTCAAAGATCCTGCCAGTGTCACACAAAGCAGTTCCTCACAAAGTGTTGCCAGCTCTATTCTGCTTTATTTAAACAGTCAGTTCTAAGAGGAAGGAGGGTTTCTACTATGAAGTCACTGCTGAGAAATGGGGTGAAAGGAATGTTTCCCTGGTAAATTTAATTGATTATAAACAGTCAGATCCTACTGTAATGGGAAAGAACCATCAGCTACTTCATCTTTGTTAAAAGTACATAAATGAGGGACTTTTTTTTTTTTTTGGTGAAATCCCAGAAGTTGCATCTTTTTCAATATGGATAAGCATAATTATTCAATTTGGCCTTGTCTGAAACAGCCATCTGTCTCCTTTAACATTCCCAGTGTTACTAAAGCCACTAATGCTTGTGGCTAAGTATGATGGAAAGTCCCCCTGTGCAGGAAGAATGGGTTGGGAGAGAGAAAGCTGCAAACTGTACTTCTGCCAGTGCAGCTAGAAGATGTGGGAGAGAGGAAAGGAAAGGTGAGGCTTCATCTATGGGATCTTTCATGTTTAAAAGTTGAGATTTAATTACCACTCAACAGTTTTTGTTATGGGAGAGTAAGCCATCCTGCTGTAATATCCTCGCAGAGATACGCCTTTGTAATTTTGCTGTCATGGAGACTGACTGAGTCAAACATAAGCAGAGACTATGGCAGTGAATTTACAGAGCTGACTTGGTACAAATGACAGGTGCTTTATCTCTACTAAGATTTTGTAACATGATGCTTATTGCATGCTGATTTATTACCTCCCACCTTTTGGCAGTGAAGGAACATAAGGAAAAAAAATCTAAAGCCAAACAGAATAATTGCCCTAACTTGTACAGCAAAAAACTGGGGAGGGAACAACCTACTGAACATGCAAAGTGTTGCCATTTAAGCACAAAGAAAGTTTACCTTTTGTGAATGCCTCCCTGCTATACATTTGACCCCAGCTCCAGAAAAGATGGGCAGTATCACAGAATTCCTGGACATTTATAATGAAGTTCAAAAAGCATCCAAGTACTTCTGGAGACCAAAATATGCAAAATGTACAATAACATCAGGTCACAGCTTCTTCAAGATTGATTTCAAATGCATTAGCACCCTGTTGTCTGTACAGTAACTCTTCCCAAACAACCCAGAGTACTTGACATCTAATATGGTCTTCCTGCATAGCTATTTGAACCTTGGCAAATCAAAACAAAGTAGCAAATAATTTGTAGTTTGCACTGATGGGGAGTAGTGTATGAAGATTAAGGAGAAGTAGGGGGAGTTAACTTCTACTCCAGCGTTTAAGAGAGGAAAGAAAGAATACTATATGCAATTTGACCTACTATAACATGCAAGAAACTTTCTGTGGTCTTCTTTTTTATTATTTTTTTTTAATGATGATTAATCCATTTTGGAATGTGTTCACTATGTGCCTTATCTTAATGTTCTTCCTTGTGGTGACAATATTTTTCCTAGTGATTTCAAATGAAAGGGAATCAGGACCTCAGCAAATGTTACTGCCACCAGCAGACAAAGGACCACGCAGAAACACAAGTATCGCAAGCCTCCTCATTCTCCCCATTTGGTCAAGAACTTTCCATCACTGCTGTTTCCCAGTCCTCCATGGTAAATTGGAGGAAAAATTAATGAGAAGATTATTGTCCTGGCTGACTCTACAGCTGACTGCTCTGTTTCAATTGCACTTCATACTTGTACTGTCTGCTGTACTGTAGTTATATAGATTATATGACAAGTCAAATCTGGGTTGAATGGAGTGCTGCCATCTCTTGGTTATTTTAGGCAGATACACTTACAAATTCATTTTTCTGCCACTCAAGAATGGTATGAGGTATGATAGAAAAACAGCTATTCTAGATTAAAACGTTTAGGCACTTAGGAGGCATAATTGTGGTTTTAATGTATTCAAGCATGGAGAACAGAGTACATTTGCTTGTGTATTGGATCTCTGTGTAACTTCTATTAAGGGTTTTTTAGCTATAAACTATAAAACATGAACAGTTGGAACAGTTTGTATATAATGTGAACACCACAAAGAAAAAGAAGTGGTGTTTTTTATAGATAATTATAAGCAATGAAGACATTAAAATGCATGCATTAAGGAGTACTGGACAAGTAAGAAATGCTTATCTGATACTATGCAATTTCACAGTAACGAGAGGTCCAATTACTCATACTCAAGGTTTGTCAAATAATTTATTTGAAAATGCTTTTGCCATTATAAATGAAATTTTCCTTCCTTCTCCCTCCTAACTGCCACTGGAGCCAAAAGACTTACTAAAAGTACTTTTGTGGTAGGAATCCAGAGCTACCTTCCTCCTGGGCCTTTCCAGAGCTGGAGACACTCCCCTTCTCCAGCAGCAGCAGGAGCCAAAAGTTTGTTGGGTTTTCCTTTTCTAATTGAAAGCTGAAATAAGGGGGTTGGGGGAGAGGGGGAGGAGGGGTGGGAACTCTATCCAGAATAAAAGACAAACACCAGAAACCTTCAGTGCTCCAACCTCTCCCCGCCCCTCATTGCAAAGAAAACAGTATATGACAAGGATTTTAGAATTAGCGATACAGCACATTACTCACATATGTAAGTGGAGATATGTCCATTATGAATAACAACTAACATTAAAAGAAGAGGGGATTATGTTTATGACTGATGTACTCTACATAAGGATTATGGCTCCTCAGGGCCATGCTGTGGCTTCCTCAGAGCAGAGCTCTCAGAGGCTGCCTGCCTGCCCCCTTCCTATGCTGAAGCTAGGGTACTCCTCAGAGGACCAGAGGGCCCATGTTCTTACTCAGTCTGATCCTTGATGCATGCTAGGGATGGAATTTAAAAACCATTCACTTTCTCTTCAGCAAACTATATCGCCTCTGTACCTGTCTTCCCTTCTAAGATGAGAACACAAATCTGGTAGCAGAGGCTTGACAGATTACTGCCTCATCACTGCCATGTGCAGGACAGAAAAGCATTGGCTCTTGTGCAAGCACAGAGCACATGGTGTCTGAGACCTGGAAAGGCTTCCTGGCAAGGGTGTTCTTGAATGAGCTGCTGTTATTGTCTGCCTTTGCTCCTGCTCATCCCTGTGCTGCAGCCTGTCCTAGCTCTCTAGCAGTCCTGTGCAAGGAGCGCATGAGTTCTTTGTAATGTCAAAGACTGGAGCTACTGGAGCTACTGGAGCTACCTTTGTTACCTTGTTTATGCCTTCTGACACATCTGACAGAGGTACCCTAATGTTTAGCAGCCGTCTAGAAGAGTGGCGTTAAACATCTCTAAACAAATGATCCTAGCTGCTGTCAAAAAATGCTGTTTGATGAGTCTGAGTGCAATGGAGGAAATCCCACTTTGCCTTGTCTAAACTTGGAAATGATAATCTGAGCAGCAAAATAAAGTGCTTAATACAGGATAACTGTACTAGACATGTTCCAGTACTCATCACCATTTCTTCCTCTTCTGTCCTGAAGGGACAGAGAGAGGGGACGATGCCATTCATTCCCTACCCTTCCTGCTCCCCCAGGAGCATTGAGGTACCTGTTTTCCCTTAAAATGAAAAGAAACAAAATCTCTTCTGAATGAACAAATCTCTGGTTCTCTCAGGAGCTTAAGAGGTGCCAAGTGTCTCATTTAACAGTGTAAGCAGGGCCATAAATCTGCCTGCTAAGAAGCTGCTCAGCAGAGGCCACAGCTATGGCATTGCTGTAGCTCCCTGAGCTGACAGCTCCCTGAGCAGCTAGTGTCATCTTCATAGCAGGTGCATGAAGCTTGTGTGCTTCATGCAAACTTTATGAACTCTACCACAAAAAACTTCACCTCCAAGCCAACCTAAAGAATATGGTAACTTAAGAGTCAGATCTTAAAAAAGCATGTATGATTCACCTAGCTCCTGCATTGCCACCTCATTTTAAGCCCCTTGATTATTCCTCCCTTTCTCGTCAGGCTGATATTTGTGGGTTTTGCTTGTTTTTTTTTTGTTGTTGTTTTGTTTTGCTTTGCTTTGTTTCCTTTTTATTTTTTTTTTTTTTTTTTGGAAGTGATCACTTCTGTCTCTAGCCTGATAACTCTCTCTTGCTAAAGACAGATAATCTACAAGGGTTATAACGGTATTGTGTTTAGGGTGTTTGGACACAGCTTAGTCTGTTTTCTGAAAAAGTAAGCTTTTTTTTATTTTATTTTTTTATAGGTTTCACCGTACTAATCATAGAATGAAAAATAACTGATTACTGAGCTAAGTCCTAGAGTCATTCCTAGTTGTAGGCAAACCACTTGCTTTTCAAACAGACATTTCTTAACAAGTTCTACACAAATATTAAGATTTCAACTATAAGGAAGGGCCTCAGTGTCTTATATAGTAACAGGCAGTGTGGGATGGGTTCCTGTGAGGCAGATATAGTGAGGCAGCCACAGAAATCCTAATGAAGGCTACTTCTGCCAGTTTCTCTTTAAATGAACTTTCTTCATTTTTTTTTAATGTAAGAAATGCTTTATATTTATGTACATACACATGCTGCAAAGAAAGAATGCATATAATGCCAAAATACTTTTACAATGATGAGATGACAGATCACCCACAGGCTTAAGCCATCCTTATAGACTAAATAAATAAATAAATAAATAAATAAAAGTTCAAGGCACTCCCTCCAAACAAAACTTTATCTACTTCTTCAGGGGTGTTGACTGTGAATACTGAGGAAATCTCTGGGTGGCAATTTCCTGGAGAGACCCGGAGGAGTTGTGCTGAATTTGAATCTGCACTTGAACGTGGGTGGCAGGGTGGAGGAGGGAACAAAGGTACTTGGTGTAGCTGTACTTATCTTCATAGCTATTCATCCACCAAAGCAATGACAGCATATACAAGTGGCACTGTGATTTCACAGTTTTAGTCTAGTTTATCATCATTTTTTCCAAGCTGTGCCTCAAAGCAGTCAGGGAGGGGAAATACATACTATTCCTCTGCGCTGACACATGACTAACCCTGTTCAAATGTGCAGTCTTTTCCAGAAGTGACGGTTTTAAGCCTTATTATCTTTTTCCATAATACGACTGCATTATCTGCAGCTGATATATATGGAGGGTTGTTTTTCTGTGTGTGTTTAGTTGTTGTTGTTGTACTTGTTTTTTTTTTTTTTTCTTGTTTTTTTTTTTTTATAATAAGGAAATAATGAAGATAAGACTATTCACAGGAAGTGACTCAGGCACACATTTCTTCTGCCTTTCTGTGCAGGACATGTACCTTTATTTATGAAATTCGTAGTTATGACTAATCCACTGCGTATTTTAGAAAAGAAAATCTATTTAAAAGGGCAAGGTAGGAATTATGTATTTCTGCATGGATAGATTTGATCAGGACTGTAAACTCAGGATAAGCAACAAGATATACTAAGATAGGTATGGGTTTTGGCTGAAAACTAGTGCTTATTTGTGACAGAATCCTTTGCGATATGGTTTGCAATGAGAAGCAGATCTACAGCTTTAGAGAAAGATTTGTTTATCGAGCAGCCAATACCCTTGTACAACAGCCTGTCAGCTGTCTTTTTCCTGTTGTGGATAAATAGAAGAAAATCAGAAAGGCTGTACTTCCATGGACTGACTGCATTAAACAGTTGTCAGGCTAAGAGACAATTTGGCCAAGATTTATGTCTGGCTCATTCAAGTTGGTATAAGTAGAGCTATGATCTCGTACCCAGGCTTATCTTTTGACCTGCTCAATTTCATCAAAGATAAATTAAATATTTGAGTAACAAAAATGAAATGGATAAAAATGGATTATTTGTAATAAGGTAATGAATAAAAATCAAGCCAAGCTGTGCATTCTGTGAATCTTGAATGGGATGTATCCAGAAATCTTTAGAGGCAGAAGTTAGCAGTAGAAAACTCCAGTGCTATTTCAGCATCAGGAATGAAGAGAGGAAGGGCATTTCTAAAATAGCTAAGGAGCTCTTTAGTACTTGGAGTTCTGTTAACTAATATCTATTTGATGCCTGTCTTAATCAGCTGTGAGTATCCCACTAATTGACTTTTAATTGGATTATTTTTAAATAATTGCAATTGATGCTTGAAGTCCAGTGTTTAGAAAACTGAGACTCGAACTGAGTAGGATCTAGAAATGTCTACCTGAGAAACATGTAAGACTCCTTATCAAACATGAGTATAGGAAGAACTGTGGCTATGAGCTGAAACTAAAGCAATTCAAAGTAGAAACAAGGCATAGTTTTGAATAGTGAATAAAATAACTTTTGCAATTACTTACCTAAAAACAAAGTAAATCATTTAGCACTTGACATCTTTAAATGAAGACAGATGTCTAAAATATCTTCTGTAGTTCTGCCACAGCTTACTGGACCTCACATAGTAAGTACCAAGGTAAATTATTCTACAACTTGTATTATGTGGAAAGTCAGACTAGATCATCAATACAGTCTCTGCTGCCTTTTAAGAACTGTGAATGTACGTAGGTACAAAGGTAAGGAGGAATGGGTCCTGGCACTTTTGAACAATATTGTCTTTCTATAAAGCTTAAAAGAGGCAGCCCCTCTATGTTTACAAGTGCAGTTCAGCTTCTGATCACTGATCATAGTATCATATCTTTTCTAAAGTGCATAACTATGAACTCTTTTACTCTAGTTTTTGTTATTTAAGCCAGTCCTGAATTCATTCCAACACAATTTGTGTTGTGCTATATAGCACTTCTATCCAGTGCTATAGTGCTAAAACCCAAGAAATTAATTATGAAGAAGGAAGCAATTGAGTGTTATAGTTCCCTGTATACCCAGACTGAAGATCCCACCTGTATTACAAGGATGGTCGTAGGCACAAATATTATTGACACAACACATGAGGTGTTTTTCCTTGACATCACCTCTGAATGCAGAAAAAAATATGAAAAACTTTGCCCAGGCATGGTGATTTCTGCAAAAATGTCTGCAGTACAATTATGTTCACAAAACCTTATTACATTGTCAAAGGTTTGTATGATCTCAGATCCACAAGTATACATTGAAGGCTTTGATAAGTGTGTAGAGCACTGTCTTCATCCTGTGATACTGACAATCAGGAGGAAGGGACTGTATATGCCACTTGCAGAGGTACAGAAACACATGCGTCAAAATTCATAAAGCAAAGAAAAATGCCCATCTGAAGAGTGCAGAAAAACACAGCTCACCAGAACATACACCTGTGAATACACAGAACACAGAATGCAGGCCAAGAGTAGCACAGCATTCCACAGCGCTGCAGGCACTAACAGGTCAAGTGGGAGTAAAAGGGAGGCAGGGGGGATGGAACCACAACGTGCAGCCATGATGGGTTGCCTCAGTAGGCTCCTACTGAGCACAAACCCAGCTGCAGGTAACTTACAGCTGGTGTGAATCATGTGAATGCAAGGCTAAGTGGGAAGATGAAGCTCTTTATACACCCATCCACCTCCTTCTGGTTTCATGGAGGTTTGCACACGGATGCCCCTGGTGGTCTTTTCTCCAGTTGTGTACTGTCCTGCATCTGTATGCAGCCTGGAAAGCTGCCAAATACATGCAACTTCATCTCAAATACAGAGCACATGCTTACGTCTCACCTGCTCTGTGGGACAGTGCTATCTTATTCTCCCTGGTGACCCAGGCAATTTTTGCCACCTTTGGAGTGCCACTAGAGATGCTGCTTTGTAGTGTTTTGCTGTGATGGATATGCAATTCTGGTGCCAAGGCATTGTGTCTAAGGAGTGTCCTGACCCCAGCATGGGTCTGGGAAGGTGAGAAAGTCTGACAGATGATGAATATCTACCAGACAATAAAGCTTTGATGTCTCAAACAGCAGAGAATAAGTCTAACAAAATGCTTTGAGGGGAAATGAACATGTAAAGCAGACAGGAAGATTGGGTAGTTTAAGAACTAAATATAATTCAGGGCAATAGTAGAGTCCTGGAGACAGCTCATGCAGCACGTGCAGGCACTAGAGAAGACTGCGGTGATGGAGAGGAGTGAAACTTCCTTCTGTCAGTATCTTTTATCATACAGTATCACTAGCACTGAGGGAAGGGACGGAAGGTAGATTTCCATAATATTGCATATTTTGATTTACCATTGTGATTTTTAACCGTTTCTTACATGATTTATTTGAGAGGATAAGGAAGGTAACACCTTGCACATATGTGGAGAAATGATAGAATCATATTTATTTGATGCCAATTTTAGGCAGCTATAGTGCCCTTCCAATGGAAGGAAATTACACTTTAATGTATCAGACTGTAACAGGATTTTTAATCCACTGTGAGATGAAAGGTAGAATCAATAGTGAGGACTGCTACTGTGGTTTAGGCTGTTGATTGGGAACTTGCTTAGAATAATTCACCAATTCTCTTCATTTCTTCAAGAGGTTTAAGTGAAAGGAAGTATTATCTGGCAGTCTGGGTCAGCAGATAAGCCAAGACTATCTGATAGCTGGTTGGTAGTCCACGAGAAATAGAGGGCAAGTACAATTTTTAAAATGCTGTTTAAGTTGTGCACGGATAAATCTTTTGGATCTTTGACTGGGAAAACATTCTTCTTGCTTTTGAACGTTATGTAGATGTTGTGAGTTCTGGCTTTGCCAAATATAGCTACTGATTCAATATACTGCTAACCACTGAAATTTTCACTTATCTGTGCTGTGGGTCTTGGCATTTTTAAAGTCCAATGTTGTTTTCCTTTTGCTAAACAGTGACTCCAAACATCCTTTATGTGGGAATGTTATTTACCCAAAACAAACATTTTGTACATGGTAACAATTCACTAAACAGTTTCCCTTTCCCTTTAATGACTTGCTGTAAAACACTTGAATGATTCATTGAGGAGAAAATCAAGATAATGCAGATCATTTTGCGAACCCAAAGATAAGAAGGAGCTTTTTCATCTCTGGAATAGACACACTTTAGCAGTGCTCACTGTCAGTCCTGTGAGGGTTCAGAATTGTTTGTCATCTTCCCACTACATCAAGTTTGTTTTCATTATTTTATAACTTCTGCCAAAATAATTACTTTGAAATGCTAAAAATTAGCTGAAGGAAATCTTAATCCAGAAACAGTGACTTGATACTCAGTTGGAAAAACATTGGTAGGCTTTAGGGCACACGAGGTGGAACTGCTTGCAGATTTACAAACACCTTTGGTTTGTTTAACTTCAAAATAGCTTTGAATATGCATTTTTACCAATTTAGCAAGCACATGCAGTCTAGGAGGAGAGAGAAGCCAAGCATTAATATAATCATAAAAGTGTTATGTTTTAAATAATACATTTTCGTTTGCAATAATTATTATTTTCCAGTTTTTTTTCTTTCATTCTGAAAAATTCACATAATTTCTTTGTGTACTACTTAGGAAACAGAATGATATATATATACAAATATATGTTTTTTTTTGTAAACATACAAGTCTTTAGTAAGTCAATATATTACTGGCAGCAGGCGCCTCTTCAGTTCAACTTGGCAAAGACCTGTAAGTTAACAGCTGGATCCAGTGCTGACTAAAGTTACTGGAAGGATTTCTTCTGACTTCACTGGACTTTTGTTCAGCTTTGTTGTGTCTTCGACATTTGGCAATGATGACAAAGCACTGGTGAAACAGTCCAGAGCAAATGTAGAGACTCCAGTGAAGGTGCAGTTGAGGAAAGTGACGTAGTCTTATGTTTGTGCCTATGGGAGTGCTTGTCCTTTTTTTAAAGTCAACTTGACATTAACATTTAAAAAGCAAAACATAACCCACAAAATACGGATTCCTGTAAGCCCAAGTCTCTGTCATAATCATAGCATTTGTTTATGGTCAATGGATACCTCCTCAGGCCAGTGCAAGGCCTCTGGGTTTGACCTGTTTCTGAAGGCTTGCACAGCAATATGGTCACACAATGTGTTTTACTTAACTGCTCTGAGGGCTCATAATGCTTGTGGAAGCAGTCTTAGTATGCAGAGCTGTTACTTACATGGTCTTTAGTTCCTTTTACTATATTTTTACCTGTGTGGTGGTTTTACTTGGGTGGGCAGCCGAGTTCCACCACGGCCGCTCTTTAACTCCCGCTCCTCAAAGGGAAAGGGGGAGAAAATACGATGCAAAGGACTCAGGGATTGAGGTAAAGACAGAGAGATCACTCAACAATTATTGTGATGGGCAAAACGGACTCAGAGTAGGGAGATAGTAAGACGTATTGCCTATTACTAACAAGTTAGAGAAGTGAGAAACAAAGTAAAAAACCAAAAATGCCTTCCCCCCATCCGCCCTCTTCCACCTCCTCCCCCTGAACAGTGCAGGGGAATGGGTGAATGGGGGTTGCGGTCAGTCTATAGCGCTTCATCTCCACCAATCTTTCACTCTCTGCCCCTGTTCCACGCGGGGTCCCTCCCACGGGATGCCGTCCTTCCCGAACTGAGCCTGCAGGGGCTGCCCACAGGCAGCAGCTCTTCAAGAACTGCTCCCACACGGCTCCGTACCACGGGGTCCATCCTCCAGGAGCAAACTGCTCCAGCACGGGTCCCCCACGGGTGGGCGGCAGCTCCCCCCAGACCCCCTGCTCCTGCGTGGGCTCCTCTCCACGGGCTGCAGCTCCGGCCCGGGGCCTGCTCCTGCGGGGGCTCTCCATGGGCCGCAGCCTCCTCCAGGCCACATCCACCTGCTCCACCGGGGGCTCCTCCACGGGCTGCAGCGTGGAGATCTGCTCCACGTGGGACCCATGGGCTGCAGGGGGACAACCTGCTTCACCATGGTCCTCACCACAGGTCCTTACAAAGGGGAACTTCTGCTCCTGCACCTGGAGCACCTCTCCCCCTCCTTCTTCACTGACCTTGGTGACTGCAAGGATGTTTCTCACTCCTCTCTCTCTCCCAGCTGCTGTTTGCCAGCAGGGTTTTTTTTTTTTTCTTTTTTCTTTTTCCTTTCTTAAATACGCTTTCAAAGAGGCGCAAACAACATCGCTTATTGGCTCAGCTCTGGCCAGCAGCAGGGCCCTTATCTAACATGGGGCAGCTTCTGGATTCTTCTCACAGAAGCTACCCCTATGCCCCCCCACCCCCCCCCCACCCCCCGCTACCAAAACCTTGCCATGTAAACCCACTACAACCTGGTACAAATGGGATCCTTTTAGACAATGTCCACCACGTCAAACACTCTGCCACTCAGATGCTGGACAAGTTCATCCATTTTCCAGACTCCAAGAATTTTCCTCAGGAAAGCCGGAAGGAACAAGTTGTCTCTAACAGCTGACAGAAGAAACTACTTTTTTAAAGATAAAGGAATGCAGTTTACTAGCATAGATAGCATTATATGTATGATACCACTTACTGGTTACTTTGTTGCCAAAAAGATACAAAGCTCCTAATTAAGCTTTTTCATCACAGGAGGCAGCTGGTGAAATATCCCGTAACTAATACTGTGATCATGCATGCATCTCACTTCCAAACAGGAAGGGCAGTGACTCCTTACTAACATGAAAGCTGTTAGAGTAAAGATGACTATAAAATTATAGCATCTTTGAGCTTCCCTAGAAGCTCTTCTTTTGAGATAATCATATCATTATTCTGCAAACAAAAAGGAAATGATGACCAACTGGAAGAAGAAACTAAGCCTTCATACATTTTGAGAGAAGAATAGAGGCTTTCAGATAAATTGCTTTTTCTTGCTGGGCTCTCTTTAGCTGTAGTTAATTATGAGTGGCATATACAAGAAAAGACAAGCGAGTAAGAAAAGTTTACAGGCAAAAATAGGGAAGCATCTTAATTCCTCTGGGCATTTTAACATATTGTTGTACACCACTAACCATTTGCTTTCCAAGTGATCTCACCAGGATACCAACAATGTAGATGGCTTCAATGGATGCTTGTTCAGGCCTAATAATTACAGTTTAAAGAACAGTTGGTGATGCATTGTCTCAGTCAAAATTAAAACACACATTTTGTTCCCACAAGAGATTTGACTGTGGGTGTTTTTCTACTAAAGAATGTATAATACAGAGTCCTGATGAACAATAGGAACCTGCGATCAAGACATAAGTTTTAGAATTGCTAATGTGGCTGAACAACTAAAGAATGTCTTTGGATGTCACAAAGGTCATGAGGCAGCAAACAACGACTTGCACACATAATGAATGGCCAAAATATGTGAGCGTACTGAAAATAACACTAATTTTTATCAAAATAATTTATTTCTTACTCTAAGGGAAATTAGAATAAGCCAATTGTGTATGCAATTCTTTATAACTTAGACATGTTTTTGCAATAGGATATGAGAACAGAAATAGCACAAGATAATCAATTGAACTGTTTTTTTCTACAGAATAAAATGGAGTATAAAAGGGGCAGTTCACTAGAAAACTCTGCCTGCTCAGAGGTAGCTTTGATTAATGAATTAATCTTATTTCTATCAGTCATCCCGGTAGAGGAAAGGATATACATTTAGGGTAAGTTATATTGTACCTGCAATTGACCATCTGTGTGTTAGGAACTTACTCTATTGGCCTCTCTTTCTCTCTAGTCCAAGGAGAGAGGAAAAGAGAAAAGAGCATCTTCAGAGGATGACTCATTCCACACATTTTAAGTTCACTCTTCAGATGCAGTGATTCACCTTCCAGTGTTCTCTTTTAGATGGCTAATTTGAGGTGTGCTCAGTGTCACATTCATGGTAAAACTGGGGCATCTCTGAAGGTGACTGGGTTTTGCCACTGGTTTCTATAATTCCAAGGTTTAACTCAGCCCCATGACAAGGGTACATGAAAGAACCCAACCAGAACAGAACATCCAACCACTTGGATGGGGACAGGACTCATGGATGTCAAAAAGCACTTGAGGCAAAAAATAAATAGCTATAAGGTGATGCTGTGGCATGTCCTGCTTCCTCCTACTGCTGCTGCTGAGAGTATTCCTGCTGATCTCTTTGCCTAGAAAAGGGGAAGACCCTAGTACAGAGCAGAGCAGAGGAGCAGGAGGTGGGAGGATGCTTCTGCTTGGTCCCAGTCCTGAGCTGAAGCAGTCCCAGGCTGTTCTCCTGTCCTCAGTGTCCTAGGGCCCACCATGGCTCCACCTGTATGGGCAATGTTCATGAGGTTTGCATTCCCCAAAAAGGAAGCTTTTCCACATGGCGTTCTACACTGACTTTGCAAAGGAAAAGTATAGTCCAGTAAACACCACCAGGATTCAGATGACTCAATACTATGTGTTCAGGGGCTTCTAACCATTGAGAACATCAGTCCTATCAAACACTATGCCATTCCTAGTTTTTAAAATATATTCCTGAGTAAATGCTTCTTTGCTATTTAAAGCAGTGTTATGTTGGGAGGAAAAGGAGATCACACAATATATTCTCTATTTTTTATTTTTTTTTATGTTATGCTAAGTGCCCCCAGTACCAACCCTGTATTGTGTGCCTGGGCACCACAATCATGGGTATCTTATAGATCCAAGTTTACTGGTATTAACGTTTTGTTACTACTAGTCATTCCTCATACATGATACTGACTATAGAAATGGTAATGATGAAACTTAAAATGCTGTAAAATATTCTGGGATCTAACACCTGGTGCTACAAGTTTCCATGTTTGTTACTGATCTATCACTTATTAACATCGTGAACTTAGAATGAGTAACGATTCTGATTGTTTTTTATATTTTTTTTTTTTTCAGATCAGTTGATGGAGGTCACTGGAAGAATTTGAGGGAAAATGCAATTCCTGGGAAGCTTGCTGCAGTAAACCATCTGACAGATAGACATATACTTTCTGAATTGTTTGCAGCTTGAATAAGTTACATTAAACAACAAGAATATTGAAAATAACTCCTTCAGTGTCAGAAATATAGTTAATCGAGTAAGCGTTTAATTGATCATTTTCTGTGAAAGCCTATTGTAGGTCAAGATGATGTCATCTACACTAGGTGCTCTGCTAGAGGTCTGCAAAGTCAGAATGCAAAGTAATGTGATGAGTCCTCCAGAGACCATTAAATTGTCCTGGCAACTTCATCTATTTGAAATGACTGTCATTATGTATTAATAGAAGATTTTAACCAAAAAAAAAAAAAAAAAAAAAAGAAAATCTGAACATACAACTTTTATTTTCATTGGGCTAAAGAAGTTGGCAAGAAAATACAACCCTAAGGACAGGCCCAACCTAAACAAAGATTTATTTTTTTTAATTATTTTTACTTTGGAGAATTTTTTTTGTTTTTTTATTTTTTGTAATCTCCTTGTGTATTTTTATTACTCTTGATTCCTACTCTCATTGATGTTGATTTAGAGACTCAATAGCCCCAGTTCTTTCTTGCCTTCTGGTCCTACGTGAAGATTTTTGTGACAAAGATCAGATCTACAGAGTCACAGAGCTGCCAAAATCTCTACCCAACCTTAAAAATATATGAGAGCATCTTCCAGGCAGCAGGCACCAGTTCAGAAATGCATACAATGCATATTAGCAAAATCATATCTCTGCTTCTACTTACCTCACCATGTCTATTGAACCAGAAGCTGTGAGGAATTTGTTATTACCTGGATCTGCTTGCTACAAATCATTATGTCCATAGCTAACCTTCTAGGTTCCCAAAGCTGTGCACTAGATATACATTGTCAGAACCTGCATCCTGTAAATGGCAAGGTAATCACTTTTCAAGAGGTGCTTGTATGCACTGACTACTTATTTATTTATTTATTTTAAAAATACACATCTGGTCTCATGTGCAGATTACCCTGTCAAGAATAAAAGTCATGTGTACATGTAGTTGATTAAAGAGAATTGCCTGCAGGACATACTATCTTAGAACAGCTGGGAATTTCACCCATTTTTTTCTTTGAAATAGAAGCTCATTATTGTTTTACAGTCATTTTCTTGTTTCTAAAAGGAAATTTCCTAATTCTCTTGTTTTGGCAAGAAAAAATCAGCTCATGACTGTAGCCATTCTTACACAGGCAAAAGTGCATGGGAGAATCTTTTTCTTCTCTGGAGTACAGGAGTGAGATATGAAGCTTGGGAAGGAGTGTTGCTGCAGTGTTCCTGGGTGTGAAATGAAGGATTATAACTCAAAAGAGTTGGCTGGTCAGAGACAAAGTACAAAGTTGTGGCTAGATTGCTCCATTTATGAGCAAATAAGGGGCTCTTGATGAGGTGACTATCCTGCTCAGATATATCCTGTTGTGTTCAAGACTTGAAGTTGTAAGGTCTTAAAAGGCTCCAAGTAACTATAAGCTTTCTCTGCTCTTAACTTTTGTGTGTTGTGGTAGTTATTTTTCACCCTGATCCATCTCTGGGATCACTTCTACCTTCACATGTTCTACCTTACCTCCTCTGATTCTTCTCCCAGTGGCTTCCAACCACATGTCCTGCTGAACCAGTTCATTGGGAGACAGTCCTTAAACCCCTAATTATTAAGGGGGGGCTGGTGGTGGTGGTGGTGTAGTAGGCTAAGCAAGAGGAAGCAAAATTTAAGAACTTCTAATCATCAAAAATCTCATTGTGCCTAAAATAACTAATAAGCAAGCATGAGCAGAGAAGGGCAAATAGAGTTTAAGCTTTGAGAAGCCGTTTCTTGATTCCTATGATGATGTTTGTACTGGATAGTTCTGGACAAAGATTGAAGTATCATCCTAAATCCCATTGTTTTCCATAGACATTTCACAAAAAGCCTCAATATGAGTTGGAATGTTTTAGGGAGGAGATCAGAAAATGCCACAAAACATATACATGAAAGTCTGCCCAGGGTTGCTTGAATGCTAAGGTACACTTGGCATCATTTCACCTGATACTTTCTGTAACTGTATTTTTATTTGAGAGAAAGAGAGAGAGAGAGAGAGAGAGAGAGAGAAATAAAAAGAAATCATAATTCTTTCACATGCAAATGACCTAAGCCATTCTTTTGCACTGGGAGTATAGATGGTGCAATACATGATTTGGGGAAACTGAATGCATTGTATATGTTCCCCAGGACAATGAAATAATAATGTTGAGTGCTGACCACTAATGTTCTTCATCTGACTGCTTTCTCAAAATAAACATTGAGTTGTTATTGGTATTTTGAGATGGAAGGACACTTTCAGGCTGGCATAAAATCATGAATAGGTTAATTAAAATGTTGCTTGACAGAAAGACTGGGCAATCTACATTTGGAACCTAGACTTACGAAAATCAGTTAGTTAACACATGAACATTAAAACATTAATTAATAAAACCTTAATTAATAAAACCTTAATTAATAAAACATTAATTTGATGATTGGCTATTATAGACAACATTTGGAATTTAATTTCTTACACACACTAGCTCTGTGAAAAATGACTCTTGAACTTTATTCAATAATATCGAAAAAAGGAGCTGGAATTATGATAAACACTTCTGTATTTCTTTACACAGTAGAATCTGGCAGGATTTCATTCATCTGAACATCAGATAAGGTTATGTCCTCTTTTTCTCTCAAAGAGTTATTGGAGAAGTTAGATCTGAAAATAAGATTTAACAAAGTAAAAGTCATTCCCTCTGCATAGCTTTTCTGAAGTAAGACTGTCCATACACTGACAGAAATCAATCTAGGTAAAAAGAAGGTGCCAATTAGCCAAAAGCAAATATTCAATTCAGTTGTACATCATTTTACTGCATCTATAAGCTGTTCTTAGATGAGAAACAATAATCAATTGCCACTGTTAAAAAAAAGTAAAAATAAAAATAAAAAAGATTGTCTACTGAATATGCCCTTCAAAGAAATGAGGAGATTGAACATAAGGTGCTCTGGACAGGTTTTTTGATTTCTCTTCTTCTGCAAAGCTGTATTCATGCTTTTGCCATGGTTGTTCTTGTGGTTCAGCAATTTTCCTGGCCATTTATCAAGCCAAACCCAATAGCCCACCGGGTGGTTACAACCTGTTTATAGAAACATCAAATTCCATACATGGTGCTGATTCAAAAAAACCTAATGCTCAGAATGAAATGATTCGTGTATAATGTCTTCAAGTTCTATTAATAGTTTTTTTTTCCTTTCATGTTAATTTAAATGAAATAAGTGCAGTTTTATTTCTGCCAAGTAAGAATTTCTTTCCAGTTTACTGAGTATGCAAAGAGTTCAGAAGGATCTAGCTGATATATTTTATTTATTTATTTATTTATTTATTTTGTGAGGTACTTGAACCCATATTTTACAACTAACTTTTATAAAGGCATCATTTTATTTTTTTTTTTATTTATTTATTTTTTCTGTTCTTATGGCAACTGAATTCATTTGTTTCCTGGATCATTCCTGCATGCTGTTCACTCATAGATGTTAACAGCTGGAGTTACTGTTTGCAGGTTACCAGCATTGAAATAATTTAGACCTTTACTTTGTTTCATTAAGAACAAATGCAAGCTTGCCAAGGCCTATTCATACTGCTTTTCTCACTTCATTGTGCAGCACAGCTGTTTTAAACTTCCTAAAAGGATTCTAGGCTAATCAGCTGCTATTTATTGGCCTTAGAGAATATGCTAGGAGTACATACTTTTGATGTTTAAGAAAAAAGCAATGTTTGTTGTTAAACAATTTTGGAAAATGTTTTAACCACATTTAAGAGGGTGACAAATAACTGTGTTTTAAGAGAATGAATTTTAAATAAAGTTTCCTTTTGTTTTCTGAAGGAATGCTTCTTTTGAAATGATCAGATTCTTAATGTTCTCAAAGAGCCGGTACACCAAAAATGCTTTTGTTGCTTCACTGGCTACTTGAGATTTCTTTTCTCTTTTAAGTAGTTCCCAAAACAAAGACAAGAGTGAATATATTTTCCCAAGTGGAAATTTTTACATCTGAAAGGTGAAGGAAGAGGGAGAGCAAAGCACAAAATGGGTTCTGTTAGCCTGAAATTCTACAAAGATTTTCAGGAATCCCAGCTAAGTAAATGTAATATACTGGAGCATTGGTGCTAGGAAGCAGGCTACCAAAGCAAAAGCCACATTGTTAGGGTAAAGTTTACTGGTTCTTTGTACCAGCTGCTTCCCACGTCTTTCTTGAAAAGACAACAGAAACTTTGGAAAATCACTGGAAGTTCCCTCCCCCCCCCCTTTTTTTTCTCTGTTTGTTGGTTTTATTATTATTATTATTATTATTATTATTATTATTATTATTTATTTTTATGTTTTAAGAGGCAGAGCCAGTTTTCAATACTCCTGTAGTGAACTTCAAAAACAAAACAACAACAGCAACAAAAGAAAAATAAAAGAATTTAACTAGTAATCTCATTGCCCTGGGTACACACTTGTTCCAAATGTTACACGAGAAGTCATGACATGTAAATCCAAAGGATGTAGGAAATGTTTGTCCAACTTAATTAAATCTTTGTTATCACCTGTTTGCTGATGTTAAGTGTGTGCTCTAGTGACTTGTTCCTTCTAGCCAGATGAAGAAAATATATTTTTCTTTTATCTTTCTCCATTTTTTGTTTCATATTCAGCAACTTATTGAGTTAATCTCACAAACAGTAGCTCAAGGCCTTAATTATGCTGTTTTTAATAAGAACAGTAATATACAACAGTAACCATGAAAATCCATGTGGTGTACTAGTTGATAGGAATATACCCAGTTGATATGAATAACTCATAAAATACACCACATACAGTATTGTGAATGCACAATACCGTATGTGGTGTATTCACAATACTGTATTTCATACAGTATTTCATACAGTATTGTGAATAGATTAAGATACTTGTTAATCAAGATTTATAGGATTCTCTAAAATGTAAAGCATGCCCCTTACCAAGGGATAGCACAGTAATAAAGGAAATGTCTGAGAATGTTGATTGAGTACTCATCACATCTTCTTACCCTCAGCCTCTTCAGAAAACTCTGAGTAGTCTCTGTGAGACAACATATTGGCAGGGAGAAAGGGCAGTATAATTCCTGAATTTCCATTATTAAAATGCTTTTTTTTTTTTTTTTCCCCGTGTTCTATCCAAAAGAGAGCTAAAAAAATATGGGGAATAATTAAACTTCAGGCAAAGTGGTAAAGAAGAACCTAGGAATTCTTATACCAAGTTCTCAGCTCTCCAAAATACAAAGGTCCAGCCTCTCTTTTTTTTTTTTTTTTTAAATTATGCAGGAACTCTAGGAAACTTATATTTCTCTGTCTCCTATTTGTGGTAGAGGTAAAAGATAGGGAAATGGACATAAATAAATACTATTTTTCTATAATTGTTTTTAAAATATCTTGCTTGCATACTTCTGGCATTCTCACTTGCTGGCATACTTCTCAATATAATATTTCCTCTAGAATCTGTGAAAGATCTCTAATTACTTCAAATGTAAAATGGTTAATGTCACAGCTACTATTTCACAGTAAGTTCGTTATGTACTGATAGCTGAAACAATTTCTCTCTCTTTCTCTCTTCCTCTTTCTTTCTCTCTTATTCTTTCTTAAAATATGAGTCACACATGCTTATTTAGCCCAAGGCAAATACAAGAACTGAAATGAAAAATCCATCCCCAAATCCTCTTCTCTGCTGGTTAGAATTGCTCAGCTTCATTAAGCCTAATGGTAGAGTAGTGGTTTTTTGACCATTTTAGGCAGGACATTTTTGCAGTAGCATGATTTTATTCTAACTCTATGAAGTAATCTGTCTCGTGCAAAACTAAATGCAATTACCTATTGTGTCTACGAAACACTTGAACATGAAACAATGACTTTTGTATGGAGTAAATTCATTTCAAATGAAAAGGGAGTTAAAATATGTTTTCCTGATTGAAATCCCCATTTTTTTTCCGATACTCAGTATGTTGAATCAAACATCCCTAACATAAAGATGCAAATCTGAAATTTATATTACTTACCTTTTTTTTTTTTTTCCCTCAAAACTAGTTATGTATCTGCTCATACATTTTTTTTTTTTTGGTGTTTTACAGAGAATGTAAAAAACAGACATCTAAATTCCAGCTTTGATTTATTAATGGTCAGTTTTCTCCTATTTATTCCCATGCCAGCATTGTTTTTCCATCTCTACTACTGAGCTGTTCATATTTTATGAAAAGCAGTCATGTCCCTTTTTATCCTTTGTTATACTATATTAATCAAGCCAACTTCTTTTTCATATGATAGGTTTACTCTTTCCTTGTTTATCCTATAATGAAAATTCCTTCATCATATGTATTGTAAAAACTTTGTCTGAGAAACCTTAGGATTTATAATGGTTTTTTTTGTTTTGTTTGTTTGTTTGTTTTTTTAACTTTATAGTGCACTAGGAATGCAGTCATTGTTTTTCTCCTAAATGTTCTTATATGGTAATATTTTTTTTTATTTTTTTATTTTTATATGAATCTGGGAAACTAGTGTAAAACAGTGATTCATACAGATGTTCCCAGGTATTCCTAATCTGATTAAACTAAAGGTTATCACATCTCCTGACAGTCTTCAATGTCCTCTATTTACCTGCAATGTCTTTCATCTCAGTAGTTGTAGGAGTGTTCTGTCTAACATGTGTGCTCAAACTTACTGTCTGAACAGTAGCAAAAAGTTCACCAGAACAACTCCCCACATTCTTCAAATAGCTCCAGAGCAAACTCTTTGAGTACAATTAAACTAAAAAGTTACATTCTTAGCTGTTGTTTTTATGTTTTTAGTGAACTACAGAGACGTACAGTGCCCCGAGTATGACATATTGCTCAAAATGAGATCTGCTGATGTAATTAAGCATGGTAGAGAAGCTACACTGCACGGTTTGTTAGCAGTCCCCCCCCCACCCCCCCCCAAATCCAAAATTCCAAAAAAGTAAGAAATATTTATCATTGTGATGTTTGTTGTTGTTGTTGTTGTAATGATTTACTTCCTCTTTAAAAATAAAAAATAAAATAAAATAAAAAATTGCCTATATTCACCTTCTAATTCCTGGCTGTGCAGAAGCATTTAGATGTTAAAAGAACCTATGATAGACATTTATCCAAAGGTATATGCATATTATGTTCATCCTTATTCAAAAAGATTTTTGAAAATATTAAAAGTGAATAAAAAAACTCTAAGCCAAAAGTTCCTATATCTACTTTGACTGGCTGAAGTATATTTCTTTCTCTGATGTCTGAGATTCCAAGTGACCTTATGTCTGATGTCAACTATATGAAAATATTTGTCGCTTCTATTAAGGATTCTTGAAATAATAGATTTACAAATAGAAACACGCTATGCTTTGGAGAGGCCTACTTAAAAGAGTTTTTATTTTGTTTCTGTAACATGCATGAAAGCATTTTAACCTCGAACACAAGAATTGAAACAAGAATATAAAAGTATATAATAATGTGCTTGAATTTAAGGTTTTGTGTTTGTTACTAATTCAACTAGCCTCGTACTATATGGAGTGAAAATGCTTGCAAACTAAGAGGACATTTTAGACTTAAGTACAGAAGACAGGAAATAAGGCTATGTTTTCCAAGAGGTGCAAAAATCTCTAGCAGCACTATGATGGAGACTGAAATAATTTAAGTTAACATTAACCAACAGAATGAGGTACAAGATGCATATTGTCAAGTGTCAAACCCAGGGATGTAGTTTACAAGTTTGTGTTGGAGTTTTACAGCTTACAGATAAAAATAAGATGCTTAGGGAAAGGAGAAATTGTTTTGAGAAGAGGTCTGTGCCATCTGTCCTTTATCTTGCAACCATACTGGAGAGAAAGCTTGTAATCTTGAAAAAAATCCTACAGGAGCTGCTAAAAGTCTGTCTTTATCAGAAAATTTATTTGACAACCAGTAATAAAGAGAGTTAAGTTTATATTTTATTTTACTATGCAAACATATGCTATATATAATAACTATATTGCCTTTCATAATTTTAATGTGGTTGTTTAAATGGAGAAACCAAATTGAGGAACAAGTATTTAATGGGCCTATTTTTATCAGTGTATTTTATCTAATAGTTTACAAAGATTTATGTGACATTACGTGTCAGTAATTGCAATGCCATTTTAAAGACAGTCTTTACATCTGGCATAGACTGTACTGAGTACTGGAGTTTAATGTCAAGGAAGATGCAATAAAACAGAGAAAACTAAAAAGAGCCCTTCCCCCTACTAATAAATCCAGACAGAGAGTCCTGTTTCTGTTCCAGTGACATCAGAACACTGGATTGATACCAAGTCATTCTGAAAAATGCCTTTAAGAAATATCTCTTCACTCTGCAGACATGCGATGTAAGGATTCAAGTTATAAGAATATGTTTTAGTACAACAAATGCAATAAATTAGTAATTAAACATTTTCCCACAAACTAGAATCAGAACAGCTTACGTTGTTATATAATTTACAGGCATGAACGGAAATTTCCTACAAAACAAGCCATTGTGTCTACTTTTACAAGCTAACTAGCAGCATGTGACTGTTTCTTGTATTTCTTAAGGGATATAAAAAGTCTTATTTAAAATACTTTGTTGATTGCATGTCACATTTCATTCCATATGTGCTTATGCTGGGCTGTATCATATCAAGTTGACTTCTAACTGCAACATAAAACAGAGTAGGACAATCGGCTAATATCTACCAACTTCTCTCTTTAATTATGTGCTTTCCCACTATACATAACTGCTAATTTAGTTTCATCTGTGTTGGAAAGACAGCTTTGGGTTCATTTGTTAGGCTACACTTGAACAGCCTCTTTTGGTTTTGGCATATCTGCTAAGCCAGGTACCATCCCTAGTGCTCTCTGCTGGAAGTTATTAACCGCTCATTTTCACATGCAGTTGGCTTCCTAATCCATTTTAACCAAGTGAGTTGGGTTAGCAAAGGCCTAGTTTGTTTGGTTTTCCTGAAATATTTTATAGGGTTTTCACAAATCTGGTGTGGCCAAAAATGGTGAGTTCCCCAAGGGACACAGCTGCCCCTGGAAGTTAGAGTTCTAATGCAGCTAGCACACTAGCTAGGAGGAATAAGGTGTCTAAGAGATTGTAAATGCCCATTAGGTGCACAGATGCTTTAGAAATCCCGTCATTTGCTGATTAGCATTTTTACAGTAACAAAATTTAAAAAATATATGTTTTGGTGTAAGTACTTCCATCCATGGAAATTTGGTAAGGTGTTTAAATATTTTTATGAAGAATCATAAAGGTTCCTTGACAGACAAAATAAACTGAAGAAAGTACCATTATCCAGAACTGTATGCTATATTCTACAATTGCTGCAGTATACACAGTGACAAAACAATACAAACAATTTTGTTTCAAATATTGTCTTCAAACATTTTTTTTTCTTTTTTTTTTAATGAACAAAGGAAGATGAAACTCTTAAGCCCTAGGAGGCTAGCCATAGGTGCAAACATTTCCTTAACCACATTTTTTTGTTTTGTTTTGTTACTATTTGACTGGCTATTACAGCGGTGTGGGGTGGCAAAGTGTCTGATTTTTTTTTTTTTTAAGGAAGTGTTTATGTCTATGGCTGTAAATATTTTTATTATAACAGGTCCTGTTCCCCGTTCAGAATGAGATATTCTTTGTGCATAACTCCATTGGCATGCCTTTGAAATTACAACGATCTGACAGCAAAAACTAACATGAATCAACTGCATTTTAAAACCACCTCTACTGGATATGGAAGTTATCACCTATGTAAGGGGATTCATATATCACTTGAAGCATACATTCACTGTTTCATACTGGTAGATGGCTTACCTCATATATCTTTTCCCCATAAAATGTTTATATCAATTTGCAGTTCAAAGGAAGCCACACCATTAGGATTTTTTCAGCTTGTCTTTATTTTTACTTTTAGACTAGCTAATGCTTTGAATACAGAAAAACAATTCCAGACATGAATTTTGTACATACATGTTTTTATTATTTTCTTCTTATATTTGCTCTTTCTAGTAATAACCAGTATTTCTGTTTAGAGGTTCATCAGTTCACATGAGATTTTAAGCTGTTAAAGATGTTTTCTGCTTAGAAAGTCCGTATGTGAAGATGTCTGTTTCTACACAGTATTATACTGATCTTCTCAGAATAGTCCCTCAAATGGCCGTCACTGTTACAATAAGAGTATTAATAATAATGGCAACCATATTTCTAATGGTGTATTATTATAATATTGAAGGACAATTATCTCATAATTTGTCAGAAATACAGCTACCACAAAGACCAGAAAGAATACATGATCTTACAAACTGCCATGTCTTGGTTCTATTTTGTTTATCATTTTAAAAGGAAATAAATTTAGAATTTAAAAAATATTTTTTTTCTCTGTATCTGTGGTATATCCATAATAGTCTATTTTTTTATCAGTTTTAGCAATCAGTTATATTAGCTTTAAAAATATCATTCCTTCATAATTAAACCCAATGCCAGAATGCTTACTATTTTTCTTAGCCTCAAAAGTTCACTAAATTCTTCCCATTCCAGCTTCCCCCAAACAAGAGCAGAATTAACCAAAAATGTCCAAAGAGCTGAGAATCTCAAGCTGTGAGTAGCTGAATAAAGAATTCTTCAAACAGGATGAGTGAGCTTAAATGTCACTGAAACATATGGTGAAACAGTTTTCTTGATGCGCCTGATTCCAAACCCATTAACGGGAGCTGTTCCGCTGACTTCATTGGGTTTGAATCAGGACCTATAAAAGGTATTTAAAAATGCTTTCACAATGAATGCCAGCTAATGGGGGCTCCTTTCCAAAAGAATATGACCTGGTTTGTCCAAGAAAGTTAATTTATGCTAGATTGGAAGTCTAGTTTCACACATTTGAGTATTCCTATGAACGTTCTGGGTTAGACCTTCAGCTGGCATGTATCAGCCTAATTCCATTAAGGTCTATATGTCTGTGACAATTTACATCTGGACCATACTTTTGGAACCCATGTTCTAAGTCTTTGGAGATTTTCTCATCATGTCTCACTGCATTTTTCTTGTTTGGTTTTTCATGTATCAGTTGAAGAAAAACACCATGTCCAGGAAAACAGCCTGAACTCCTTATATATGCAAGGAAAGACAATGGAAATCACACGAGAGGCACTGCAAATGGAAAAAGAAAAAATCAGAAGTATGGATATCGAATTTTCTTCAGTAAAATTTTTCTTCCATGCAAGGGAGACTTAACAACTTTGAGGCAGCAGCCTTTTTGTGTATACTTTTACAAAAATATCAGCCACTCCCTTTTTATTAGCTTCACTAGGACAGATCTCTGACAGGATCAGACTCATACAGCAGCATGTGAATCTTATGTGAATACCATATTGTTGCAAGGAGAGATAAAATCCTTAACTTAAGAACAGATTTTATTGTGGAATACAACTTTGCTTGCCTGAAGTTGGTGGGATTTTTGTTTTCTAATTTAATACATCATTAATCAAAATATTGACATACTACAAAAAAACAATAAACATTCCTTCTCTATTTTCCAGATTATGAATATGTCTAGACAAGAAATCAAAGCAGATTGTAACTTTTGGAAGCCAGTTCTTAACTTGTTCTAAGAAGAAATAGTCTTGTAGAGACACGTCTGCTACATTCTTTACAAATTAGGAAGCAAAGGAATAGTAAAGAGATGGTGAGTTTGACACCAAACAAAAATTCCTGCTTAGTTATTTAAAGTTAATGTGTTAAAATTAGCTCAGACAAAAAGCATTTTGCCATTGCCTATTACAATTTCTCATAAAAATATGGAGGAGGGTTGGAGATGATATTGTTATGGGGTTTGTCACATCTTCTGATGTCACCACGTTGGATGATGCTTGGCAGAAAGCCTTTTGTGTTCAATAAATACCAGATTTAGAGTTAATTCAACAGGAAGGTGCAAGTCTTACAAAATCAACACTCTTTGGGTATGCATAATAAATTGCCTTCAGCATTAAAATTGTAAAATTAATTTGCTGAAAATTCACTTAGATACACATTCAGAAAACTTTTGACCAAATTGTACGTGCTTGACTATCACTCAGTCAAAAAGGTGTTTCACTTCTTTTTAGAAGTGTATGTAAACATATTTCCTCTCCAATTGGCTTAATACTAACTGCGGTAAGTAGATCACTTTTGAGTTCATCGTTTACCGACCTTTAGTTCTGTGTCTGGTGCAAATTATTATACCAGCCTAATTTACTTGTATTTTAAGCCACAAAAACTGTGATTATGATCCTGATAAGAGTTTTCATTAAAGCATTTTCCTTTAGCAACACAGAGAAGTTGTAAGTTTTGGGATATATTGGTATTTCAGTGAATAACTGCAGTCTGATGAATTATTTACATGTGAGAAATCACACAGAAAATAATTTTAATCAAATGATATTCTTTCCGAAATTATTTTTAATAAAAGAACTTTTAAGCCAACAAAGTTGCTGGGAGTCACATTGTATGTAGCTGTCTCCTATCACTCTGTACAATAATCCCTCACATCCCTTCAGAGAGCTGTTTACTCCCATACTCACCGCTCCATGAAAGACATTTGCTTTCCCCTGCACAGCTGAAGAAATGCTGTAGGCTGGGCTTACCTAATATTTGAGAACATATTTCTTTGCATAGTAGTCCTTCAACAGGGGAGACGGGAATTGATACAGAAAATGTAAAAAAAGTAAATTTTATTAGAAAAGGGTGTTATTTGAGTGACTACATATGGTGGAATAAAAGGGACCTTAGCTACCCTATCAACGTTGAGCAAGGATTGGCAAGTAGGGATTGGGTATTATTCCCACAGGAAGTGATGGGATCACAGTGATCCCAATCAGAACAGGTCAGTAAAGAGCTAGCAGTGCAAGCGAGATAACGTAGCAGTGCAGATTCACAATATCATAGTAGCAGATGACTTCCAAGCAGGCTCCAAATGTATTGGGGATTTTGGCATTTTCAGAAGCATGATTAGGTTTGAGATAAGTGATGTAATTGTGCCCTACTTCTACTACTGTTTGTACTGCTTACATACTACTGCTTACTACTGTGTTTTCCATTCAGTAACTTTGATTCTAGATTGCTTTACAAACACAGAAACTTTCATTAGTACTGACACTGCCTGTGTCTACAAGGATGTGACATACAATTCCTAAGCTTGCTACTATCAAGCAGGGTAAGTTTCTGTAAGTCTATTTTTCCTTAATTTCCTCATTGGTAAGGGAATCATGATATTTCAATTTATTGTTCACTTAGTCTTTGTAATAGAGTTTCTTCTGTTAACCTTCACCAAGTGCTGCACACTGAATTGGAAAATACAGTGCAGTGTGTCCCAACCTACACATCCAATCAACACTTATTTCAAACTTATTTCACTCTGCTGAAATCACAAGTTACTGCAAGCTTAATCCATATTATTAAGTACAGTTTTGAAATAAAACTCAGTCCAGTAGCCACCTCTAATTAATTTACTGGTGCTTTTTTTTAAATTATTTTGAAAACGTTTTCTAAGCTTTTCTCTCTCTCTCTCTCTCTCTTTTTTTTTTTTTTTTTAGTTATATTGCTAAAAATGGTTCTAAGCAATTAAATAAGGAGAGAAAATCACAAAACACTGAAATGTGAGTTAAAGGGAGATGAGATAAACCCTGGAAACTTTCTGGAAGCAAACCTGGCAATTTATGAAGGACTATGAGGCAAGTAAAGCACTGAAGAAAAAAACATGTTTGTTTGTTTGTTTTTCCTTCATATGGTTTCCAGCATGAATCTTGCATGCAGAAGGTATTTAGGGGTAGACACAGGAACCTGCTTCCACCCACTCCTACCCCTCCTAGATTGTGAGTTCCTGGAACTCAAATTTTACACAGGTGAGATAATTTTAGGTGTAGATATACAATGAATCAGAGTGTGTTGAATCAGTTCCATGGTCAGTTAGGATGTCCATATGAATACAATCATTGTCACTCAGCCCCATGGACCTGATTTTCAACCAGCCCATTCTTTAAAGCACTTGCAAACTTACAATAAAAATATACCTACTCACATCCAGCAGTGCAAATACTTGCATGAACACTTGACCTGCTACTTAACACTGCCAGTACACAAGTGGCAGAACTGGCATTCAGGCATTCAAAAGATAATCTACGCACACATAATACCACATGTTTGCACAGGTGTTAAAATCAGTCAAATCTGTAGCCATATGTACATGAAGGAATAGTTTTGTACACACGTACCATCAAAGACCAAGAACAGACTTGGCTGCAAATATAGTCCCTACTACTTCAGCACTGGCATAATTTTACTTACATAGAGTTAATTGATGGCATAGTCTGGGAACTGAAAGACATAAAACAATTGCAAAATATTTTAAAAGGTCTTATAATGCATGTTGGCTAGAAACAGTAATGTGCATTTTATATTACAAAGCAGTCTGGCTTTTTTCATCTCTCTGTACACTTTGGGACTAAATAAACTCACGAGTCCATTATACATGCTTATGAAAGCCCACTTGAAACAGTGAACAAAATCACTGAAGCTGAAACAAGTCAAGACACTGCTCATCTCTTACAGATTTACCTAGTATGGACTCCTTTATGAACTGTGTATGTTTTCTTAACTTTACTTGGTAACAAGCAATACTGTTTGTAATAATAACATTTTTGGTCTACAGATGAACCTTCTTGAAAAGCAATAATGTTTTTCAACACTGTAAATGAGCTCTGAGCAGAAGTTAACATTCAAAAGGAATTGCAGTTCCTATCACACTTCTACTTTATTGCAAATACCAGTTACACCAAACCCAAAATCTACATCTAAAGAGCCTTGCATTACTTTAGGAAAAGAAATTGAGGGTCTAGACAGAAACAGAATGCAGATTTTGATAGCAATGTCACAGCGTTCATTAAGCTCTACTTCAAAAGGTTTTCCCTGCATTTATGTACCAGTAGGTGAGTAGTAAGCCATATGGAAGGTGTACTTCTGCTAAATCCAAAGGCCTTTCTGTAGGGATATTCTGTAGGGCTCTGTTCTCCTGCTGCATGTTTAACTTCAGAGTAGCTCTAGTGATTTCAAGGAGAAGCTTATGGCGAGTGAAGCAGTCCTGCTAGACTGTTCTTTAGACAGTTCTGATTATAGATAAAAGTATTTTTAATGAATATGCTTTTATTCTTATAGGGAACTTTAATCTCTAGATATGGGCCAAGGGAAACAAACAAACAAACAAAAAAACAACAAAGAAAACCTACTTCTTATCTTAGTAGTCAAGGAGTGATCACAGGAATATATTGCTCTAGAATTAATCAAGTGGCAAGGCTTTTATAGGAGAGAAACTCATAAGTAATATCTTCAGATAAAAAGATTAGTGCATTTAAATTAAATGAATGGATAAACAAAAATAGGTTTATGATAAAGAATGTTTTTATTATCTCTTCAAAGGGTATACTTTTTGAAAAGTTAAGGGAATAGTTAAGAGACGGGACAATTTAGGGACTGTCCTGGTTTCAGTTAGGACAGAGTTAATTTTCCTCCTAGTAGCTGGTAGGGTGCTATGTTTTGGATTAGGATGAGAAGAGCTCTGAAAACATGCTGATGTTTTAATTGTTGCAGAGCAGTGCTTACACCAAGCCAAGGACTCTTCAGCTTCTTGCTCTGTCCTGCCAGCGAGCAGGCTAGGGGTGCAGCAGGAGCTGGGAGAGGACAGATCCAGGACAGCAGACCCAAACTGGCCAACGGGGTATTCCATACCATCTGACGTCATGCTAAACAATATATAGGGGTGGCTGGCCGGGGTGGGGAGCCGGCTGCTCGGGGATAGGCTGGGCATCGGTCAGCGGGTGGTGAGCAATTGCATTGTGCATCACTTGTTTTGTACACATTATTATTAGTAATACTATTATCATTATTATTATTATTATTATTGTTATTATTATTTTCCTGTCTTAATAAACTGACTTTATCTCAGCTCACAGGCTTCACTTTCCCGTTTCTCTCCCCCATCCCAGAGAGGGCGGGGGGAGGGTGAGCAAACGGCTGTGTGGTGTTTAGCTGCCGGCCGGGTTAAACCACAACAGGGACTTAAATGCAAAGGACAAATCCAACAGAGATTCCTTTAAATAAGGCATAAAGACACACAAAATTCTGCAATTTGTCACCAAATTGAGAAAAATCTTTTAAGAGAAGGCTCTCCATCCTGGCAACCCACTCAAAATAACACCAGCATTAGGAACAGAAAAATGAAATGAACATCTGGGAAAAAGAGAAGACTTAACATGGAGGAAATGCAACAACTAAAAGAATTAGTTATTGTATAGAACACCAAAATAAAAAATAAAATTAAAAATAATGTCAATAAAAAGAAGAAAGAAAGTGCAAGTGAGGCCATGCATACAGAGAGGCTGGTATTGAGGTTAAGGATAATCTACAGGTGGCCTCCAAGATACTTAGCCTTCATTTTCAAAACCAACCAAACAAACAAACAAATAGCATTGGTCCAAGTGTTCCTGTCAAACAAATAAGCAAATCTACACCAAAAACATCTCTTTTTCACCATTCCCTAACCACCAAACTAGCCATTTTCTCAACACACAGGACTGAGTATCCAGTATGTAAGAAATAAGAAATCAGCTTACCAATACTCAGTTAAAACAATCTGAAATCCTTCAGTAAGGTCTGTGAATGAGGATGGAATTTCAATTCAGTTAACAGTCAAGAGGAATGAAGAAAGGCAAGTTTAGGTCTGATACACACACACAAAAAAATAAAAAAAATAAAAAAAATAAAGGCCTGAGAATTACAGAACAGTCAGCCTAATGGTAGCAGCTAGAAAGATACTGAAACAAGTAATTAAATAATCAATTTATAAATGCTTAAAGGATAATGAGATGAGAGAAAAGAACATGCATAAATCTGTCAAGAGCATGTCATGGCAAATCAGTTTAATTTCCTTCTTTGAAAAGGAGTGACCCATCAGAAGAAGTAAGAAATCTGACAATGGGTGAAACGCTGAAGCATTTTGTTTCAGCACTTTCTAGATTAAATATTCTGTTTAGGAAATGCTGAAACAGTTGCATTTAACATTTTTCCAAAAACACATTCACATTTGAAAATTTGGTGTGAATATGTCTTCAAAGGTTACATAATGTTACAGAACCTAGATCAAAACAAAATACTTCATGTTGTATCTCTCATCCAAACACAAATATTTTTCCCCGTACTTTCAACTATAAATAAATTGGAAAGGATTCAAATATTGCTATAACCAGGCTGATGATCACAGAATCATAGAATGACTTGAGTTGGAAAGGATGTTAAAGATCATGTAATTCATACCCTCCTGCAATGGGCAGGGACAGTTGGTTTCATATTCCCCAGAAAAATGGAAATAATAATCAGCTTAACTTTATTGAGCAAGATTTGGATGAAATATTAAACAATCCTGTTTAACTATACAGCGAGCTAAACACTAGAACAAGACATCTAAAAATGTTATTAATATTTTCTGAAAGGCAGATCAGAAAACAAACACTGAACATTGTTGATCTCTCTGTGTCATTCTGCTGTTGAATGAAAGCATGAATCCAGTGACATCTTGATATCTTACCCAATCTTGTATTGCTACTTAGCCTTTAACGTCCTTGACAGTGAACGTAGTGATGGCCAACAGTTATGCTGTCACCATCATCTCCAAGTCAGAAGACAGGCTCAGGATGTTGGGTGTATGCCGTTTGGATCAAGATCATAATTTACGTTTCAGTTATTACAAAAGCTGTAGATTTCTAGTACAATATAAGTGTTTAAAATGAATGAAACCCTGTTAACTGCAAAGATGGAATGGTCCAACGTGGGTGTCTTAAGAGGGTAGAAAGAAAAAACAAGATCCTGAAAAATTTCATGAGTAGTTAGATGTAAGAAAAAAAAAAAAAGCAAAAAAAAAAAAAGCAGATCCACTTAAAAATGTTGAGGCTCTATACACTGCCAGTCACTTCTGTAAATGTCCATACTACAAAGTTAAATCTTACAATAACTGAGAATGTGTATATCCAGGACATCAGTTCTTTAGAACTAGACTTTTATTGTTTTTTCCCACCCAAATTATGTTCTTAGTAAATCCAAAATGTTTCATGAAGACATAGCCAGAGAGATAGCTGTGTCGAAACTGGAGAGAGAGAGAGAAGATGAGTAAGAAAGAGAGCATAAGTTTAGTAGCTGCCGTGTGATATACAATACAAAAGAATGAACTTCAGGTTGGCTTGGAGTGGTATGTGTGAAACAGGAACTTTTAGCAGTCAGAGCCAGAACTGAACAGTCAAGCTGCGTAGTTACAGTCACAGTTAGAAGCATCAAACAGATTCAAAGGTTTGTGGATTTGGGACCTATACTAAAACAAAATTTAGAGTCTTTTAAAAGTTGTCTGAATTTGAATTATATACTTTTAATCAGCACTTCACTTAAAATTTCCACTTCTGAGTAGAAAAGAAATAATTTTTCCTCCTCAGAAAAGAAAAACTTGCTTCCATCATTGCTTGCCTCCGGTTGCCTCTGTCTAGTCCCATCTGTTGAATTCCCAAGGGTATTTGATGGAATGAGATTAAGAAGAAATTAGAGGGAACCATATTATGCATCTGAGGAACTTGGCAAAGAGACTGCAGCTAATTGAGATATTTCGTGGACTAAGATGCCCTGGCCCCTCGCCCAGTCATCAGACCCCTTGGAATAAGCAGTAAGATCATTAGTTTGCAAATTTAATACCAGCTGACCTTTGAACCCCTCTTTTTCTGAGAGTAAAAAGAATTGCCTGGTCCCTGTAGCATGTGAGAGTGACACTTTAATTCTTCTATTTTTCATTCCCTTGCCTTTTGACTAAACATGTGCTGCTTTTTTTTTTTTTTTTTTTTTTTTCCACAGATGACTGACTGACCTGTTAATGGAGATTAAATAATTTCTCTAACAACTTCAGTGGATTTCTGGGATTATTTGATGCCTTCATGTAGCTATACTGCAGGTGCTCCAGGCTTAAAAAGAAATCCAAGTTCTATTATCACTTTCGTGTTTTCTGGGATTTAGATATAAGTTGGGGGTATAAATGTAACCTTATATGTATATACAAGTAATATGTGTGTCTACATTCCACGGTCTATGATTGTGTTTCTTTTGTCTTTGTTTTCCATATGTGTGTTAATAATACTTTTCAGTATTTAGTTCTTCCTTCTTTTTATGCGAAATTTTATGTTGTATATACTGTTTAGAGACTCTAGTAATTTCAAAAAACGTTTGAAAGATCCAAGAAAATCACCAAGTTTAACATAGACAAAACTCTGAGATGATTATTTTAGTTTTTGTTTCATTTTGTTTTTCCCTTACCCTACTGGTTTCAGGGATTCTTCTTAGAAAACCATATTCCTCCATTACAATTAGATCTGAGCAGTGTAAAGAACAGTGTTTTTTTGTGTGACTGTTCTTATCTATTGACACATACAAATACCATTTTCCTCCTTCCATAGACAATCTTGTACTAAGGAATTCAACACACTTTCTCTACAGTCTGAAGCAACAGCATAGGATAAGTTACTTCTCTTCATCCAACAGCCAGACTTCACACTGCCTCTGTTCCCTGCAGTACTTCAGTCAGTGGAACCTTCCTGGGTAACTCAGGTTTAGAAACTTCAGTCATCTTCAGAGTGACTTTTACAATCTTATTTTCTTTGGCCATCAGGAAATCATGCTTTTTTTTTTTTTTTGTCCAGCTTAAAAACTCCTGAATGCTCGATTTTGCATAATAAGGGTGATTCAATAGTATATAACTTAAAATGGAAGCACTTATGGGTGTGGATGCAGATCCCAGCCCCTCACCACAGGGGTGACTGGCCTGTCCATGGGGTTATTACCCAGGCAAGGTAGGCAACATCATCATCTTCTTGTGACACACCTCATAGTGTGATAGTAGCAATGGTATCTGTAGAGAGCCTTCTCTGAAACATGATGTTGGATCAAGTCCTGCAAGGGACGTGACAGAGGAGCACGTAGTTTTTAGATACTTATCAAGTTTGAGTGCTGAGTTGTTTATCTCTGTCTGTTAGCACTGCAACATTATTGACATGTGCAAGGTCAAAATCTCAAATGCTAATGTCCTGAAGAACATTAAACAGGGAAGTGACAAGAGCGGTCAAGAGCTCTCTATCTATGCTTCTTTATGACCCACTTAATGTTAAGTTATGGCTCACCTGTGTTGCCTCTGGCCCTTGATAGCTAAAGATGGTATCAAACTAAAGACTTCCAAGAAAGGGAATAGTTGCTCATGCTGTCTGCAGATTGCTTGATCCATATCCACAGAAAATTCATGGATGATATCAAATCAGAGGTAATGGTCAATGCATAAGAGGGCAGCCTGCTGCAAGCAGTCTGGGGAAATGGGCTGACAGGAGTCTTGTAAAATTCAACAAAGAAATTTCCTAACTCCTGCATCTGGGGAGAAACTACCTCATACAACAGCACAATATGGGGGCAGGCAGACTGGAAAGCATCTTTGCAGGCCCTGAGAGTTCTAGTGGACAAGTTGATCATAAGCCAGCAATGTGCCCTTGTGGCAAAGAAGGCCAACAGTTTCATGGGTTATGCTAGGAAAAGCATCACCAGGAAGTAGAGGAAAATGGTCCTTCCCTTCTATTCAGCTCTGATGAGACATCTTGAGTTCTGGTTCCGGCTCTGGGGGTCCCCAGTACATGAGTGACATGGGCATACTGGAGCAAGTCCAGAGAAGGACCATGAAGATATGTAAGGGACTGGAGCATCTGATATATGAGATAACACTGAGAGAGTTAGTATTGTTTAGACTCGAAAAGAGAAGTCTTGGATGGGTTCTGATCAATACGTATATAGACTTGATGGGGGGTGGTAGAGAAGATGAAGACATATTCCCAGTGGTGCCCAAAGGTCAAGAAGCAGTTGTCACAAACTGAAATACAAGAAATTCCATTTAAACATAAGAAAAAAATCTTCTTTACTACATGGATGATCAAACACTAGAACAGGTTGCAAGAATATTGTAGAATCTCTGACCTCTGAGATATTCAAGCCCTGACTGGACATGACCTGAGAAATCTGTTCTAGTTGACCTTGCTCTGAGTATGGGTGTGTGACTAGACAGTCCACATGTGACTTCAAGCCTCAGCCATTCTCTGATTCTGTGACTTTGTTTAGGCCTCCCCAGTACAAAAAAAGACACTAAAATACAGGAGCAAGTGCAGGGATGAGTACGGGGCCAGAGCAAATGAAATATGTGGAAGGGCTTACAGAAATAGTTTTGTTCAATGTTAGGAAGAAAAGGCTGAAGGTAGATCTTGCTATCTTCAGCTGGTAGAGTATAAGACACAATGGAGACAAACTCTTCTCAGAGATGCCCAGTGAAAAAACAGGAGGCGGTGGATGCAAGTGGCAGCAAGGGAAATTACTATTTGTTGGGAAGAATGGTTTAAAAGTGGAAAACTGGAGAGGAGGATGGGACCAGAAAGGAAGACTGGTGAGGAGGACTGTAAATACACTCAAGTGACCTTGCAGCTGGGAATGGATAAAGTCTGGGGAGCAGCAATGTAGAAAAACATATAAATTATGTCTATTGCTGTTTGTGTTGTGTGTTTGACAAGTAGCATATCTGTGCATAGATAACATAGGTATTTGGTGCACTTGAAGGTTCCTTATTGGATGTGCTTGAGCTCCTGGCCGTGGTACAAAGAACAAAGAAGCACAGTGAGAATCACAGCATGGTGGTAAAAACTGTGCCTGAGCAACTCCTGATAAAAACAGGTGAAACCAGAAGGCTGGCAATCTCCTAGCATGGACCCTGTTTAGTGGTTCCTGCATTTCTGCTTGTGTGCCTGTGATCAAGTACCTTTGCTCAGGTGCTGCTTCAGGGATTCCCTGGTTGTCAAGGTCACGAGAATAAATCTACTTTTTGCATTTTAGCTGTGAGTATGTTTTTGTTTCTGTTGCCTACCTGTGCTGACTCACACACTATTAGATATTAAGAATTTAAAAAAAGAAATCTTGAGGAAGATGTTCAAACATTTATTTGAATTGTACAGTGAAGTAGTAGAATCTCTATTGTTGCAACTATTCAAAATTTGTCTGGACAAGGCCCTGAACAACCTCATCTAAATTGCCCCTGCTTTCCTTGAAGGATTCCGTTAAGTGATTTTCACAGGTCCTTTCCAATGAAAAATATTCTATGATTGTGTGATTTTATGATAGTAGATAAAGCAATGTGCATACTGGAAGGTTTTCAAGCCTTGGACTTATTTCTTTCTATCCTCCACTCCCACTTTTCAGCCAACATACTAATGCATCACGTCTGATTTTTATATAATGTATTTGTTTCCTTTTACAATTCCTAGTGATGTAGTTGTAGTCAGCTTCACACTGTCCCTTGATTAGTTTTCTTACCTTGTAAGATAGTGTTTCTGCAAGTTCTGTTTTCCTGTCTTTTACGAGGAGAAAATGACATTTGTCAGTATTATATACTGAAAGGATTTTATTTTTATTTTTATTTTTTAATATGTAAGAGACTGAAGAGTCGTGAGAAAAAGCTTGTTTGGTCTACCTTTGGCTAAAAGAAAGAAATTTCCATCATTTCCAACATATCCAACAATCTATTGTCTTGATAGCCAACATATACAATTTTTGTGATGCAAAGTTTTTCTATGACATCACAGATTATAATCCTATGGTATGTACTAGGAATATAGAGGTGAAACCAAAATTTCATTAGTAAACCACAGATTACTTAATATGCATATAATTAAAACACTATCAAGCTTGTTATCAGTACAATATGGCTATGTCTGTTCTAATAAAACAAGACTAAGGGTGTTGCACAGCAGTGAGGCTAACAGGCATGGACTCACCTGTGGTCCTGCTAGTAGAGGCTGTTTTAGCTTCCAAAGTATGATGGCATTATACAAATTTCTTGTTTGAGACAGTCACAGGAGTCAGTGTTCTGACATAAAGGGAAATATACAAGGAAAACACTAGCAGGAAGGGGACAGATGTGTGCCGCAGAAGAATTCATGCACTCCTGTGCATAAGTGCTACCATGTTAATGAAGGAAAACATTCCTGTGCACACTAATATTTGCTAGTGTAAAATATTCCTGCTTTCTTGACTTCTCTAACATCAGCAGTAACCCTCTGTCCATCCATTTTCTAGCAGTAGCAGATATGAAAAAGAAAAGCATTTCAGCACCTCCTGTTTGGCTTTCCTATATGAAATAAAGGGCCCAAATGGGTTCAGTGTCTACTCCTTGTTCCAAGTACCTAGTGAAAATCACAAGCTTGGCTATATGAAGGTTTATTTATGACCTTCATTTTTAGTATTGAAATTCAGTCACATAGGGTGAAATAACTGAAGAAAATACCAATAGCTTGAGCAGAGCCAAGAGTGGACCTGACACCTGTTGTGAGTGAATCAGGATAGTCTGGATAGTCTGGATAGTCTGGGGAGGTTTAGGTTGGAAATCAAGAGACATTTCTTCTCAGAAAGAGTAGTCAGGCATTGGAACTGATTGCCCAGGAAGGTGGTGGAGTTATCGTCCCTGGGGGTGTTTAAGGAAAGGTTGGATGTGGTGCTTAGGGACATGGTTTAGTGGATGACATTGGTAGTAGGGTGATGGTTGGACCAGATATCTTGAAGTTTTTTTCCTACCTTACTGGTTCTATGATTCTATGATTAAAACAGATTAAGACAGTCTGGAAAGTTCAGAGTAGCCCTGTGGGGCAGACAGGAATTTACTAGTTTAGTGTATGAACATCACCTTTCCTGCTTTCCTAGCACAGTACTGTTGTAGAAAGTGATGTTGAATAACTTCAAATGAAATACAAACAAAAGCTGATAATATATAAGCATGTTAAATGATTGCTTCCTGGGGTTGTTTGGGAGCAGGTAGGAAGGGGTAGATTGGTGTAGTGAATCTTCACACTTATCAGTCTGGTAGGAGAGCAAGTGAGAACAGAAAAAAATGAGGGACAAGTAAAGAGGTATTGGTTTCTGCTGAGGAGTGGAGAGGGTGCATTTTTTGCGTGAAGAACCTTAGGCATGTGTGAGTCTTTCACAAAAAAAAATGTAGAGTGTTATTCCTGGAATAACTATGTTAAAGCTCTCACCTCAAAAGCAAAAGGCACACCTTCTACTTTGCCTGTTTCAAGTAGGGATGGAGCCATTCTCTCTTCCTGACAGCTGAGTCAAGATCACAAGCACTTAGTTATACTCAGTGTGAAAATTTCACTTATTTCTAATGGAGCTGTTTTACTCTATAAAAATCAGCTACATCAGGAGGAGACAGGTTCCAAAACCATCTCACCTCGTAGGGAGATGTAAGGACAAACAGGTCAGATTAGACCAGGCGTCTAAATCAAGTTATGAGTGTCCCAACTACTAACAAACTTCAAATCTGATTAACTAGCATTTTCTGTCAAAAAAGATTCTGTCAGAACTGCTGTACTCACCAATTAAGCTTCTACTGAAATTCACAGAAAATAAGTTTTTGTCCAACAGGGACTGGAAAAGAAGCATTTGTTAGGAAAGAGGACAGGTTTTCTGTGTCAGTTTGTCAACTCACTGCCGAGTGAGAAACAAGAAGAAGTCATGAAGAGCTCCCAGTATCTTACTTTTTTCTGAACACAACAACGCACGCATTTGAAAAAATGTGTGCTTCGTGTTGTGTTTTTAGCAAAGGTGACTAATTTCACACAGTTTTCAACTAGTTAGCAAGGAATGTGTACCTCCAAGCACAAGTTTTCTGGGATGTGATAGATCTGTACAACTCTCTAATGCCAAGGCTTAACTTTAAGGTCTGCATAAACAATAAAATTATTGTTCTAAGGATCAGGAGCTAAAATCTCTATGGGACTGCATCAGCTCCAGCACCTTCCACTATTTGAAACTGACATTTGCAAAAGAGATTTCTTAACCCTGAGATGTTAATAGTTGTAAAAGCAAACACTAGGGAAAAAAAAAAAAAAAAAGGCTGCATTAAAAGATCATTGTGTTAATTAGTACAGAAAAATATTGGATACAATGTGCTCTTCACTATTTAAACTATTCATTTGAATTTTGTGTCTGTCTGGACAATAAAACCAGTTTGCTCCCAGTTCTATTTAGCGTTGATTTTTCACTTCCTGCTTCTCACCATGAACTCAACATTGTTATCTTTGGTTTCTCTGCTCTGCACGAGATGTTTAAACAGAAAGCCACAATATTTTTATTGAAACTTTTTATAAAACCAATAATGAAATGTCTTCTGCCCTAAGTGGTTTTTTAAGCCACTGTGCTACAATATTTCCAGGTAAAACCCTAAAATGGTTTAATGAAATCACTGAAATGATTTTTATGGATATGATATTTATAGAATCACTCTATAAATTATTTCTGGAGGAAGACTACAAAGTGTCCTGCATGGTATACTGATCAGTTGCAGTTTGAGTCTGAAATAAATCAATCAATTTCTTCCACTTTTAGAAGTTACCCCTGCTTGTGTATTACAGTAATGTTAGAAATGTAACACTGATTTGAAATCACTTGGAAGTCATATAAACAACTATTGCATATTGTCATATTAAGAAACAGTTTTAATGTAATTCCAAACAATTCTGTTCAGCTTTCATCCACAAAGAGCAATAAATACTGAGAGGAACTGAGAGCAGAGTATACTTCATCTGTTTCCATAATTTAACTGCAAATTGTTTGCTCCATGTACGAAATATGTTTTTTGCATCATTGAGTTGTCAGGCTGAATTGAGGAAAGAAGCTCCCTTCCCACAGTGAATAATCTAAATTTCTGTTGTCCAGTCAGAGAAAAAAACATTCAGACATTCAACTGTCTGAACTGATTTTAATGACTAGAAAGAAAATATTGCTTATTGCTCCAATTGTGGGTTGTCTGTCTGTTGTAAGATGAATAGACACACTTGTGGCACTTTTTTTTTTTCTTTCCATCGATGACCAATTTTTTTTTTTCCCAATGGCATCTTAGCTATTTCAATTTTAAAACCCTTGTTTACACTGAACTTTATCCATGCTCAGGCTAACAAATTAGATGAATATTCTGTGCAGGATGCATAATTTTGTCTGCTCTTTCATAATGTTTGGAGGAAATGTCCCATTAACAAACAATAAGAGAAAGATATTTGGATGAATAAGGAACAATAGAACAACTGTGGGAAATAATTTGGAAAGTTCTGTCATAGATGTAAGAGAGTATAAAACATGAGTATAAGGAATAGAATTAATTGGGAATTTTCACCTGCTATGCTTTTTTTCTTCTGAAAAACAGATCCAGGAGATCAAAGATCTGTGTGCATCAGTGACGCTGTTTTTGGTAGAAGAGTTTTAATGACCTAAATCAGCTAAACCCCAGTCTGTAGACTTCTAGTTGCTACTTCATATTCAGAATTTGATAGCAGCATCTTCTTGTCCATTTTTGCAGTGTTTGCAAAAATACACCCTGCCATAAAGCATAGTGTTCATCCACAGGTGCCAAAATTGAAAAGGAATTTGGGAAGGTGACTTCTGTGAATGAAGAGGTGTGAGGTCGATTTCATTAGGAATGAGTTTCAAAAATATGCACCTCCTTCTTTTAAGAGATTTATCAGAATAGCGCGAACAGTACAAATGACTAAATAAAGCTGTATTCAAGTATTTTGTTATATTAGGGTTATTATTATTATTATTATTATTATTGCCTGCCTGAATTCTGAGCCTTTTGCAGCCTTCAGGAAATAAAACCCAGTTAAGTTGATCTATATCATCAACTAACTTTGTATATATATATTAACTAAGTGTCATTTTAAAAGGGTATCATGAATGCAAATATGTTAATGGTTAGGAAAGTCTTTCTACCAGCTTACTTATTTTTGCTTGCTAGTGATACCTACAATAAACCATGGCTGAAGGAATGTCAAAAAAAAATAAACATTTTCTGATTTTTTTTTTGCATATTAGAATCTATTTGAACTGTGAGTAGAAATATCAGTTTAAGCCTGATAAAACATTTCAACCTTTACATTTTTGCACATAAAAGACAAACTTTTCATTGGTTGTTGTTTTTCTTGTAAATTAGGTGAGATCTAAGAATTAAAAATGTGGAATAAAACATAATCTAACAAACGAAACATTTCGTTTTGTAGTGCTATGTTTTGTGCAATTTAAAAAAAGTTGACTGTTCCATTTCACAGTGATCTTTCAAGTGACCTGATCTCTAGAGGAGTTCCATAATAACAAACTGAAAACAAAAGACACTCATATTACTTACCTGTTCAAGATAATTCTCAGGAAAATTTCTGAGAGAATTATGGGATCAAATCTGTGTTTAGCTAAATAGACTTTTCCAATAACATTTTCCAACATACAAAAATGAGAACATTCTGAAAAATATATATGTTTCAGCTGTAGCATTTTTCATTGATTTTTTATATAAAAGTTTACAATTTGAATAGAACAAAAGGTTCTTAAACACTGACACTTTTTGAATTTGATACAATGCATAAGATCATAAAACTATTCAGTGGGTGGAAATTTTGTTTTTCCAAAAGTAACCAACACACATCTCACTAATTAAAGTAACATTTTTATGAAAAAATATAAAATTAAATTTCAGGTAAGATTCCAATTTAAAGTGAAAATTTAAATCATCCTGATCTCACAGAATCACAGAATCACAAAATCGTCTAGGTTGGAAGAGACCTCCAAGATCACCAATCCAACCTCTGACTTAACACTAACAAGTCCTCCACTAAACCATATCACTAAATTCAACATCTAAACGTCTCCGAAAGACCTCCAGGGATGGTGACTCAACCACTTCCCTGGGCAGCCCATTCCAATGCCTAACAACCCTTTCTGTAAAGAAGTTCCCTAATATCCAACCTAAACCTCCCCTGGCGCAACTTTAGCCCATTCCCCCTCGTCCTGTCACCAGGCACGTGGGAGAATAGACCAACCCCTACCTCGCTACATCTCAGTGATGTTCTGGTCTAAAGTCATGATTTAGCTTGGAATGATTTGTAAAAACACCTTTTTTTGGAGAATGAGCCAAAGGTCATTGATGTTAATGCAAAGGCTTTCATTGGTTTCCAATGGAAAGACCAGCCTAGTGAAGCTATTCTGTCCATCAGTTCTGTCATTTCAACAAATTAGAAGAGATGAACTGCTTCTGGAGCTGGAGGCAAAGTGCATACAGCTATATTAATTTTGAAGAGTTCATATGCACTTTAAAATGACAATCAACCTTTTCTATATGGACCAGTAAGCAAAAGAGGGTTGGAACAGAAAACTGTATTCTTTAAATGTTCACGGTTTTCCCCCTGCAAAAGAGAAAGAAAAATATAAGGCTGTAAATTAAGCTTTATGTAATGCATTACTGTGTATTACTGAGCTTGTAGTTTAGTCATTATGATTCCAGAATGTTATTACATATCTTGGATCTCTGTGCTGAGTCCTGAATCAGGACATAGGCAGTGAAAACATAAAAGCCTGGTTTCCCACGCTCTGCATAAGCTATTGTTATAAAAACAATTAGTTGGCAAGACTAATATCTGGAATAAAATAAGTTGGACTCTTTGAACACCTGCAGAGATATGAAGAGAAAGAGATCTGTTGATTTTTTTGTTGCTGAAAAGTCCAATGGAACCTTTCTAGTGCTCACTGTTATCCTAATCATCTAAGAGGTCACCTAATCAGGGCATGAATTGCCTATCCACAGTGCACACCTTACATTTTAGTGTTTGTCAAAGAGAAAAAGAAAGATTTATCAATTCATATATATATATATATATATTTGCCTAAATAACTAGTAGGCAAGTATAGATTAATGCTATCAAATCTCGTATAACGTTATGTGATATAGCTGAGGTAGCTTAGAGCTTAACTGCAGCAGCTTCCAGCTCACTGCTAGCTAGCTAATGTGAATGTTATTTCATTGTATACACTTATTGAAGCAAAAATTTTTCATACTATCTCATCACGTTGTTATTAGCTTCTTTCCACCCTGTATTGCATGGCATCCCATTAGTCCATACACAGTTTCAAGTGATGCATGCTGTAATTATGTAATGCTGTATCATGCGTTATCACCTGGGGCACAAACAAACAGCAAAATCTTTCACTGAGGATGCAATTAGTGAGTAAAGCTAGCTGAGCACTTTCCACAGTGGTTTGCAGGTCTGATAAGAGTGCCACATAATAGCTACTTAGGCTAGTTGGCAGTGCATGATAGAGTTGCTTTGAGCAAAGGACTGTTTTGATTTTGTATGAGGAAGTTTCTTATATTATAATTGATAGCTATATTGTACAATTAAAAAGCTAAGCCTATGAAATATAGTAGCTAACAGACAAAAGGTCTCTCTCCTATTGGAAATACCTATGAAGTATATAGTAGAAGGAAACATTCAACATGGTGTCTGCTGATCCACAGCAGGACTCTTCTGCAATATATAAAAACAACATCTGCTTAGAGCGGGGGAACCATGTGCAGTTCACTAAGATATAAACCTCTAACCAGAATGTTCAAAGCTGTATTTAGCCACACAATTCCCCATTAATGTTAATAGGAAGTGTATGGTTTTCATACATCCCTTTGAAAATTATATCCCATGAACTACTTTGAAACAATATATTCCCACAAGCGTCAACTCAGAAACCAGTAAAGAATACTGCAATTGCCATAATTCTGAATCACTGCAGCTTAAGAAGGTGGATTTATTTCCCCCAAAATCCATGTGGCTCATGGTTTAGAAAAGAGCAGTGTTTTTTGAATTTATAAATAATGTCAATGGGATCTTAATTGTTTTAAAAACTATTTAAGAAGAATATATTTTTTCTGCACATCTGATGATAAGAACAATACTACTAGAAGAGGAATTCATTCTGTATTTTCATTTCTTAGAAGTAAAGAGATTTATTCATTTTAATTGTAAGTGGACAGTTTTTGATTTCAGCTTTATTTTCATGGTGTGAATGTATGAAGCCTGTTTATGAGTTCTAAGAAAAGATATGTCCTTCTCACTCTCTTGATTTTTTTCTTTCTTCCTCCATTATAAAATAAAAGAAAATTAAAAAACCTTACGTAGTGAGTAATCAAGAAAAATATATTGTGGTTTGGGTGAATAATTTGTTCACATTAACTGTGACTGTAGAATGGCTGAAAAATTAAATTTCAAGATTTATTTAAACATTAGGACTTACTGATATGGATTTAGAAGAACAAAAGGGACAATAAATGTTCTTGTTGCTTTCCTTGTGTTCCTGATCACCTATCAGGCAGGTAATCCTGCAACTTCAGAATCCCTCTCCTTACTGAGTTTGTATCCAGTCTAGTTCACTCAAGACAAAACTGTTGATGGTTGCATTCTAAAACATTACAATAGGAGATGAATGTTGTATTAAAACTGTTGTTGGCCTCTGCCCAGGGATAAATATCACTCATAGGAAGACAACCATAGAAACTGAATTTGAAGATTAATAAATTAAAAGCAGGAAAAAAAGTTAATTACTCATTTGATTTAATTGACTTAATTTCTCCAACTCTGCATAAAATATTACATAAGACTTAATGTGTGTAGTATCTGTAACCTATCCTTTTTTCATTGCCTTGTTCCTGGAGAATCTTGCAACAGCTTGGGTTCAATGCAAAAACAAATGAACACACGAACAAAACAAAACAAAACAAAACAAAAAAGCAAACAAACAAAACCCTTTATCTGTTCTCTGGGAAAACATTAGGGACGTAAAACTCCTATTCAACTGTTTTATTTTGGGGTTTGCTTCATGCTAGGGTGTATGTTTTAGGACAGGCAGGAATGAAAGTAAGACATTGAGTAGAGCTCCAAAGCTAAGAGCTTTGGATTTCCAGTTTCAGCTTGAAAATTTTTAGATCATTTCTGTTCTGGTCTGTCATTCTTTCTGCAAGCTTTATCAACGCGAGTAACTTATTTGCTGAAAATGCTCTGGGAAAGTCCTCCCAGATTTGCAGGTAGATTTTATTACAATGAGAAAAAGCTTTCTTTTTGGTGTCAGGAGGAAATACAAAAAGTGCTTGCCCATAACAGGGATCTTCAACATGATGACATCATTTGCAATTCCTCTTTCAAGATTTCACGTCTCTGAATGAATACAGTGAAAGAGCTCTGTTTTCTTTCTTTCACACACACAAAACACCATGAGTACATCTGTTTTGCCTGATAACTGACAGCTCATCAAAAAGAAAAGTGCACATTGCAGAGTTTTAATCCAAATGAAGTGAAAAATGTTGTCTAAAGAGAAAGACTTCCCCTGACCTTGTGCCTTCCGACTTTGTTATGTTTATCCACTCCCAATTTCAAATGGATAGAAAGAAAAATGTCATTTAGGTTCAGCACAAACTGGGAAAATCAGAGAGAAGAAGAATCAAAACCCAACGTCCTATCTGTGAAAGTGGAAAATATTTGAAGTCGTAAAGAAGTGCAATGATGGAAAAAAGAGGAGGTGGGCAGTCCACAGCAATGGGTCTATCACACACTTCGGAGTTTTTTGCTATCGAACACATGATAGTGAACTATGTTGCAAACCGGTTGATTGTGATAGGATGCCAAAGTGATACAACACAAGATGCTGAAGATATAAACAACAAGGATGTACTTGCAAGGTGGTTGCCAAGAAAGCATTTACCCTGCTATGCTATTATCATTATTGTTTAGTACATTTGTACTTGGATTTTCTTCAAAGGCTAATAAAAATTATAGCTGGAAAAGAAGGATACATCTGCATTCATGTGAATTCCTTTAATGGGAAATTGTCTGGTCTGTCTTCTGCATAAAATATTAGTCATATACTGCCTCTGGATAACAAAGTTGGTTTATTTGAGGCACTAAATTTCTATTTTGTGCAGCAGGGAGAAAATAAGGAAATCATGTTCAGGTTTTATAAATTCAGAAGAAATAATGTATTTTTTTTCTTTCTTTTAAAGTAGTTTGCTTGAAGCTTTTAGAAACTTTCCTCAGTAGAAGCCAAATTATCTAACCACTTTCATCATTGCAACTCCATTAACATTAATAGAACTGTTCTAAAAGCACATGTAAATAAGTGAAATCAGAATCAGGTCCACTAATTATACTTTAAGCTATTGGTACATTAAAATATGTGCTTGGGGAATTAGCCCAAGATAAAACAATCATCTCTATATGAGATTTTCCCTTCCCCAAAATTTGCACTGAGAATAAGAATACAAGACCAGGGAATAAGGAGGAAGAGCGGTGTTTCACATCTCTGTCCTCTTTGGGTGTTTGTTTGTTTTTCAGCTGAAAAGGTGACAGAGGAACTCTAGAAGATCATATAAGTACTATCAGGAAACTCTTCTTAATTCTCTCTCTCTCTCTTTTTTTTTTTTTTCCCCCTATGGTTCACTTTTCTCTTAGCATAACTTTAAATATATCTATAGTCAAGCATCAAGTTGTTGTAGTAATGCAGGCAATAAGAATATACTGAATGAGTTCAGAGTGGATACTTACAAAATGAACCAGAAAATATAAACTTATCAGTTTCCATTGTCACTTGAAATTGAAGTTTCTTCATATTTTGGGCTGTCTGATTTCTTTCTTGTGAAATGATCTTTTAGGTGTCTGTAAGAAAAAATCTACACAACATTTCAATTTATCCTCAAAAGATTAAATACTTATTATGGAAATGTTATGGGTACAGGATTTTAAGAGGGTGAAGCAATAAGGGTCTAGAAAATTGAAACGGGGTTCTGCAAAAGTTATTCTGAAAACAGAACAATTATAAAATAATGATCTATATCTACTGGTTTTAACTATCCTTTTATAGGACTTTTTCATAATGGCAATCAAGTTTTGGGACAGAATGCATATATTGTACAACATATGAAGCAATCTACATTCTGTCTTGTGTCAGATTTTCAAACCAGAGCGACTGAATCTTTTTATTTCTGTGTGCAGCAACAAGACAAAGGACAGAAAGAAAATGTGTTTTTCAATTAAATTCCACTGCCAAAGTTGTTAATTTATTTGCAAGTAATGGCTGATCATGTGATCAGCTGAGCCATAGTTAGCTCAGAGCTACCTCTCCACTGAGCCTTCACAGCTTATTAGTGGAGAGGACAGAAAAGTCAAAATAAGGTCTCAGTCAACCAAATAGATAAAAGATTAATATTAAAAACAAAACAAAACAAAGCAACAAAGCAACAAACAAATAACAACAACAAATGGGGAAGAATCTAAAAATACCGCTGGAGTAGTGGGAGAAATATATAGCTTCCATAACACTATCCAGTTTGTGAATATAGAATGGATTCTACTATATCCCTGGACATACAGTTAACAGATAAGCTGTGGTTACATCAGGAATACGATTCAGTGTAACCAGACTGAGTGAAAGCATCATCCACCAGATTCTAGCAGGGCATCAGTAACACCATGGGATCAAGCAGTGCCTGAGTGTGAATTCTTGGTTCGGTTGGGAACAACAGTACAAGAGAACAGTGAGATCAGTGTTAGACTAGACAGTCCAAAGTTTGTTGATGTTAATTAGAGCTTTTCTGCTGATTTAGCCTGACATTGGACACCAGCTCACCATTTAATTTTATGAGAACCAAGTCCTATGAACAGACTTTAGTACATAAAATAGCAATAGTCTTCCCGTCTTTCTAAGAAACAGAAAAAGTATATACTTCCATTGATAAATAACAGATGATGCAAACATTTCAATATAGCAGAATACATTTTTTTTCCTTTTTCTATTTACCAACTACAAGCAAGGTAAATGTGATTTAAAAATTACAAACTGAGCTGAAGAAAGTATATTTGGATTCAGAGTAAAAACAAAATATCATAAATTTTTACTAACACAGAGGATTTCCCTATTGCGAAGACACCAAATACGATAAAATTTTTGAAATAATTGATGATGCAGAAAATTAGTAGTGTCTGTCTATGAGGTCAGTTACAGTTGCAGAAACACTACAATGAAAAGAGCAGGGCATTAGCTTATGATACATTGGTATGGCTTATGATGTTCAGAAACAAACGTAACATTTTTATGATCCATTCCACACAATAGATTCTATATCTACCAGTAAATTAGGAAGTGCCAGGACACTGGTACTGGAGATGGAATTCAATTGCCTATATTATTAAGCTATTATTAAATACTCTTTGTCTTAGTTTTTGCCTGGACTAACTAGTGTTGTCCCTAAAAATCCCAGAGGTTTGGAAGTTGTCATACATGTTGATTTACAATAATTTGTGGTCCCACATGTCCCTCTATGTGGTATGAAAGGGGTTATGAAGCCTATTTCAATATACAGTCATACAAGAATACTTGACAATCTATTGCAAAATGAGTTTGAAGAATGTCAGAAATAGCAGTGTTTTGGCTAGGCAGACAGTGTCTTCAGCTTCAGCCAGCAAGTGAGAAAAACTAATACCTACCAATCATGTCTTGCTTTACTTTAAAAAATTTGTCTGCTATGAATTAGGGGTATCTGACCGTAATTACTAACGTTTTTAAAAACTGGGCTCTCTTAGGTACACAAGTCCCAGAGAATTAACCAATCTGTCTTTAATATAATTTGATCATTATCCAGGTTTCCTATACTATAAAGATAATATTTTTACAACATTATTCAGGGTCATATTGCTGATATAACTTATTAGTTTGACAGACTGTTATATAAAATAGAGTGAATCTAATTCTGCCTAGAACTCTCAGCATTTTTTGTGTCTGACAGCAGGAAGCATTTGTCACTAACTAACCATTATGAAGAGAAGGATAAACTGAGGCTGATAGGGGTTAGACAGCAGATCAACAGCAGAACCTGGAGAATACTCTGGAGCTATATGTCTACTAGCAAATTAAAAAAAAAAAAAAAAGTCTAAGGACCTGTCACTGAGGTCAGCTGGCATCGCTCATGTATATAATCTCATCTTTTATACCCTACAAACAAGCCCCATTTACACTGTCTATTGGGAATGGTCACTGGACTGTGCTAAACCCTGGATTGTGTCCAGGCATTGCTTTGGAGAGTGCTAGCTGGCCGGAATATGCTGTGGCCCACGCTGGTGACAACAATCTGTTGACTGTGGGACAGTAATCAGATCCATGCCTTAGAGTGGTTTGGTTTACTGTCACAGGAAGAAAGAGACTGGTTGTCTGGCCATTCTGACAATGAGAATGCTCAACTTCATCTGAGTACTAAAGAGATCTAAGTAACAAAGTGTGCCTGAGTAGTTTATTGCACAGGAATCAGTATATTATTTTAGGTATGCCAGCATTTTTAGGAATGTTAAAATGTCTGACCCATGAAAAAGCATTTGAGAAAATTCATATATTCTCTGCTATCCTAAGTCTTCACAATAATTTATTTTTCTAAGAAACTGTAAATATATCTGCCAATCACAACATGTTGAGATAGAGAACTATGGAGAGCAGCTGGCATTTCATAAACTGATGTGGAGGTCAGGAGTAATGTCTTTCTGCATTGAGACTGCCTATGATTTCTTCGTTAAGGAATAAAAACTGAAGTATATCTTCTTCGATGGACAATGCTATAGAAATGGCTCTGTAGTTATTCAGGTTGTGTTCTCTTTTTCTTTGACTTAAATCAGATGTTTTCATGTACCTTATTGTGTGATGTAAAGTTGAAAGAAACCTAGTTTTATTTCAAAAAGTGTTTCTTGAAGCAGAAATTAACATTTTAAAAGCTGTCAGGTATGTCTACAAAATGATTTATATCCCCAGGTAATGTGGCCTTTGGAAGCACAGTGTATATGTGTATTTGGGACATTCAGAGTATTTTTTAAACACTGTACTTTGAACTGCTTAATCATTTTTCATTGTTAACAGGAATTATGTGGTTAACTCCCCTCAGAACATACCGCACTAAACATTTGTCTCCAAACCCTTCAAAGATGATAAACCATATTTTAACATTGCATGAACAATTTAATCTTTTATTTTGAAGCAGCATGTGCATATGGCTAATAGAAAAAGAAGAGCAAGCAAATTAATCCCCCAAAATATATTTATATATGACCTTTGCAGTAAGAATCCTCAAAATTTTGACCATTAAATTTGGGTTATTTCTGAAAAACTGAAATGACAAGCAAGGTTCTTTGGCAAAGGATCTGAAGTGAGAGTAAGAAAGCTGAGGGCTTTGCAGTCAATACACCATCGGCCTTTTTTATCTGTACCACATTGTCCACTGAAGGAGGCCATTGGTTTCACTTTGATTAAAAGCAGATGCTTAAGACAGATGTTTGGAGTTCAAAAGAATAGAGTGCACGCTTATGAAATGCTTCCCTGCAAGGCGCTCGGGGCTATGAAAACAGGTACAGAGTGTCCTCAGGTTCAAATTTCAAATATTCTAGGTAGAGGGGAAAAAAAAGGAGCATACACCTCATACCCTGCAGGCAGTTTTCTGGTTTTTGAGACTGCCTGTACAGTACAGTCTGATTATACTTGAGCTTTGTCTGGTAACTTTCAGGAAAAAAAAAAAAAAAAAAAAAAAGTCTGTTCTGTATTATTACTTCTGTAACTCGTACCTCCCCATGTCCCCATGGTGGTTTTAGGAGGAGGTGGGATGGCAGAATGCCAAACTGCTGCTGCCATGGGGGAGAAGGGGTGCTGTAATCTGAGGACATCAGTCCCAGCTGTGTTTTTGTTATTGTGTGACACCTTCTGATTTTTTTAAGTAACCTCTTACCTATACGAAAAAGCTCACTACTATATTATTGAGGCGTGTATAAGATAGTTAAGTTGCAAAAAAAGGTGAAAGAAGCTTCAGTATTAGGGCTCCCAAGGCATCTCCAAGCCTGGGGCCCCTTCCCACCTTCCCAGGACCCCACATCAAGGCTGCTGCAGGGCTGGGTCCAGCTCCCCTCAGCTCTGCCTGCCCTGCCTGGCCATGGGCCCCCCTGAGCCAGGCCTACCTGTGGGCCCAGATGCTGGCCTGACATCAGCCTGTCCCGGTCTCAGGGAGGTGCTGGGGCTGCCATGGTGCCCCTGGCTGTCCTGCTCCTGGCTGGGGCATGGGAGCCCTGCCTTGCCCTGCCTGGGATGCCTCCACTTCAATTCCTGGGCCCAAGGAAAACACCAGTGCCAGCGTGAGGGCAGTGACTGCACCTTTGGTAGGAATTTAAGTGGCTACCAGGCAGAGTCTGGCCAATTCCATAATACTGAACTCTGTCGGATGTGGAAAGCAGCATGGGCACATACAAAATGCTCCCTGGGGAGGGGTCTTTGTTTCACTCTAACTTGCAGACCTTCCCTGGTAAGGGTGGCTGTGGGCTTCCAGCTGCACATGCATCACCGCTTTCAAAGACGGCATCTTTTATCAGGCTTGAAGCTTTGGAGTTGTTTTTCAGATCTCGTGGGCTTTAAAAGTAAATGACAGTTGCATTCCTGGATAGATTCCCTACTGGATGAGCACTATGTTTGCTATAAACATGAACATTTGAAATGCTCCAAAGTCTTTGTAAGCAAACTTGTCTGGCATTATATCCTTGACAATGCGTGTGTTTTCCATTTGCAAATAAATTTCTGAGTGTCCCACAGGGGTTATAAAGGATTCAGAGGAACAAATATTTCTTTTCCTACATTATTTTACCTCATTTTAGGACAAACAATTGTATAATGTGAGTGACTTTAGCTGTTTCTATAAATATAATTATATTGTACTTTATAAAACCTTTTATCCTTTTTGGGAACAGTGTAATCTGTTATTTGTTATATTGAAAACATGTGAAAAGGGTCCTCCATGGACAAGCTGAACTGGAAGTGCTTTTTGTTACCCAGCATGGTCTAAATGCAAGGAACAGGAGAAAACCTGAAGGCACAAGGAAAGGACCCAGCAAGCTACATATTCTCAGTATTTTTCCAGTGACACTGCAGAAGCTCAGAAAGTTCTTGTAGGAGCATAGTGCTTGTACTAGGTTGGACAGCCAGGATGAATTTTAGAAGGGATTCTTTACACTTCATCTTGATACATTCTCTTATTTCTTTCTGTGAGTCTGTAGACCTTTACCTGCACCCTTTATAATTCTGACTTGTGTCACTAGAAACTAATTTAGGGAGAAGGTACAGAAAGCAGACCAAGGATTACAAATTTAGGACCACTATCAGCAAGAATAACAGGAAAGATAAGACACCTCTGAATGAGACACAGAAGGTGCATCCAAAGGTCAGAGAGAAAATCAGGGGAGAATGGAAACCCAGAAGCCAATGGATGGCATGGTTTCAGGTACACCAGAGAAGAAGCTAAGAGATATTGGCCTCAAAAACTGGCATGGATAGGGGTCACTAGAATGACTTCAAGAAATGTGTCAGAGGACAGTTCTGAATGAGAGACTGGTTAGGTGATTTAGCTTACCAGAGAAATACACTTGTATCCAGGGAACAAAGAGATATGATACTGAAAATGAAGATACAAAAGGTCTATATGGCTTGGCCTGATGGTTTCATGGGGAAGTTGCATAAGGGGACAAGGAAGTGACACAACTATTTCCTAAGAAATAATTTAGGTACTCATATAGGCAAAATTTACACTATCCTATTTCCATCCTATTCTATGATTGTGTTAATTATTCTAATTTAAAATTTCTACTCCAATAAAGATCCATACCCCATTTTGCCCATAAAAGTACTTTCAAAACACACAAGTTGTCAAAGTGAGCTTATCTGCTATGCTCCTCAACAGTTTTCCTCTTTCTGAGTTTTTTTTATTGACTTTGACACAGATGCTAGACCTTGAAAGTCTTACAAAACTGATCTATGTAAGCAGCGGGCAAAAAGCAACAGGCAGAAAAACTTATGAGCAATAGACTTGAGTTAGTTTCTCCCTTTGGTTTCTTGAATTTATTACCCAATTTAATCCTAAAAGCAATTTGATCAAACCTGCAACATATGTGTACTCAAAGGCTGACAGAAGAGAGATGTTGATAAAACATTCAACCCAAAACTGCAAGCCTTGCACAACAACATTTATCTGACTCAGGGGCATGTGATGACAACCTGGTGGAGATTCAGCTCAGACAAGACAAAGGCAGGAAGAGAAGTAGAGAGAAATTGATGGTAGAGATAGAGGAAGTAGCCTCAGCCCCTCAGCTGACTGAGCAAACACATTCATAACTAAAATTGTTCACAACTTGGAGGAATACCAAGGTGCTTGCTGTTTGATGATAATTCACACTAGCAGCTCAACCAGGTATTATTAATGCTGTTGACTGACAAGTTGACTTTTCATTTTCAGTACAGAGTTTGCTACTGGTCTTTGGAAAACCATCATGTCAAGATCAGATTATTGCAATATATTAATTACAAGGCTACCCTATGAAACATTTGGAGTTGGTGTTTGCAAAAAAGTAATAATTTATGTACAGGAACAGTGTCTTGCTGGAAGATGTTTTGCAAGTGGTATCTAGATGGATTTTTCAGCCAAATACCATGTTTTCTGCAAAAGACTCATCAGATATCTCTCTTAAAAATAACTTATGTGATGATAATTAAAAATGATAAGGATACATGAATACAGTTGAATGAGACATTTTGCCAGTAGCTTCTCTGTGAAAGAAAATTTCCTTCAACTTTATTACCCACAGAAATCCAGTAGAGTATTTTTTAATTTAAAAAATGGAAACAGCATAGGGATGAGGAACCACAGATTATAAAAAAAAATAAAAAAAGTTAGCAAACGGGGAAGAAGGCCAAGTGTTCACAGAAGCAATAAAGTATCTTTCAAAGACGTTCTATCAGGAGCTCAAGCTGAATGTGTAATTCATATTAAAAAGGACTTAAAAAATAATGAAAAAAAAAAGTTAAACAGCAGAGAAAAAGTGGCTTTGAATTTTTTTTTTCAAAATATCAATTATATTAAAACTTAACAGAAAATACAAAATATAACCTTTAGCAAATCAAATGCAAACCAATAATAATGCAGACCAACACTCTTATAATCAACTTGTTAAAGGCATAAAATTATTAATTAGAAGAGATTAATTAGGAAGCAAATATACCAGAAACTAGGAGTCTAGTTGTGTCTCCAGGGTTAATAGGCAGTCAAGATATAAAAAGTTCACTCAGAAAAGGCAAGAGTTTAAGAGCAGAGATAAATGAATTATTTGCATCCCTGCTGAGTGTGAAGGAGCATAAGGAAGCTCCCATCCTGGAACAGTAATTTGTGGGGGATGAGTCAGAGGAGTTATCTCAAGGAGAAGCAACAGCAGAAAAAGCTTAGAATACTGTTCATTAAATGAAAAGTAATGGGTCACAAGGCCAAGATAACAGTCATTCAAGATCTTTAAAGGAAATGAAATGCTAAGCTATTAAATGGTCTATCAATTAAATCATCCTTCATACAGAATAGAAAATGATTATTTTATTTTTTTTTAAACAGGGACTCATGTAGGTTATAGCCTAATAGCCCTAATTTCCATACTTCCAAAATTGAAAAAATCTGTCATAACTGTAGACTTAGTAGGCATGTAGCTAAACTAGCACAACGGGAAAGAGCCAACATGTTATTTATAAGGGGACATCATGCTTCAAAAGCTGCTTGTGTTCTCTGAGGAAGCAAACAAACATATATACATGAGATTTGATTAATACAGTAGACTGTTTTTAAGAAGACTCATAGGCAATTCCTCATCAAAGACTATTAGAGAAATAGACTATCACAGGTTAAGAAAAAGCTCCTCATGGTAATTTAAGAGATAAGCAGAAATAAGATGTTATTTAAATACGGAAAACAAAGAATAAGGTATAAGCAGATTTCCCCAACTGAATGAAGTAAAACTGCCATCTGAAAAGGCAGATAAAATTAATTAACATAAACTGTGTACATCCTGTACGGTGCATGCACCATAACATGTTCTCAGTTAGCTATTACCACTCAAAAAACAAACAAAAAAACAAACAACAACAACAACAAAAGAGATTTTTTTTTTCTGTGAGTAATTGAGAGTTACTTCCTGATCAAAAGAAATCAAAGGCCACCTGGACCCTAAAAGAAAAATGGAACATTACAAATTAGAAAATTACAATATGTTACAGCATAAGTCTGGTGTGTTCACTTTCTGAATAACACATGGACATGAAGTTGGTTTCCTTGTCTTAAAATTTATAGTAGAAAAGATAGAGCAAAAATCAACAGGAATAAGTGTGTCATAACTGGAATAACAGTGAAGAATGGCTATCATAGAAGTAGGCTACAAAAACTAGGACTTTCCAGTATGGTAAAAGGAGGAGAGGGATTTGAAGACAAACTTTGAATAATGAATGAGAGAATGTGAGTAGGAAGTCATTAGTTATTGCTTCTTACAGTGGAAGAACTAGGAGGGATTAAAAGAGAAATAAAGAGGTCTTTACATTGACCATAACTACAGGTTGCTAAGGATGCCAAGACACACAGGTTCAAAAAGTGATAAAAAATTAGTAGTTACTCCAAGCCTATTAAGGTTTATTTATAGAAGAATGCTATTGTGAACTCCTGAAGTCTCTACATCACAGGTTTCCTGAATCTGGGAAGATATACCGGGAAAAGTACCCTGAAATGCTTCTGCCTTTAGTAAGCTTCCTTCCAGCATTTAGCACTGATCATTATCAGAGGTGTAGTAGTGGGATCCTTGCACCCAAGACCCAAACAAAATATATTATTATACACCCCAGTGGGATAACTTGCTCCTCTTGATTGTCTGATAGCCCGTTTACACAGATTGTCATTTCCATCCTAATCACTAAGGAATTAAGAAAAAAAATTGCTTCTCATTTCAGAACCTTCAATTTAAAAATGAAAACTCATTTGGTCTTATACATTGTTAGACTTTATACTGTAAATCATTCTTAAATAGTTCTTTTTTATTTCTCTATAGTTTATTCAAATAAAAAATAATAAAAACTAACCATTTGCTCAGCTAACATTGTTAGGTATTTTCTTGACATTTCTGTAGCAATAGTCATAATTATGGAAAAGCCATAGTTTTGACAGAAGGGATCTAAGATGTAAGCAGAAGGTATGGTTTAAATGAGCTAGCAAATGTGGTTTGAAGTGGGCTAATAGAATATCATATTTTATGCCCATGGCTTTTTACTTCTGAAGGAAAAGGTCGCCCATGAAGTAGAGTTGAATACTGTGGTCCTGAACCCTTACTGCTGTTACTGGTTGAAGCAACATAGTGACAAGTCAGTGAAAATCACCAGCTCCCACTCCATAGTCTGAATTTTGGAGACGTGGCACCAATAGGCAAAGCCTGATGAAAAAGCATATGAAAATGGCATTAAGCAAGCTTTTTATCCTCTAATCCTAGACTATTACAGCATAAGAATGATCTGTGATCTAAGACGGTGCAGTCAGAAAATATTCCAACACACTGGTTCTTTCACCTTCTGAAATTGCTTCAAGTACTTAAATTGCCAAAACTTTTCTCATACCATCACTGTGACTGTAAAGTAGGCTGGTGAGAAAGTCTGCCCAGGACAGCAATAAGAGAAGGCTAAAAGTGTGAAGAGTGCTTTTGCCAACAACAGATACTCATGGAATTATGAGAATAAGCATCAGGATTTCCTCAAATGTCAGCTGTCATTTATTTAGGGCTCTGCACATATAAGGTAACTCCAGATATAAATTTTAAAGTAAGATTTCTCTGAGATTACAAAAGATTATTTGCATATTCTTGCATTTTATTAGCTGTAAAGGCTCATCCAGAAAAAGGCTGCACCTGTCAAAATGAAATCTTTTTATTTTATCCTTACTAAAAGGCTAAAAGGCTAAAAGCTTAAAAATTGTGGGTTAAAATGTGAGCAAGTGGATTGTGCCTTAATTTATTGCTTTTAATATCCTGTGGGGTAAATATGTTACCAAGTCCCTGTGGCTATGTTTGTTATTTAACACTTCACCTTGCAACCTCGATGAGGTTTGTGAAGCAGCAGACTTGAGATCATATTGTCTGTGGGCTTTGCCTTGTTCACAGTGGGAGCAAGCACCATCCTTATGACAGCAACTCTGTCTTCTCTGGTGTGTGTTAATTACATTTCCTCTTGATCACTGGGTGGGAAGAATCCGTGTGTTTATAATTGTTTTCTTACTTGGTCTGGCCTATCAGCACATTCTTGATGAATTAAGCTGTTGGCTACAGAAAGAAAAGGCTAAAAAAGCATGAGCTATGAAAACAGAACAAACTCACTTCGTTGCAGCTTCATGTAGACTGTGAGCTTAGGGGAAATGGACACTGACTTACATTCTCACTTAAAGTTACCCCAGCTTTTTTGCATCCATATATGAAGGTGATGCCATGGGCCTCTAGGTCTTCTGAGTATTTGCTTGAGGATTGAGCCTGTCTGTCTTGACCAGTAATTCCACTTGACACAGATCTCAGTCTAAGATAAGGTGGCATTTCTAAAAATTATACTGAAAGGACATTCTTCATGAATGTTTCATTTTCTGAGAGAAAAGATGGCATATGTTTTGTTTTGTTTTGTTTTTCTAATAACAGCTTTTGCCAGTTAATAACAACCAAAATGTATTTACAGCTTTGTTTACTATCCTTCAAGCTGTTTCCAGGCCTTTTCTTGATAAGTTCTTTGAGTTCCCCTGACCCCATCTTGTGCTCAAAGTTTTTGTACTTATTGTGCCCAGCTTCATTCCTTTGTCCTTGGCTCTACAAGTCACCCAACGCTCTCTGGCAGAGAGGCCTAATTTACATTATGTTGTGGAAAATAGGATCAGATATTTGGAATAAAGAAGGTCATGAACTGCAGAAAACAGGCTGTTCAAACTGAGTAGGAAGTGACACAGTCAAGGATAGATGGGTTTTACACTAATTTGGGCAACACAAAGTTCACTCTCTTAAAGACAGATGAAATAGGTGAGCTTAGCCATTTCTTACCAGCTGGTGTAACAATGAGCAGAAGTTGTGGCTGTTGCCACCTAACAAGCCTGCTAGCCGCCTGGCACCACAACAATGTCAATGGTCTGTTGATGAAGAACCACAACTCCAATGTGGTCCAAGTGTCATTTGGACTGGACTGCTCTGGAATGCTCTGCCAATTACAGCTTGAAGTCTGGAGGCTCGGCACAGTGCATCCTCTCTGTCCATGTACTGTTGGGATCAGTAAAGCTCATTTGTTCAGATTGCTTATCCTTTCTGTTTGAAAACAGGAGAAAATGGAAGGAGACAAAGAGATGGGAGGTGTTACAGAATGACTGTACAGGCAGCTCTCAAGATGTAGTTTTCAGTCAGTGGTCTCTAGGCCAGGAAGACTTACAGTAAGGATATAAATATCGGGAGTGTTGCCAACAGTCTTGTGTTTGTTATTCCAAAATCTGTAGTGCTAGACTTGATTTTGTCTACAGTCAAGAAGGTGTCATACTCTCATGACAAGTTACCTTAGGTGGCTCCCTTTCCTCTTGTTCACTGACTGTACAAGGAGGAAACTTGGTTTTAGAAGCACCTGAATAGCCAGTAATCTTTTCTCTCTTTTTCTTTCTTCTTTCTTGAACTATATAATGGGTTATCAGCAATACTTTGGTATGTCTAAAAAAATCTTTCAGCCTCTGACTAAACATCCACACCTCAAGATTACTATTTTTTGTTTTATTATAAAACAGATATGTTAATCAGCCTTGACAAAACAATATTTAGATAAGAACAAAGTTAAACAAAACTGAGGATTGTTTTTGTTTGTTTTTGTTTTTGTTTACAGATTGGATAGGTTTGTTGTTTGTGGGTAATCTTAATATTACAGTGCCAGTCTATATTTTAGCTGTTCATCAAGGGGACATAAAAACACAGGAACTTACAGAGCATATGAAACCAGTGGTCCTTCGAGTCCACTCTTCCCTTGAAAACAACTGCTTTAGAAATCAAGTAAATTGTAAAGATTCATGTACAGGACTGCAGTAGAAGTCTTGCTTACCCTGTCAGTCCGGATAAATACATTTTCACCTTCCATTTCAGTGATTTTGACTACTTAACTTACCACTTTCAAGAATGATGTAGAATAATAATTTCCAACAACCAAAAGACAAGCAAACAAACACACAAACAAAACAAAATATAACTCCTCCACGCTTCTGTCCTGAAAGAGACTGATCAGAGACTTGTGTCCAGAGAACACGTAATGTAAAATGGGGGCTAGCAGTTCAGCACATAACACAGCACTGTGAGAAATAGAGAGAAACTCAGGTCTAAATAAAAGCATCTAGAGCCATTTTTGAGGCCTTATGTTACTTGACAGAGATATGACACAGGAGCTAATTGGAGACCTATATATTTTTGAAACATCTTTTGGAGACTAAGCAGGACATCCTGGGGCACCAACGAAATGTCTTTTGTTAACTACACTTAGGTAGCTGTATGTCTCTTTTATTGTCAGAGGCACATTACTGGCTGAGATAAGTTAGTGTGCTTGTTCTTATACTAAATATCATTTGGATTAGGCATCAATGACTCCACACCTCATTCCAGCACAAATATGCTTTTGTTCTTGTAAACTAGCTATAGTTTTGGCACTACAAGGGCATTCAGTCCCCTCTCTAGCACAGAGCTTAAGCATTTGCTTAATCATAAACACAAAGTGTTACGAACATGTAAATCTCAGGTTTACAGACTGTAATTAAGCCTGATTTTAAGAAACTGCTTAAGTGCTCTGCTGAATTATTATGATAATGTCTTTGATTTTACACGTTCAAGTCTACTATCTGCAAAAAATGATCTTTTTTAGACTCGTAGACACATATTTCCTACATTTCAGTTTTATACATGAGTCTCTAGAGATTATAATTTAGTTATGAGAAAATATTCCAAGAGAAGATTATAGTCAATGTAAATTTTTATGCTGAGAGCTTTAAACATTTGTGTTTTCAACGGAAAAACAGTGAAACCCAGTAGTTATGCCTTGATCTTGGGTTTTGAGGTCAATCCTGGTCACAAGCAATCTTTTAGTGGTCTTGGGGTCAAATGAAGGTCAGTTTAACATTCCTGTCAAATTGAACCTCACAAAAACAAAACTTTCAGAGGGAAGGGTGTAAATCCACAAAAAATGAAACCAAGGAAAATGTTTGCAATAACCTTTGCAGGAGTGAAACTGTCCAGCTTTGGGAACAGTTCTGCATATTTTGCTATCATCACAGCAAGTCAGCAGAAAAATAAATGGCTGAAGTACTGATTTTCATGTACTTTTTGTACAGAGTTATAGATTTACATGTTTTTAAAGGTTCATCCTATTTTATTGACAGCAGGCTAAATCATTTTGGAGCTAAAGAAACTATTTTTCAGTTGTTCTAGAGGGTTTTATCTTTGAGAATGCCCCTTGAACTAAACATCTGACAATTTTCTCATTGTGAAGGTAACGTTCCCATTATCAAATGAACATATACTTGAGTCAACAAAAGAACAAACAAGGAGGAGTTTGGAAAGTGTGAAAACTGAGAGTAGCTAATGGAATCCACTGGGCAAAAGGACCAGTCTTCCTGAGAGGACTGTTTATCATTTGGCTTTGGATTAAACAGATGCCCCAGGAAGTGTTTTTGCAATGAAGTATGAAGTTCATGTTACTCCATCATATTTGTATATCAGGATAATGACCATCCGCGTTTGAATTTATGTAAATTAACCTGGTCTGACCTTACTGTCTTGCAAATAAAGTCACTTTCAGCAGGTATATAATAAAGCAAAGCAACTTTATTGCTCTCTACAAGTACCTGAAAGGAAGTTGTTGGGAGCTGGGGGTCGGCCTCTTCTCGCAGATAACTAGTGATAGGACTAGAGGGAATGGCCTCAAGTTGCACCAGGGGATGTTTAGGTTGGAAATTAGGAGACATTTCTTCTCAGAAGAGTAGTCAGGTATTGGAATGGGTTGCCCAGGGAGGTGGTGGAGTCACCACACTTGAGGGTGTTTAAGAAAAGGTTGGATCTGGCACTTAGAAACATGGTTTAGTGGGTGACATTGGCCAGATGTCTTGAAGATCTTTTCTAACTTTAATGATTCTATGATTCTTTTTTTCATCTTTACTTAAACAAACCTTGTCAGGAAAGGATTGATAGCAAATAACATGCATATGTGTGAATGCTTAAAAGTTAATGGAAAATGAATTTAAGAATCCCTCTGTAACACTACTAATGCAATGGAGAATTTAAGAGCAAAATTTTAATTTTAAAGACATGCATCCAATGCTTGTATGAACTGATTTATATGACATAATTGTATCCATATATATGTATAGGGGAAACAATCTACAACATATGTAGATACACAAACTATGATTTTATTTTTATGTGTTTAAATACATGGTCACAGTATTGCATCCAATTTTTCCATTTGCAAACTCCAGAAAAATACAGAACAAAGCAAACTGTGGTGTTTGATTGCATATATCAATAATCATTCTATATGTCATAAGATATCCAAACAGCTCATTATTTAAAATCTAAATATCCACAGTGGCTGGAAAGGCATTCATTCTTACTGAGAGCTAAGCCCCAACAATTTCAAAAGTCAAGCATTTCCTAAGTAATATGAGTACCTCACAAAGCATTTAAAACATATCTTAATACCATATTTTCATTTTGGAATAATTAAAAGCGGTCAAATTGGCACTTACCAAATTTATGCCGCAAAAAACGTCTCTCTTTACATACAGAGAAGTATGAAAAATGTCAATCTCAGGAATAACTTTTGGGGGCAGAAATAACTTAAGTACAACAAGAATGAGAGGATCAGACCATAGTCCCAGCTTTATGTTAAAACAAGCAGACAAAACACACTATTGAACAAATTTGAGGACCATGGATGTATTATGGAGTGCACGTGATGTAAGTGTATTAATTATTCCAGAAGCTTTGGAGAATAAACTATAAATAAAATAAATATAATAATATTATAATATTATTAATAATATTAATAATGATATTATTATTTATAATTAATATTATAATATATTATAATTATAATATTATATTAATATCATTAATAATATTAATAATTATAATATTATTTATAAATAAATAAAATATGCTATGAAATTTTACCTAAGGTCCCAAGTCTCATCCTTTTCAATCATTTTTCACACCTTCTGTGACTCTGATATCATGGTAGCAGCTGATATTATCCTGAATACAGTAGGTAAGAGGAAGTATACTATTCATGAAAGAAAAATTCTGAGCTCAGCTCTGCAAAAGATTAAAGTTTGAGTTCAACAAGGATTTTTATACAATGATAAAGACTTACCCATGAATACTTAAATTGTTGGATGAGAGCCTGTGTTCTTAGTTCTTAACATTAAGATTTCCCTGTGACTTTGAGATGTATACAAGGTTATTCACAGAGTCTGTGCTTGTTATTATTATTTTTTACTCTAATGGTACCTCAATGGCTTTGCAAAACTTAAAGGAAACTCTCCTAGATGAACATGATTATTTACAGCCTGGTGACATTCTTAATACTGTTTTTGTCTCTGAAAATTTAACATTGCCCATGGCAAGCTGGTAATTATATTTATTACTTTACATATCAAAATAAGATTAACCATTCTTATGTTTGAATTGTGAAGGGTTTCTCCTCCCTCTTTGTCCTTGTTATGTTCTTGGCAAGAAAAAAACAAGACAAACCAAAAACAACAACAACCACCCCCTTTGACCTTCTAGAACTTTTAAATCTCTCATAAAACTTACTTGCTAGATTATTGTATCTTAAGCTTTCAAGTACCTTTTATTTAAAAATAATAATTAAAAAAAAAAAAAGAGAGAGAGAGATTCTGTTTACCTTAAACACTGCTGACAAATTCTTCCTTTTCTACCTCATTTTACCCCAACTAAGTTATGCTGTAGAATATGTCTGCCTTATAAAGGAATATGTATTAAGTCAGATTACATTCAGTACAACTCCTTAACCACAGAAGAACTACATAGAATGATATGGCATCTTTTACTAACAAAAACTTTACCTGCATTCTATGCAAAATATCTAGGTTAAGTTTTTTCCCCTACTAGGGAGCTCAAAAGTGATGGGATCAAAGTCATGAACCTAACTGAGAAAACAGAATCCAACATAAAAGCCTCAGAAAGACTAATTAAAACTTCCATGCTCTCCTAGAGTGAGCAAGGACATGACCCAAATGCTGCTAAAGCATGTGGGATTTTTTTTCTATGATATGAATGCTGGCTAGATCACGTCTAAATCTAAGCTCTACAGAACATATAATTTTCCAGGCACTAATTCTGTACTGTATGTCCAAATAGTAATGATAAGCTATCAGTTATATGAAATGGATTGTTCCATCCTTACATTTGCAAAAGCCTAACAAAAATTTAAATTTATGAGTGTGGTGCTTTTTTTTTTTTTTTTTAATACTTTTCAGGAGTTTAAAATTGGACATCTATGAAGTTTTCAAAGCAGGAACACACACGCACAACAATCATAAACAGTAGTATCATCATGAAAATATCTCCCATTTAAAATCTCTAAAACCCATTTTTAGGCTCAGAACCTGTTCTGAAATATGCAAACCACAATTTGTGTTATCTTTTTTTTTCTTTTTCTTTTCTTTTCTTTTTTTTTTTTTTAATTGCATGCATATCTGCAAGGGTAGAAGCTGTATTGTAACTATATTGTCTTAACATAGAAATTGGGAACAGATGATGTAGAACAACATAAATCATACTTAATGTAGACATAATAAACATATTTGGTCCAAATATCTTTTTATGTTTAGAGTCTCAATTTCCAAATGGCGGAACCTTCTAGAGCCTGCTAGATCTTCTAATGTCCCCAAAATTTTTATATCTTTATATGTGTGTGTGTTTGTCTGTGTGTATAAGGATTAAAATATGTCCTGTCATATGCATAAACAAAGAATTGTTTTTGACATCCTCAGACGTGTTACTTTGTAAACGGTTGTCACCATAAGATGATAGGGGTTAATAATAATTTTTCTTTTCACCTTGGCATCAACAAAAGTTGGATTTTTCTCACAGTGTATTTCTTTGGATGGTTTAAGAGGATGTTGTTTCATTGAAAAGCCTTTCTGCTAAGTAGATATGAGAAAAATGTAAGTGCTGCTGTTCAGCAGCACAATGGCTTTTGCCAGCTGTGCACTTGTGTACCCACAGAAGGAGCCTGGGAACACCCAGGAGATTGAAGTGGGCAGGACATGGAGGGTTTCTTTTCCAGTCAATTCTTTGTACTCCTGAATTTGGGCAGTGTCTAAGGGAGTAAAGAGCTGAAAGATTTTTATGTCTTCTTGAAGAACCAGAGGACTGGCACATCTACTTAATGTGAACAAAAGCAGTAACATGAACCCTGCTCTCTTCCCTACTCTTATGTTATTAGATTTTTAAATTATATTTTCGTTAAAAGTATGTCTACATCATAAATAACTGAGACTTAACCAAATCCAGCAATGGGCTAAACTGAAAATTAACAGTTTCAGGAAATATCCCATGAAAAATACACCACTCTCCAAAGTAAAATCTGCAGTCGAGGGAATGGTTGAAAATTTTCTTGGAGGTCTTCCGTGAAGAATTAGGAGTGTGTTGAGAGCACGGACCCTAAGTCATCTGATCCCTCTCATACCATAATCCCATACTGAAAACAATCTCAGGACCACATGATAGGATTTAGCATGAAGAAAAGCTCAAAGCTATTGAAAATCCTTGAGGAAGTTCCTAGAAACAGGTCAGTATCATTAAGAGGTTTTGAACTTTCAAGAAAGTTGTGGTACCAGATATTAAGGACCCTGTCATTCTTGGAATCTGCAAGTGATTAGCCAAGACCTGTGAACAAAACAATGAAAGTTTATTTTTGCATTTCATTTGTAATTTAGTTGCTTTGTTTTGGAAAAAAAAATAAAATTTCTCTTAAAATTAGTTAATAATGGAAAAACTATTGTTCTCAGCTTCTTACAGTGTGAAAGGGAGGAAGACGAATGAAATCCGCAGAATTAGGTAACAGTAGGAAGACAAAAGGAAATGGAAGACCTTGGTATCAGAGATGAACTGTTAAAGCCAGGAAAGTGGAGCAGTAAAGAAGACATGATACTTAGCTGGACTTCTGTCAATTGAGCTAGAGATGCCCAGAAATCTTCCAACAAATTATCGCGTCATTTTATGTGGAGACACATACGTAGTTTTGGTGAGGATGGGGTTTCTGTTCAGAGACAGATGTCTGAGAAGGTCTAATATACAGCTATAAAGGTGTTCACTGAGATATAACAAATGGAAGTCAAGATTTTAGTAGGGGTGGATTTGGAGCAAAGATTTAGCTCTCAGTCACTCGCACCAAATGTTTTCAAGTGTCTGTGCAGGGTGGGCTCTTTCATTGACCCCTGCTGTAGTTATTCTGCTCTACACACTGGAACAGCATCAACCTTTCACGCCCTAATGAGGCCTAATTCATGCCCTATCATCTGTTGCTGGGCTTTTGCACATTGGCTAAGTAAATATTGGATGAATGAGCAACTTTGACGCTGTGGCTTGCTAACAACAGCAATTTTCATTCCCTCTAATAATGAATGATCAATTATATATACAGATTGGGAGAAATCAGAAAGACATTACAGGCTTTTTCCCTCTCCCCTCCTCTGAAATACCTATCTGAGATGTTGGTACGTTTATTTTCCTGAAGCAAGCTGAATAAAGAGTGTGTCTGTGGTATTTCAGCTAAGTGTCCTAAGGATATTTGGGTTACCACTACTACTACTACTACTACTACTACTACTAGGAAAATCTTGGGTTTGTTTTGAGAAAGAATGTGAAAAAAAATTCTTGACTCTTGAGAATTTTGGTAGGACAAGTAAACTAGTTCTCTGGTCAGGTCTATTCAATTCTGTGGTTTGATCTGTCCATTTAAATAACTGAACTCCATGAGCAAACACAAGAGTCCATTAAAAACAGAAGATACAAAAAATGCTCTGTGAAGAAATATCTTGCCATTTGCCATGCACTTAAGAATATTAGGCATCTGCACACATAATAACTGGCATGAACGTTCAAAATTCCAGTGTGCTCTACTTTGAAAATCTGTTCTTAAACATGTGCTTAACAAACATATCAGAAGGTTGATGCCCTGGAAAAAAGGTTTCTCAAGCACTTTTTAAAACTCAGTTGAAATAACCAAGTCTGTGAAATGAAGCTGGCAGTCTCACAAGATTGGACTTTTTGGTTTGAAATCTCCTCTTGTGTCTGCTTAGGCAGGCAGCAAAAGGCAAACCATCAAACCATTTAGCAGTAGTAACTTGCTTAACCTGATAGCTATCAGCTATTTTTCACCTTGAAGGGAAAATTAATTGGCTGGACATGATAGTTTATTGGGTTTCCCTGTATCCAAGCCTTTCTTCCAGACTGAAGATAACCTGTGCAAAAAAGATAAATTCCCCAAATTTTTCCATTAGGGAAGGACCAAGTATGAGAACCATGATATAGTTGTCATTGAAGTCAAGTTTTAGAGTTGACAGGGAACTTTAGCAAGGTCTTTAGCAAGGTACATGGAGGAATATAGGGTAGCAGAATATCTCATCTTCTCACAGAAGCACATGAACTCATTTTGTTGTTGAATTCATTTTGTCAGAGTTTAGTAGATGCTTAGTGCAGAAAATAATTTGGCAGTAGGTACCACTCCATAATCAACTGGAACTGGAAGTCAAGCTATGAAAAAGTAACTCCAGTACACCAGCTAAAGAAGTACTAATCAGAAGATATGAGTATAATGTTTTCTGCCTCGTATCTCTAGAGAGGAATTAGGCCCTAAAGATAGCCAGGCTTGTTCTAGAGATAGTTATTTTTTCCTTTGTATCATTATACCTGTAAAATTGCATAGCTTATAAAACAACAGTTACAGTTGCTGACACAGCTTTGCTCATGTACTCAAGTGTTGCTTATTTTTCATCTTCACATCTGATCTTTTGTTAACCTTATTAATCATCAGCTAACATTTGTTGAACAAAATCTCTCTTAATCAGATATAAAGGAAAGGTCTTGGTAATGTGTTGAGTGTTCCTGGAAAGTGGATGTTGCTGCCTAAAGTTATTATACAAACAGTTCTTGGATTGATGGAGGTTTTTCATCCCTCCCTTCAAAAGTAAACATGCAAAAGGTTCCGGTCATATTTCCATTTCTCTTTCTACCCAGTAGGAGTGTAAGAAAGCAGTATTTCTATGTGGGATGCTTGACTTAAGCCAAGTATTCAAGTTGGCTTGAGAGGAGATCACATAACACATGCCAGAGGGACGCCTCAAGTTAAACACATCATCTGGTTGGATACAGAGTCAGTTTCACACAGGCTGGGGTCTAAATTAGTACTGGGGTCTTGCTTTTATCAGCTCCCTTATACACTTTCTCTAAGGGAGAGGAGAATGCAAGTTACCTTTCAGGGCAAATTGCACAAATAATGTAACAGCTTGTCAGGAGAGGTTGAGAGCCCTGTGAAAGGTAAAGTGTCAGGCCTGGTTTGGACTAGCAGAAGTTCGTCTTACTGTTTTCCGTACCACAGCACCAGGATGGCTCCAGATCCCCTCCCCACTCCGCTATCCCCCCACTGCAGTTCAAACCCTCTTCTCCGCCTTTACAGATCTAGCACTAACTTGTTATACAAGAGCTCTTTGTTTTACTGCAACTTCCAACACCAACATGCAGAATCTTGCTTTTATTAAAAATGTGCTTTTATTTCTATATTCTGTACAAAACAAGCTTTTTGGCATGAAGAGCAAAATCTGTCTCTTCAAAGGAGAGCAGAGTATAATACAATCCATTCTCATAACAATAAGGGGAGGCAGAAGGTGGTGTTTAGATATGCTTATAACTTATTTGCTTTGTGTGCCACAAATTCCTGTGGTTGACGGGATGCCAGCAGTAGAAATAATACTTACTACCTATGAAATGAGGGGCTGCCTTTCATCTGGAGATCAGAAAAGTAGGGCTTTTGCACTCTAGGCAGTTTTCAAAAGGTTTTTATTTTGTGCATGAAGTGCAATCATATACCAGTTCTACCATGGTGATAAGAAACTTCTGACCAATATGGGATAGGACTGGGACTTAAGAAAGAATTTGTAGGAATACATGGAGAACTGCTTGAATGTGTTCCAGAAGAATATTTTTTTTTTCCATCAAAAATGTCTATCTGTCAAAACCTGTTCAATATGGGAAGTAACATTGATTTTACAGAATCACAGAATCGTCTAGGTTGGAAGAGACCTCCAAGATCATCTAGTCCAACCCCTGTCCTAACACTAACAAGTGCTACACTAAACCATATCACTAAGGGCTACATCTAAACGTCTTTTAAAGACCTCCAGGGATGGTGACTCAACCACCTCCCTGGGCAGTCCATTCCAATGCCTAACAACCCTTTCAGTAAAGAAGTTCTTCGTAAGATCCAACCTAAACCTCCCCTGGCGCAACTTTAGCCCATTCCCCCTCATCCTGTCACCGGGCACGTGGGAGAATAGACCAACCCCCACCTCTCTACAGCCTCCTTTAAGGTACCTATAGAGAGCGATGAGGTCTCCCCTGAGCCTCCTCTTCTCGAGGCTAAACAATCCCAGCTCCCTCAGCCGCTCCTCGTAAGACTTGTTCTCCAGACCCCTCACCAGCTTCGTTGCCCTTCTCTGGACTCTCTCGAGCACCTCCATGTCCTTCTTCCATTTTAAAAAGTTATTTCATAAGTACAGATGAAAAACAGTTTTAATAAGGTTGAAATGCTGGTTTAGGACTTATTGGAATAGAGATTTTTTATTTTATTTTATTTTTTTTTCAGATTTCAACCTGCTTATTCCACCACTAAAATATACAATTAAACATACAGAAACCACAGTCCATATTTTTCATTTGCAGAAAGTTTCCTGTTTATTTAAATTTATTTAAGCCACTGGCAGACTTTCCCCAAAATGTTAACTTGGACTTCTCCTAAATTCTCATAAAAAGTAAGGTCCAGTCTATAAATGTCTGACACTAGTTTAATGATCTCAAAGTAAAGGCCCCTTCTGGTGTGTGTGGTATTTTGACCATGCACAATCATAAAATGGGATAGTCCATCTATTGTCTCCTGATAAACCCAAGTGATATCAACTAGGAATGTATTTCTGTATCAAATGTAAGGAAAGCTATGTAAGAGAATACGATGAGAACTGGTAGATGATGATCGGAAGCTGGTTTGAGTAGAACTTCTAAATCCAGGTATATCTGTTTAAAATTATTTTCAAAGATTCATGTTTCAGAAAAGTCAAAAAGCTCTGGAAATAGGACTACCATGATGAACATAGCTATCTCAACAATAGGTTTTGCATAGCCCTTATTAGGCACGTAAAGTGTGTCAGTTGTGGATAAAAAAATTATTTATTTATTTATTATTTTTAAAAGGGAAGACTGAAGTGAGAGGTATTAACTTGGAAATCTCCAGCATCTTAGAAAATAGCTTGAACCCTCTATTTCAAGGAGTTATCACAGTTTCCTATCAGACTAAGCCAGCACATGGCTGAACTCTGAATAATTGTAAGGGGAAATTATTTGCTGAACAGAAATAATTGCAGAGTGGAAACAAGCAGGTGCACAGACATTACTTTGTCATTCTCTGATCCACTGAACACAAGGTGATGGTAGGATAAAGCAGGAGGCTTCTTTGTGCAGATATCTTGATCAGGCCACAGTCTCTTATATTCTGGTCTATAAATGAAGGAGAGAGGAAAAGGAGGACACATTCTTAGACTGCTTTTGTACTCAGTAAAGAGTAAAAAAGGTCCCTCTTAAAGGAAATCAAGTAGAAGCCCTGGATTTCACTCCAGAGGAGTCTGTCTTTTTCCACCGAGACACATTACCTGGACTATACTCCTTGTGCAAAAACTGAACTTTGGGACTGGTTGCTGACTAATCAGTAAAGTAAACTCTTTTAGTACTAGTCAACTACTCTCTAATACATTGCTATATTTTTAAACTATTAATCTGAAGATATTCCTTCTTTTTCTACATTTAAAATTTGTCAGCATTTTAACAGAAAATATTCTGGATACTCTAACAGGCACATCATACATTTTTTTCCTACATTTTTCCCCAAGTACCCAGGCCATTCAGTTTAAATTTAGTGCTCTAAATTATAGCAGTAGCATGTATCTATGGCATGGGATCTGTTGAAGGCTTTGATAATGTGGTTCTTAAGCCCACCCTTTTGAAATCATCTTTGGTAGTGATCAAAGGCATTTTGACATAATATTAACTCAAATGCCTTGGATCTTTGTCTTCAGTAAACATAAAACCATCCAAAAGTTAGTGTTATCAGTATATACAGCACCAGTGAATTTTCTTACTCCCTGACTAAATGCCAAGGAAGGAATCACAACTCAATGGAGTTTGCAGAATTCAGAATGGTTTTATTTGACACAAGAGAAAAAGTGGGCTCATAGAGGATAGAGTGGTTCCTTGCTCCTCTACCTTGAAAATTCATGCAGCATGTCTCCTTGTTTTCTTTAGCTCAAGACTACAGTTTCACAGCTCATCTTCTATAAACCAGATTCATGATGTTATTTGGAGAAGGAAGTTGTTTTTCTCATATACTGTCTCACACAGTGTGCTAACCTCTGACTATGGCAATCAGGATCTTTCTTTTTAATTTCCAGTGGGAACTGCAAGACAAATGAAATATTGTTGACATCAACAAGAAAAGGTGTATGGTATTTCAATGTACTGTTTTCTGAACAATTATGGGAAAATACTTGGTGGAAAATGTTTCTGCCCTCCTGAGAGTTCAAAGATGGGACTTGAAGTTCCTGAAATCTGTATTGAGAAATTATATTAATTACCATTTTAGGTTTGGTACAATTGACTTAGAACAGTTTTCATTCAGTTTGTGTATTGTCTACTATTTACGGTAAGAAGTTGAACAGAAACTACTACTAAGAATACAGGATGTTGGCCAGAGGTATAACTTCTTGTGAAAAAGTTTGATTATGGGTGGAAATGGGTTTTGGATGGATAAAACACTACATATATTCATTTTTATCTAACATTTTTATCAAGTGTTCTTGGAAACAGCATTTCTTTTTTTTTCCGGTGTTTCACCAGTTTATGTCACTGTGAAGTCCTTGCCAGATGACACCTTCATCTTTGCAGGAAATGCATCATGCAGATGACTAATAGGTTCCAGAACCACTTACAACTGAGTATCAGGCACACTGCAAGACATGTAGCTGTGCAATCACTCATGAGAGTAAAAAAAAAAAAAAAAAAAAAAAAAATAGAATTCTAAAGATGGGAAAAGCATCCTTATATTTTTACTATTTCAGTTGTTTTAAATCTGTAATTTCTACATGTAGGTTGGTACATTTTAATATATTCTATTATAAAATACTTCACTGTAAATCATAGATCAGCAAGACTAAGATAGCTCTGCAAAGTCTTTTATTTAAATAAAATAAAAAAATTATGCTAAATGCAACTATAATGAAGAACAGCAATCAACAAGCAATATGAGTTAATTTGGTAATATGCAAAGGTTTGCATGGAGACTACTGCAGTCAATAAGCAATTGGACAAGACAAAAAGAGTCACTGCAATCTATTTCTTTAATTGACTATCTATATGGAAAACTCTATTTTAAATTTTGCTTTATAACTAAAGCTTTTCATATGGATAAACTTTTTCTTATCCAGGAAGGCTGTTCTTACACATGGAGCATTAATGTTCTTATACGAAGGGTGGATGTTTTATGCTTTTTGTATTCATAAGATAGTGAGTATTGTTTAAAACCATCCAAGCTGGAGTTTATCTGAAACACCTTCTTGGAAGGAACGATGATGTTTCCATACCATTCCCCCCCAGAATTCAAACTTGTTCAGAGACAGGTTTTGCATCATTAAGTGGTGATTCCTCATGTGTTGAGTTCATGATTGATTGCCAGGCACATACATGTGAGATTTGCTCAGTTAGGAGACATATCATTTGATCCTGGCTTCTTCGGATTTATGTTTTTAAGGCTATGAAAGACTCATTTACTTTCGCCTTGGCTCTTAAAGAAGTTACATTTCTTTGGCTCAGGTTATCTTTGGAAGGAAACCATTGTCATAGCTGTTAATCACCAGTCTGCCAGATATTAAGGCTGTAATACATTGACATATTTTTAAAGTATTAATCTGAAGATATTCCATCCTTTTCTACACTTAAAATTTGTCAGCAGTTTAACAGAAAATATTCTGGATACTCTGACAGGCACATCATACATTTTTTCCTACATTTTTCCCCAAGTACCCAGGCCATCCAGTTTAAATTTCCCAAGCTCTTCCTTTTCCATTTGTGATTCTCCAATAGAACTCCAATTCAACATTCAGATTATGCTTTCTGTGGTTCAAAAAAGTCTAGTGATGAAACAGTCTGATTTCAGATTAATAACTGTTCTCTCCCAGGAACCTTTGTATTGCTCTCTAGAGTTATCATTTCATTTATACCTAGCTCACCGCAGGTGAAAACAAAGAAAAATAAATAATGCAACGGTTGGAATATGTGCATACAGTGTTGAGATGCGTGTAAAAGAACAAAAGTTAAGGGAAGAAATTGCATTTTATAGTTTTTTTTTTTTCTATCTTCTAGTATTCTCTGTTCAACATCTGTGTAATTTTCTCTCTGTAAATTCTTTTTGTTCTTCTGTATTGGTATTCGAAAATATGTCGCTTGGCCCTCCAAAAGCTGGCAAATTGGCTTCAGAAAAGCATGTGAAAGTTCAAAGCTATGCTCTATATATTCTCATCTCTCTGATCTGATATTTCTGGAAGTACAAGCTTTCCCAGAGACCTTACTTTCCTTCCTGGGAGCTGCCTGGAAAATATGGTGAGAATCCTCTTTTGCACTTTATTTCTAAGCTTTCACTTCTAGTTCTGTCTTGACTTAGTAAGTGAAAATATGTATGGAAAAAAATGTATCTGTGAGCATTTGTGAATGTTTTTTAGAGATTGGAAAATATTTTCTTTTCAATTTGTTTTATTTAATTTTTCTCCTGTGAAGAAAGGCTGAGAGAGCTGGGGCTGTTCAATCTGAAGAAAAGGCTCCCGGGTGATCTTATTACAATTTTCAATATTTAAAGGGGGCTTATAAAAAAGCTGGAGCAAAAACTTTTTGCTCAGTCAGATAATGACAGGACAAGAGGGAATGGTTTTAAACTAAAAGAGGGTAGGCTTAGATTAGAGGTTAGGAAGAAAGTCTTTGCTCAGAGGGTGGTGAGGCACTGGAACAGGTTGCCCAGAGAACTAGTGGATGCCCCATCCCTGGAGGTGTTCAAGACCACATTGGATGAGGTCCTGGGCAACCAGATGTAGTGCTTCTCTGCCCATGGCAGAGTGGTTGGAACTAGATGATCTTTAAGGTCCCTTCCAACCTGAGCCATTCTATGATTCTATGGTTCTATGACTTTTCACTTGCACTTAATCCATGCTTACAATCATTCCTATTTTCCAAACTATTTTGTTAGATATCTGAACAACTCTCCTCCTTTTCTCCTGCAACATCTAAATTCCCAGCAGTTTCCCAGTCCTTTTTTCTGCCTCTGTTTTTTACCTTCCATCTCTCTCCTTGTTCATAAAATTCCTTCTTCTCTTCTTTCCTTGTCTTGCCTCAGTGCTAGATCCCTTTCTGATAGAGTTTCAATTAGTGTTTTTTGGCACCTCTTTATCCCCTTCTTTTATGTTTTGCTTGTATGCATGCCGGACCATCCACAGATTTACCCATACAGAAAGTTTAAAAAGTTTGTTCCCATTTCTCCTTGTTCAGATAACAGTCACAAGGCAGGATACACATGCCTTATCATGTAGTGGAGCAGCCTCTGCGCTGTACATCCTGCAGTTGCCCAGAGAACCAATAGATCAAGAGTGCTACTTGTAAACCAGAATGAAATACATATTTTTTTTTACTTATCCCTCATCTTATGTAGCTTCTAATACAATTTTTGCTCCCAAGTTACATGGGTAAAACAATGACTGCTTTCATCAAAGACAGATCTGTACAACAAACACAACTTTTTCATACAGACCCTAGTAAGAAACCAGCCAGGTGTTCTATATCACAAAATCACAGATCTGTAACCTCTGTGTCGTAGCTCTAGGCATTAAAAAGTAGCACAAGGAAATCCAGGCAAAGAGAGAGAGAGGCTAAGGTGAAAATGGAGAAAAGCACAAGTCAAGTAAAGAAACAATGAGATTAATGAAGGAATACTGCTTTTGCAATTAAGGGGCCTTTGTGGGACTCAAGCTTTGGAATAAAATTACCAGATAATCTATAGACTATGTAAATAGGATGAGGCTATTCGCTCATTAGCCATGGAGATTTGACACTGCAGAGACTATGTGCTTCTTTTATACATCAACTGATGCAGAAAGCACTCCAGGCCCTGTGGCAGAGAGATTCTCTACTTTTCTGTACAGCCCTTTCTCCTCTTCCCTCTCTACTTCTTCCTTGACACTGTAGTCAATTCTGGCCTCAATCACCAGCCTATGTGAAAGAATAGAATAATGTTTTCTTGCTATATTGTAAACCCTTTGGGGCAGAGATCTGGAAATGTCTGATGGCTAATTTGCTAACCTGTTGTTTGCTACTTATTTCTCTTCTTATATATAGTATAGAAATTCTATGGAACATTAATATGTAGAGTAGATATAATAACATATAGTAATAGTATATATAATGTAGCCATTGGTACGCCATAGACTGGAGAAAAAAAAAGTGTTGTATAGTATGTAGCATATTAGAGTAACATATAGCATCTTGTTGGTTAGTGATGATATGTTGATATATGTTGCATGGTAATAATCAGAGGAATGCTATACTGATGAGTTTGTTTTCCCCAGCTCTTCGGAAGATATGGAATTCCAGACACTTGCAGAAATAACCTCCTCCTCTGAAAATTTTCCCTTCAATTCTTTATCGCTACTTACCATTCTTTAACACTTGAACCCAGCATCAGCTAAAGCCCATGTTCCTATTTTTTAACTCCATTTCCTCTTACTTTCATTAATTCCGAACAATTATGATGTTTGTTTAATCACATAGCACTGCAAATTATGCTAATCAATTGAGTTTGCACCCAGCTGGGATTCCTCATGCTGTGTGGATATCTGTGGTTGTTGAAATGAAGAGAGACAGGTATGATGAATTTAATTAAATAATTTATCATCCCAAAAGCATGCCCAGACCCAAACTTCTGCAGACTCCTTTCAAACCTGAAAAGCTTGGATCTGAGAGCTCATCTGAAACCCTTCCCCTAGAGAGGCTGCTGAACTATTGAAAAGGTCTCTAGAGGGGCTGAGTTCTTTAGAAATAGTTGATGGTTTACATTTCTATTTCCCTTTAGGTGCTCTGAAAACTGAGTTGTTCTGGTAGTTGGTGGACAGTTATATAACCCCACACAGTTCACTTCTGCTGAAAAAAAAAAAAAAAAAAAGAGTTACAGCAGTGGGAAAGGTAAGATCCGCAGAAAAACAAATAGGAGAAAGATGTTTCTGTATCATGCTACCCTGTCCTTCAGCCCTCTACTTCTACTGTCCATGAACTCTCTGCATGAGGATCTACCTGTTAGTTTTCTACCATCCCTAGACATTGTTGTTAATCCTTCTGGAGACTCTTTGAAGCATACAGTAGGCTACAATCCAAAATATAGCAATATAAAAAACACATTTCCAAACAGTCTTTAGTGATTACCAAAATATTATTGGTTCCTTATGTAAGTAAAAAAATTCTGATCTTTGTATGTTAAAGTAATTTCTGTGGATTGACAGAAAGAATTGTGAGTTCAACACTGCCTCTTAGCTGGGGTCTGATAAAAACACACAAAATTTATGCTTAAGTGATATATGGAGCAATTCACACTGGAATCTCACTCTGGAAAGGTATTTCATTTAACATTTTTCATATTGTGATTCACCTGACAATTGCATTTACTCCCAGATCCTTCCATACCATTACAGTAGGTGAAGCAACAACATTGCATATGCAATTTCCAATGCAAACCTGAAACATTTTCAAAATCTGAAGAGAGGGAGGGCACTTTTTAAAATATACTATGCATAGATATAATTATTTTGAGATACAGGCTATTCCAAAAGAGCAAAAATGAAGCAACTGTTTTCAGGCACTTATTTTTCTTATGAACATTTTTCTGTTTGTCAGAAAAACATACCAGTAATTTCCAGACATGCTCACATATTTGTAATATTGGCAAAAGTACAGTATTGCCAAGGGGGCACATTTGGAGGTAAATTGATTTCACTCTTCTAATGGAAAGAATGCATGGCATTCCAGAGCCTTTTGAAAAAACACGAAAGTGAAGCAGCATCCTTTTACATATGCATTGGAATCATTCCTAAGTGCATAAAGATGCTTAGGTGATTTTTAGTCAGACCAAAAATTTATATCCAGATGCGAATAAATGGTTAGGTGGACTGCTTTTCTATTTGAAAAATGATCTATGTACCACAAAATAATAAATAACACATAGCAGACTAGTCTCCTGGTGTCATCTTTGTGATGAATGAACATTATGGGGGATGAGGAAACTTGCCTTCTTCCTATTTTTCCTTCCATACTTTTAGATTTATATTGAGATGAAAAATGAGGATGGTGCATTTGCTGTTAAGTTAGTTTTTGAGAGATGCAGCCTATTTGCTAGCACTGCTCACAGAAATCTGCAGCTTATGGAAGAGGCTTGTGACGACATCTGGCCAGTAACTGATGGAGATAGAAGGAAGGATGGGGCTGTCTTACCTGCCTACCTTCCTGTTGTACACCTGCTCTGCAGACAGCCAAGAGAATATCAGTATAAAGGGGTGTGCTTAAATGTGCAGAGGCCTGGGTGTTCCAGAGAGTACTACCCAGACTGCCCATGCAGGACAACTGTCTGCATGTTTGCTTGGAAATTTGACTTTGAGGGCATCTATAAAGCCAAGAGTAGTCAGCCTGGGCATGTGAGAAGCTTCACAGCAGCTAAGAAAGCTTCATTTTCTCTCCAGCTTCTTTAAAATCTTTACAAATACCTTCCAAAAACATCTTCATTTAAAAGACAAAGAGGTAGGTCAACCAAAGCAAATGGAAATCCTTAAAAGCAAGACAATGCTGTCTTACTTTATTCAAATGTCTGTGCAGGAAATCTCCACTGAAGTGGCTGACATATTGTTACAATTTATTTTTTTTCCCCATTGCCCATCTCATTTCATGTTCTTAAGAAGTCCCTTTTACCAGCATGTGCAAAGGAAAAATTCTACAGCACTGCTACAGTCATCCAATTAATCTCTGACTCCTTAACTTCAAACTCAGCAATGATAATGGTTCTTCTGACCCAGACAAGTGTGGATGGGGATGTGTGTTTTTCACTTTCCTTGTCATTAACATATCAAAAAAGGGGGCCAATATTATCCTAAGAATATACTTTTCTCTATGTGCATCTCAACTGATGTAAGACAGTTTTTTACATACCTTTAAACAGAATAGTGATGTTTCTAAGATGGAATCAAACCAGAGGAAACCAGAATCAAACCAGAGGAAAAGACCATGGCTTTTTTCTTCTCTCTACTATCTTGATAGTCAAGACATGATACACCTGATTTTGTTTTAAAAAGAAAACTATGCATCTGGATATAAGACATCATGTTTGTGAGACCAAATTGAGTCAGAAGAAAAAAAAAGGGACTGAATGAATGAGGAAAACTGATGTAGGACTTATTCCATTTCAGTTCCTACAGGTAAAAAAAACCTTGTAGCTAAAAACATCCTTCATCATCTGAATCTGAGAAATATTTGTGACTTGTGTTGATGTAACCAGGGCACCCTTAGAAAAGGACATCAGCAAAGTGTTACAAGTGCATTTACAAGCTCTAACCTCTAACTGAATACTACAGAGAGAACTTCACAGGCCTTTGGCTTCCAGATAATGCAGATGATTTTGTTTCCTTCCTGGCAGTCTCAGAAAAGACAGGAGAGGAAGTGCTACAATGTTGTCTGAGCTGAATATGTCCATCTGCACAGGAGTCTCTGGTGAGAAAATATCATGAAATAGCCAAAGCGAGGATTTCCTTTTTCTTCCCCCTCCCCTCCTCCCCCAAAACATGATATTATGGTAGAATTTGAATACTGCTTTGTTTGTTTGTTTGTCTGTTTAATGGGTGTCCTTAAAACACTTACAAATTACAGATCTGAAAGAAAACATACGCAACTCCCTGCAGCAGGTATATTTAGTACACCTCCCACACTTAATCTCTAGAAGAAGATTCCAGATCTTCCAAATATTTTGGGGAATAATCTCAAGCAACTCCAAGAATAGCAAGCCAATGACAGGATAGAAAACAGATGCCTGGACTCTGAAGGCACTTTCAGAATGATAACTGGTCCTGTCAGCTATCTCAACATTTACCAAAGTGGGAAGGAGATCATTTTGGCTGTCATTGAAAATAAGAATCGTTTGATGAACAAAAGGTATTTTAAATCAGCACTTCAACACAGTTCCCTTATTTCCAGCACTAAAATAATTGGTGTGATACATTTATCACACACACAAGACCTGAGAAAGACTCCCCTAACTTAATTTTCCCTGTAGCTTTGGTGTATACCAGTTACATAGCATTCTTTCTCTTAACAGGTCTAGCTGAAGAAGACCTGTGGGCCAGACTAGTAATCAAAACCTTTTGGTGGATTGCCCAGTTCACCTCACTCAGCCAAGATGTACTCCTTTACATCCAAGGCATCAGGCCAAGGTCATTTTCTGGTGTTTTTAGTGGCTGATATCAACAGCATTACTGAGACACCTTGTGGGAGAGATTGGGGTCCCTGGAGTTCACCAAAAATTTCAGTACGCAAAAGCCCAAAGAAGGTGTTTTCCCCATTTGGGGAAAAGAAGTGAAGAATCTCATAGAACCACTTTCTTTTGCTTCTGACCCAAATCGGAAAGTGCTCCTGCAGCCTGAAGTGCCCTGTAAATGACCTGAAGCAAGTCATTTAATCCATCTGTGCTTTGCTTCCACATCTGTAAAATGGAGATAATCCTTCTCTGCTTCTCCAGGCAGTTTGGAAGATAAATTCATTAATTCTTGGGAGTTGCTCAGTGCTTTGACAAATTGGGCTCTATGTATGCAAACACATACCAAAAAAAAAAAAATCCTACTCCTGAAGCAACCCCTCTTCTCTCTGACAGCAGAAAGTTATAGGTTTGAACATACTAATCCGCTGGGCCTTAAGACTCTAATCCTCCAAAGTCACCCTCGTGATTATTTTGCCTGGTTGAGCATCAGAACTGAACAAACAAATGCTGAAAGGTCAGCCTTGCAAAAGATTTCATTTCGGACATTTTGGTTTTGTTGAGGTTCCTTACCTCAAGCTCTCTGAAGAAAAAGAAAACAAGCTGACTGAATATTGAGACAGCTGCCAGACTTGGGTTTTGCCACAAAGACCATGGAATAGCAGCCTTGGAACACAAAACTCAAATGTCTCACTGTGGCTGGGGAGGCAGGATAATGACCAAGAACAAAGAGAAGGAAGGAAGAACATTTAAGGACAGAGAAAACTGTGATAAAGTTTGGCCCAGTGGGCCTTGATCAGGTCCACTAAAGTTTTGTGCATCTTCACAGGCAGCAAGCTCTAGGGCAAAGGCTGGCACATGGGTAGCATTAAAGTGTTGCCACTGTGGACATACAATACTACTGTGCAACACAGTAGTCACCAGAACTCTTCACTTGCTTTAAACTTGGAAGTATCACTTCTATGATCAATACTAACTTAGAATTTGTGGATAGATCTAAGATTTACAAGTTTGGTGTGATTCTAATCAGCAGCATACTGTTCAAGCACTATTTAGGAGAACGTTGATATGGAAAACGGGGTTGGAAATTTTGTAAAAACATTTTCAGTCTGGTATGGAAACAACTTCCAAGAAGCTATTTTTGAGCAATTTCCACTTCTTGTCTTGTCCTCAAACAGGAAGCAGTAAGAATCATAACAATAACTATGTTTATGTTCCAAAACCTTGCAAACAAGTTAAAGTCACCGGTATAGGTACTGGGAAGTTTTTATTAAATTCAGATAAATTTTACCCTACTCATTTTATGCTTTCCTGACCAAGAATGCCTGCAAATGCAAAGGTATTTTAATCAGAAATGCTTTTTGCCTACGTCCCTGTCTGTTGCAATCCTTTGACAACAAAGAACTTCTACAAGTTTTTCTCAGTTGGAGAACTAGGCTGAGAGGTCCTTGTCTAATGGTTTCTTCAACATATAACTACATGAATCATTGTTTTCCATTATCCTGAAGCTGCAAATAAATGCTTAGCAAATTAATCTCCTCATTTTTAAGTGCTCAGGAGTCTACTTCAGAATTTGATGGATGTTTATTCAGATTAATAGAAAGGTCTCTTTATAGTGCTTCAAACATACAGTTAGGCCAAGTGAGTGCCAGTAACACTGTGGGTGTAACGTGTTTGTCCTAGCTGTCCTCGGCTGCTAATAAAGGAATTGACAACTAGTGAGCAGAATAGTTGTTACAGGGGAAAAAAAATAAAATTTAAAAAATTATCTTACACCTGAAATTACTGCTAGCAGGGAGAAAAATAAAAAGTAAGAAAAGGCACTTTTCCCTGTTTCATATCTATATATCTCCATTCACTCAGCACGTTCTACTTGTTTTACTGGAGAAATCATTTCGTCAGCTAATTGTGCTTGTAACAATCCTCTTCCCTACAGAGAGGATTTCTGTCAGTGACCTTCATGTTGAGCTATTTTTGTTGGTGGGGTTAATTTAGAATGTAAACCAGAAAGGAACTTGTTACCATGAGGAAGGAAAAACACCACATAACCTTTGTGGAAGTTTTGTCTGTGGTCCATATCTCAAAGTCATAAAAACACTTTGAGTTATCTGACTGGTACCTGTGAGAATTGAACTAGGATCTTAAAACAACTTTTAAGATTTAGAGCAAACCACCTACTCTCTGTTTTTTGTCCTTTCTTTTTCTTCTCTTGCAAGTTAATTCAGTATTTATATTTCCTCTGAGTTCCTCTAAATTTCTTCTCCTTACTCCCCTCTTACTTAGTTGGAGCAGATTTGTGTTTTATTCAGGAGATAGTATTTTATTTAGGTGATGGACTTCATCAGAAAAGAAAAAAAAAATCTAATGATCTTTTTAAAACTTTAAGGAATTATTAAGAAACACTGTACAAAATATGATTGTATGATAACTCAATGAGTTAAGATGTTCAATGCCTGCATAGATTTACAAAAGGAGAAACGTAATAAAGATATCTTGTTGAAAAGGATCTCAGAAAAGTTGGCTGAGAAAGGAGCTGAGGAATTGAAGTAAATGCTTGTTTCCTTTCTCTGTTTATCCTGAGACACTGTGGGTAGAATACAGTGGTGAAACAATATATGCCTCACAGAGCCATTGCTTCAGTTAACTGAAGAACATGCAAGGATGGAAAGTAACGCGTACTGTTTTCTGTTTGCTACCAGAAACATACACAGACACACACATATGTATATATATGTGTATATATACATACATGGAATTATTTGTGTTTTTTTTGATGTTAAAACAAGATGTTTTAATCCTCCAGGAAAGGACACTTCCTCCAGATGTGCGCCCTTTTCCAGACAGAAGTCTAGATGGTGGTGCAGAGCAGGAATAGGAGGAATGCTGTTCGGCACCTGCTTTCTGTTCAGCTGAATGACAGGATTTCTGAATGCCATGGCATCGTAGCACACTGCGGAAACAGTGAAAATCTTCAATGATTATATTTCTGCTGGAATTTGAGAACTTCTCACAGACACGTGACAAGACTCTGGGCAATCTGAGACTGAAATAAGCCTTTAATTAGAGTTTTTCAGAACCTTTGTCCCAGTTTAAAATTAGTCCTGCTGAGATGAATGCATACCGAGGCTCAAATGGAAAACTGTCTCCTCACTATTTTAAAGTGATCTGATCTGTATGTTTCATAACATCTCTGTCACACTAAAAGCCCTCTCTTAAGGAAAACCAGCAACGAGGAATCTGCCACATCTCCAATAAACTGGCTTGAAACAAATGGTGCCTGGTTAACCTGACAAAAATGTTATGCTGTTACTGACTTTCGTTTTGCGTTTTCCCACTGTTTAATCTTCCTCATTGTTTTTCAGACAATCTGAGGAAGTCATCTTTTATTCTGGATAAATTAAAAGGAAAAAACAAACAAACAAACAAACAAAAAAACAATAAAACCAAACCAAAACATCAACAAAAACAACAAAAATCTTACATAATTCTATTTGTTTCTCAGTAATATAAGCATCCCTATTTTGCTTGTTTGTTTGTTTTGTTTTGTTTTTCATTTTGAGTTTCCTTTTTGAAGTAAGAGTAAGTAAATTTTACTGTTTTCATGTAACGGTGAAACAGATCACAATAGTGATCTCATTAATACCTTTTTAAGAGACAGTATTACTGGCTACTTTTTCAATGTATTCATTTGTTTATACATCCAAGACTGATGTTTAATCTCTAAGTGTTTCTGTCTCTGTATGAGTTCATGTCTAATATTACCTACCAAGGAACATGAAATCCATCTCAGCATCACTGCTTTCCAGGATGTAATCCCTCTTCTTATAAATATGGCTATACATGTTATTCCTGGATGAATGATCATGCATTTTGATGTGCTAAACTGCTTATTGTACAACTGCACCTAATTTATCAAGTTAGTTTGATTGCTAAGTACCACTGATATGATGAAATGTGAACTCTCCAAAGTCATTCAGAGTAGAATTCATCTTGTCAAACTTAGCCTATTTAAAAACTGGCCATCCAGGCTGCAGTAGCCATCTAGGCTAAAAGGATAGAGTATCTCTTGAGAGATAACAATAAATTTATATTTATAATGAACAGAATGAACCACAATCTGCAAATGCCTGGTTTTCCTCCATTGTACGTGAAGGCAGATGTGATTTGCTTGGACTTCACTCCTAACTTACAAAGGGATGAAACATCAGGGGATCCCCAGTTTAAAAGTTCTACCCTTGTCCATTACAATACTATCGACAGTTTGTCCTTCTGAACCATGTCAAGAACTTCTTCTGTCTCTCTCCTCCCCTGCAGGTAATAATACTGAAGGAGTAGTAATTTTAGATATTTTAACAAGATCAGTAATACTGTATTGCACTGCCAAGACCAATATTCATAGGGAGATATATTTTTTCTCTTCTGGTATCATGCTCACTGGGTTTCTCTTTGTGGTTTCTCAGAATATGTTTTTTTTTTTTTTTTCCTGTATTTTTATAAAATGTAAAGTGAAGTTTATGAAGAGAGTTTTGGAAACCTGAAATATCTCAGAAGTCCAGTAAGGGTACCAAGAGGTCAAGTGTGCATTATTCTGAGTGTAACCCTGAAGGCTCATGCAGTCTGGAAAGAGTGGGCAGTTCTGAGCTTTGCAGTGGTTGACCTCAAGGTGGCTCACATGCAAGGTGCAGCTCAGAGTTTTCTCCACCTGGAATTCAGCTGACACTATGTTTCTCTCTCATAAATTTCAACAGATATTGGAAGATATAAATGATTTTTAATCAGTGGTAACCTGGGCCAAGTTTGAAGCCATGACCAAAAGTAGAGAGGCTTCCTTTCCCACAGGATATGTTTTTTTGGATCCTGAAGGTTTCAACCAAAAAAATCAGATTACACACAAAAAAACAAAATCTAGGCCAAAATCTTCCCACATACATCTATGCAAACCTCATGGATTTCCTGGCCAAAGCCTGATGTTGTGAGACCCAAACCCTAAGACTCTAGCAGCAAAGAAAATAGAAAGGTCGTGTATTTATCCACAGACCACTGATTTCCTAATTTTATGCTCATTATCCTAGATTATGAGACATCAGCAATGCTGTCCAATCTTCTTTGGTTGTGAATGTATTATCAACTTCATTGCACACATATACTTTAGATCTGTCATAGGGAAAAAACATCTTTTAAAATTGCCTAAATTACACGCTGAGAAAGTTTCTGTAGATTTAGAAATGAAGTGAGTCTTAATTTGATCAAGATTGGGGATTTTTTTTTCAAGGAAAAGCAATACTGTGATTAAAGCACTGGACTGGTATTCTCTCACAAAATTCCTACTTTCTTCTAATAGTGCTTTCTGGAGAAGCATTGAATTGCAGAGGTAAGCCTTTAATAAAGGAAGGTAGGGCACAGTAACAATACAGCAAAACCTAAAATGCAGACTCTCAGCTCCAGGAATAGTATCAATTATGCTGAAAAAGATCTCTGTTAGGTAGCTATGTGACAAATCTTCTTTATTGGAAGGAGTTAGTCTTCTTCACTGGAATACTTAGCAACCATGTCTGGGAGTTGGGACGTTTCAGAGAGCCAGTGGAAAGAAAGAACCAAGAGAGATGCAAATTTGAAATTCCCTCTCTTCATTGAGTTGGGTGCATGTTTCAGTGCTGTAGTTAAGCAGATTTATAAGGACTTGTCATCCACAGTCTGAAATGACTTTATCTGTCTCCACTACAGTTTTCTGTATGGATTTTTTGAGTATTGTACATCAGACTGCTGCTGAAAATATCAAATCTATTCTGCAGAGCAGAATCTCCCTTTCCTCTCTGAATGTTGTTGTCTAAGAAATACTGCTTTTCCGGTTTCACATGGGCCTGACTTCCTTGGAGATACAAGCAGTGATTTCTCACAGAAAATCTCACAGCCTTTTACCACGGTCACTGCCTTGGTATCTCATACTGGTGACTCAAACCGCATAAGGATAAGAAGGATTCAGAGGCCAAGGGAGCAGCTACCATCCTGACCACTACCATCTCTGAGTGGAGGTAGCCATCTAGGTAGTCAGTTGCTGATCTTTTCAGTAGGCAGAACATTAGGTAGAGATTTTTCTTCCATGAAGTTTTCGGTAAGGTTATCCTAAACCTCTTTGCTGGATCTGGGATCTCACAGTAAGGACACTTAGGCACACAAGTCACATGCTGAACCACAGAGTCCTAGTTCTCTGAAGTAGACGGTCTGTGGACACCTAGGTCTCTGGCTGCCCAAGGCAGTGGTGAACTGACCTTAGTAACTGAGCTGGTCCCTTCCAATCCTATGTTCTTAAAATAGCACATGAGCATAGGAACAGGATTTCCTTTCTTCTGTACCTTCTTTGTGGAACCCTCTTACTTTTTTTTTTTTTTTTCCTCCTCATCACAGACACTCTTTGCATGTTTGCATCATTTCCCGGTGAGGCTTCAGTCATAGCTGGGGCCTGAGGCATTACCGTAATGTAAATTAAAAAATGATCCTGAAAGTTCCTGGAGATGTCTCCAACACCTAGGTGCACAACTAACGCACAATTCACTTCATAGCACATAGTCAGATTCATACACATATCAACAAGTTCAGTTACTGCAGTGGGACCTGTATCATTGAACAGACCTCCAGACTTCACCCACACATTAGCCAGCCTCTAAGAAACATACTACACACCATTAAAGGCTTAGTGAAAATAACAAACTGTCATGCACCAGACCTTGTCTTGTGGACATCAGCAACTGAAGGCAGAAGTTCCCACCCAGCTTTAGGCAACCTTCTCCATGTGGGAGGATGCGATTGGCAAGACGGGGTCACCAGATCAGCACACACACAGCTACAGGAAAGGAATTCAGCAAGCGCCGCACTCCTGGCCCAGCCAAGCACGGAAAACACAATCCTTGAATCAAGACACCAGTCAACACTGCCTCCCTTTGATGTCATGCAAGATGGGAGGCATCAGCCACAGGTATGCAAACATGAAACCTGAATGCCATCAATCACAAGGGAGCAGCTGCCTCAGCAAACCAGACAGAGCATGGTTTTCCATTTGGCTAAAACAAATAAAATCCAGGAGAGAAAAGAAATAACTGCAAGCATAACTAAGTCACAGCTGAACTCTTCGCTGCCAAATACAGGACAGAAAACATAGGAAAATGACAGCTTTCAGATGCACATTTTATTAAGATTAGTTATTATAACAAAGGGGTGGGTTAGGAAAGGAAGGATATTCGCTTTTCTACTTAGAAAAGAATGTGGACTTCATGCTACACAAACAGTTACCTTTTTGTGAGTTTCTTTGAGACTTTATTCATCATAGCAAGCAACATACTTTCTGAAAAGCTCCACACATTTGCTCCACAGATGTAGCTTCCATTTCTTATTATCACTTCAGATCAGTTTGTCTGAATCCCTTTGTTATAAGCATTAAGACCTAGATCACGTCATTCCCCAGAGCTAGCTTTAAGGGAAATGTGGATCCCTCACATTTGATGACTGCCCTGGGACTTCCTGGATCTGCAGTTTAGATGTGGAGGGCTGCACGTGTGCTACAAGAGAGCTCAGGAGTGGATGGAAACCTGCTTGATATTTTCCAGTCCTTCTGTCTCAGCTGGCAGAGCCAGCACTCTGTACTATGCTACACTTTAAATAGAAATGCCACAAAGCCAACACTAGCTTAGCTGACGTCTTTTCTTTTCCCTAGTCAGGACCTGATCCAGGAAAACTCTTCAGTTCAGGCTTACCTTTAATAGCTAAATGGTTCATGGAACTTCTTACAGCTCAGCATATGCTTCAAAACATCTGTGAGAGGCAATTCCACTAGGCACATGTTTATACAGTTGTGTTTTTCTGACAATGTTCATGGACCGTGGTATAGTTCAGAAGGACAGTGACTTCGATGAGTTGGCGGGTCAGGCCCTGACAGTGAGCCTGTTTGGCTCCTTATTTCAGTGGATGGACTAAGACAAGTCAGAGTGAATAATTAAGATGCCCTGTCCTCTATTTATTTAGTTTCTTCTCAGAAGTGTAATGTTGTAATTAAAATTTTACTTTAATTCTGAATTATTATGAGTGGAAAATGCAGTCAGTAAAACAGTAACTGGGATAATAAATATAATTTAGATGATACACGATATATACTTGTAGCACTAAATATCAATACTATGTTTTCTCAGAAAAAGACCTTTCACAGACAGAAAAATATCTATTTTCTCCATACCAATTTTTATAATCTGCCTTCATGAGAAACCTAAAAATCCCAAGATACACATCAGTGTGGTCAGCTGAGGTTTGGACCCCTCCTCCCGTGTTCACTGGTGTCCTGGGATTCCTTCCCTGCTCCGCAAGACCTACCTTTGATCTAGGACTGCAGAGAGAAGTCAGCCAGAGACTGAAGCACTCCAATCAAAGACTTCCACAGTACTCAGATCACTTTTTCAGCTGTTTCAAATCACAGCAGCCTGTCTACCCAATGACACAGACCACAGAGAGCACACAAGTCTGCGTTCTTTCTCTTCGCTGGTGCCCCATTGACAAGTGGGTCGAATGCAAGGCTTCGCGCTTCCTTTCAAAAGCCCTAAGCAGGACTGGCTTAAATTACTGAGTACACTTCATACTGCGTGACTCTCACATCACTTACGCTCGGCTGGAAGGACGGACTTGTCAACTTCAAGTAAATATTGTGGCACAGGAAACAAAAGCTTCCCAAAGGGCAGCCCATGACCCTGAAGCTCACTCCTCGAAAGGCAGAAGTGACGAGGAACAACCATACCAGGGCAAAAGACAGAGAGTTTTTCTTTCACTTGCTCTGTCCCACAGCTGCAGCAGGGGATCAAGGAGAGAAGCAGCTGCTCAAGCAACAAATAAACGATGTACTGCAGGATGGGGAGCTGTATACTAGAGTGAGCAGTTAATATAGTTTGTCCTTTGTTGATAGCGGCTAGTCACATGCATAAAACGAAAGGCAGGGTTTTGTTGGATCTTGGAAGTGTTCAGCATTTCATAAGACTGCAGAGTTTATGTATTTGCAGTTCATCTGAGGTCAGAAGCACATGCCTGCCTTCACTTTTTGCTTGCCCTGCTCACTTACTCCAGATAATGACTTTTCCTGCTCCTTTAATTCTCAGTAGTAGTATAAAGTAGATGAGATTCAGGTGTTATAATTTAATCATTTTAGCCTGTAAAACAAGTGAATCCCCTTTTAAAATGTACTTTTTAATACTATGAGTTTTTTAAAATATTTCTGATTTGTGTGTGTGTGTGTGAGTGTTTTGTTGTTTTTTTTTTCATTATACTCAGTCTGTTAAGCATGTACTGATGAATTACCCTAATGGAGCATTAATGTTATTTATGTTCTTGAAACTGGTTTGTAGTCCAAAATTCTTTATTTTAGAAAGAAAACAAATTATTATGTAGGATGTTGTAGGCAGTTGTTTTAATACCTCACATTTCATCTGCTGTTGTAAAGAATAAGGCTATTTACATTTTTTTTCTGTGTTTAAGGAAAACAAATTTATCTTTCAAGCTGTGTGCTTTTAATGATAAAATTCTCTTTTGTGCACACGTAAAAAAAGACCTCAAAACAGAAGAGACTGTTCTGTCTGTAGGACAGCACAGTTCTACAGCTGGTTACACTTTAGGATGAAGTGGAACAAGTACTTTCACAGCTATGCAGACCATTTAACTGTAATCAGTAGAGAATAGAATGGGTTACTGTGAAAGCTGTCTGGAGAATGATGCCCTCTCCACACAATGCTTGCTAGTGTGAGGGGGACAGTTTTCCTCGGCTTTTGTGATAGACACCTGGGAAAAGCTCGTTGTTTGACTTTTTAATTAGGGATTGAAAAAAGTGCTGCTACTACCCATTCTCCAACATTAGTTCATGGTAAACTACATAGTAAATACTAAGTCAGAAAATTCTATTTGCAGGGTTTGTTTTTTTTAGTGAAAACAAAATATTTCAACACAGAAAAGCAAATGTATCCTTTTTTTTTTTTTTTTTCTCCTCTTCAAATCATGTCTTCTGGGGCCCCTTTGTTAGTGACACAGTAAATATCATGTATGACACTAAACATCTTTGGAACTGTATTCAAAATACAAAATATAGCTGTGTTGTACCCAGGTATAAAGAAACTTCACTAAGTACTTAACCTTGTTTGCATACTTAAATACTAGACAAAGCTTGGTTGAGAGATCAGTGATACGTTGCAACCTAGGTAAGCGTCTGCTATCACTGGTGAGCCAAATTCTCTTTATATTTTACCTCTTTTTGGAACACTGGGCTTTTTTTGGTAGAAATATCTGGGACTCATTAATAAAGGTTATACAAGAACACATAAATCCAGCTTCCTTTAACCACACACAGAGGCAAATGGTTTTGTTAAATAGCAATTGTCATTTCAGAATGAATGATGATTTAAGATGCATTATGTCATTTTTTCTCATGTTGTGCCATTTGGTCTCTGATCAGTGAGGAGACCCAGCACTTTCTATGGAATCAATTAACCCTGAGGACTGGTCATAGTTCTAACCTCATGCTTTAATGGAAACCACTGGACTCCTTCTTTAGCCACCTCTAACGTAATATGCAACTTGAGCCATATATGTGAGCCAGCTGGCCAGGAGAGCAGGATTCCCTCCATTTCTCCATTTGCATTGCTGTATGAGATACCTGGGAAGCTAGAGCATTGTTTGTGACAGTAATTAAAATACATAGGAGGTGGCCTGCCAGACAGTTAGGTGATCCTTGGCTTCATTACCTTTAACACAATCTAAGAACAGTATGCAAGGTGCTACAGTGAGAAGAAACAGTGCAGTTCTCCAGCCCAGGGTAAATTGGTAGCTGAAAATACCTGGTGACCATCAAAGCCACCCAGTGAAATTCTAGCTAAGGGATTTGGCTAAATACACGGAAAGACATAAACATATGAAGAAATAATTTTGCCAATATATACCTGCATAACATTATTTCCATAGTGTCAGGTAAATGTTTTAACTGTTTTTTTGTGGGTTTGTTTTGTTCCGTTTGTTTGTTTTTGTTTTTGTTTTCTATAGTTCTCTTTGTTCCTCCCTTAAATGTGCAAATTTTTTCTAACGTGGTTATGTTTCCCATCTTAGCAAACAGCATGTAATGTGTAATTGTTATGTGTGTAATTTCTGTCTTTATTTGATTTTATGCAAAATAAGTGTTCCGGTAGAGCTTCTTAAGTTTTGGAAAGCATTACATTAAAAAAAAAAAATCAACCAAAAAATTTCCATAATTTGTTGCAAAACACATTCAAGCAAATAATAATAATAAAAAGCTAAAAAATCACCATTGCCTCACCACACATCACCCCCTAAAACCAGGGGAAAAGTTAAGAGTTTTGCAATATTCTTGAGAGAGACAGTAAATGTGGTTGCCTTCAGACCAAAGAAAAAATACATTCCAAAGATGAGCATCCATACTAGCCAGTGACTTCCCAGCAGCCTGGTATTTCTAAGCTAAGCAGGTTCCAGCCTATGAGCCTCATCTAATTGCTGTGATGACAGATTCACACTGGGAAAAAAAAAGAGGTGGTCTCTCCAGTAGATGGTTCCATGCCACTCAGTCAAAGCCAAAAAACCTCCCCCACAAACCAGCAGACCAGTGACTTTTAATCTTATGGTTCAGGGGCACTGTAACTCTATAGCCCTGCTCACATCCAGAGGAAATGAGAGTCTGTTGTGGACAGGAAAGCACAGTGCTGCCTACAGCTCACAGCGTGCTCAGCTGATGAGTCGGCAGCAGCAGGGGACTGTGGCAACCTCATTGCCAGCCCTCTGTCTGCATGCTCACAGGAAGATCTGCCCTCAGCATATCTGGGCGTCTACTTCTTGTACTTCACTCACTTTAGCCAAATTTTGAAGCCAAATTATTGTTTATTTGTTTTACTGTTAGGGAGCGGTCTTTCTTACCATTTATTTTGGAGATTTTAAAAATATACATCAGTTTAAATATCATATAAGAATGTTTATCTTCTAGATCTCCTACATGTCTTGTATCCTGGAGTTCATTCTCACAGCCACTGAATGAGGTTAAAGCTGACACAATGAGAGCAACGTTTCAGAGGATCAAAATTAGTTGTAATATCATAAACATAAATCAGGGTGAAACAGCAGGAAAAGGATGCCAACATACTCATGAGTAGGTTGAACCAGAGACAGGTCAGTGCAGGTGTGACTTAAATCCCTTCTGTCCTGAACGTGTCAGCTGTGTATCACGAAAATGAATTTGACTCTCAGTTCACAAGGAAAGGGAAGCTGAAAGTGAGGAATGTAACAAGTGACTGCTTAAAAATACCTACAAGCCTGGAGTCCAGAAGGCCTTTCTAGTAATGTTTGGCACTTATAGGTTTAAGCATAGTTGGAATTAAAAATATATATATAATATATATTTTTAATGAGAAATCATATTTCTATTTAATTTGGATCCCATTATAAATGTTAAATAAATCCTTTGTGTTTCAGTAACCTAAATAATCCTTTTTCCTCTTAACCTAGGCTTTTATTGTTGTTCCTGAAAGTATTTAAATTCAGAATATTTCATGGTTCCAAGATCACTGGTTTTATTGACATTTATTCCCTTTATATGAGAATATTATTTTATTTATAAGTGTTTTATTTGATCAAAGCCTTTTTTTTTTTCCCTAGAAGAAAAAGCTAAATAGAGGCAAAAAGCAGAGAAGAGAATATGTCATAATCCCTCTTTGATGAGGTCTACTTCATGTTAACAATGGTGTCAACAACAGAATGCAATAAGCAGACTTCTAAAAGTCACAAGCCAATTCTTTATGGCCTTGTTCTTCTCCTCCAAGATACTGTATGAAATGTGGTCTATACTGGACACAGATAAAAGTCACAGTTCTTTTGATTCAAGTATGAAAAAGAAACTACTGAAGAGAGTGCTACCTGACAGCAGGGATGGGATCCAGCTCACTTAACTATAGAACACTATAGAAGTTTCAGACGAGGTGAACTGTGCTCTAGAATCCTTCCCTAAAAAAGGAACCTAAATGATCAGGTTAGACCACAAGCATCTGTTTGCTCAGGTTACATTTTACCAAAGATATTTGCACTTAAAAGTCTAGTGACACAATGCAAATCTCTCATAGTTGACTTAAACTGGATGGTTAAGTTATAATACTTTTGGTAGAAAAGTTTTTGTTTGTTTGTTTTTAAACAATATAAATAATTACCATCCAAACAGGTAAACAGGTTAACTCTAGAAGAATAAGTTTCACTAAAATTCTTTGTTTATATATTTATTTTTATTTTTTTTTATTTATTTATTTATTTTCAGTTCTGATGGCTTAAAGATTTTTCTACTTTTGAACAGTAACATTCTCCCACAGGTCTAATATTGAGTCTGGCTGTGGACAGGGCACCAGGTTCTTGAGTTGAAAGCTGAAAGCTTTAAGTGATTTGTATCAGGGAGAAACTAGCCCCAACACCGTCAGGTCTATGTTTTCCTTCAGGCTTTTTTTTTGCCTCTTCATATCATAATTTTTTAAAAGCAGGAGCAATTTACCTAGCACAGATCTTAGTATTAACCAGCTCTTGGTTTGATGCTACAAGTAATAAAAAGTATATCCACAAAAAGTTCTTCAGCCCTTATTGCTCCACTTTTCCTGCAATCCCCCTGGCTAGCAGAATGTATTTGAATACCCATTTTCTTATTGCAGGTTGCATAGAGGCCAGTGGCAGAACAGGAAACAGGGAGTGGGTCTCCTGCTATTAAAGCCGCTCCTCTGTCCACCGTGTTGCATTGTCCACACAGAAGCTTTTCTTTACTAAAGTAAAAAGAAAGAAGATGGTAAATTCTCATTTGTGTGGTCATAAGACTTTTCCAAATTCCTCCACCGTTTTTGTTCTCATGGGACGACATATTCAAACCCAGAGCACATTAATGTCAAGCAAAGCAAGGAAAGAGTTAAACGTTTGTGATAGGAAGAGTCAGCCGCAACTGTTGGTGGAGCCACCTGGTACCCATTAAGGAGTAGTTATGAGAGAGGAGTGAGAGATAAAGTAGGAAAGTTTTATAGCGTAGGAGAGAATGTGCAAGAGGCAGTGCTGGGTTAGTTGTAGAGGTAGTAAGCAAAGCCAGGTGTTTGAAGCTATCAAGAGATAAAAGATTTATAGGCCTCTTCAATAGACAAAAAGCTACTTTCTTCTTCTGCCTGTAGGTAATGAGATACTGGTTGGGCCTAAACCAGCTACGTGCTGATGTGGAGAAGATACCAAAGTAGTTAGCGTGAAGGTGACTGGATCTTTGCTTAAGACTGTAACAATGATCCTAAGTCAACCTTCAATGTAGGGGCTTACAGGTGTTCCAGAACATGCCCCTGTCTGTCTTTGTTGTTAACCTTTGAGCAGTTAAATTTTACAAGAATCTGAAGAATACCCTTGTCTGACCAGTGAGCTGGTATTTTTTAGGTAATAAAGCTGGCAAAAAAGACTGTCTGCTAACTTCTCCTTTTGCAAGATACATCTTGCCCTGAAAAAAATGTTTCTCAGTTTCTATTAGAGCAAGTTGGATTTTATTAATCTTTATTCTCAGTTGCTAGGTTGTCTGATACTTCTTTTTTCTGTTTTCCTGTTTGTGAAATCAAAATCTATGGTGAGCAGTACGTAAATCATATAATAATAATAATAAATTAATTAATTTTAAAAAAAAAAGACCTTTTGAATTTGGATGTTAATTTTCCCTTCTAAATAAGGCATTTTTAGTTGTGACACATGGCTTAAAATAAGACTGCTGAGCTGTCCTTCAACGATCCTACTGCAGGACATCAATTGTAAAAAGTTGGGGTAGCAAAAATGGCTCTCCACTTCTGCCATGCAGTCTCCATGACAGGCAGCAGTGTTGGAGCTTCAAGAGGAGGGACAAACCATTACTTCTTGCCTTGCTCTAATCTGCATACCAGGATCCTCTTCCTTGAGTCAGCCTTGCAGAAGTGGTAACAAGTAAGTGACCAGCTGGGGGAAAATTTGTTTGCCTTAGAGGGTTAAAATGCACAGTGACTGCATTGAATTTAAATAATACAACCTAGATTTACATTTCTTGAGTTCTGATAGGGAAATGTACATGTGCATTGTCTTTGTGGTAAAAATCATCAAAATGCAATCTCCTAAATTTATGTTTTCCTCTACTCATTTCTTCTGTGGCATAAGTATTGTTGTTAGAGATGCTGTTATGTTCAGTGGTCATTTGGCAACTGTGAGTGCTGAAAACACAAAACACAATGGCAGACGTGCTGGAGCACTTATCTGTTCCCACGATCCTCTGACGAGCTATTAAGCCCATACATCTTAATGCCAGCAGAACTGGAATAATTTTAGGAATAGGTTTTGTAACACGACTTCTGGGGAAGAGGGAGGAGCAGAGCTGAGAAGATTGAATCTGTCCAGGGTGAGTATACTAGCTGTTCTTTGCACAGCCAAAATGCATTGGGCAAGTGACTTTCATTTGTGCGTGTGGACTGCCAGTGGTTTCTAAACAGGCATGCTGGAGCCTTGTAGGGACCCTGTTCCTTCCTCTTCCCCGTGCAGTTTTCCTGCTGCTGCTCAAACTTTTTTATGTTAGGGGCAAGCTGAAATGACTTGGTCTCTAATTAACTAACAGTAAAGTAGTTCAATGAAATACTGGCAGTAGTTCTGCATAATACTGGTTTAACAACTCACTGGTTACTTAGGTGTTTTCCTGAGTGGAAAGTCTGAAGAAAGCCTGCATTTGCTATTAGAGTACCTCTGACATGCCCTGGGTTTCAGAATGTGTAGCTTTTTTTTCTTTTTTCTTTTTTCTTTTTTTTTTTTTTCCCCTAGTGGTTTAAAAATGCAAGTGTGAGAGCTGGCCCGATAGACCAGCAATGACAAGGTTAAACTACGGATGTTTAGGAAATTCGAGCAGGCTGCCTGTGCCATAACAAAGCAATGCTGGCCGTGGCTACCTGTTTCAGCAGACTTCTCCTGTCCTCCACGGGGCCCAGGGACTCAGCTGTGCCCTGCAAAGCTTCCTGTTTACGATCGCGCATCCTCCGAAAACAGCGCACGCTCTGCTTCCCACATCTCTGAAGCCATACAAGGATCCAATAACATCCTGTGACTTGCCGTCACTGCAGCCCTTGTTTTTCTGAGAACTGACGGGAGAAGGCTCTCACAGGATTGTTAACAATCGGTCATCACCTTTTGGATGTGTCAGACTGCCGAGGACTCCAGGCTTAACTGACAAGGAAACAATATCAGCAAAACGTTTGGCCTTTGTTCCTGCCATATATTGGTTCACAGTGTATTGTGGCAGTTAGTGCGCTTCCTATGTGGAGGAAACATTTTGATTTGAGGCTGGATGTTACGTAGCCTCCAGAGCACTGGCTGAACTGGGACAGTAGCATGGTTCAGTACTGAATGGCCTTGGCAGTTGCACAGCTTGCCTGCCCTGGTCATCTCCTCACGGTTACAGCCAAGGTATGTGCACCATCTGGATCCTGACAGCACCACAGCCTCCTTGAGAAGAAAAAAAAAAATCTGGTCTCCAGCTCCCTCCAAAGAGGAGCCCAGATTAAGATTTTGTTCCTCCCATTTCTTCTTCTGCTCTCTGCCCTACAAAGCATGCCTGTTGTCCTCAGTGGTTACTTAACAGCACTCAGGAGAGAATGAACTGGCAATGATGAACTGGAATTTAAAGAGTGAAATCCTCCCTAGTATTAAAAAAAATAAAAATAAAATATAAGAATTGAGCTATCTGGTACTGCAAGTAATAACCCTTTTCATGTGGGAGCTGCCTTTGTGTCATCAACAAACAAACAAACAAACAAATAAATAAATAAAGCTGAGCACGCTCTTTTTTCAAACGCTCTTGATTATCTAACCCAAACCCTACCCCAGCCTTGCACCCACTTTTCAAGGGAAGAAGGCTGGTGCAGCAGGCAGCACCGCCTTCTGCAACTCCGCATGGCTGGGCAGGGAGTTTCACTGCCTCTGCCCCCAGCCCCGAAAGTGGTGGGGTGCTGGTGTCTCCATGTTTGTGATATGTATCATGTGGAGAGAAAAAAAAAAAAAAAAAAGGCGGAGTTTGGCCTTAATGAACAAATCTAGCTTTGCCATGTACCATTGAGATTGCATGAGGTTTGGAATTCATGTGGCTCTTGTTTAAAGGTTATGTCTAATTAAGGCTCTCCAAACATTTGGGATTGTAGATTCTTCATAACCTTTCCATTGTTCTTGAAATCAAAATAGCAGCAGCCTCAACCACGCATACCATATCATTAACAGGACTGCAGTTTAAAAGAAAGACTATAATTTGCACACCACTAGATAAAACGTATACTCTAAAAATTCTTTCCAACATATGAAAAGATTCAATAAGAGGTAGAACTTAACAAAAATAAAGTTGCTATAAGTCTCAAAGACCCACCCACAATGTCTTATGAAGAAAAAAATATTTTCAAATACAAAAAATCTGAAGGTAATACTCTTAAAAGAAGATTGAATTCATACAAAAGCCAAATCTACTGCTAAAGGAGAGTAAATTCTTCTTCAACGTACAGTTAAAATTAATACAACAGAAAATGAACTGTAAGTTATGGATAAATTAATTTCCTTATTCCCCAAGTAAAATCAGTAATAAAATCAAATAATAAACCAATCCTTTTTTTCCCATACATACTCTCAAAAATAGACAACGGACAGAATTTGTGTGAAAAAAGGGCTTTGGGAAAAGCAATGAGATGTTGCCAGAATTCATTAACTCTACCAACTTAATTTTTTCCCCATCCATCTGGAATACACATACACACTGGCTTTCTCACTGAAAAATTGTTTCCACACGTGCACATACACACACGTAAAGTCAAACAAAAAGAAACCCAAAGGGGCAATGCAATTACCTGGCACATGCCTTGGAATTTTAATGTATCTTTCTTGTCTGTCTTTGTGTACGTATGCAGTATGTTTGTAGGACCAGAAATATAAACTTTCTTCTTAAGAACTTTACTTAGTCCATTGCTGGAATGCTGGCACATTATCAAGCAATAGATTTAGTGTCATGTTGCTTTGTTGACACTGGGTTTTTGATATTACCACTGGCAAGGTAGGACTTAATTTGCTAGAGTGATCTTGCATAGGAAGTTTTCTTTTTGCTTGGAGGGAATTTTAGACACCAGCGGAGTGTTTTGTCTCACAAAGATGTATTTCACAAACTGTGTGACTGAGGTATATATATTTATTTCTGTGGGACTGCTATGAAAGCAGTTATCCTGTTGCCAGATCACAGTAACGACAAAGGTGACTCAAGTTCCCTGTGAATTTTGCTGTGACTGAGCACCCTAGGTAATTCAGGAAAAGTCCTGCCCAACAGCATCCCACGGCTATTGTGTGATTGTGATTGAGTCAACAAAAGGCTCTGACCCTGAGTGAATTTACACAGGGCCAAAATAAACTTATCAGTCTCAATAACCTTCACACTTCTTTCTTCCTTCCTTCTATTTCAAAGCATGCTTGTTGCACTCTGTGGTTGCACAGATGCTTTCTGAGCCTCAGTGACCTTCCTTTCCCTTTCTAAATCTCATTATCATATTTCTTCCTCAATCCAAAATTTTATTTACTCTGTGGATCTTGCTTCCACAAGTTCTTGAATAGGGCCTTGGCTCTTACATCTTTAGGATGGAACAGCTACCTGTAAAGGGATGCAGACCGGTGCTCATAGGGCTTGCTCATCTCAGAAAAAAAAAAGCTTGGAAGAGACCTACAACTTCACATTTACCGGCATCGGTCAGCCTCTAGTTTAAAGCAGATTCATTTATATTTGTCACCCCAGATCTTAGGCACTGTCTTCTGAAGTATAAAGGAAAACATACCTGCTCTAACTGCTGGTCTGCCCATTTCCACGATCCTCTTTTTCTCGTGAGCCATCAGGTTACTTCAAAGACTGAAACATTGCCATTGACTTCGGTTATTTCCAAGCTTCAGTGATTACTTAATTTTACAATAAAGTCAAAAGGAAATGTATGCAATCCCTAACTAAAAATTAATAATAACCCTGGTAATTTTACCAACTCAACCTGATATTAGGGCTATAAATAAACTTAGCTGTATTTATTCATGCTCAGTACACTGCACTATGGACACTGGTCTTCCTAAATCTCATTGGTATCCGTTGCCTGACTCCTTCACTGAAGCTACAAACACTTTAGCAGGTAAATTTAGCATCAGCTGTAAAACTCAGACTGTCTAGATTTGAATGATCTGTGGACTTTAGCACAGGCTTCAGACAGATGTTCATTTGTGTTCACTGTATTCACTACATGGAGAAAACAAATGCCACAAAGTGAAACAGTGAGTTATGCAGTGTTCATTAACAAATATTATGTTAAAGAAAACCTTTAACAACAACAAAATAATGTAGAAATGAAGTTATGGAGGTCTCTACCCATCCTTTTCCCTTTCAGCTGACAGTTCAAACTCCATACCAGGAAGTAGGCGTATTCTCAGTGCTAAATTTGCTCTGCAATGCTAATTAAGCACTCTCTGGAAGAGGTGTCATCCTTGGGGAATAGCTGTTAAACTGAGGTCATGTCTGCACATCGCTGTTATTTGCCTATGCTTCACTTTTATTTAAAGAATATGGAAATAAATGCTGACATCCTGGTCAATATTTCCTGCCCCTGCTAAGCATTTTCTTCCATTTAGGACTGTACCAGTCAGTTTTCTGACTGCTATATTTGCCACAGTAACATGCTACTCTACAGTATTTTACACAATGTTTTGTTGAAAGTTTTGTACATCTAAGACACAACATCTGTGGTATCTGAGCGCAACGTGATCAAATAGCACTCGCTAGCATGTAGGTAACCCCACTGACTCTTATCCGAATATGGGCTTCTCTTTTAGCGCAGTCCTTTCTTTCATACTGCATCACAGATAGTGGCACTGTTTCCAGAAACTATTACTCTTTTTCTGATAATAATAATGCTACTACTATCTACATTGTTTTTGTTTTTGTTTTTTAATTTTCTCTCTTTAGATACCAGTGGGACCTGCATTTAAAGTTCACATCTACTAACACTTTTTTTTTTTTTTTTAGGAATTTAGGCCTTGCATTTAAGACAGCATTATTGCAGACTCTAGGCAATGTGGGATCTGGTTTTATTTATGATATCCAGCAGCTCCTCAGTTCCTCTCCAAATATATGCAGTATTTATAAGCCTTGTGTTTTACTGGGGTAAATTATATCCTACTGACAGCCTATTGTCCCTACTACTTGTCAATGGACTCCCTTCGGTAATTAGTTCATTCTCTTTCTGTTCCTGAGGCAAGTTTAGCTGAGGATTGTGCTAGATGTATCATAAAAATTTCTTTACAGCTTCTCCCAAGGTGAAGGAGTCTTGGTGGGGCATTTGTCATAGGAGTTTCCAGAAGTCCAGAGACTGTGCCTATACAGACAAAAAAACAAAAAAATGTCCCCAGTGAGAAAAGATGAATCAAAAATATTGCCCTGATCATTTCCTGCCATGCAAGCAAACACCAGCCAGACTAATCTAGAGGATTATCAAGTGGGAGCAAGCGTCAGCTCCACAGCAGCCTAGCAGAGGAAAGGAATTCACCCAGATTAGCTCCTCTGGCCATTTACTTTGTAATATGGGGCAATGGCAAGCACTCTACAGCTATCATGAAGAGATGTTGTTTTAGCGTATTTAAGAATAAGGAATGGAAGTGGGAAGTCAAGGATTAAGAATGCTCAGGTAGACTGAGTGCTCAAAATTTCTCTATGTCATCTGCAGTATGAATTTGATTATGTAAAGCTTAGCCATCCAGCTGATTGAGGTTACTTTCTCAGCTTAAGTTGATATTCCAGAGATAAAGACATCCCAGAAGTATAAAGATTCCACTGAATTTTTATTGTTTTCCCCATGATCTATGAATGAAAATCTCATCAAAATTAGTGGGAGTTGCATACATCCAAATCACTAAGAAGGAAGCCCTTCCAGCCCCTCATGTTACTGAGAACATTAAAAATGTAAATTCTTAATTCTTAACTATTTTCTGGTCTGTTGATTTCCAGACTCATAACCTGTGACAGATAATTCTGTCACAAGAAGTGTCAGGAACACTGAGGGAACACTTCCAGCTTCTGCTTATACTATTCTTTTACTTTTCTCCAATTTGTTTTCAAACTTTTAACACGGATGGATACTCTTAGACAAAGAAACTTGGAATTTGACTTTTTTTTTTCTTTCTTTAACATTTTACCCCCCAGTGGAAGATCTGACTAAGTGGACAGACACTTGAGAAATGGTAAATCAGGCTATAGCAATTACAAAACAATATCTTAAACTTATATGACGCAACTCTACGAAGGCATCATAAACCCATCCAGCAGAGAAATTTCTCCCCTAGAACATGACAAACGATTAATTGGGATTCCAGATCTCTAGTTTTCAACCTGCACATTTTTGCACATTTTTGTATTGTGACTTGTTTATGCCTCAGGCTCTGTCTTTCCAGTTGTAATTCCATGCTGTGATGACTGGACCCAATTAAAAAAAAAATAATCTTCTGTGGTGAGAGTTAACAACCCAGTATCTTCCCAGCTGCTGAAGGTTAAGTTGCCTCTTCCTTTCTTACTCTAATTTAGTGCTACTGAGACAAAGCTGTGAGTTCTGTAAAGGAAGAGAGATTTATAACACATGGTAAAAAATTAGTTGTTACTCCATTCAATTACATATTTTTTTGAGATTGATCTACTCCCCACTGAAGTCAGTGGGTGGTTTTTCCTCTGAATTCAATAGCTTTTCGACTGAGCCAAAATGAAGGAATGAAGCACTAGGACACTACAGCACTAGTAAAGGGCAGAACAGTACATTAATAGCATGTGTTTTTTCATCATGATTGGTGTTTCAGACTACTAAAGCACTGCCTCTCCCCATATCATAACATTATCTGGGACTGGAAAAATATAAATTATTTCAGTGTTTTTTCTTCTATTGATTTTTGCTAGATGTATCCCAATACTGCGTGCCAAATTGTGACTCAGTTTCAATGTTTAAGTAAATTCATAGAAGGCCTGTTCTGTAAAAAACAGAACAACACAAAACAAAACAAAACATGTCTTTAGTACTTTTTTTGAAAATAATCACCTAGCTTTTCCAAAGTATCTGTGTACTTACAACAAGTGTTTTTAAATTCTGATAATAATATGCCAGCACGGACACATATTCAAACCCAAACAAATGTCATAAGAATTTCCCTTGATAGTAGCTCATATATCTTAACATCTGTTAATATTAGTCATCTGCACATTTAAGTTTTGTTAAATGTACAAACTCTGTGGAACTCTACCCTTATTACAACATCAGTTTGCAGTCTCAAGAATTTTTTTGTGTTTTGAGGACATACTACTAGGCTAGTGGCCTATAGAAAATATTATTTGCATAATGGGAAAAAGTGAAGAGAAAAAGAATCATAAAATTTTTCAGACACTGAGGTAGCTTAGTCAATGCATAGGTATTTATTTGTTTAATTGAATTTACTGGGAAAAAGTCAAACCTTGAAAAGTTAGAAATTAATCACGCTAAGGTCATCTTTGCAATGTAAATTTATACTTCATAGTAAAGCCTTACAGATATGATCAAATAATACTCTCTTGTAATAAAACCATTCAATTCAGAGGATGTCTAGTGCTCCAGGGATGAAAGAAAGTTGTACAATTATGGCTATAAGACAAGTGGTGACATCAGACTGGTTGCTCCAACTAAATAAAGTATACACCTAACAGTGGTAGGTCAGTGCCAATGACAGGAAGGAGCTAGAAAGTGGGACAAGATGCTACTTGATGCCTGCTGAAATCTCTCACTGAAAAGGGACTAAAGTTCCTACATGATGGTATGCAAAAAAGAGATACTTTTTGACCCTGAAGTTTGGATAGTTTTAGTACCCTTGAGATTGCAGAGGAAAAAAAACTTAGTTCCCTGGTTAGCTTTCCCATTTCCACATCCTGGTTATCCATACTCCATGATGTTTAGTGTTTCTTTAGTGTGGATTCTTTTTTTTTTTTTTTTTTTTTTTTTTTTACAAACAAAAACAGTAATTCTTCTCAAGAGAAAATCATGGTGTAGTTTATAAAGGGACTGCTGCTTATATGAAATATGGATAATATTTCAGTTAAGATTGCTGCTTTCTGTACAGTTTCATTTTCCATCACTACTCCCAGGAGCACTGTGCCCTCCAATACCCACACAAGACACCAAGACATACTTCAACATACCTGCAACTTACAACATGAAAACTCTACCTGTATTTCCATATGGAGCCCATGGAGTCCAGAAGACACTTCAAATTTCATGTCCTCTGACCACGGTAGATGGGACTAGCTCTGAGTAATGTGAATTTGAACAATTTTACACTACTTGGTCTAGGGATGAAGGGCCTTGAACCAGAGGTACAAGTTCTGGAGTAGACTGGAAACCTAAAGAAATCAAATTAACCTGAATATATTTTACAGAAAGAATCATCTGGATTTAGCAAAAATCTTTGTGGAAAAGGCAAAAACTGACAGCAGGAGGCAACAGGGTTTATCTACCCCTCAAAATACATCCATTTAACAATTCATGCAAATGAACAGGGCTAAAACCTCACTGGTATGTATGAAATGAAAAAGAATTTTTTGTGTGCTATCAGCATAAAAATATTTCCTGCATCAGAAAAAGCAGAAAGGAATTAACATAACTGGAAAAAAAATGTGGAAAGAAGAGAGGAAAACCAAGATGTATCTCTGTGGAGCTGGAACTGGGCCTCCCAAGCCTTTACTTTGTTATGAGTAGCTGAGATATATTCCACCTCATTTCACTTCTAGAGGAAATTACAAATCCTTACAAACCCCACAATAGTCATGCAGCATCAAATATTGAAAATCTGAGAAATCTCGATGCCTCCTGGGGTATTTCTAGATCTCACTTAATGCCTGACTCATGATGGCAATTATCTTTTCTATGCTAGGGGTATGGTAACTAATTAAGTGGGCTCATGAAAGCACATTCAGAATCTGGAAGGAAAGCATAACTGATGTGATTATATTCCTGACATATTCCTCAGTCCAATGCAAGCTTAAAGCAGTTCAAGTCAGGAATCTGAATGACTGAATCTGAATGACTCCTGAAATCGAGTGCCAGGGATTGAAAGTACTGTAGTTTAACGTACCGTTTATTTTAAAATATATTGTTCTTTGAAGGAGTCATTCTTTGCATTTTATGATGTTTGGAGGCAGAGTTGTCTAATGACTGCAACTAAAAGCTATCTGGGTTATAAGTACAAGTGATCTACTTAAACATTATTCAGTATGATGGAAGACTGATGGCCACCTTGATTCATAGTCTGCCGAGTTAAAAGAAGGGCAGTGGACTGGACCTCCTGGAAACCAAATAAGCTGCACATCCTGAGCAGACCCAAAGGCCAATGCTAGCAAAAGTTCTGCTTGCACCCTCTGTTGAACTCTTGAGTCCCTGAGAAGGAAGACAGTCAAAGCACCTGTGCTCCTGATACTAACTTAACTTCTAATCATACCGTTACATTTTTCCTATGTTCTCTTTCCTAACAAAAAGGGAAGGGAAGGGAAGGGAAGGGAAGGGAAGGGAAGGGAAGGGAAGGGAAGGGAAGGGAAGGGAAGGGAAGGGAAGGGAAGGGAAGGGAAGGGAAGGGAAGGGAAGGGAAGGGAAGGGAAGGGAAGGGAAGGGAAGGGAAGGGAAGGGAAGGGAAGGGAAGGGAAGGGAAGGGAAGGGAAGGGAAGGGAAGGGAAGGGAAGGGAAGGGAAGGGAAGGGAAGGGAAGGGAAGGGAAGGGAAGGGAAGGGAAAGTATTGCCATTTGTGTGTATATGGCATAAATACGTATGTCATATATAAACTTCTTGTTCTCTGAGCATATATTTGTGTATGTGCACCAAAATTTGTAGCTCTTTGAAGCTTTCTGATTTTTTTCCTTTAACTTTACACTTCTTTTATCTTTTATATTTATATATATAAATATAAAAGTAATATTCCTCCCCCACCCCTACACACACTCACTCTCACACACACATACACGAACACACACACTCAAAATATAACAACTTACATTTAAAATGGAAGAATACTACAACTCATCTGAATCCTTTCAGAAGCAGAAATCTCTCTTGTCCAAGTATTCAGATCATGGGATCACACTGTCACATGCAGTTTATGTGGCCGATTGTACCTGGATAACTTCACAGCCTTTTGGCAAAGACCTTAAACTTTTTTAATACTATCATTAGAAGTTTTCCTCAGCACCTAGGTGTCAAACACTTCAGAGTTTCAAGTACTTTCATTACTCATCTCTTACGGTATTTTCTACTCTGATGCACCCTTCTGAGGACAAAATTATATAAATAAATAAAGCCCACATGTAACAACATGTATTGAGAGACTCATGACTATACAAATATGCTTTAACTACTTATGTTAATAGATTTTTAGCCAGTCCTTAAATGTGTCTGCAATTGCTACCGTCCTCTCTGAAATTATAGCCCTCTATTTGACTCAACTATTTAGTCTTTTGGAAGTTTGACACCAATTTCTCAATTCAGTTATTTGGTTCCATGGCACTCCTACAAATTACTCAAATTCTAAAGCACAGAAGCACATTCACCTGCTTGAAATACTACATTGGCTGAAAATATAGAAAGCTTTCTTTTCAATAAAACTGTCACCTTTGGGAAGATGACAAGCCATTCCTTTTCCTTCTCTTCTTAAAGACATAATTCTTCTTTTCATTCATTTCATACTGTATGTTATCCTCTTGTGTTCTAACTTAACATTTTAAAATGTTATTGCATAACTACATTCAGAAAAAGTTTTGCCTCTTGGAACAGAACAAAAGTAGATTTCAAAGTAAAGAAGGAGTTGCCTACTATTATGGTCCTTACTGCAAGTGTCATTTATTTTACATGAAAGAATATTTCAGTCTTCTGAAATCAGGATAATGATTTTAATCCACGTCTTTTGGTAATGGAGGCTGAGCTATTCAGAGCTATCTAGGGTATTTAGCTACAAAACAGCAATTAAATTAATGGGAATTACATGGCTAAACCTTCTGTTTGGTACTCAGTCATAGCATCTGCTGCAAGATCCTAAACACTGGAAAAGCTGCTGTCAGCTTTGGAACTGGCTGGATTGCTTAGCCTTTCCACTCACCTCAAGCCTTGCTGGGCAAATGGTGACAAAAGCCTTGACATAATTGCTGTGTTTTCCATTTGGCAATAAAGTGTGTAAATAATTTCACGTTGTTACTAGGGCTTCGTGCTTATAAATCTTGCCTGTCTTTACAACTGGAGAATTAAGGTAGTAACCAGGTGGAAGACTGTCAATTTCCTACTGTTCTGAAATTAAGAAGAAATATTAGTACAGGTATAAAAGAATTTGGAAAAAAATGTTGAAGAGAGCTCTGAATAACAGTACAGTGGGTTTGAATGTAGAAAATTGAGAGCTGCAGATCATTAGTATCTCTAAAAGCTCTGTCCTTTTTGTCTGTTTCCTCACATTTGAGGATTATGTCTTTGTCTTTCTGGAATGGAATAATCCAGTGCAGGCAGGTCAGATACTGCCCTCATATTTTTAGTTATTGTTATAAGCCTGAAAGTGAGCCCAGAAGGAAAACAGAAGGGAGTTAGAAAACATCCAGCCAAAATAATAATATTCTTTCACATTTGTCTAAATACTTTCAAAAATGTTACAGCATTCACTGCTTTGCTGCTAGAACATGCTGACACACAATAGACACTGATACAACAGGGCCAGGATTTCATTCAGACTCACTGGGGTTCTCCTTGTTTTGGGTATGAGCCAGTTCCCAATAGAAATGTAAGAAACACTTCCACCCCACAGGAATCAGGGGGGAGGTGGTCAAGGGCCTCCAAGGAAGGGATCACAGGGAGAAATCAGTGCAAATTCTTTCATTTCCCTACGGGTTGGCACAACCATGCAGTGCCCTGAGGAGTATTGTTGCAATCTATTGGATGAATGAATCAATGCCAAAAGTTTTGGCTTTTGTTATTCTTAAGCTAGAAGGCAATATAAGGACAATTTTCCTTGTGATGAAAATTGAATATTTTAGGAGAGAGCGTATGATGCTTACAGTTTCAAGAGCCTTTTCAGCTTAAAAAAGGAAAGTGAAATGTGAAGTGCTATTAACATGAAACATCTTTAAATTCTAATGGATAAAGTAATTTAAAACCTCTTTACAGTACACTTAAGAAAGGGGAAACTACTACTTTTCTGGAGACAAGTGTTTATTGGGAACTATATAGCCCCCTATGCACTCTGCAGCTGCACATGGTCTTACAGTACCAGAAGGACAAGAGGCAACTGCTGGGGCTCCACCAGATACAAAGAGACTGTGAAAGCATCAGGAACCACAGGGAATAGAAGCCAGGGACTTTGATAATGCCACAGTTCTTTAGGACAGCTGAAAACAAAAACAAAAACAAACAAATAACACAGAATCAGCAAGAATCACTCTTTAAGGAGAGAACTGGAAGAAAAACTCATCATAAATTCTATTTAATAAAGAGAGCAAAAAGAGGTATTACTGGGAGCAGCAAAGATACTAAAACCAATGTTTTTAATTGCTTTTATGGAGCAAAAACTGCCTTATTTGAGATCATGTTGGATACTTGCAAAACTGCTATTGTTTCTGCTCCTTAGTTTCAAGACGTGGAAATACAGATCAATCAGCTGGTCACACAATTCATACGATCTCCTAAATAAAAAATTTAAATGGCACAGTAAAGAAAATGTTTCAGTTAAAATAAGAAAGAAATATTATAGAAATTATTGACAGTAAGGTATTTGCTATGACTTATTTCCCATCTTTGTCTAGCACCAGTGCAGTAGCAAGTTATTTTCATGGATAAAGTTGTTCTATACAAATATTCCCTTTCTTTGTACATACAACAGAATTATATTAAACAATTTAAAGTTTTGTAGTAGGAAAGAATCTTTCATTTTAAAATACTAGGGGAAAAAAAAATACTTTATCTTCCTGCCAATTTTTGATTCCCTAAGTATGAAAGTTCATTTATGCAGTGATCATGAAATGTAAAAAATGTTTCCTTTTTGATCTTCAGGATTTTTTCTGCCTCTTTAAACCACACACCCCACCAGTTTTGTCAAAACATTGAAACAAAGAGATTTTCAAGTTGCAGGAGCAGGTCTCAAGGGAAAATGTAAATCCTTCATCATCCAAAAATCGCTCTTTTTATTTTTAAATACACCATAGACCAGATAGATTAGGTCAACATTTTTTCAAAAATTCTCTGACCACCTATCAGCATTGTAAAAGATATAGACACACATATATGCATGTGTTCATGCAGATATAGAGTATAAAACAGAACTATTTGGAGAATATTTTTGTTAACTCCATTAAATGAATAATAAAGTTGGTAAAAAAAATTTGCACAAAGAAAAGAAACAATTCTAAATTCCTTTATAGCCACCAGACAGTTTTGCGAATATGCTTTTAAATTGCATATTATTCCATCTCTTTACTATAATAACTCAGGCACCTAAATTAAAGACAAACAAAACTTGAAAGTCTTGGTGATTCATTTTGTTTGTATACATACCCTGTTCACCTGAATCCTTTCAAGTCTTCTTTTCCTACTTTTTTCTCCACATTCCATTTACCCTCCTTGTGATCTTTCAGTGTTCTGACTATTTCCCCAGAAAACAGACACAAGGAGATCCTTCTGAAGTGATATTCTTCCTTCCACTTCCACTTTAGGAAGCAATTTACCATCACTTGGATTATAACCATACGCGCAAATAAACATGTTCACTTTAATAATATGAAGGTACTGAAATCTAAATTTATTCAGATCTTTTGAACAAGAAATCACCATTGCAATAGACTGATCTTCAAGTAACACCCAACCTTCTACCTCCAGTCTTCACAAGTTTTCTCTTTGGTATCAGGCACTAAGATCTTGAAAAAAATCGATCACTGAGAAAGAGGATTATGTCAGGTAATTCACACCCATCCTTACTCTTCAGAAAGGAATTGCTCATAATGAATATCAAACCCCAAAGCTGAACTGAGTTTTTTATAAGGATGGAGGCAGAACACTGTGCCAAGAAGCAGCTGGGAATCTTGTTCTTTCTAATGTTGCTAGTCAGGTAGATTTGTGTATTTGTCTTTCATCTCCTACTGAATTAACTTTGCAAAGAGTCTTCAGCAAATAGTTAGGGACAGTGTGGCAAAGGGGAGAAAACACATAAAACCTTTGGTAGTGATGAGTAGGGGAAAACACTTCCTGTATACGTGCTTCACTGGGTGCACAGTAACAGAAGGCTCATTAGAAAAACTGGTTTTGGATCTTAAATTTTCCTAGTGTGAATCTAAACAATGCTTTGTTATACTTGTATGGCATTATTTCATGGAAGGTAAGATTCCTCTCACCTAGATTTAGCCATTGGAAACAGAGGCCTGCAGTCTGAGCTAATCCTTGAGTCTTGCATTATGGACAGTTCTAAGAAAGAGGACCTTCCTGTGAGTAAATCAGTTATTTGTCTTAGAGCAGGAAGAAGAGTCCTCCAGAACATGCCTGTCTTCCTCCACTGACTGTGGAGGGAGCATAGGTGGTTTGTTCAGACCAGATGAATAACCTTCACGAGGCTAGCGTCAGGCCAGTCTCAGCTTGTAGGACAACACCCAAGATAAAGAATGGCAGAGCAGAATACAGCTTCATCCATTCTTCCCTTCTTCTAACCTATTTTCAGTGTGCTCCTTCTGAGCACCAAGCCCCTTCTGTATGTTCTGGGAATCAAGGCATATATATTGGTGAGGAATAAAAATGTACTCTGCATCCTTTCTTCAATCAGAAAAATATGAAGTTCCAGTACAAACTTTACAGAGCAAACTTTTAGGGAACAGGCTGCAGAAAGAGAAATGATCATCAGACAATACTGTGGGAAATACTATCTCTGCATTAAATGCTCAAACAATTCACAAAATAGAAAAAGGTCAAATTATGTGAGGATACTTTTCCTTTTGAATTTAATAGCTAATTGTAAATGCACATACCACTGCCACAGCATAGACTGTTGTGACAGCCATATCTTAATGAAGTGGAAGTTATGGGAATTACTATTTTTATTATGTTAACAACTTGTAGGAAAAAAAAATATCTAAAATATCTGTATGTGAAGTCAGACCATCCTTACTATAGGCTCTTAGCTCCATTCAGATAACTCTATGAAACACAACATGAAAGCCAATGAAAATAAAGCATGGAACATTCAAAACTATCCTAAATTTAGATGTCTGGTATTTTATGGCATTACTAGTTATCCTATCCTTATTTTAATCCTCCACCCATATCATTTCTATTTTCATCTAGGCTTACCATGTAGTTATTCTTAGTTATTCTTATAACATTGTCATTCTTCCAAATAAAATCACCGTTTCTACTAAGACAGGATATTGAACATTGAGAAACCATTCTAACTTGCAAGCAGCTTCAGAAGTGTTTAAAATACATCTAAAATGTTTACTTTTTTACATATAATTTCACACAGTAAAATGCCCCACCATACTTTACATATTAAACAGTTGATTCCAAGGAAACATTTGCAATTATTTCAGGTACAACAGAATCAAATCAATTAAACTAATTTAAAATAGTATACTCTCAGCTCTCACTTACATGATGTAATATACTTAATACATAACTTCAACTGCATGAGTTATTCACAAGGTGTAGAATCAAAGAGGAAAAAAATCTTTTTAACAATCACCTTTTGCTCTGAATGGTTATTTAAACTTAAGTGTCTTTTTTTCACTGTGTGTTTAAAGACACCTCTCCTGTGATGGTAAGGACAAGCATCAGGACTCCTTCGTTTTATGCTGAACTATTTATTTCAACACCACAGTAGTGGGATAATTTATAGCAGGCATGTTGACTAATGTATACGTTTACACCTCCTAAACGTGACAAGCTGCAGGTATGAAAACTGGGTGGTGTCTTAAAAGGATACAGCGTTGTTAGATCCCCATTCAATTCATTTTATCTAAAAATCCTGGAAGAGTTACTGAATTTAAAACACCTATTATTATTATTATTATTTCTTAATGTTTAGCATATATTAAATACACTGATAGTAGTTGATTTTTGATTTCTTCTCTGGATTTTGCACCAAGTAAATTCAACTAGTTAGCAGAATATCAAAATTCCTCTTATTCAAAAAAAAAAAAAAAGAAATTAGCTTACTGTTTCTGAATATATAATTATAATTTTTGTTCTACAATGTGTTTTGACCTCTTGTCTCAATCTGGAAAGTAAACAGGTGATGAAATGTATAAATGTGACAGAAACTCCATTCCCATTCAGCTGTATCTATTTCTATATGTAATGCAAATGTAAATTCTGGAGGGTCTTTTGCAGAATTCTGCATTCCTGTAAGAAGAACCTGGAGAAGATTTGGGAGCACTCTCTATTTCCAGCTAGGGCTGTCTACTATAAGACAAAGTAAATGGCCCTTACAGAGTTCTGAACTAATAATATATACAAAACTGATTGCCACATATCAGAATACATTTCAGCTGAACAGTTTCAGTTTTAATTTGGAAATGGCAATTAAAAGTAACAAATCTAAAAGTCTTTTTAAGATCCAATGCATTCTCCTTTGCTTCGACATTTCCTGGCCCATCTCTTTCCTCATTCTTCCTGTTAATTCTATCCCATAGACAGGCCATTTTTTTGGTATTGCTTTGAAGAGAATGTAATACATATTATCTGTCTCTGAAATAGTTGCACAGGGGAGAGGGACGTCCAGATTTTTTTGGTAGTTTGTTTGCAAGCTCAGTACAGAGTTAGGTTTAAGCTAAAAACTTGCACTGGAGTTGACGTAAAGTTTAGCAATGATGGTGCTGTTGATGGACAGAAATGAACGTTCTGAAAGCTCTGTAGTGCTTCTCTTCCTACTCTGCAACCAGAAGTACTGCAGGGCTGCACAGCACAAAGGGAAAGGGGACATCGGTACAAGCAAGTTTGAGCATTTATAACAATAGGTCCTGGCTGTGGGAAGCCAATATTGGTTTTGAAAACAATCTTTGGAAGCAGAGTACATTTCTCAGGAAACTCTGCAGGTGGCCCTAGCGCTGAGCTTTTAGAAGCACAAAGCTTTTAAACATCATCACACAGATTTGCTGTATACTTAAGACTGTTCATAGAATGGAGGTAAGGTGCCCTAAATACAAGGTTGTTATAATAATAATTAATTATAATAGCACTATTAATAACAGCTGTGGACTCACTACCTAAGTGCTCAAAACATAGATCCTTAAAAGGGAAGCTCAAAAGCTACAGTGTAGAAATAGCTTTTTATTGGTTCCTCCTTTCTATGACATTTATGAGTCACATGTCTATCAAGAAAAAAAAAAAGAAAAGAAAAAAAGAAGCTTAGAAGCTTAGACCTGCTTCTTTTTAATAGTTTAGCTGCACTTGGAGAAAGATGATGCAAGCTATTTCACTCACTGCTGACCGAGCTTCTTGCTCAGGACGCGATAGAACTTGACTGTAGAATCAAGAATCCCTGCAAGAGGCAGAATGGAAAAGGGGTATCCCTGGAGGCTGCTCTGTCTTTCATTGCCAGCCTCTATAATTACACACCACCTTTCAAAGCAGCTTGTGAAAGCTGTCTTTGCAGTCTGTTTCTTTTTCCCAGGCCCTGGGGAAAGTGCATCATAGCCATTCCCTGCCAAATCCAAACACCTTACGATCAAGCATTTCTAAATATGGCTCTGAAGTAGAGCTGCTGGGACTAATAATAATAAAAGTAAATAAAAAAAAAAAAAAAAGAGACACTTTTTGTTTTCACTGAAAAATTACATTTTCTTCAACCCATCAAGCTTTATGTAAATATCCAGATTGTGATGAATGTCTCACCTGGAAAGTTTTTCTGATCCAGAATAATATTACTGAAGAGAGAGGAGTCAAAAAGCTCTATGGTAGTCAATAGCCCTAACTCTGATATTTTTTGTTCAATTTCCAGGTCACTAGCTACAACAAATTTTGTTTGCTTTGGGATTTGAAAGATTTGGGAAAATCTTTCAAAACCTTAAAGATCTTCATAAAGTGGTAGTCCTCTCAATCTAGCCCTAGCGTCAAAGCAGCTGTCAAAACCATGAATAAAAAAAGTCTTTTTGCTATTACTAATAAATGCATGCTTACTGCACAGATAACAAAGGATCAACACATATCCTCCTGAACGCTTACAGGCAGGGAAGAATTGCAATTTTTCTCTCCATGGCCTCATGTGGTAAGGAGCCAGATCATTCCAGCTCATGTTATTGCATTCCTTGAGAACATTCCTGTACAATACCGCGTTGCTTCCCCAGTGCTAAGTGATAAGGACTGTAACTCTTTGACTCAGTCTGGTGAACATTTGTGTGAGTAGGTTCAATTTCTTAAGTGAGTAAATGCTCACTGACATAAAAGTGGACTACAGAGGCTACCCCTGGATAGGGGAAGACAAAGGCAAGCATAGATGTGTCCGTCAGTTGCTCTTTTCTCAGCTGATTCAGGTTCCCAAGGGTAAACTTGTGTTATCCTTTCCAGTGACTGCGCACTTTGGAAGGATAAAGAACTATTTTAAGTTCTCATTTATATGGTGTGCTATAAAATAAGGCCCAAGATGGATGAACAGGGGCTCTGTTTTTTAACAACAGTGACTTAGAGATTTGCACATCAGCCATCTCTTCTGTAGAGTCAGACAGATTTACAGTGCCTGGAAATGTTTGCCAACAAAGATGTTATTGTAACTCCAGTGCCTGTTCAGGGAAGTTTATGAGGTAGAGTTAGAAACTGTTCATATTGTCTTCCTGCACTTGATGTATAGGATAGACAATATGCCAAATGCATTGCTGAGTTAAAAGCAAAGCTACTGCGAAGTTGGGATTGTATCTACCATCAAGTATCTCACTCTCTGGTTTGCTGCCTCCACCCTTCACCTAGAAAATAACAGCCATATTTAACCTTCCTTGTGTGACTGTGGGTAACTCAATTATCCTTTCTGTTTCTTCTTGCACAGTGATAAATAGAGGTAATGTTCACTATCTGACTCAAATTATTTACATCTGCTCAGCTCTTTATGAGAAAGTCATCTGGTCTTATACGCGATTAGTTCTAGTTTACAATACTAATAATCAACTTTTCTCCTTCAGATGCCATCAAAGATGTGTCATTAAATGATGCGGCATTTCTATAAGTTTCCATAATTCCATCGGGGTTCACAGCAACTGAACTATTGTCTGGATATTCTTTTCCTTTCTCAAATACTCTAATGCTTTTTTTTTTTTTTTTTTTTTCGCATACTGACCTTTCGGGTTGCCATTTTTGCTTACTCTAAACACCCATTGACTGCAAATAGAATTACTCAAGCCAGCTCATAAATCTTTATCAGAAGACAGTTCCATTGACTAGTGGAGAACAGAAGGTAGCTCTGCTTCTTCTGCTTGTAATTTTTAGAAGGTGTTTCATAGGTGTTTATATGTCTAAAATGCACCTTTACTAAATCCCTCCTGTGGCTCTCATACCAAATATTAACTACCTTTTTCATTAGTGAGATTTTAAACAGTTTTGGTCTGTTTTATATTCTCCTGGAGCTCTGTAGGCTCTGAAGGGTCTGTAGTAAATGGGTACCTTGCTCAGGGATGATCCCCTGCCTCATTTCTTCTACACTTTTCACTGTTTGCGTTAAGGCTATGCTCAAGAACCAATGCTTTTCTGTAAATACATCACTGACATTAGCTGCACATTCCTTGGATAGCAGCAAAGGATTCGGCTGTCTAGACACAACCAAATAAGAACACAAAGCTTACTTTGAGCAAATCACTAACAACTTCTGTTGGCCAACAATGGGCAGAAAGGTTCTCTGATCCCTTTAGCTGTGGTGCATGGGAGTAAGTCCAGGCTCTACATGAAGTAAGTCACTGCAACAGTTTCTTCTTCATCATTTCCATTCTGGGAAGAAAAATATGATCCAGAGAGGCTATAAAGAAATGTGGGAACACAGCCAGAGTAGTTGCTGCTAAATCTCTCATGTTGGTGTGGTCATTTTTTAATAGCCCAGGTGTAGTATAATGTTGGAGGGATATACAACAGGCAGATGGTACCTGGCCAATCGTTCTGTTTTTGGAACAGTACAGTTTCCCTCATATTACTGTCCAATTCTATGTTTGGAACATTACTTTGTTTAGGCTGAAAATTTAGCATTGACTATTTTTTTCTACTTGTGGTGAAAGCAGATTTTGTCTTTGTAATCCATTTGGATATAAAAGTAAAGTTTTGAGAGGAGTTGTTTTTTGCCTACATCCTTAGTTTTAGGAAATGCCCAGAAAAATTTACTCTTGGAAAATAAAGTACCCAAAAGCCAGATTTAAGTATATGCTCCATTAGAAATAATGAAAAAAAAACTGTACACACTTCAGGATAGATGATAAAAAAGGCATGGTAAGAAGAGCTTCAGTCAATGACTCAAGAGATCTTTAGGCCTGAATGAAAATTCGATTAACAGAATTACCATTTTCTATGATTTTATTTGGTATCATTTCAATCCTACTTGATCAAAGATTCAAACTGATATATAGGTCATTTTTCAGTGTTGTGTAAAGTAGATTAGAAGTAACACTCTTGGCATCATTCTGAATAACATGAAAATATACATCGTCATAGTACTTGCCATTAATGACAACTAGGGAAGTTGACCTTGTGAAGAATGTAGATTTTCCACCCATTTTGATTATACACTTTTCTAATTTTTTAATGATCTTCATACCAAGAATAAGCCTTGAGATTACCAGTAATGATATTCCAAAGAAAATCTGTCTTTTATTCTCCATTGTCATTAAAGTCTCTGCATTGTTCTAATTACATTGCAACCCACAATAAAGACCTACGTGTTTGGATCTTTAGAGTTATGTCAAAAAACAAATGCAGGAGGTCTTTTGAACTGCATGTTTGGTAGAAATAGGGCATGTGATGCTTCAGCCCATTCAAGGATTTCAAACCCATGAAAGCTTGTGGAGAAATGACAGATAATAAATTATTTACATGAATATATGTTAGGCAAGCAGGAACTGTAGACAACAAAATGAGTGCATTCATTCTGCTTCATGGACCTTTCTCTGCTTCTCTTATTGGGAATACCCAAGAACCTGTGTTGCTTCACGGCTAGTTTACCATTACAACATACAATGCTGTAGAGCATAATAGAGTGGTGCAGGAAAAAAAAAAAAAAAAAAACCAAGGTGACAAAACAGTTTTGACTTTTTTTTTTTTTCTCCCACTTTCTCTCTATTCAAAATACTATTTTTAGCTCACCAAATATATCTAACAGAAGGTCTTCTGGTTGTCAGCTGTCCACAGCCAAGCTGTAGATTTACCAGCAGGGGAAAAACTTTGTTTTCTAATATTATTTCAACTATTATTTCAGGATAATGATAAAGGATCTGTGATATAGCAGCAGAAAATATAGCAAGTATTATATAGCAAGTATTCAGGTGACTTTTCCTATCCTTTAAAATATATAGTGAAATGTCTCAGATACATGTAAAGATTTAATTTCCTTGCATACACACTAGAGCTACCTGAAAGAATGGTTGGCTTTTAAATAATCAGTTTTCCAAACTGCTGTAAGCACATTGATGTCCCTTTCGTCCACTTGAAGCAGCAATTGTTTACCTAGAGGCAGAGGTTAATCGAGAAGCAGGTGTCAAAGAAAGTCTATGAACATGCTCTTCACACTTTTGCAATTTCATTTCGCCTTGCAAGGAGTGAAGTTCAAGGTCATCAGCAAGGAATGTTCCAGAAAGTTGTCACATTTAGCACAAAAATACCATACTCCTCGATCCTCTCTGTGAAGCAAACAGGATCCTGACAAATAGCGTGTTTGTATAAAGTGCCTGGAACTATTCCTATTTTAGGAGGCCTTGCTCTATTGTGAAAGTAGCGTAAGCTATTTCACTTCTTCATGCAGTAAAATCACCTGTTGGACAATGGCACTACAGTCTTGCTGATAAAAAAATGAATACTTGCTTTATGCCTACTCTTCCTGCTCTGCTGTAATACATGGCACAGATCTTCCTCAACAACAAGGGATTGGAGTGAGTAGGGTACCTCTGTCCACTTCAGCTGGCTGGAAGGCAGAGTCCTATTTTCCAAAGGCTGTACAGACATTGCTTGCTGGCAGTATGATAAGAGACCTCTGCCCTCTGTCCCACTTGGGGCTGAAGAACCATGTCCCTCATCCATCCTCTTTATCAGCTTGTTTTCTCTTCTTTATTCTCCTTCCTCTTTGGTATGTTAGATGGCCATCTGATTTTCCTAAACAGTCTTCTGCCATTTTCTTACAAAGTCTTCTTTTTTGCCTTAGCTGGTGCAATGTCCTTCAGCAGTACCTGTGGGTAGATAACTTCGAAGGTGGAAGATCAGATCATGAAGATGAGATTAACGAAGATTTTGTCCAGACAACGTCAGTCTGTCAGCTGTAAATTCACAAGATGGTGTCATAAGTAGGAGACACAAAAGAGGAGCCTCAATGTGATAAATTAATACACTGACAGTGGCCTTTGTCTTCTTAATATGCCTTCACTTCTGAAAGTATGCAGAGCATTTTCATTTTAGCATCTTTTCTGTTTTCTCCTTCAGGAACTGTGAGGGTGTCAAAACCAACAAAAACAGACTAAATGCTAACACCAGCTAAAAAAGTACCTGTGTTTTCTGTGTTTTGTAATTCTAGTTTTTTATTTTGAAATTTGTCATGAATACTCGTCTGTTGGGGTGGGATTTTTTGTTCGTTTGTTTCAATTTGCTGTAAATAGTGTTTCATTAATATATATATATATATTTTTTTAATGGGTGGGTTTCAATAGTTATTACTGTTATCCAAGGTGTATAGTGCTTTCATAGAGCTCCTATAATTGCAGTCTGACAAACAGTATATTTTGTATCCCAAAGACCTTCAGTAGTACCAGTGTGTGTATAAGCAACAAAAATTATCTCCAAGCTCTTTATCAGAGAGTTTTCCCTCTATCTTACTCATCTTGCAAATTAAAGCAATGAGATCAGTCTCAGCCCAACACCACCCATAGGTATACACAACTTTGACTCTCCACTGCATCTCAACCCACAACTCTAGTGTTTTTAGAAAGTTACGTTTTCCATTCACTTTGTAAGCCTATGGAATATTTGAAAACATCTGATTACAGGGAATTCCTAAGGATCCCTTTATTTTTATTAACATGGGAAATATACTGGTCCAAACAAAATCATACATGTTTCTTTGTTTTGGCTTTCTTACATTTTTGAATAGCCAGGGGACATCCTTCATCATCCACGTTGCTCTTTATCTGTCTTTATTCTTTTATCTGTCCAAATACCTGATTCCTTCTCTGGTTCTTCAGTCATAAAGAATTTAAAAAAGCATTTCCCTCGTGGAAAAGTACCACTTCTTTTTTCTACATAATGTCCGTATTTCCTGTGCCCGTGTGTCCTTGCATTCCCCTCTTCAGCTTTTCTGTTTTCAAAGGGATCTGCCAGCACTCTTTTCTTTAGCTCCTTCTCTGAAGAAATGTTAATGATGTAGACCCCAACGCGTCACAGAGGAGCTTTCCCCTAAGCATCAGCTATCCTATTGTTTTGTCTAACCAAGTCTATTCACAAGATAATAACACTTAATGAGTCCCTCTCTCTCTCTCCTTCCCACAGACAGACTTGTAGACGCCACTCTTCTGCTTTTTAGCGTGTGGAGTAGGAAGCAGTCACTACAAAGGCATGTCTACATTGCAGACAGAGCTATGACTGCATCACGTTCAGACAGACCTGAGTTACCTTTACGGTTCTCCCACTACCTTGCTCAGTTACTGGGAGCCATTTTGTCAGCCCCACAAAACCGTGCTTGCCAGTGCCCCTAACCTTGTTCAGAGCTGCAGCCTCCGGCAAATTCATTTCCATGTGCAGCTACTTTCCCCAAGTATATTCCCACAGGTATCTCACCAGTAGATCTCCTGATGTATTGAAAATATTTTGAAAGGCTGTAAGATATCCAAGTAATACCAACAGTTCATAAAAACAAGCTGGTTATTGAAGAGGTTTCTGAGTAGACTCATGAAAAAAACAAGCTTTATGCAGTGCCTGGTAGAAGGTATTATGTTACAGGAAAGTATTTTCTGAAAAGGTTTCTTTGGCCAAGTTTATACTATTAGTATCATCCCAACACAGGAACTAAAATGGTCTTAGAAGGCTTACAGCTATACTCCCACTGGGCCTTTTGATATCAGGGTAGTATAGCCAGGTTATATTTACTGAGTGGAGAAGGAGACCGGAGCACTTTACTGGAGCACTCCAGTCACTCTCAGGTACTGCAGGGCATCCTCCAGTAAAAGGACTCTCCTGACACAACTCATACATATAAAATGTACTAAGCAGCTAGTGATCCATTTCCACTAAGATTTGTCTGTCTGGAGTCTCCCTGTTGCACCTTCTCCCTACCTGCATAATGGACGTAAATGTGCTGGCAGAAAGGCAAGAGGGTCCTGGCTGGACACTTGAATGTCTTCTCCCAGGAGAGCCCTCATTTTCAGCTCATGTCATGGGTTTCTCACCTCAGCTGCTAAATGGTGAGCAGCTGCTTTCCCCTATCTTTTCTTCCCTGTTTTTCTACATCTGGCCAAGATCCCTGAGGAGCACTTCCTTCCTGGTTGTAGAGACAAGAGGGCTTTTGCAGACAGCTGTTCCCGCACAGATTCCAGACAAATGATGAACCTTCCCCATCCTGAAATTTTGCTCTGCATTTAAGTCCCATTTTGCCATTCTCCTTCTGTATTTCCTAATAAATGTTAAATCGTTTGGATTTTTTTTTTAATCCCTTTTCTTTCTTTGTGAGCAATCACTGTTGCATTAGTCATTGCTCCTATCTGTCTGATGCCGTATATGCGGATTAGTGAGATCCATAACTTGAAAATTATATCCATAAAAAATAAAGGAACATGAAAGCAGTGGCATGTTCTTGCAAGCATGAGGATGATCTGCAGGTGTGAGCTGCAGTTTGGGAAATTTAGCCCTGAATCTTGAAGGCTGAATGTTAAGTTTGTTATGGCTTGCTTTTACAGCCTGTATCCAATTGCACCGAAAGTACCAGCTGATTAACTTTTCCATATCAACCAAATTCAGTGATGTCATATTTTCTTATATATCAGAACTGCATAGCAGTTTTAATTAAGATTTTTTTAAGTATCAGAAATTATTTTAGATCAAGATCTTAGCTGGTGCATTAAAGTAACAGTTGTTAAGTTTTCACTAAGAGTTCTTTGATACTATTCATAATATTAACACTGAGCTGCTGAAGTTGCTGCCTTGCTGAACACTAGGTCTTTTGTTGTATTTTATGATCTTTAATTTCCTTACTAATAAGCTATGTGTCCTAAGTGTATTTAACACATTAGCTGCAACCTCTGCAAACACCGATCCATCTGTTCTTTGAGTATGATGCAAAAAAGGCTGACAATGCACAAAGGGTGCCTAAAGCAACTTGTTCTGCAACAAATTCAGCTGCACAAATGTGACTCAGTGCCTGTCCCTCTCTTTAAAAGTAATTGTCCAGAACAGCTGACTCAACCAGCATATAAAACTCTGCCTATACAAAGAACTTACCTACATAATTTGATTTGTTGTAGTTCATGCTACTTTGTGCCAACCATTCTCAAACTATTACTGCAGGGTGAACCCCTGCCCATAGGACAACATCAACCTCCTCACTGAGCTTTTGTTGTTGGCTTCAGTGGTATGGGGAGTGTGTGATCATCCTCATACAGTTATTAGTCTCCAAGAACAGTCCTTCTCCAACCATTATTTTATTTGCCAGACACCTTCCTCTCCCATTTCATTTTCAGGGGTGGACCTCCCAGCTCTCCATCATCTGACTCCCAAACTCTGTGGCAATAACTTTAGGGATGGATGGGTTGAAAGCTCTAAGGAATTCTCAAGGGGAGTGCCAGGGGACACAAAATACCTGTGATCATATGAAAGTGAAGTAGCTTGTGACTGCATGGTCCTCCATCTACACATCCAGCTTGGACTATCTCCTCTCCTATTAAAGAAATAGTGGAAATAGTATTAAGCATAACATGAACACCATTTTCTGATGTGATCTATTTGTACGCAAGAGATATGAAATCAGGGAACAAGCTTTATTCTTAGAAAAAAAAAAAGCTTGAAAATGTCACATTTTTTTCAAAACAGGGAACAGGGAATGTATTGGATCATTCAAAATGGTGGAGGATTTTCTGCAGTATTTCCATTCATTAATGATAACAAAGTTGGAGATAGTTGATTTGGTTTACAATAAATAAAAACTTTAAAATCATGACATCAACTGCAAAAGTCCTTCCTCTGTACTGCTTTAAGATTGTAATTTATTGTACACCACCACATTACTTTCAAAAGTCCAGGAAAAAAAAGAAAAGAAAAAAGTGGGAATATTTGGGACAATTCTGTTTCACAGCTATTCTAGACGGATGGCTAGCATCTTGCCAGAACAATCTAATTTTCTTACAGGTAAGAGCATGTCAACTGCCCAGTCCAATATTTTTGTGAAGAGTTGTTTCCAATTTTTGATTGCAAATATAGAAAAACCTCATGATTTAAAATGCTTCCAACTCAAAGCAATCATGTTCTAAATGTTCTTTCTTAGCATGCCAAGTTTATATACTCTTGAAAATTCTTTACTTGTATGTACTATCATCAAAGGATAATACAAAATTATATGTAATGTCTGCCTTGAAAAACATGTCAGTATTGCATTTTAAATACAAAAATATAACTTGATTCCACTGTGAGCGTTATTAAAATCTTCTACATAAATATGAAATTGTACCTTATTTTAAGATGTATTCCAACCCATTTCTGTAAAAACTGAAAATAGGCCTGTGTGAATTCTTCAACAAATGAATTCTTTCCTAAGTAAAGCTAAAATTACAGAATCAGGCTATATTTCAGTAAAAGAAAAGTGTTTTGATGTTATGGGCCACAGTTTTCAGGAAAAGAGAGAAGTTATCATCTCTTCCATGACACATTTGTGTAGTCACTTCTAAGTGGTTCCAGCTTTGATATCTAAGGAATTTCCAACTAGGAAAAGCAAGTACATTGCACTTCTGTTCCTCCTGTCACCTATAACTGTGCACTAGTGGAAACAAAGTCTTCTCCCAGAAATTACTGAATACTGAATTTTTAAAAAATAAATGTTTGATATTCTATATGATACAAACAAGCAATGAATCGTTGGAATTTACCAAATACAGCCTAACTTCTCTGATTTTTGGAAATGTTTCAAGTTAGATTTTTCTACTAGAATTCTCTGCAGCAATTATGCACAGGTGTTCACATTCCTCAGATATTATTCTTCTCATCTAATGGCAATTCTTCTACCAATTCAGTAGATTAGTAAACCATATTGTGAGCTAGTATATCATGCCCATGCAAAACTGTGGAGTTCTACCTAAAATAATACAAAATAAAACAAAACAAAAACAACTCGTGCATTTAAAAGAGTTGATTACACATTCTATGAGGTTAACATACTGACAACAGAGAAAAAAAATCTAAATCTAAATCTACTGTAAGAATCAATTACACAGATGAGCAAATCACATATTAATCTCATTACTGTCAAAGAAGAATCAAAGAGTGGAGCATTGTATGTAAGGCTGATACTTTCCTTAACCACTTCAAAAAGCGATACGGGATAAAAGGTGGGATAATGCAGGCCCACTTGAACAAACTACATGCAGATGTGTACCGTGGGCCTGCTCCAAGCTGACCTAGACTGACAGGAAGACCCTCACAGATTTCAGTGCTATTTGGATCTGGTTTGCAGAAAAGTGGCTTGTCAGCCAAATGCCACATCACCAGGTCATTCCTGCACTGCAGTGCCAAACGCTCCTCTTCCTGTAGCAAACTGCCTTTAGTCTCTTGTGCAATGTTTCTGGTAGTTCAGTTGTAGCACTCCTAGGAAGAAATTGAAAAGCAGATGGAAAACTAAGAACAAAATAGGCAGTTAGAAGAAAATTCATTGGGGGAGGGAGGGTGAGGGGGGAAGGGGAGGGTAGATTGAGAGAGAGTGACGGAGAGAAAGTGAGGGAGGGAGAACTGTGAGAGATCAGACAGAACTTTTTGCCAGGATGTGTGAGTAAATGACATCAGGCATTTGTGGAGGTTAAAGCAGTAACAGCCAAATTTCTCTCAACCTTGAGAGAACCCACTAAAGGCTCTGAAGCAGAGTGAAAGGAAGGGCAATCTGTCTAGTATGCCTGCTTGACGTATGTGTGTGTCCTGAATATCGTCTGTGCATAAGCCTCCAAAACCACAGTGCTTTAGTACACAGACTGTTCTTGCACTGCAGAATCAATGTATGCATCTCTTGGATTGTCTTGGAGGAGACCATTAGCTGTTTTTCCAAAGATTTCTGAAAAAGTTTTATACCTTCACTGGTCTGGAGAGAAATTATCCATGCCAATGAAAGGAGGACATGGTTTCCTGCTCAGTCACTCAACTTCTATTGAAATCTAAATTAGAAACTAACCACAAAGTTGTGGCCAGACTGTGTCTTGGTGTAAAATAGCCAAACTCTATTGAAATTCATAGTTGAACCTCACAACACAGCATATATCTTTTTCCCAACAGTTCTATGCATTATATATATATAATATATATAAGTATGTATTATATATATATATGTTTGTTTCTTATGCCCACCTCAACACTTCCACACTAATCTCTAACTCTTCAATTTCCCAGGACAGATCACTGTATAGACATTTTACTTAAAGGTGAGATGCCTCTGTGTTGGTGGTGGCAGCAGATGACTGTGGACTGGCCAGTAGAGGGTGCTATTTGAATTACGGAATAAAACACAATAAACTTTAGGAATAATCAGGTTTCCATGAAATTGTGCAAGTCACAGGAGCAGTGACCTCGTTCTGCCATTGGTGCTAAAGAAACCAAGTATCAGCAATTTTTTTTTTTCTGGAAATGCTTGCTTCAACTGATAGTACAAAATGCTGAGGAGTAATCTAAGAGAAGCCTTACATTTATGCTCTGAGAGCAGTCTAAATGGCGCTAGAAACTACAGTTCAGAAATAAGTATTGCATACACAACTCAATACTCTTAGTTCACTTTGGTATACTTCTTATTTTATATTCTCTCCCTGGATAAATTGGAAGTTGTGTTTCCACTACAGGTCAGGTTTTTTACCTCTTTCACCAGACCAAACCAATATGCTTGAAATTTCATAAGTATGTTAGTCTGCCAAAATAGAATTTTAATGGAAAGTCTGAGGTAAATTCAACAAGATGTTTGGGAGACATGAGGGTTCAGAAAAGGAAGCAGTTTCACCTCTTGAAAATTTTCCTAACATTTCTTTTGGCTTATAGTAACTGCAAAATGGCTTGGCTGGGAAAATAGAAATTTGTTTTAATATTTTGTAGATGGTGATTTCTGTTTCCTTTGGCTTCTTTTGGGGTGCTTCAGGGGACAATTATTTAGTTGCTAAAATACATTTATGCAAACATTTAAAGTTCCTAAATCTGCATGTCAGCTTTTATAGGTCTTATGAAATCCATGACAGTAGAATGCTGCCTTCCAGAATTTTTGTAATTATCTTCCATATCTACCGAATTTTTCACAGCATAACTCTTCTGGAGCAGGACAAACTTTTCTTCATAGAAGACTTTAGTAGATTTCTGTTGACCTGTGAGATATTCCAAAAGGTACCACCCACAGTACTGTCAGGTCCTCCAAGACCAGCTTGAGGCAAAGGCCATTGCCATTAAAACATTTTGCTTCCTTTTTGTCTCTACATCTGCTCAGAGCTCTCCACTCATCTCTGTTACCTGCATGTGTGTCATTTGGTATAATTTGAGGGAGAAGATATTCTTAACAACAAATCTAAACTGATTCTGTAAGCCATGCCACTCACAGAGCACTTCCAGGGACAGGCCTGTATGTAAGGATTTACCCCAATGACAATCAGGAAAAAAAATCAGCTTTAACATTCTTCTCACTGGTTGATAAAATGCCCCGTATTGGCTCTGAAGACAACATCTTTAGTGTATTTAACAGTATTTTAGTAGTTAACAAAACTTTCCATGGCGAGGTTTGAAGGTGATCTGAAATTTCACAGTGTGTGATTTGTTACTCCTATTGGCCAAAAGTCTAAGGAGTGAAGCAATTTACTGGCAGCATTTTCTGTAGAATAATATTAAGCAAAAGCTGAGGTTCCCTAATGATTTATGAACAGAATATGGTCAGAATTAGCACCAACCTGTTGAAAATACTGTTCAATTTCTGAGATTTTTGTGCTGCTCCCAACTTCTTGGATTTACCATGAATTATATCTTTTTCAATCCAAAACTACAAAAGTAAAGAAGTAAGATCCAGAAATATAACTCAGTAAGAATCCATGGAAGTTTGGGAAACTTGAAACCAGGCTGTCAGAAAGGAATGAGAGAGGTATGCAAAAAGTATAAAAATGAATATTCCACCTGCAGGCAGAATTATATTCCAAAACACAGAACATTTTCTGAGAATAATCTAGCGTTATTGAAAAGTGTTACTAGAAGGAACAATGTCTCAAGTCAGTCCTGAGACAGCCATTGCTTTATGATTGAGACTTGCTTCTGTCACCAAATTTTCCTTTTTCCTGTTTCCTCTTTTCTCCTATCTCTGCCAACCCAACTTTACTATAAAGACTACTTTATGAAGGGAAAAATATATTTTGAACAAAGACATTCTTGCTTATAGTCATGTAACAGTCTGGTATGTATGCAGTTACTGGCCCATATTTTTACGTGTCAGTAAGAGGGCTAGAAGTGCCACAGAAGTCAAAAAGTGATACCTTAAAAAATAATGTTCCAAATTTACATTGGTTAAACTAATTAAATTCTGGTGAGTTCAAAGAGATACGGACACAGTAGAGAGTGAGACATGGTGACCAAATGAAGAATAAAGCAGAAGTGGCAGCTATGTCAAAAGCAGGTGAGAAAAAAAAAAAAAAAAAAGGAAAAAAAAAAGACTAAAACAATGGAGAAAAGGTGTTCTCAAAGGTTTATTTCTGGGTGGCTGTTTAGGGTAAAGGAAAACAAGAATAATATTCTTTTTAATGTAAATCCTCTTTTACAAAATGGTCACACTTTATAAGCATGCAGCCTGTTTACAAAAACTGTGGGCTTCACTTCGTTAGCCTCTTCTAAAGGAGGGTCTGCACTGAATGGCTTTCAACCCATATGTTCTATCTCTTCCACAAATAAATAAATACATAAATAAATAAAATACAAAACAACAACAACAAAACAGTATTGAGAAAGTACTGATGAACAGAAGACCATAAACAGGAAAGAACAGATCAGAAAAGATCAACACTAGGATACCTCTAGGACTAACCTGAATCTTGTTTTTCTTTAAATGCTTGCTCAGGAAGAGATATTTTTCATCCTGCAAGTAATTATAAGGACTAGTCATCACCTAAAGGAAATTTCTTCATAGCAATCCATTTATCTTGTAATTTCACTGTTTGCAAATATGTTTGTTGAGGGTTTTCTCTCTCTCTGTCTCTCTCTTTTTTCAATATCAAACAAGTCCATCACCTTTCCCATACATGAAAGGGAAACTAGCAAAGACTGCTTGCAAGTTCATTATTTGGCTCAGTTATTTGCCAGATGTGAGTGAGGCTGTGTTTTGGCTAGCCTGTATGCTCTAATGCAATAGTAATCCAAATAAAAAATTAAATGGGGTCCAAGTGCAGACCTGCAGCTAAGAGAAATATTTAATGAAAATGAGAGAATTCATGGAATTCTCTTTTCTCTCTTAAATTAATCTGAATTATATGTGCCAAAGACATATACTGAGTTCAATATTCTGTTAGAAATATGATTTTTTTTTTTCAATCAAATTAATTTCCAGGAGCACCCATCCTATTTTACTTTCAAGATAACCTTGCAATGCCTGGAAAGATTGCTTTTAAGGGATTCTGACCTGTTTCCAATGTTCCTTCTGAGAACTTCAGGCTATCTGAAGACCTGGTTTCCATGTGTCTCAATTTATTAACATATCAAGAAATTTATTCCAACAAACAACCTTAAGTGCCAAAATTGCTGTTTCTGGCTGGTAGGTCACAAGAGCGTTTGAATTATTAACTCATCCACAACTGCTAAAAGGGAGGTTAGCTGATTGTACAGTTACAGCCTGATTGCAAACTGCTTAAAACGAAAAATACTGTATGAAAACATTTGGTAATTTATTTTTCCACCATGTGCCAAAGGATGATTTTAGAAGCTTGATACCATGTTTATCATTGTGACTTAGTAAGTTTGCAAGATTAATTGATCACTCTCTATGGTTGATATATTTATGAAAATGTATATTACATATTTTTATGAGTTTATGTATTCAGCTGTTATATAGAATAATTATCATAAAACACTTTTAAAGGAAAAAAAAATCATTAAATATATATTTAAGCCAACACATCCTCCATGAGCTCAAAGCTCAAAAAAAATATCTAATTGCTGGTGTTACCTGATCCAGAGATTTCTGAGGCAAAGTCTGTTCCTTACTAGAGGTTGTGCTATTTGTATCAAACTTCAACTAATGTAAAAGTTTAAAAGTCGTAAGATTTATTTATTGATTGATTGATTGATTGATTTTTATTTACTGTTTATAGCTTTGGCTCCACATAGTTAAAAAAAATTTTTTTTTTTTTTTTGGCTGGGGGGGTGGGAGACTGGTGGGCTGGAACACCTCTCAGAGGGCGAGGGCTGGAGCACCTCTCCTATGAAGACAGGCTGAGGGAGTTGGGGCTGTTTGGCCTGGAGAAAATGAAGGCTCTGGGGATATCCTTTTGAAGTCACCTTTAAAAAGATGGACAGAGACTTTTTACAAGGGCACGTACTGATAGGACGAAGGGTTTTAAACTGAAAGAGGGTAGATTTATATTAGATACAAAGAAGAAATTTTTGACTATGAGGGTGGTGAGGCACAGGAACAAGTTATCAAGTGTTGTGGATGCCCCATCCCTGGAAGTGTTCAAGTCTGGGTTGGATGGAGCTTGATCTGGAGCTGTCCTTGCCCATGGCAGGGGGCTTGGACTAGATGATCTTTAAGGGTTCTATTTGCAGAAACTGAAGTCCAGGAGGCTCTGATACACACCTACAGGGCATGATAATGTGGCACATGGGTCATGACATGGCCAGGGTGTAGACTATACCACAGAATCTGGAAGACTGCTCAGACAGTGTTGCTTATTAGCAACTTTTGGAGACATCATTTCAAAGTCCTTGATTCTCCACATTTATTATAGATGAGGCCTGAGCACTTAGGCTAAACTGAGAATTCTGTTGGGAGGATCAGGAATCTAACATGCACTGCAACACACATAGCATCAGTCCCTTAATCCCCATGGAGCACGTGTAGGTCTGCTACTAAGAGGGACCCCAATTAGGATCCAGAAACTTTTTTGAATGTTGAGGTGCACAGATGCACATGAAAATTGTTTCTGTCTTGTCTGTTGGAAAGATGCAAAAACTACCCTTGTGATTGTTTGAAAATTCTCTAAGCTATCCTTCAACTAAGATTGTTTGAAAATTCTCTAAGCTATCCTTCAACTAAGATTTGTTTAGCCTCTTGGAACTGCTCTGCAATGCTATACATTCTTCACTTGCAAACCACCATCCATGACTGATCACCCACTTGTGAGTAGCACAACCATATTCAGCTAATTCTGGTAGAAATTTGAAACTACATCACAGCATGACAACATCAGTTTGTTTCTTTTTGGTTTTGTATATGTATTGGCATTAATAAATAGGCAAATAAATGTGACGGTAACAAGGAATTAATCTGTACATGTGCATACATGCACAAATATATATAAGTACATAACAAAAGAAACAAAAAGACAGATATATTCATGCCCTGGAAAATAAAAGAATGAGTAAAGAAACACATTTTGATGTGAAAGAAAAACAGGTACAATTTATATAAGCAAAATTCCATGTACCTGTGTCAGTCCTCAGCCATACATTTGTGCATGACTATACAGATAAATGAATGTCAGGACTTAAGGAGAGGAACAAAATGGTGTAAACTAACATATATTCAAAGTGAAGTAATATTCGAATCTCTTCTTAGTGAAAACTAACAGGAATGGAATGATGTTGAGACAAGCCTTTTGTTTAAAAGGCTTTTTTAGCTGTCTGAAACTCAGGCAAGAGAAGGCTTAGGCCTGTCTGGTTTTGTAGCACTTTGCCTCAGCACCTCCGTCGTTAATGAGTGTAGCAAAGCATTGTGAAAGCTGTGGTTAAAATAGCTGTTCTTAGCAGAAATAAAATGTAAAAAAGTTATAACTTACATTTCAAAGCAGCTGTGATTAGCCATAAAAAATAATCTTAGCAATTATTACAAACATGAATGTCATAAATAGCCTTAGAAAGAACTAAACTAAACTGATCACATTAAGGCCATTTGATACAAACTTCCAATTTGGCAACATACTGTTTGCTTGAAATCACCTTATAGTAGCTATAAATTACTACAGGTTTAAGAAAACATTGATTGGAGTTTAGGCTTCCATTCGTTGTGGTTAACCTCTATTTGTCTTCCTCAGGGAAACACAGGTTGTCATGTCATTATTAGTTCTCCTGCCTCTGCCTCCATCCCTCTTCCCTCATGTTGCTTCTATTTAAATGGTAACAGTCTTGGGGAAAAACAAAGACCATCCTCAACTTTCTTGAAGTAACAATTTGAGTAGTCTTTCAAAACATATGCTCTAAAGAGGAAATTATTATTTTCATATAAAAAGTATCCAACAAAGAAAGGTTTTGTTTCTACTTCTGTTTTTCCTTGAGCTAAGTGTAAAGAGGTATACAGAAGACATTTAGAGACTTTCCATATATCCACAAGGCCTTGGAGATACAAGAGTTTGCTGTCTAGGCTTCTGTTTACATTCACTCTTCCTGCTTGTCAATGAAGTTTCCCAAGTGGGATGGGAGTAAAATTGGCACCCCCGATTATTGCTAACTACTTTGCTAGAGACATCTTCCTCCTGGTTCTCCCTGTCTGCTTGAGTTTATGCTCCTGGGATTATATCTTTCAGCTCAAAGGAAAAAAAAATGCTTTTAGCTTTTGTCTCTGAATACCCTACACAACATGGAACTCCTAATCAAAACTATCATGATCTTTTTTTTTTTTTTTTTTTTTTGGGGGGGGGGGGTTGGGGGGAGATGAGGGGAGGGACGGATGTGGTTGGAAATGATGTTGTCCAAGCTGGTGGGCCTCAACTAAAATCCAGGTGTCCTGGTCCCTGGGTGTACTCTAATCTTTAGGCTATTGTACAAAAATTGGATATCAAACAGTTTCTTTAGGGAAGGTGCATATAGCTAATAAAATGAAACCCACCAGGAAGTGTTACATGCTCTCTGAGCAAATAGGGAACTAAGGATACTTTATTAATAGTTCCCAGATGGAGCTAGGTGGAAAATAGTTACTTATATCAGGTGAGCAGATGTGCTTCTGGACATGTAAACTTCCAGAGAGCTAGATGTCCTGCATGGTTTTCATCAGAAAAGTTAGGCACATATGCTATCTCAGATATTTTGATGCATAAGAATATAAAAGCAGGCTGGCCAGGACATATAATAGGTCCATCCAGCTCACGGAATTATTCTCAAAAAAGTCCAAAAGAGGGTGCCTAGGGAAAGGTGTAAGCGATGCTACTCAAGAATATTCATCCAGCATTCAACCATTTGTGTCATTAACTTCTTGAACCACGTCTTACCTACAATAATTTTCAGTGAATTTTTCTTGCATGAATTTGCCTAGCTGCCTTGTAAAATCATGTAAATTTTCAGCATCCAAAACACCCTGTGATAAGGCATTCCACAGCTTAACTGCATACTGACACAGATGGATTAGGGTTGGCTTGTTTGACTCTCTCACCTGAACCTAAATTACACTCTAGGCATGTCTATGTTATTTAGAGTTCATTCTTAGACCCTCTACACCGGTGAACAAAATCTAAAGCCAAATATCTTCCAGTCCCACCGAAGCACAAAACGTTGTCATTAAATTCAATGTATTTCTCCGAGGTGGCATTGCATTGTCATGCCAGGACTGAAGTATTAAAGCTGGGCTACTTACAAAACCAGTTCACCCCTGTCTTTTGCAGACTGTTCTATGTGTTCCTCTATATTAAGTGCATTACTCTTTGCTAATGATTGTAGGTTTTTTTTATCATTATTATTACTATTTTTTTTCATCAACAGAAGTAGCATGTGTTAATGATAAACGCAATAGGATGAATAAGAAATTTTACATTTAAAAATCCAATCACACTAAGCTGGGGAAAGGTTCTAGGATACTGAAATCCAATTTTCCTTCTTAGTGTGAAATAAAAATTCTGTTCATATCTTGGACAAGAAATGACAAAGAAAGGCATTAAGTACCACATAATGTTTTGATGGAGAAATGGAAGCAGAAGTACTGCTGGTAGTTTGGATCTTTAACTCACATTGAACAATGAAAAATCAAAAGACAGAAAGAAAACAACACTGATTTGTATTGCAAACATTTTGGTTTTGTCTTTTTTTTTATCTGTCTTTTTAATCTGTGTGCCAACCATCCATCTGTGTGACTATAACCCACAGGTCATTTTGTTGCCATTGTGAATGCCATTCCCACTGCAGTATTACAGATAGGCAATGAAGATAAACAGAAGAAGCAAATAAACAGTCTTCAGTGTGATGAATGCAATTTATAATTAACATGGACAGGGAAAAGATTCTAAGCAGAGGCTTAAAAAAATACATGTCCTGATGTTCAACTTGTTTCTAAATTTGGATGTGAACCACTGATAAAATAGAATGAGAAAAGCCTTTGTAAAGTAAATGATATATTATTACACAAAATAATAGGAACATGCAGTGCTGTAAGTATGAATTAGGCAACCTGTGGTTGACTTCTGCATCATATAAACATACTTGTCAGTCCAAAGCTGAAAACAGAGCCAGGAATTCCACAGTGTCCCTTGTCCAGCTATTAGTGACTTCCAAAGTGCCTTTAGTATAAAAGATCCATATGGAGCTACTCAAGTGAGTAAGGCAAACTGCCATAGTGAGCTATATCTGGTGAGTAATACTTTAGCCATAAATTGAGAGTATAAATATATGAAGCACAATTAAAGCTCACTGAATTCAATTTGATTCTTCTATTGGATTTGTTGGCTTTCAGTCGCTATGGGGAAGAAAGAATTGCTAATGTATGCCTAAAATGATACATGCAAGTGCATCATTATTAGTCACGCTACCAATACCGTGCATGTGTGAGCAAAGGCCTAGCAGACTTCAGATATTGAATTTGGTAATTTTTGAGATGGGAAATTTTCCTCTAAAAACTTCATGAAATTTCGAGAATGCTTGAGTATTGACAATACACCAGCGTTGTTTCTTCCCCCTGCATAGTGTGGATACATGCTCAGGGAGACAGTCATACAGTTTACCAGTTTAGTTTTGTTGTCAGCAAAAGACATTGCACTTTCTTCATCAGAAGACGAATCCATGAAGACTCAGTATAATTTATTTGTGAGTTATTGCTGAGCCAGAAACAAGTAACACCATTTTGATGGAGTGTCATTAATTTTCTCCAGTTGCTCAGCCAGCTCCTTTCTGCATTAAGTTCTACAGCTATGATATTAACATACAAGTCATGAACATCTCTCCAAATTTCATTAGTACAAAGTAAGTCAAATTAAGCCCATAAAATGAGCAGTTTTCATTTCTCTTGTTTATTGCACTGGATCCTAGTATAGACAGATAATTAAAGGCATTTCTCTTCTTCTTGCTCCTTGGTGCCTAGATTAAGGCTGTTCTTGACAGTCTGACATTCCGCTAAGTGCATGTCCTCTATCTGGATATTTTCCCCTTTTGCTGTAAACTTAACTGTCTTCCAATTAGTGAAGACAGGGACCATTTACCTTGTATATCTACTTTTCTGCTTAGAAGGTGGATGATATTGCCTCCCACAAATGACAGCTTCTGCAAAAGAAATCTTTCTCTTTAGCATACTTGTCTTCCTGGTACCTCTGTCTGCTATGGAAGGGCAGCAATAGGAGGTGCACTCCAGCAACTGGGAGATAGCATTAAGCTTATTAGTAGGATTCCTAGTAGTGTTACAGTTGAAAGGTAACTCAAGGAATCTACCAGTATCTATAGAGATCCTTTATTACTTAAGTTAGACCAGGGATCTTTCCTGCTCCTGGAGAATCCAGTTGTCAGATTTCCATTAATCTTCCCCCAGGCAAGTAATCTTCCCCCAGGCAAGTAATTCTGCATTCTTAGAAATTTAGAAGAGAATACGATAATCTTTGATCTCTAATACATTATGATACTTGGCATCTGTGTGGAGTACAGAGTTTCTCACTGTCTTTTATAGTACTGACATGCTATAAAAGCATAGTATGCAGCAGATCCAATGCTTCAAATTCATGTACGGATTGTTGTGTATATTTTAAAGGTCATTCCAAGAGAAAGTCATGTGAATGTAATGAGTAGTTGACCTCCCAACAAATTTAGATTGCTCTGAGGCAAAGCACAGGGTATAATTTCAGAACAGAGAACTTTTCATTTGTAAATGTTCAGCAAATCAAGTAAATTGGCAAATGAATCAAACCAATGAAATGGCCTGTGTTATACCCTTGTGAAGTGGTATGCAAGAGTTCTTCAGGTACAAAGGTGGCTCTGAGTATACAGTCACTACATGCAGCTACCTCAGTGATGCTTTGTACTGCAATACATTTTGTGTTTAAGAACCCAGGATTTATACCAAATGTTTTTAGGGAAACTATTGGGCACCAGCAGCATAAATAACCAAAATGAAACTACTTTCCTATACATTATACGTTGACTAATTCTTTAGTCTCAATAATGTAACTTCAATTATTTTATGATAGCATTAAAAATAACATCTACTCACTCTCAATAGTTTGCTGAATCATCTAAATTTGATGAACATGGCTAACCAGACTGACATGTATTAAGTCAACCAGAACTAAAAATTATTTACATATAGTTTTGTTGCTGTCCCAAAATTCCAGAAGAAAACTTCTGCCCACCGGCAGGCATGTACATGGAAAAAATGCTTCTGAAATCCTAAACCTAACATTTTCCTTTTAGCAAGCAATGTCCTTCATGAAAAAGTATGATTCTTTAATAAATTAGAGACTACATAAACTCTGCAACATGCTTTATATAGGCAAGACTAGTCCTAAGGAAAAGCTTCTGTGACTAAGTTTACTTGTATCTGTATCTTTTCCTCAGTCAGATATTTTACCCTTGTGAAGATCAGTCTGGGAAGGAGTCCTTGGCACCATCATTGAAAAGTCAGAATTAAGGAGCCTGGTAAACTTAAGAGACATTTGTTTTTAAAATTATGGTTTATGTGTGCTGTCTCATCCAGTCCAAGCTTGTTTCAGTATGATTAGCAACTGTGTATTTTCCAGTGAGTTGGAGTAGGCAAGGATTTTACATTTGCTAGTCAATGTATAGTCAACCTTGCTGTAGTAAAGAGATTAGCCTCAGATGAATGCGGACAAACAACTTCTGGGAAAAATGATACCAGTGCTCTCTTAGGACTACTTTGACTTGGTCTCAGACTCCCTGCATTAGATAGTAAAATAATTCAGGCGTAGAATACTTGTACAGCCTAGTTTTTCAATTCTTTGCTGTTTTTTTTTTTATTTATTCATTGAAGCCATCTCATCAGGAGCACTAATGGGACTATTCTTTTGATTAAAGCCTTGCGTCACTTCTGATAGATGAAAATTCAATTTGCCTTCAAATCTGGCCAACTCAAAGAGATGAACAAAAAATCTGATTACAACTGAGACTGTATTAACATCATAAGCCCAAAGACAGAAATGAGTTTCCTCTGTCTGCACTTGAGGTATACAAGAACTTGTGTCACTCCACGATAAACTGAAAAGAAATTGTGTGAACATAGCTAAATACCATAGTGACCCTGAGCTAATAATCCTTGCTAAGCAAGAAAATACATTACCTGAGAACTACAGCTGCCCTACACAGCTTCTGTGTTCTGTGTGGTTGAGCTTCAGTCTTTTGAGATTTCCACTTTCTCTCTCTTTTTTTTTTTTTTTTAGGAGGAAAGACAAGCTACAGAGAACAGGGGACTGTACCATCCAAAAGGGGATACAGTATAAATAACACTGGAGCAGGCAGCCTGTTCAACTTAGTGCCTGAGTGTTGCAAACACAGCTTTAATTTTTCAGGGTGCCAGGTGGCTTTTGCAGTGCTTCTGAAGCAGGATCCATACACTGGGTCTGGAATAAATGTGAGTGTAGTCTGATCATGTCTGTCATTTTGCAGTGACAGAAACACCTCCAGAGGTGTCTGTCTGGTCTCAGACAGAGACTTGAGTAGCCCCAGGTTATCTTTACGTTGTCTCAGCCATGCAGCATACCTAAAGTCATACATAGCTGGGCATGGAGTGATATCCACTGGGCAGGCAAAGGATCTGGATAAACTGGTTTCTATCTAATTTGCATTGCTTCAAATCTATTTCTACATCTGCATTCACTGCCTTAATGTCTCCTCATACTGAGTTCCCATCCTGAAGTTCAAGGAGCTTTATCTGGATGTTAAACAGGCTAAGAAATCACTGCAAACAGAATTTGCAAAAGTAATCAGAAAAAAAAAAAAGACTGCTTACATCCTCTTCTGTTCAAGCAAACAATTTTACTGTCAGATACTTTAAAACAGACAAGCTGAATTACAGGCTGGTAGTCATTAACTGTGTGCAGAATAAGAGTTCCAAAACAGGCACCTGGATCTGAACACAGACCCCATCCAGTCAGAATGGAAGTGTTCTGTACGACCTATTTCTCCCACCTCACATAATCAAAACAACTCAAACTTCTCTCTTTGAATACATGACAGTCACAACACACTAATTGCAACTAATCTGAAGGCCAAGAATTATTCAGAACAATTACACAATAGAGTTTCCAAAATCCATGTATTTGTGAAAGTTCCCATTTGTAGCTTTTAAATTGGAAAAGTAGAGAGGTTAGAAAATGCATCGTGCTTCACAAACAACCTTCCAAAACTTGGACTTTTTTTTTTTCTGTAAGAGAGACATTCAATAAAATGCGCTGTCAGTGAGTATTCAAGAAAATGTGTTCAAATCCTTGCTCTTCCTCACAAAGACTATAGGCTCGATCCCAGATGTATTATTTTCAAGGTAAGTAACATATAGTGTGGATTCATTTTCATTTTTAATATAAATCCCAAACTATGGACCTGAAAAACATGTTTGTTTGGTTTTCTGTTTTGTTTTTGTGCATTTGTTGTTTTTTTTTAAGAACATTGTCAAAAGTTCCTAGCCAGTTCTAATTATAAGCTTGTTTCTGGAAAGGGGAAAAATGAAAGGGAGGAAATTCAACCATATTTATTGGGCAAAGATAAATGTATCCTTCTAGTAGAATAAACAGGTATGGAATGACAGGCAGAGTGATCCAAAAAATCAGGCTCTGAGCTGAAAGTAGGAGATTTATGTTTTAGTCTGGCTCTGTCACCTGATTTGGTCTTTACTTTCCAGCTCTTTGCCTTTTTGTATCCCTTATGTGTCATGTTTATATAAATCATAACTTTAGCATAGCAGATTTTCTTCAAATCTGTTCAGAGAAGACCTGGCCAGTCTGTGGTAGCATTACTGTCACTTTAGCAATGACAAGTTCTTGGTGTGGGAACCTCTCAGCCTAGATCTGGGTAGGCAAAGGTAGGAAGAACTGCTGTAACAGTGGGAATACGTTTCTCAGGAATAGTTTTTAAGAGCCAGTTCCAGCAAACTGGGCTGATCTGCTTCCAGAACAGCTCTGAGCCTCTAGTTGCAAGTGCAACCCTCCTATTCATCTCCATCATCCAGGGAGTTCTCTGTCTGCTTGCGTAAATTTAGAGTTTTGACATGAAAAGATTGGGGCTTTTCTCATCTTCAGGAACTTTTCCAGTGTGGGTCTGATGCTGTTACTATTTACATCCAAAAGAACTTCTTTGATGACACAGCATAAGCCAAGGTGAATGTGATAAAATCAGAACCCAACACAAAATATCAAACCTTTGAAACACTTGTACTTGACAGATTGGATTTTATTTTCCACTTGGCCGTATGGAGCTTAGCCATTAGGTCAAATTCTGTTCTCACAACGCAGTGGGAGTTTAGGAGAAGTGAAGTTAATAGCAAAGGTGGCTGACTGTAGCACTGCACTCATAACATTTATCAATAAATATGTTGCACATATTGCTAAATGTATAATTCATTGTCAGTGTTAAAATGACACATGGTAATTTTATAAAACTAGAAATAATTTCTTTTCAGTAATATATTAACAGCTATGCATGTGTTTTATGGAAGCTTCCTTTGAGTAAAAAGGGCTGTTAGATTCCGACACCAGGTTTTATTTCTTCCTCTCTTTTAATTTGATTTTTAGCAATTTAGGAGGGTTTCTTTTCTTTTTTTTTTCCTTCCTTCCTTCCTTCCTTCCTTCCTTCCTTCCTTCCTTCCTTCCTTCCTTCCTTCCTTCCTTTCTTTCTCGCTCTCTTTTTCTTTCTTTCTTTCTTTCTTTCTTTCTTTCTTTCTTTCTTTCTTTCTTTCTTTCTTTCTATTTTTAGTTGCCTTGACTCATGCTTGAATTTACTAAATTACTCTTCCCAAATGCTCACAGGGACAGTCTTTTGAATTAATGGATAAAGCTAAACTCACTCCCCTTCTGCAACTAAATTAGTATATTACATGTAATTATTTATGATTCATCCAGATTGGCTTCCCACGGCTGCATAAATCTTACAGAGTCAGAACATTGTGGCATCATCTCTGCTGAGAGTTTTCCTTCTTTTGCCAGACATAATATTCCTTGAACTGGGGAAAAACTGTTCCTCCTCAGGAAGGACCAGTTACAAGGCTGGCACTGGGAAGTTTAGGAAGCTGGGTTTAGCCGGACAGAAGGCAAGTATGTATTTCCAATGGGAAATGTAAGTCTAAAACTGCCGTTTTCCAAATTCCTCCTCTTTTCTTGCCACACCCTGGAGGTGCCTAACCTCCACAGGCGCCAGCTTTTCACATTAAAATTCCCCAGACTCCTGAAATTCTGCAGTGGGCATGTCCAGAAACGCTTCTCACAGTGGCACAGAGTTAGCTCATGCCCAAGCACCGTCAGATCCAATGAAGGCAGCTTTTCCTGCACCTGCACCTATCTGGCCCAAGGGAAAGAGCTGGTGAACATTCCCAAAACACCCCTCTCTGAGAAGCACAGAAGCAGCTCAACAGCTCCTCGGTCAGAACTTTTACCCTAGATGTGGGAAAGGTGGGGTTTAGGCCCTCCTGCACCCGAGGAGATTGAAACCCACGCCCTTGCCACAAGGCTGGGGCTGCTCTGGGTGAAAGTGCTCCCCACCCTACCCTTTGAAGCTCTTCCACCCAACAGGAACAAACCACAGGAGCCACTGGGAACATGAGTGAGCATGAATCTCCGAGGGGTTATGGCCCTCATGGGAGCAGACTTAGTGAGGTTTCGGTGCTGTTTCCTTCCCCTAAGGAGTTTATGGGTATTGTTTCCTGGGCCAAACACATAGATGGTCTTTTTGGAGCACATATGGGAACTGGCTTCCCCAGTACTGCTCCATAGGATGCCAAGGACGCTGGCAGCAGTGCATTTCACCTGGCACTGCAGTCACCCCTCCCCAGCTGAAACTGTTGTTGGAGCCTCTGGAGGCCGCAGCAGCCCCTTCTGGCTGGCTGGCTGGTTCTTCCCAGGGCCTCCTGAAGGCCAAGTTTCTGACCAGTTCTCTCCCAGAAAAGCAAATCAACTACAACACTGTACTGCCCACTGCCGCACTTCAAATGCATACAACATCGGTCACACTCCACCTGAGAGCTGCCCCACTGTCCCAGAGATGTCTGCAGCCCTCCTGCCAGGTGGCACTGGCGCCATTTGTCCTCACTTCCCATGGTCCAGGTGCTCTGCACTTGCAGTTGCCAAAGCTGTTGTGCATTCAAAAAATGGCTGGGGGAAAATGGTGAACTCACTCCTCTTTCTTCTTTCAGGGAGTTGGGAGGGCGAGTTGCATATTTCTTTCTAATGTGTATCTATCTGGGTATGCCTGCTCCCATTAGCGACCATTGTTTCCCAGGGTAATTTTCATGGAGTGGTAGCAGCCTCTGGCAACCCAATTCACACCGAGCTTTTTGCTTCGCCTTGATAGCTGGAAGTCTCCAGAGACTCTCCAGTTTCTAGCAGCAAAGTCACATGCAACATTTGAGAGCCCATCAGTCTGGGCCCTTTTTTATGCACAAGCTTGGATTCCTTGGCCCACAAACGCAAACCGCTACCCCACTTCATAAGCTACAGTCCTTTGGCTTGCAAATTCAAAGTGCATTGTTCAAAGATTAACACTTGATCTACACTGTGCTTCTTTGACTTTGTTAGGCGTATTTCCAGTGGAAGTAAAACTTACGACATCAGCCTGTCTGCCTATCTCTGCCATCCATGGGGTACTTCGCCTCCTTTGCCTGATGTCAACCGAAGCTGACAGCAGAATACAGGTTTGACAGGAGAGATGGGGCCTGAGCGTTCGCAAGTTCTCCCCAACTGGTATAGCCAGCTGATTTCTATAGTGAAATATGTGTGTTTAAGATGCATGATACATAAATATCATTGCCAAAATGTTTTTCAGAAGCAGTTCAGAGATATACAAAGATAACACAAACTTTCATTAAAACCAGTGAACTGACAGACAGAAACAGGTAGGAAAGCAGCCCTCGTGATGTCTGTGTTCAGAGAAGTAATTATGGTAGGGTTAGTGACAGAACTGAGGCTTGTGTTTGGGAGGGCAGGCACTGTACAAACAGGTTTATGACTGCATCCTGTACAGCTTACCAGGCAAGAACAAGGGCTGGACCTGGCTGGAGGCAATCGTTTATGGCTACCTCAGGAGTGGTTAGGGTTATATTACTAATGCCAGGGATCCATACCCACCCTGTAAATAACTATGTAACATTGTTTGTGGAATTCATTTTGATCTAGCCTTTTATAAGGGATATGCTCGTATAAATTTTAACTCTTTTACCTCCAAAGAAACTGCAAGAGTGCCTCTCCAACTTTGGTAGTCTCTGTTTGAGTACAAGAGTCATACATGTTCTGTTCTTCCTGTGATTTGCAGTATTCTTGAAATTTTTTTGTGTTATAGAAGCTGATTACACTATAATCACTTCCAAATACTCCCCCTGACAAGGATAAATCAGCCTATGCTGAGCTTTGGGCTGCTATGGCCAAATTGCTGCCAATATGAAAGCCTGTTTAAAAGTAGCTGGGGGATCTCAGCTCTGCTCTGCAGATACAGATGTTTAACATTTCATTACCATAGCTTTATGCTAGCCTCCTTTACGTGACTGAACTGAACCTTTCTCAATATACCTAATGCTCTAGCATCAATGGTTGTTGAAATAAGGCTATCTTTTGTATATCTTCTGGGCTGGCAGGTCATGCTGGCATGTACAGTGAATTATTGTTTGCCCCTCCTCCAGCAATCCCTCATACTTTTAGAGGATTTCAGGGCTTTTAGCAGCTCCAACACTCTATGCTTCCTCTCTGTTTTACTCCTAGTGCCCTATGTTGTTGAGTAGTTACTGAGTGCCAAGGATTGTGACCAGCCTGTTTCACTTTGGGCCTGATTTCTAGATGCTCAGCCCTGCAAAGCACTGTCCTTGCAGGGCTGCATCAGATGGAGAGGACAGCCTGAAAAAGACCAGGCCCTTTCAGTGCTGTGGCTGGCACGGGTCACAAAGCTGTCCCAGCTGCACTCCTTCATATAGTACACAGCTGTGCTTTTGCTGTCTTGCTATCTTCAAGCACTAAACACCTGCACTTCTCAAGTTAGAGGGTCTCGTTGGTACTTACAGACAGTAATAAAAGCGCTAAAGTGGCTTTTTCAATTGAAAGGCAATCTTCCCAGTTACATATGAGCAAAGAAAGTTCAGATGATCCCACTGTTTTCAAGTGTTTTACTGCCAGGGAAATACTGTTTGGAAGAAAATGAGCTAGCTGCACTGACAGGAAAGTAGTACCTTGTAAGGCTTTAAACTAGGTTTGTTGTTATTCTATTCGTTTGATGCTTAGCAGCTCTTGTAAAGCCGACTCACAAACTAGCTTTGGTAATGACTAATTAAAATCACTGCCTGCTTTCTTCCAGAAAGATTACAGACAAACAAATTTGGGTAACGTCCTTCATGATATCATACTGTGGGAGGTGAAATTTGATAAAAGTCAACACACAACTATAAATAAAAGAAGCAGTGCTAAATAGATCAAAATGTCATCTGGAAGCTTTGTGAGGAGCTAACTAGCTGGACTGCTTGAATAAGGTTAGATTGTATGGTATTGATATATCTTGTCCCTTTAATTGTAAGAAATATTTTGCATGAGAAAGAACATGTTGAGATGGTATCTGAAAAAACGAGAATTTCAGCTAAGGAAATATCATTACAGTTCTTCAATCCCCATAAAATTTAAATTTTCATGAAATTTCCATCAGAAAGGACAATGTTTTGTCCTTTAAACAGTACTGTTTTCCTTTCAGCACACTTCACAACATGCATCACTCTCTGTGACAGCACATACTTCAGGGCAAGAACTTAGGCAAGCATAAATCAACAAGCCTCTACACCAAAACCAGTAGAGGTAAGATGGCTTAAATCAATTTAGGATATGGTCTAATGGTTGTATAAAAGCGCTCTTTTTAAATCAAAAGTGATAAAAGAAGAGGCTTTCTTTTATAAATTAATTAATCTGTGCTACTGGTGGAGACAAAAGTATCTTCAGGCAGAAGAAAATATAGAGCAGTTTTGGAATGTGATGAAAATTTATACAACAACCTCTCCTGGAAGAACTGATTTTTTATGATTTTCAGGTGCAGACTCAGACCTTGATTCCATGTTACCCATACAAGTAGATAAATGAAGTGTTTTGTGACTGTTTTCACGAGAGGGATATTTACAGCAGAAGAGTGAATTTGTGGACTGTCCCAGTTTTATCCTGCAAGAATTCACAAATATTTTTAAAAAGGGAGGCCTGTTTAAGTGTCAGTTTTGATCCCCACTCCTTTCCCAGAAGGCAAGTAAAGGCTTGCTCCTGGAAAGTGCTGACCTGCGGTTGTTTAGGTCCCAGAATGATATCTGTACCACCATATAAGCACTCAGTATCTTCGAAGGACAGCCAAGTCCTTCTGAATGAGATCCAAAACAGCCAGCATGCTAGCTTAGACCTGCCTAAAATCCATACACTCAGCAGGCAGCTGCCAAAAACTACTTATTAGGGAGTGGTAAGGGCAAGGGTCGGTCTGAAATCCTTGGCTGGCACAGAGCTGCAGGTAGTCACCTCTGCCCGCTTCTGCTGCCCAGCTTGGAAACAGCCTTAAGAAAGCGAAGAAATGAAACTCCTTCAAAGAACCAGACAGCTCTTCTTGTAGCCACCTTGAAGAAATCACAACCACAGATGCTATTTAAAAAAAAAAAAAGAAAAGAAAAGAAAAAAAAAAAGTACACTATCCAAATGGTAAGAGAATAGAATTAATTTACGTTCTTAGCCTGAGGGGCTCAAACCCACTGCTCTCAGAAAAGCAGCCAGCATATCAGCCTGTGGGATAGGAAAAAAACTTTCCACCCACCCACCCTGCTGAAACTGAGACACAGCACAGAAAAAAACTCGGGAGTCACTGGCTCAGAACTGCTTATTCCTGTCAAGACCTGGGCAGCTCTGGGCATGCACGGAGGAGCCCTGTGTGGTGTCTAAAGGGAGAAAGTTCACCCAGGATTTTGCTGCCGAAAGGATCACAGCCCAGCACTTTTTTGCTTATGTTGGTTGCTAGTTCCACACTTCTCACCCACAGTGACCTCCGAGACCTCACCAGAACTTGCTGATATGCAACTTCTCGCTACTGTACAACTTGAGCACCAAAGTGCCTCTGTTAGCCCTTCTGCACAGTCCTTGCCTTTGTGACCTGTGAGAACCTGCCTTTGAGACAGGGATCCCCCATGACTATGCATCTTCTACCTCTGGGCTCTATTGTGTCTGCATAGTGCTACTATAACATGAATAATAAAATGAAATCCAGGCCTTGCTTGTGCTGCTGAGGTCAGTGAAGCCGAATCTATTTACAGCAGCTGAGAAACTACACAGAACATATTTATTTTCCTTCTTTGCCCGAGAAATCTGAACCTTCCATTTTCTCTTGCATGAAAAGACTCCACGTAATGATTATTTTGGTGGATCATTTCCCATCTGCTTTGGGTTGTCCTTTTTCCTTTCTGATTTTTTACTGTAGTCTGAATAAAATCTTTTAAAAATGCTGTATTTGCTTGTGAGCTGCTTCTGAAAAAATGCAGAGAAAAACATCAAAACTTTTTATTTAACAAAAAAGTTCTTGGGTCTGTCTTGGAGAACAGTAGGAAACAGATTCCAGGACCATAATAATGGCATGTCTGTATAAACTTGTACAGGATATTTCATCGGTATTTGATAGCATTTTATTTTTAACCTGATGTCTAAACGAAACTACAATAAGCCTGCAATGATGGAAAACATTTTTGGATGTTTGAATCCCTTGGAAACAGAGGCATGCATGTTGAAATAAATCAGTTTCTAGCTTTGTTTTGCGTACCTGAAAGGATATATTTTACTGCACACAGTATATTAGAGATCTAAGTAGTCACTGCCCGATACAGTGATTCACAGATCTATCCCTGTTCAGAAAGTACTTAAGTGTGTGCTTCTATGAACCTAAATAAATTTTGTATTTTTCAAGCAAGGGGCCATATTTTCAAGAAAAGTGATGTGGTAACATCTTATACATAGTTTACACTACTGTAGAACAGCTATAAATCATAGCACAATAAAATATCAGACCCAGCAACTCAGAGGTCTGAACAGCCTGCCCTATTTATGCAGACTGGTGATAACACTGACATTTTAAATTGCCCCTTATAGTTGTCTCAGCTGATACCATAGTGCTCATTATTTTAGCAGTCACATTTGGCTACTGTGTTTAACTTAGAATCCAAAATCTTTCTCTTAAGCTTGCAATTCCCTGCTCCCCATTCCTCTGTTCCCAGTCTCTTATCAGTTAGGTACTTAATGCATTTGCAGTAATGTTTGGGGCATACCACAAATTTGATATGAAGCATTAATAATGTGGAAGCTCCTAAGCTCTTTGAAGAATATATCTTTCCCTTTAGAATTTATTTTAATTTTGTGTTAGGGACGAAAATTTATATATGGTCAACCTTCATTCTCCAGATACTCCTTTCAGTATTAAAATTAACATGGTACTTAACAAATATGTTTAACCATTTAAATCTACCATTGAATGTCAGAAGCATGTAACTACTCCAATCTGCAACTATAAATTGCCCTCTCCCATATTTTTCTACCTGTTGTCTTATCCAATGTGAGAAAAAAAAAAAACAACTATTAACTACAGAAGGTACTGCAGAACATCAAGAAAATTAACAAGTCTGGGCCCTGAACAACTGAAGAAAACAAATATTAGAACCAGTTTTACCCATAAAATTGTTCTTCCAGCTGATTTACTTGTTATATACTAATTGTTAACATGATTACTTTGGATGTAATAAAGAGTGTCCAAGCTGAACAGGACTAATTCAGGAACAGTTTGAAATCATCCAATAAACTGTCTCAGTTTGAAAACTGAACATTAAAATAGTTCCCCTATTGTATTCAGGAACGGATTTTGCTGTTTCCAAAGAATAATCAAATCTGAAATCTTTTTATTTTCACTTAAAACAACACACTGTTTTTAAACAGGCGTCTTTCAAAGAGTTATGAATAACTCTGCCTCACACAGATTTTGGGAAAAAATATATCATTATCTCCATCAAGGGTCAACCACAGATTATAACCCTGTTTTTGTTTTTTTTTATGATGAATGGCTTTTCTGTGGAAAATGATAAGATATGGCAACAAATGTGTGAGAACAAAATCTTAAGCAGAATACATCACCTTGGGTCCAAGAACCTTTTTTACATTTCAGGCTCCTTGTTTATGTTGCATAATGTTAGTTGGCTAATCCTAAATTACCACACTCCAAATTAGTTTGCTTTTACTCTTTTTTTTTTTTTTTTTTTAAAGGCAGTGGGGGAAGCTCTATGCACCAATTATAGGTGATGGATGCTGATCCTCAGCTTCTGTAACTTCCAGGACACTGAGAAAATGATCATCAAGAGGTGATTTTAATAAGAAATACCCATGGAAAAATAGACTGAGAAAACAGTATCTGAGAAGCAGACATATCAGCTTGGGGTTTGCAGGACCCAAATGTAAGCAGGGTTGCTGAAATGGAGGTAGGTTTAGAAATCAAATGTAAATGGTAGCATTGCTTAAGATAGAAGTCAATCTCTAGGCTAGATGCACACTACACAGCTGGAGCACAATCATGTGGCAAAAATTCAGAACATAAAGTGATTTGTTCCCATTAGCAAAGTACAAGGAAAGGCTCTGAGGAAAAAACAGACTGGACTACAACAGGGTAAAATGAAAGAAGCATAAGCCGAAGTACTCTGTGACCAGACTTTAGCTCATCACCTATAACAGCCAAGCATTGCCTCAGACAGCTTAACTCCCACTTCAGATTTTGTAACTTGTTTCTACAGAGCTACAAGACCCAGCTCACGTCCAGCGGGCAGTGGCCATATAATTGCATGTGCTAATGTGAAGTTGTGGATCAAGAAAGTGCAGGAACATTTAGGGTGGATCCACAGAAACAGAGGTGCATAAATACATGCTTTGTTCTTCAGACCACTTAGTAGGGGCTCACTCTTTAGGTGGGCATTGGAGGGTAGTGTTCGGCTCCTGCAAGTTTTCTATTTTATTAGAACAGATATTATTGAACTTTCTAGGTTTTAAGAGCAGAATATTCATTTGATTAAAAATAAAATAAAATAAAATGCAATCTCTCTCATATATGCGACTATGTAATAAATGTACCAAATTATTAGGATTAGATTATTTTGCCAATGGGTTTTCTTCATTAATTTGTCCCTGTTCATCAACATTTTTTCATGAAGGTAGCACACAAGTCACTAACACTCAGATCCATCTGTGCCTAAAATGTATTTTAATTTGATAAAATAAAAAGAAGAAAATAGACTGGTCTCAATTAGCTGAATCATACAACCAGTTCTTCTGACTTGTTATAATACGGCTCTTAAGTAGATGAAGAAAGAAATGCACAGCGCTTACACAGACAAATCTCCCCAGAACAATAGGGGAAATATGGCAAAAAAAAAAACAAACAAGAAAAATAATTTTCCACTGAGTCAGCAGCAAAATCACTATTATGCAGCAGTCACTTAGTATTATAGACAAAAGTTTGGTCTTGCTGCAGAACATGGCTTTGGGGAGATTTTGACTTACTGACTTGAAAACAAATCCTGCAGTTTACTGCATTTCTCCTGCTTCATGTGATCTTGATACTCCACTACTATAATTGTATTGATTGTTTGATTGTCCTGTAGGAAAAATCTCAGCACAGAGAGGAAAACACTTCTTAGTATTCAGTTTGTCTATGGCTATGGCGGTATGGGGGTACATGGAGAGGGGAGGAAGGCACTGTGGAGTGTCTTCACCTGCATTCATATTAGTAAGACCGATGCTGTTTCTCCCACTGAGAAGTAATGCATTCTTTAAAAAGTTTTTTTTTTTTTTTTTTTTTAAAAAAAAGGTAACTTATTGGCTGGAGAGAGTCTGAGCCAGTTACAGTGCCATGGCGTGATTGATTTGTTTGTTCTAACACAGCCTGTGCAATATCAATGAGTTGAGAACACCCAGATGAAGGGAGGAGGATTAGGTAATACTGTTTGAATTTCTCCACATTCTTTTATTCCCCAAAAAAACATTTTCATTGGAATAAGACACATTTGTCAGATTACACTAAAGGGAATACATTTTCCTGGTAAAAGGGATGTTCTTGTGGTTAAAGTATGTGCTTGGTAATTTGGGTTTTCTATTCTCAGATATTTGTCATGTCAGGCCACATTCAGCTCTGGCTATCACAGCAGCTCCCATTGGCTCCAAGGGGAGCTATATCTGCTTAAGCCAGGTGTGCTCTTTCTGTCTAGGAAGGGTACGAATATTACTCAATGACTCTTTTTCCAAGTGTGTTTATGAAGATAACATTCCCTCACACTTTTGAGCACTCTGAGGTGCTGCTGTAACTCCAAAACTGTTTATCATTAAGTAACAATCATAGCAATCATACAATTCTACCATCCAGAAAGTCCAGACATTTTAATATTTGATTTTATTCGAGGCCATCCTAATGATTCTTTAGGGAAGTGCACTTGTCCCATGACTGGGCCTCTTCTCCACTAAACTGAGAAGGGCACCATAGAGACATTGTTCCTATAGCCTTAAAAATGAAAGATTAAATATGTTCTTATGTCATGAACGGCTTTCAGAAACTCCAAGCAGTTAAACACCTCTCTCTCTCTCTCTGTGGCAAGTTAGGCCTGCCTGGTTCTGGGTCCCCATCAGAAGCAGCATCTCAGATTTTTCCAGTATGTCCATTTTCATCAGAGCTTCATTTAAAGAAGTTGAATTCATGCTACTGCTACTTCTCTTCTCAATCACCTGTTCTTCAGATGTAAAGGGATTTAAAAAAATAATAATAAAAATCCATCATATTTTCCTTATAATCTTATTTTCATAGAGCCCTTTCTGAGTAGAGTGGATTGGTTGGTACAAACATATGCATGGCACGGTAAAGTGTGTCAAGCGTGGGGGAATTGCTGTCAGCAATTTACTAGACTCTACCTTTTTGGATTTCAAGATAACCTGCTACCCCAAGATATTTCTGTACTGATGATACACAGCTTTTAGTTTTTATTCTATCCCTCAATACCTCTACCACTCTTACTATTGATTCAAGGTAGTGGCTTAAACTCACTCTGAAACAGGTAACCCATTAATGGGGAGAAGAAGGGCTGAAGCTACTTAGTGCTCATTTTGAGGTACTTTTACCATCATTCTCCAAGCCTCCATTCAAACTGTTTGAATTTGTGTTGAATGCAGATTACCATCTGAGGGCAGTTCTGCTAATATTTTCCATCACATGACATTGCAAAGAAAATTGCAAATCCCATGAAAGACAGAAAAAAAAAAAAGACATAACCACCATAGAAATCTGTGTTCAAGGACTTCGGTTTGTTTACTCCATTCTTCAAAGCATTATCTTGCTAGGAGAGTGAGAATTTGATAATGTGGACAAGGTCGTGGGAAACATAAGTCTTATTTTGGAGGTACTCACTCAACATTATTCTTATTCAGCAAAACACTTGTGCTTACCTCTGCTTATCATGTTCTTAAACAGGCAGGCTGGAAAAACATCCATGCCACAAAGATTTCCACTGCAGTTAGGAGCCATATATGATAGTCTGAACTGAGTTGAACTCAGAACTGGCCATTTTTATCTTGTAGCAATTTCTTAAGAAGCCTTTATGTTACAGTTACATACATATAAATAGCTCCATTCACCTAAAAGATGCTCAGAACCATCCTCACATTGCACAAAATAAGAAAATAGACCATAACAAAGAACAATTCTAATTTTCTTTGTGCCCTGAGAGCCAGTTCCTACCTGGAGCAAACCCTAAATCTGGGCATTCCCCAGTTTCTGGCCAAACCCAGATCACCCTAGAGCTACCAAACCCTCCCTGATGCAGCAGGTTCAACCTCTCTAATTAACAGTTCTGATGCTACCTTCAAAATTGCATGAGTTGGGCTGTATAACATAACAGCACACTCTCTATCCTTGAGAACATTAAAGAAGCTTTCAGAAACAGAAATATAATGCTACCTTAACAAAATGGTCTCCCTAACTTTGCCAATAACCTAATCTCCGATTAAATGTTCCAGATAAATCTTCAGTTGGAAAGAAATAAGCTGTAGCAGTGCGGTCAACTCAAAAAGTAAAATAAAAATAACCAAAGCACTGCAAATTAATCCTATAAAAACAAACAACACAGATTAGCAAACACAAACTGATCCCAGCCTCTTCCTTACACTGATTCTATTCAATCTTTACAGAGTACTTCCTTGAGAGCACTTAACTCTATTTTCACTGCAGACAGCAAATGCAAAAAATAACAACTGACAAAACAACAACAACAAAAAACTCTTTGCCTTAAATTCATGCCTGCACCCTGTAGCACTGTCATAACACAGCACCTCAGCTGGGCCATATTATCATAGCAAAATCCATTTCAGTGATGACATTAATTCAGTCCAGCTGAAGACCTCAGTGAGGCTTGCTAGCCTCAGTGGAGCTGTTAAATTCAACCTGGGTTCTCAAAATATCTGTAATCAGCAATGGTGTCCATTTTACACTTGAGTGCTCTTAAGAAAGGGGCGAGAGCCTTTATAATTATATAAGAAGGATCCCAAATTCAGGTTGGACTCCTCTGGTGGTAGTATGCTCTGCCAAAATGCCTATTTCCTTTTCTAGCACATATTTATTCCAGAAATTTTCAAAATGGTCGTGGCCATCTTTTATCATACATCACGTTATTTTGAGTCTTATCAGATCAACATTTCATTGTATGACCTAGTCTTGAAAGAAATTATATGTCTTATGAATGTATTTTCCAGTAATGTAAAAATACAAGAAAAATAATCAGAAGATACATGTTTGTCAAAAAAGCATAGAACAATTACTTTGCAACTATGAATAATAACTCTGGTAGGAAAATTATGTTTAGATAAGCCCTTACAAATGATTGAATGAGTTTTTCCTATCAACTGAATTTTAAAATTGACTTTCAAAATAATATGTTTTGTAAAATACTGTGTACATTAAGCTGTTAGCATTGAGATTTTACTCTTTAGACTTATTGTGATTATTTAAATATATGCATATTTTTGTAAGAGAGCAGAGCCATGGGAATTCCAAACAAATGATATTTCTGTGTAAAGGGTTCTTTGCTGTAGTGTATATATATGTAGCTTTTAACATAAATATACTGCAATAAAAATCATAAGAAAACTTGGCATTCAAACTTCCCTTAAGTAGTTGAAAAATTCTTAGCTTGAAATTGTCATTTGTCTGCCATTTCTGAAAGGTCATTACATCCATAATATAAACCACAATGTTAAAAATAAAGGCACTAAACATTCATAATAGAATATGCAGTCTCTCTTTACATTAATCATAGCATTCATGTGTGTTTTATATTGTATTTCTCTTTAACTTTGTTTATATTTATTTCATCTTAATAGTTTCTATTAATTATTAAGATTACTGTTCTTACTATTCTTTTTAATATTTCTCTAATATTTTCCTGTGTAGTTGCTTTAAGGCATTCAAAATGAAGAGTTTTTCTTCTAAAAGAGTTCTGAAAAAGTAAACTTCTAAAATACACGTTTCTAATTAGCTAATACCTTTGTAGTCCACATTCTTCTGCTCTTCTGTTCATTTAAAGAAATAAGAATAACAAGAGGCAAGTAGATGTTCTCTTTTAATGTTTCGCCCACTGATCAAAAGTGACTCTGAGTTTCAGGCTTACTCAGGCACTGGCCTCTCAGTGAAGGATGCTAGCAGAAAAGGCGCTTTGGAAAAATATGTACTTTTGTGAGCACTGGGATAATGAGCAACAAATGTCTCCCACTAGGCAATACCAGATGGCAGGTAATGACTTAAGCAGTACCTGACATGGCGGAAATCATTGGTACAAAGCAGTTTTTAAAATACTGCCAGTACATTAAAAATCAGTATCTGTACTAAACACAGAGTGCTGTTAGATCTGTAATGTTTCTTTGAACTTTGTGGCAGGCTTTGAACAGCCCCAGATCTCCACATCTTTTCCTCCCCACCTGTGGAGGAGTTCCACTTCCATTAACTCCTCCGTCCCAGCCTTCATGCCCAATATCATCCTTCTCAGCAAACTCAGAGGCAAATTACACAGTTATTTCAGGGACCAAACCAACTTTATCTGTACTGTGCTTACTAATTACTGCCACATGTTTAATGAGAAGCTTCTTCTTTCCTTGAACCTTGTATCTATCAAAAATATTTTTGCTATTGTTCCAGTTCTCTTTCCAAAGTTGAACTTACCTCAGCTTCTAACAATCCACCTTTTCCTTGACAACACCAGATTTTTTTGCTGATAAAAAGTGTTGTCACTTCCATCTCTAATTTCCTTCTGAAGCTGGTTCTTCAATCAGTTAGGTGAGGAACATTTCTATATAAGCCTTTTGCCCCTGCACCGACTATTGAATCAGCATTGTTCCTGGTCTACTTAACATAAAAAAATTCCAGCCTGCCCACGCATTGAAATCCTTGCGCTCTTCAGTTCAACTGATGTCTTTAACCAATCCACAGTTTTGCAAAACTGGGTTTATTGGGAATTTCTACATATGCACAAAACGAGAAACACTTCTCATATGGACAGACACATTACATAAGTTGTTGCTTGTTTGCTATGTTTCTTATCCTTAACCTCTTTATTTTCTGGAAAATCTTATTGACTTGCTTACCTGTCTTATGCCTGATGCTTTTCTTTCATGCCTTTGTTTACATTTCTGTTTCTGATAGCTGCCTGATGTACGGATATTGTTTTGAAAGTGTCAGGTCAGACAGTGAGTAGCTTTTTACCAACTCTTTTTGCAACTTAGATCTTACTCCTAGTTGGTTTTGATTCAAAAACCTGTTTTAAAATGCCTAAAGATGGCTTTTAATTGGTTTTCGTCAGTAAAATAATTCTAGCTATCTTCTGGTCCTTTACAATTTTCTTCTGTTTCTTTATGAAGTAAAACATCAAGCGTTCATGCATTTTGTTGTTGTTGTTCTCTCTGTAATGATCTTCTGACTCTTTTGCTGCTTCTTTAGAGCTTTTATCCCCCTTTTAGTTACCCTGAGTATGAAATCTTCTGTGTCTGCCCAGTGATTCTGTACCAAACCACTATCCCAAATACTGCCATTTTTAGCTCACACTCACATCTGTGGATTTCCTGTACAGTTCAAATTGCTGTTTGAAACTTTTTCCAGGGCTGCAAATATAAGTTGAGACTGCTACCAGTTCATTTGTTTTCCACTAACTTTTACGCCAGTAAAACTTGATCACTGGAGTATTCATGAGAAGTGGTCTTGAAAAGGATGTTAGATGGGTCCTCTCATTTAATGAGCATATAGTGACTCTCTCTAAATAATTATAAGGGATTACTAACCTTATTTTCTTAAAACATCTCTCTGTTGGGTCAAGAGACTGGGCCTGGAGCTTTTGAGATCTCAAAATTGAGTCCAATTAACAACAAAATAGCCAAGCCTCTAAGTTAATCTTTTTACATGACAAAATAATTGTAGATATAGTTTGTATTGCTTATCCAACACTAATGTTTTGTTTGTTTGTTTGTTTTTTCAGAGTTTGAGAATTTTTCTTGCTTTTAAGCAAAAAGCAAAGGCATAAAAAATATATTATTTTCTCAACAAATGGTTTATATGCTACAATTATTTCTACAGAATGGCAAGATGATCAAGAGGCCAGAAGAAACTAAATGCTAAATCCGGTCATTTGGGTTTAGACTTTTTACTCATTCAAGCTGTCTTTCAGACAGTGAAACTTGAGTGAGGGATTTGGGGAATTTGGTAAAACCCAAAAAGTTCCAGAGTTTCATAATTTCAAGGCAATCCTTATGATTTCCAATGAAATCCAACCTTGTATATAGTAATGATAATTCTCATCTTCTGTCCTAGCCACAAGCTATGACTGTAACTCAACAAGTATGCTCTTCCCTGACTCTTTTTTTTTTTTAATCTGTGTGCCATAGTGTTAAAGTGCCAGCTGTGGTTTCTGCCTGGCCTTCCTTTTCATTTGCCACTGCCTGTACATGTTGTTGTATTTTAATAAATGAAAAGACTTCTTACTAAGAACCCTTATTAATAGCTTGCATGCTGTGTTGCAGAGAGCAGGTACATCTCAGCTGAAGATTCTTCATTCCAGCTGGAGACCTGAGACTTCAAAGCACATTGTCATATACCAGCCATCCAGCAAAACAAGCATAGCAATGAGATCTCCAGTCTTGCTACAGGCACAAATGCTGTTGTAGCGACTCTTTCCAGGGTGGATGAAACTTCCCAAGTACAGCATGGCTGCAGTAAATATGCTGAAAGTCACTGGAAAACCCAGCAGCAGGGAAGTCACTGGGACCAAGTTGCCAGACACGTAGCGCTAGCACTTCTGCCACTCACCAGCAAAACCAACATGCTTCTGCAAATCCATAAAGAAGATAACTACAGCTGGCTATCTGACAGAGCTCCCCCCAATGGGAAATGCTGTGGCTAGATCTGCAAAATATTTTCCATATCGCTCCTATTTGCCCACTGTGAGTTTTAGCTTGCTGACCTTTGTGAATGTACTTATTTCAGCCAGGCATTCAGGCCTCTAGATTGTCAGCATGGGGAATGAAGTAGATGCATGGCTGAGGGTTTCTGCATACTGCTGACCTTCTAGATGTTTCATGATTTCCTCCAGGGTGTTCAAATAATAGTCAAGATAAACATTAGTGAAAAGCACACTGGATTCATTTTAATTACAGGGTCATCATTTAAAGTAAAAAACAAACAAAAAACAGCACTAGCAGTCTGCAATGTGTTCTCTGTAGGTGAATAGAAATCTGGGAAACCCAGAACTCTGTTCCTGTGCTCATCATAGGATTTTTAAAGACACTGAAGGTCACCACAGACTCCAATGAACTTCTCTGTGAAATAGGCGGGCAAATCATCCACCTATAATATAATGTTCTTCAGGGTTAGTGTGAAACAGTAATGACTGATATTATGATTTATTGGGCTGAATAATGTTGACAATATATTTTAGACATGGAAAAATGACCAAGCTGAATGACCTTATTATTCAAGGATTATCTGTTGAAGAACAAAATAACCAGCACAGAATATAAAAAGAAAAATAGAAAGTCTTAGGCAGAGCTTAAAAGGCATAGATTTAGAATGACTGAACTGATAAGGAAATGAGAGCTGGATCTGCCAGCGTTAAAGGAAAATGAAGGGAAAAAAAATGCCTAATGATCAGAATCCAAGTTTAGGAGTAATTCTGTTTGTTGTTATTAGAAATATGTATGCTGCAATGGAAAATAGAAGCCTCAAGATGCCAGTAATGACTACATGATTAGTCTGTGAGTTCCAGTCTTTGACCAAGACCCCGCTCTGCTGGATGGGGAAACAAACAGATGGTTCACATCTCAATGAATGTATAACCTAAAAGAAAAAAAAAATAGGAGGGGGTAGAGGGAGGGGTGGGGAGAGGAGATTAATATGCACATATGCATAGTCAGTACAAAAGAGAGTAGAAGAATATTTTTAAAAGAATTATCAACAGTGCCAGAACACCAGCAGTCTACTTGCTGGGGTAGCAAAATTTGATTTTGCCTACTCTGCTGAGAAGCCTTGAGCTGGGAATGTGCAAGTACATGTCTGAAAATCTAAGAAGTGGGTAAGTGGGTGGTGAAGGCTGGCCAACACAGAGAAGAAATCTGGCTGCTAGGGAGGATGGCAGCAAGCCATGAGGTAGCCTCAGAGGAGGAAGGGTTTGTTCATTTGATGTGGCAGGGAAGGAGGAGCCAGTGGAAGAGTAGAGAGGGAGAGAGGACCATAGGAACAGGCAAATAAGCACTGCAGAAACCTCCCGTAAAGATAAGAGTAGGGCAGCAATGCATTAGCAAAAGAAAGAAATGAATGTTTCAGTATAAAGGTTCATGGAACGTCAGCAAAGATCCCAAACAATATCTCTGGATTGCCAGGAAATTTTCTTATAAAGGTGTTACAAAGAAGAGTTTAGCCACAGCCTGGATTTGTAGAACTAAAGGAGACAGTGGATAATGCTTAGATTACAAATGGGAATAACAAGCAGGAAGGAGGGTGGTGTATGAGGCGCTGTACAGACATCAGGTAAACTCTGACCTGAAAAGTGCAATCTCAAACACAAAGCAGGTGTTTAAGGCAAGCAGTGGCCAGTTAAAGTGGAGGGGTGAAATGTGCTTGTAATGCTTAGTGGAGCTGTAGCAACAACCACAGCTCACAATTTACATAAGATGTTATTGCACAGCAGGTTCCTTTTATGCATTACAGCACAGATGTATGTTAAAGTGGCACTTGAAGTAAGATGAGTTGAGACACTGGCATGTCCAGACATGTGGAAAGCAGCTAACACTGCTTCTGTGCAAGTGCCTAGATCTTGAGCCAGGAAAGGACAGAAGAGAACTGAAACTTCTGGTTATACATCTGGTTTGGGGCTGTACAGCATTTCTTGACTACCCTGCTACTAAATAATCAGCTAAATATTTACTTGCTTGCATTATCACAGCCAGACTAATGTCAATATTTTCCTTTTAAACTGTTATCAGTATCATAGAATTATGGTTTGGGTCAGAAGGGACCTTAAAGACCATCCAGTTTCAACGTTACTACCATGGGCAGGGACACCTCCCACCAGACCAGGTTGCTCAAAGCCCCATCCAGCCTGGCCTTGAACACCTCCAGGGATGGGGCATCCACAGCTTCTCTGGGCAACTTGTGCCAGGGCCTCACCACCCTTTAAGTGAAGAATTTCATCCTTATATCAAATCTCCACTCTTTTAGTTTAAAGTCATTGCCCCTTTTCCTAATGCTACATTCTCTGCCAAAGAGTCCCTCCCCAGTTTTTCTGTGGGACCCCTTTAGGCACTGGAAGGCAGCTATAAGGTCTCCCCAGAGCCCTCTCTTCTCCAGGCTGAAGAACCCAAACTCCCTCAGCTTGTCTTCATAGGAGAGGTGCTCCAGCCCCTTGATCATCTTTGTGGCCCTCCTCTGGACTCATTCCAATATGTCTATGTTTTTCTTGTGCTGGGGGCCTCAGAGCTGAACACAGTGCTCCAGGTGGTGTCTCATGAGACAGAGCAGAGGGGGAGAATCACCTTCCTTGACCTGCTGGCCACACTTCTTTTGTTGCAGCCTGGGCTATGGTTGGCTTTCTGGGCTGCAAACACACATTGCTGGCTTATGCTGAGCTTCTCATCATCCAACATCCTCAAGTTCTTCTTCTCAGGCCTGTTCTCAATCCATTCTCCACCCAGACCGTATGTGTGCTTGGGATTGCCCTGGCTCATATGCAGGACCTTGAACTTGGCCTTGTTGAGCCTCACGAGGTTCGCACAGGCCCACTTCTTGAGCCTGTCCAGGTCCCTCCAGTGTGTCAATTGCACCACACAGGTTGGTGTCATCAGCAAACCTGCTGAGGGTGCACTCAATTTCACTGTCCATGTTACAGACAAAGATGTTGAACAGTGCCGGTCCCAATACTGACCCCCAAGGAACACCACTTGTCACTGATTTAAGAGTGTATTGCATATTCCTAAAGGTGAAAATTTATGTATTTATTCTATTTATTTATTTTATATATATATTTATTTATCTTTAATTTTTTACATAAGATTGGAATGTGAGTTATAAAACCGAGTTAAGAGAATGATAGTAATGTACATGTTGTTATAAATTTTGGGGCACAGGGTGGGCAAGAAGAGAGATCACTGAAATAATGGAAATTCGGTAAATAAATCCTCTGAAGATCATGAAATTACTGGAAGGGCACAAAAACTATATGTCACAAGCTGAGATCCAGAAGGACTTTTTTTTTTTTTTCTCGTAAGAAAGCCGAATGACAGAACAACATATTGGAAGACAAATGTTCTCTCCCCCGGCTCTGCAGCAGCCTCAGTTCCTTGAACCATCCTGGAGGAATGTCCTCCCCCATCCCAAGGCTGTACTGGGCAGTGGATTCCACAAGCTTTGTTGGGAACATATTCCATCACATCACTGTCTTTCAACTTACAGGTTTTTTTTGGTTGTTTGTTTGTTTGTTTTTTCAGTAGTGCAGCAATGACTTTTTGTTGCGAACTAAATCAATGACTTCTTGTCTACCTCCATGGACATGGAGAATAACTAGCTCTGTACTCTGAAAGGCTGCTGCCATATTGTTCTCATCCTCTCTTTCTAGACTAAACAGAACCAATTTTCTTGGCCTTTCCTCATGCAGCATGTTTTTCATACCTCTTATCATTCTTGTTCTTCTCCTCTGGACTCTCTCCAGTTTGTCTTTATCATTTTTAAAGTGTGGTGCCCAAAACAGGACAAAGTACTCAAGCTGAGACTGCCCAGTGCCAAGCAGATTAAAAGAGAATAGCCATCCACATTTTACGTAATACACTCTTGCTAATACATGCCTCAGTGAGATTCATCTTTATGCGGTAATACAATACAGTTCTTACCCTGTTTCAGTTTATTGGCCACATTGTCTTCAGATTTCTTTCCTTTCCTTTATCACAGAATCATCACAGAATCACAGAATGGTTGAGGTTGGAAGGGACCTCTAGAGATCATCTAGTCCAACCTCCCTGCTCAAGCAGGGTCCCCTAGAGCACATTACCCAAGATTGTGGCCAGATGGCTTTTGAATATCTCCAAGGAAGGAGACTCCACCACCTCTCTGGGCAACCTGTTCCAATGTTCAGTCATCCTCATAGTAAAGAAAATTTTGCTCATGTTCAGATGGATCTTCCTGTGTTTCGGATTGTGCCCGTTGTCTCTCATCCTGTCGTGCACCACTGAGAAGAGTCTGGCCCCATCCTCTTGACATCCTCCCTTCAGGTATTTATATACATTGATATGTCCTGAGCCTTCTCTTCTCCAGGCTGAACAGGTCCAGTTCCCTCAGCCTTTCCTTATATGAGAGATGCTCCAGTCCCCTAATCATCTTCATAGCCCTCTGCTGGATTCGCTCCAGGAGCTCCATGTCCCTCTTTTACTGGGGATACCCAGAACTGGACATAGTATTCCAGATGAGGCCTTACCAGGGCTGAGTAGAGGAGGAGGGTAACCTCTCTTGACCTACTGGCAACATTCTTCTTAATGCAGGCCAGGATACCATTGGCCTTCTTGGCTACAAGTGTGCATTGTTGGTCAGCTTATCATCCACCAGGACCCTCAGGTCCTTCTCCGCAGAGCTGCTTTTCAGCAGGTCAGCCCCCAGCCTGTACTGGTGCATGGGTTTATTCTTTCCCCAGTTCAGGACTGTCCTGGTTTTGGCTAGGATAGAGTTAATTTTCCTCCTAGTGCTATTTTTGGATGTAGGATGAGAATAATGTTGATAAAATGCTGATGTTTTAATTGTTGCAGAGCAACATCGTAAATCCCACGTAAATATTTCCCATTTTGCATCCATGCAGTTCTCTCTCCCTAGTGTAGCAAGTCTCACTTGTCTGTTTGTCTGAATTCATAGTACTTCAGATCATCTCTCCATGCTTTAATACAGTCCTCCAAAGTGCTAGCACTTCCTATCTGTGATCTGCTTGTATAACTTGAAGATGTACTGCTTCACCTCCCAAGTTTCTTCTAGAAATATTGAGTAGAACTAGACCAAGAATTAACATCTATTCTGTATGTATGTCACAGTGAACTCATCTACAATGTATTTGCCCAGTTTACTTTTGAGAAAAGCATGTAGGACTGCATGAAAAGCCTTCTTAAAATCAAGATCTAGAAACTTTAAAGCTCCATTCTTATCCTATAGGCCAATTACTCCGTCAAAAAGAAATGAGATGAACTTATTTTTTACAAATCTGTGCAGCAGTTTTTTATCACCTTGGAATGCTTAAAGTGCTCATAAACTGATTATAGACTATAAAATTGTAGAATCTGTTTGGTAGCAGGATTATCTTTCTAGGCGTCTACAGTTTAGGCCCCCATTTTTTTACAGATAGGTGCTACAACAGACATTTTCTTGGTATCTCACCCTGGTATCTTCCATGGTAATCCTTATTTTCCTGAAAATACACATTAATTGTTCAGTGGTTGCTTTTGGCTAGTTCATTTAGTGTTGCAATATGCATGTGCCTGCCTGTTCCTGTTAACGAGTGTTTGTGTTCAATGACTATGGTTTGATACATCTCGCAAGGAGAAAGGTTTCTGCAACGCACGCTGAAAACTGGAACTAACAAAGACTGGAGGTAATACAGTGACATGAGAAACAATCTGTATTTTCCAGTCCTTACTAATGATTCCCCTAGAAGAGGACAGATTATATTTACTCAGTCAATAGAAGGAAACTTGCAGCTGCAACATTGGAATGGTAAGGGGATTCCTGTTTCAAGGATTCAGTAGTCACTTTCATTATTTTGGGACCAATGCTAACAAATATCAGGGTGAATTTTTAGGGGTGTGTATGATAACCACTAGTTAAGTATATCTGACAACAACGGTGCCTTAATATGTTTTCCTTTCCTTCCCTCGTATTTTGTTTGATCACTGCTTAGCGTAATATTACATCTAACACTGTGATTACAGTTTATCTTGCTGGTTAGTTTTAGGATTAGCAATACTTTGTTTCTTTATGGTTTATCCCACCTCTGTTATTATAATATCATATTGCCATCTGTCTCAAACAGATTGAGAAGAGCAAAGTATTTAATAAATGCTATGCATTATCACTGCTCCCTCTTGGAGCAGCAAAATGTATTGCTCTGGGTTGAGTGTTCCTGCTCACTTGTCTTAAAGGCTATTTAATTAAAACATGAACAAAAGAAGAATGTACTTGCTCTGGCCAAGCATAAAATGCCATCCTAAAAATAGCACTAAAACCTTCACCTTGATGTGACAGTGCTCAGATCCAACTCACAAGTTAGTGAAAAATATTCCTACAGCATAGAGGAAACCTAAGTCAGCGGCACATAAAAACATGCACACAGAACTGAGTGATATCTGTTCACTACTCAGAAAGCCAGGGGTTTCTATAAAGTTGTCAGTAGCCATGGTATGCAGGAAGAATAAGTTTGTACAGGACAAAGGAGAAACTAAAGACTTGAGCAAGCAATAAAAATCATTAACTCTCTAGGCCAGATTCTCATCTATCTGACTATATCGTAAGTAACACCACAGAGATAATCAGTATTATATCAGAGTGAAGGATATGGTGTTGGAATAGTAATCAAGCATGAGGTAAAGTCAGTAAAAATGGCATGCTGTAAAACAGAGAAGTGCTACAAAAAATGATGTATAAGAGGGTTCTTCTTTTGTTGGCATTTCCATGTCAGACATATGGTGGGGCAAGGGGAGTATTGTTTTCAAGTACAAAGTCTATAAAACTAACTTTACTGTCACCCCAAAGCGTGGCTTAGTATCCAAGGATGTGTATAGAGTTAGTATCAAAATAAACTACTGGTGTTAACCTTCTGTATCTATTCAAAATGAAAATTTCGGGGAAATTTGCCAGCTATAAAAAAATAAACATTGCTGGTTAATGTCCCTGGACCAGAAAAAGCTCAGCATGAATAGATTTTATTTACATAAGTGCAGAAGCAGGTTCCATTTGCTATTAGATCTTCTAAGGTAAACTTTCTTATATAAACTATGGAATCTCCCACTAAAATAGTACCATGAAAGAAAGCCAAAATTTGGGGTTAAAACACAAAGGCTGTATTTATTCTCTGAAACACACACAAAAATTCATACTTTTGCTGCTTTGTTCATCCAAGGATTACAAGGCCACAACCAGTTATAATAATGTCAATGCCTACATTAGCATATATTGTCATAGAGTAGGAATGGACCCATAGGCCATAACTGGGGAGGATGAAGAAGTCCACTTCAGAGGCTTACCGTGATCTGAAATAAAGCACCAGTACAAAAACACCTGGGGAATTAGGCCCTGACCAGCAGTAGTGTGTGAAGCAAATTGAATTAACACAATTTCATGGGTGGCAGATGGAGACCCGTCAGATTTACATAAAAAGGAAGTGGCAGAACTGTGATGAGACTGAGTAACTACTGTCCAGAGACAGTGGGCATTGCAGGGTACTATGTCTGCTGCAAATGGACAAAGCACAGTGGTGGAACTACTGCAGGTAACCAGTATCAGGAAAAACAAAGCAGAAGCAGAAGTTAAGGGATCTGGCTTGACCAAGTGATCTTTTTCAGTCAATAAGGATGATTACAGTTAGACTATCTGTGACAAACAGCAACTTAGAAATGGATTATGAGACAAAATTAAGTGAGAAATATGAGGGCAAAAGAGACTGCACTTCTTGTCTCAGTATTGTCAGATTTAGCACATGCCCCTTAGTCACTGGATGGAGAAAAGATCACCCCTCAGACAGCCCATCCACCTCCATCATAGCTACTTCCAGGAATAGCTGTATTGACACTAGAGCTTCCAGGGGAATTCACAGAACCCAGTTATTTGGACTCCATTGCTATCACTATAGTGACTTCATCACCACAGAAGTGTGTATGTTATTTTAACTAGCAGTAAGATCTAATAATGTCTTATTTTGTATGATGCATTCTGTAGTTATCATGTAAAGTAGAGCTTGCCATTGCTATTTTAATTTTTTTTCCAGTTATTAAATATCTGATAAAACAGCAACCCATATTGGGTATGATATCAGCTAGATATTTAATTATTATGTAGCTGTTCTGGAAAGAGATACGAGAATATTTAGGTATCCCAGATGTGCTAGTGTTGGTTTTGGGTTTAGCCTGCATTTTTTGCCAATGAAGAACATTCATAAGTACATTAAATACATATTTCTGGAGGTCTCTAAAGGAAAGAATTGCCACAAAAACACTGGGAACAGAGAATGACCCAATTCATTGGTAAGAGCATAAGAGAGAAAACAGCGCAATTAGAAAATGGTCCCAGATATCTTGTTTGTTGCAGAAGAAGGCAGCAGGGAGCATGTCATGAAATAGGGCTCAAACCACAGTCACTCCAAAACAGACATTTAGTAGATATAAAAATATCTGCTGTTTTTATAAATAAAGAGCCATGCCTTTCTGTCCTCTTCATGAATTCAAATGTACTTCACCTAGAGGAACAATGGCTTCAAGGATTCCATAAAAGATATTTTTTTTCTCTCCCAAGTGATTTTAGAAGGAATAAGCTTTGAATGCTGTACCTCTATTTGCTTTTAAGTACACATTTGAGCTTGCTCATTATATTAGGACATTTGGATATGAGAGGTTTGTTTGTTTGTTTGTTTGTTTGTTTGTTTGTTTTATTAATAAAAGGACAGTTGCCCTTTAAAAAAAAAAAAATCTGCATCTGATCCTTTCCAAAAATTTGGACTGCATTTGTTTCTGATCTCTGCAAACAAACAACAACAACAACAAAACAACTCTCAGGTTCCTCTCTCAACCTCAACCATACCCATCAAAGTTCATTTACAATTGCCCTACTGTCCAAAAGGAACATGAGAAGTGATTGTTTCAAAAGTCACATAGTGTCTTCTCAAATGATTGATCAGGACATCCTGCCACCACAGTTGCATGGACTGCAATTCCTCTGGAAATTCTGTTCCTTCCCTTCATCTCTATGTCTGAACTCCAGACTGTGGTGCTTTCAAGTAATGAGCAAGTGAACAAAATATAAAGATTTAACAAGATGCTGCATTTCAGGGATTGGAATAGGTGATCTTGGAGGTCTCTTCCAGCCTAGATGATTCTGTGATTCTGTGATTCTGTAATTTATTTTGGTCTGACTATAAATTAGTCTTTCTTTCTATGATATTTCCCAAATTCTGTTTCATACCCCTTAGCACATCCTTTGGGAGATACTTCATTTTAAAGACTTTGGTACATCATTAATGTGTAATAATAAATACAGACCAAATAGTACTGTTATGGACAGGAAGCAGGGAGCTGAGTTGATGAAGAGGTAGAAACTTGTCATGAAGACTAGGAACGCATCTTATGGCATTTTGGAAGATGGAAAGAAAATTGTTTGAGATTTCCACGATAATCTTAATTAGAAATATTTCACCAGTGAAATTTCCTTTTCCTCTGTTCTCTATCCATATTTACAGATCATTGAAAGAACTTGAGCTTATAGAAACCAGCAGCTTTCTGTAAGTTTCTAAATTATTTGTCTTCTCCACTTCTCCAAACTCCCACCTATCTGTCCTCCTCCGGTAATTATGCAACCTATTCAGGAGTCATTTTGGCCCCATAGATAGTGTCACACTGCATGTACAGCCTTAACTGTGCCTTTGTAAATAACAATTATGTCTCCTTCCGGGGAAGTTTAAATTCTGATTTTTTTTTTTTCCTCATTAGCTCTACTTTGCAGCTAACAAAATCACAAAGTTGGTCACTCAAAACATTTATTCCCTTTGTTTTAATTTCTTATCTGGGAGAATTAGAACAGACGATTAATATTTATTTGCTTAAGTACAGAGTCTATTAGTTACTTTGAAGTTTAACATCACTAACATCCCTTAAGCTCTAAGCTGAGAAGCAACAATCACAAGCTAAGGTTTTAAAAGGCAGCCTACCAAAAAAAAAAAAAAAAAAGGAATAATTTATTTTTTCAGAGTTGCAAAACCTTAAGAACAAAATGTTTATTTCTCCTAATTTCCCTGTTTGTTTTTATTTCTGGAGAATCACATTTTTATGAGCTCTATATCAATTGGAGTACAAGTGTTTAAGAAATTTCTTCCTTAGCTCTTTTCTGACGAGATTCAAGACAATATTCAGAACTGGCATTACCTACAGACTCCCAAAGAATATCATATTGTCCTCCTACAGTATTTCTGTAAGGTTTAATATCTTTCAAAGCCATTTGTCTATTGTCAGACTTGCATAGCATCGCCGCACATTGCTAGGATACAGTAAATGTTTTTAGAAGTGGAAGGCCTCCCCTTTTTCCTATTGCTATCTAGAATACAAGTCTAGATTTTACCCTCTGATATGTGAGTGCAACTCGCGGTGGAGTTAATGGAGTCCTAGATGCGTGGAATAGTAGAATTTGGCCTTAAAGATTTATAGAGCTATAAAAATGCAAGTAGATGATAGTTTAGATGATATTTTCTGGAACTTAGGACTCAACCAGCACCCCTAACAAAAGTTTTGTCTTAAAATGGCATTAGTATCCCTTGGAATATGATTTTTGATTATTGTAATGCTCTTAAGGTCCTTGGATTCATTTGACCTTCAGTCTGATCTGTCAAAGGTAAAATTTACATTTGGCAAGTCAGCCTCGTTCGCTTCCGTCTTCTTCCCTTTCCTATCATCTGGTTTCAAGGGTGGGGCAATATAGGAGAGAAGTCAGGAGTAGAAATACAGTACTGGCTAACTCAATATCTCCTGGAAGCTGCAATAGAAATTCTCCCACTATCCAGGAGAAGGGAGGAGAGGAGGGAGTGGAGATGTGTGGTATGGAACGACACCGGAGGCAGTGACCTAGAAGCCTTACGTAGGAGGGGAACAACACCGGCTGTGAGCTGCAATAGTAAATTACTCAGGCTTTGCGCAAGTGGGTGAATCTCATTCTTTTTCTGACTTGTCATGGTGTCCCACAAGATCCTTACCCTCTTCTTTATTTTTGAAAATAATTTTCCTATCTCCTAGGCGCTCACTTGGGAGCCTTCCACTGGCCCTCTGAGAACTGAGTAGCATAATGTATTTATTGCAGACCTCCTTTTTATTTACAGTCTGCTGTTTTTCCACTCTCAAAACAGAATTATCCCAAAATAAACACCAGACAATGAGAATCAAAAGCATGTGTAATAGCCATGCCATTTCGTAACTACTTGTTACATCTTTGTTTGGCACTCTGGACTTTGTTTAGCAGAAACATGGTAGTATCACAAGGTCAGAGTCTCCACAACTTAATCCATCCCTAACAAAGACTGGAATTCAGATGACACAGACTTCTGTACAACAGAGTTTCAACTGAATTTTAAAATAAATCCCCTCAAAATGGTGAACAAAATGTAGTTAATTATAAAGAGGAAAAACTGTTGAAAAGAACCTCCTCCCCAAGGTCTCCTTTATTAGTTCACTTTTTTTTTTTTTTTTTTTAATATAAAATGAACACCTTCATATATCCAAGATACAGTTGCTTTGTTCTCTTGGCTAGGTGCCACATCACCTCAACTGTGATCATGCCAGATCTCAGAAACTAAGAAGGACTAAGCCTGCTTAGCAAAATTACTCAATGGGGAGTTCTCCAAGACAAGCACAGGTGCTTACAGGGCTTGCAAGAAATATTTTAATAAGAGCGGAAGTAGCAACCTTCTCAGACTTACAGACCTATGATGGATGTTAGGAAGAATTGTGCTACTGGGGAAAATGACTGCAACTAGGGTCAAAAACCAGCGGTGGGGAAAGATGTTACTCTATAACTCTTAGGTGCAAGCATAGATATATGTGTAGATCAGCTGGAAGAATGAGAGCTTGGGAGAAAAATCACACTTTTGTTCATACATTACTCATCTTGCTGTTTTGTGAAGAAGACTTATCTCTAACCTCTCCCCTATAGCTCAATGTCACCCAAAGTTCCCTTGACATTTATTCGAGTTTAATAATATGTGCTGAACTGAAGCATATGAGACATCATCTGCTTTATGAACTTCACTATGACCCAGGGCCATTCAGGATCTTTTTGCATCCTCTAGACTAATTCCACTGCTTTCATGCACTTAGAGTCCTCTCCAGATGCACAAAATCCAACTGACTTGTGGCCAAAAGTACAAAAAGACACTATAAGTAGCACAAACATTCTCTTAAAGAGCCCTACAGAGGCTCTTCCTAGTTCTATGTCTCCTTCTTTGTCTACGTGTATTGGTGTTGCAAAACCAAGAGCTGTTCTAATGAGAATTACGTCTCATTACAGTGGAAACTCATACCCTAAATCTAGCCTAGTAAGTGAAACCGTTTGGGGACCATGCTCTGTTCTCAAGAATAAATGTTGAGCTCATGATTTGCATGCTTTCTGTTTGGCTTTCTCTGGCTCCGTGTCACTGTAGGACATGGTAGCCTCAACCATACAATTTACTGGCAGCAGCCTATCAGATCATTGGCCATGCTGCTTACCAAATTTTATCTTGGACATTGTGAGACAAGGTCCAAAGCCAGTCCAGAAAGTAGGTTAGAAACTAAAAAAATGCCAGTAGTTATGGGAGAGTAATCAAGCCTGTGTCCTTCGAATTATAATGAGGATGCAAGCTATAGTCTCTGCAAAATGGGCAGGTAGCAAGGTGACCTGCTGTGTGTCCTTTCCAATTAGAATATTACTGATAGGGAAATAAGAGGTCTTATTAGTGTTTTAATCACAATCCAATTGTCTTTTTAATTAGCTTAGTGCATACCAGCCACTAATGCTAAATTTGTAATAATTGCTATATGCAATAGCAGCAGACTGTAACTTGGTCAACAGTTTCTCTTATGTCCAAGTGATGCCAACGACTTGATATCTAGTAAGCAGAAAAAGTAAAGTTTAATCTAATATATTCATCTCTTGTTTACAGCGACCACATCATGAAGTGGTTGAAATTATATTTTAAATTTTTATTTTATTTTTTTGTTGCTTCCTTCTTCTTTTGACTTGAGTAGTGTGAAATAGCTGACTTGTGCCTGTATAACACATATCTCAAAAATACTTCCTTTGGTCTGTTCCCAACTAGAGTGATGCTGACATCTCTCCCCTTTGGAGGCTGAGAGTCAATGCATTGCCTCGAAGCCACCAGTCAGAAGATGTATTTCCCGGCTGGGCAAGCAACCAACAGTGTGACTGTGTGTACGCTTCTGCCTGAGCCTAGAAGACATATGCATGCCGTCCTGCTGGCTGCAGCTGAGAGCTCTAGACTGCTTTTCAAGATCTCAAGCAAGTTAAACAGGATGTACCTACTTCCCAGTGCAACTTGTTTGGTATTGTAATTAATATTGCTGGGGAGGAGGAAGAGAAAGCCAGGTATTTTTAATGGGAAGAGAACTTGTAGGTGAGGTTATGACAGGAAAAGGAGAGAGGCATGGTTTAATGCTAGCAAAATGGAGTCTTTACTGGTTTATCCACTCATTTGTGTTGGTGGCATTTAATCCGCAAGGAATGAAACTGAGCTAGAAGTGAGTTACATCAAATAAATGAAGTCAGCTTCTGTTTTACCTATGCAAGTCTTTTTCAGCTGTAGTAATTTTAAGTGTTACTTGAAACCATTACAGGTAGTGACTCCAGGCAATTGGATACCTGACAGATATTTTTTATGACATTGACCAGGTCACTTCACACTAGGTATTAAGTGAATGTGCTGCACTCAGTGGCACAGATAACTTCATTTTCATTCAGACTTTGTGATAGCTGACTGCTCTTCAAGCCAGACTCACTAGATTTGCATGGAATTTTTGTTACAAAATTAATAGTTGTGTTCCTCTGCACTTCAGGATACTTCTCTGATAATTATACAAAAATCTTTAACACAGGTCCCAGAGTAGCAGCCCATAATAACACTCTCTACAAACAGCACTGAATGGGGAGATGGGAAGTGCAGATTAAGAGAACACAGGTATTTGCATTTCAATAATACTTGCTATTGAACCACTTTAAAGCATTGATATCCTGGTCCTACTTCCACTGAAAAGAATGGCAAAACTCTCACTGAGGTCAGTGGGAGGCTTGACCTGACCCTAATTCATGAAAGGCCAGATTCTGGTACCCCAGCTCCTACTGAGAAAGCTGTTCAGGCTTGCAATTCCAATTAACTTCTTATTTTTTAAGTAAAGTACTACTTACTCTCAGTGTCTGTCATGAAACTCATAACACTTCTTTGAGTTTCATCAGTAAATGTGATGGTTTTATCCACAGGAAAGAAAACGTATTAGTAGTGCATACCATCTATCTGCTCTTTAAGTAATTATGAAACATTTCCGATAATATATTTGTAATTTTTATGGCTTTGTGACCTGATGGTTTTATGACTTTTCTTTGACTCTTCACTATTTATTTTGTGAGATTAGTCAGCTTAATCACATGTAAAGTTTATATTTGCTGACTGGATACTAACATTTTAAACAAATTTCCCAACAGATTACAAAGAACAAGTTTTTGGTATTACTTTTCATAACAGTGGCTAAAATTTGCATAATGGCATTTCTGAATAGCTGAGAATCATCAAAATTCTCTGAACAAGTCCAATAAAACCTTGTAAAAAGAATTCAAGGGGTTTTGCATAAAAATAACCTTGCATTTGCTGTATTACATTTGATCTTTAGGTGACATGGAGGAGAGTACTTAGAAAGCATAGAGACAAATTCATACTTGCCTACCAGTGGAGGCACTAAGAATTGAATGCAAAACATCATATTGCAAACTTGTTTCTTGGAAAAATCTCCATATTTTCATTTATATGTTTATCTACATTCTACTTGTTTTGGAACTGTCACACAGTGTTAAATATATTTTTTCACTGCTGGGATAATTTGCTGTAAATAAGTAATTGCTCTCCTTTCTCTAAACCATGTTTTTTGACCTCTTTGTTCTTTCTCACATAAAGTACACACATCTCTTTCCAGCACCATCTTGTCTATAGAAAAGATTAAGGAGCAGTGGCAAGAGCAAAGTTTCTAGAAAATTCAAAAATCCTTGATTAGGATGCTGCAACAGTCAGTCACAGAGAGAATGGAAATGATGACTGAGATTGGATGCAATCACTCATCATGTGTGATGCTGCTAGAAGATTCACTGCCACAGCTCCTTTGGATAGCTATATATGCCTGACCTGGATCTTCATGAAGATTTTTGACAAAATAGCTAAGATTTTTGTTTTCTTATTTTCAGTATGAAGACAGAATGACAATATCCAAAATACTGAGAAAAAAAGTTTGTTCTTATTATCATAATAAACAACAAATGTCACAGAAAGAGAATAAGATAACCCAGATTTACAATGTAATATATATATATATATTCAAATAACTCAAAGAATCATGAGATAAAACAACTTTCAAGTATCATCTAATCATCTCTCACTAGTATTAACAAAAGATGGTCATTAATCTTATCATTACAGGTGTAGGTCTATAATATCATGGCAAACTGAAGAGACTAGAATGAACTAGAACTTTTTCCCTAACAGCTGTGAATACTTGGACAGTTAAGTAACTTTCTGGTTACAGCTCAGCAGGCATTACTTTACTTTCAGCAAATATTGATAATAAATACAGAATCAGCAGGGCCTGGAGAACAATCTGCTCCAACACTCCTTTCACAATCAATTTATTTTAATAAAACCAGCAAGATTTTTTCAATTTTAAAAGCAAATACAAAATCTGTTCAAGCTTAACAAATGTCAGTTTTTATTCTTACTATCAGCATTATAGTCGTCACAATTGCACAGGACAGAATGTCAAATACCTCAAAATCAATGGAATTTAAAGTCCAAAGTCACATTGATTCTGCATTAAGATTCTTGTTTTTTGTTTTTGTTTTCTGTTATATGTATATATATATATATTTGGCCTGCTATAGTTTTTGAACTGTAGTAGTTATAGCAGTACAAATACTTATCCTTGTCTTCACTGGGATAAAGGGCTACTGTGATTAAATTGAATTATGAAGTTGTGATCATGTAGGGCCTACAGTCTGATAAAGCCTGTTCAAAACTCTCAATAACTTTTGGTCCACTGTTGATAATCTTGACTGATCATGGAGATTTGGAGAAGTGCCCAAAGACTAAAGCAAACACCACTCCTATTTGTAAGAAGGGCAAGAATCTAGGGAACTGCAGGTCAGTCAGCCTCACCTTGATCCTTGGGAAGGTGGTAGAGCACTAATTCTGGAAACCATTTCCAGACACATGAAGAACAAGACAGGGATCAGGGAAAGTCATGCTTGACCAACCCAATAACCTTCTACAATGAAATGAATGACCTAGTAGACAAGTGGATAGCAATGAATATCGTCTACCTAGACTTCAGTAACACTTTCAACACCCTCTCCCATCAGATTCTTATAGAGAAGTTGATGAAGTATGGGCTGGAGGAGCAGGCAGTGAGGTGGATTGAAGCTTGACTGAATGGTTGCGTCCAGAGCACAGTAACTAGTGGCACAAAGTCTAGTCAGAGGCCAGAAACTAGGGGTACCTCAGGGGTCAAAATTGTTCAAAATTTAAACAATCATGTTTAAAATCTTCATTAGTGATCTGGATGATGGTGCTGAGTGTATTCTCAGAAAGTTTGTTGTTGACAAAACTGGGAAGTGTGGCTGATACACCAGAAGGTCATACAGCTATTTAGGAGGACCTCAACAGGCTGGAGAAATGGTCTGACAGGAACACCATGAAGTAAAATAAGGACGATTGTAATGTCCAACACCTGGGGAGGAAGAACCCCAGGCACCAGTACATGCTGGGGACCACCCAGCTGGAAAGAAAAGGACCTGGGGATACTGTTTGACACCAAGTTGAACATGAGTCAGCAATGTGCCCTTGCTGCTAAGAAAGCAAACAGTATCCAGGACTGCACTAGGCAAAGTGTTGTTTCCGGGTCAAGGGAGGTGATTTTTCCCCTCTATTCAGTGCTGGTGAGGCGGTATCTGGAACACCGTGTCTAGTTCTTGTCTCTCCAGTACAAAAGAGACATGAAGCTACTGGAGAGAATCCAACAAAGGGCCACAGAAATGATAAATGGACTGAAGCATCTCTCCTATGTAGAAAAGCTGAGATAACTGGGACTCTTCAGCCTAGAGAAGTCTGAGGGGATCTTATCAATGTACATAAACACCTGAAGAGAGGGTGCAAAGATGGAGCCGGGCTCTTTTCAGTGGTGCCCAGTGACAGGTCGAGAAGCAATAGGCACAAACTGGAACACAGGAGGTTCTGTCAGGAAACACTTTTTCAGTGTGCAGGTGACAGAGCACTGGCACAGGTTGCCCAGAGTGGTTGTGGAGTATCCTACCTTGGAGACCTTCAAAAGCTGGATGGACATAGTCCTGGGCCACTAGCTCTAGGTGGCCTTGTTTAAGAGAGGCTAGCCCAAGAGGATATCTTTCATCCCATGTCATAACTGCAGGCCGTAGCAGTACTCCACCTTGCTCCTTGAGAGAAGTAGCTGGCAGGCCAGGTTCAGTTCAGGTTCTGGAATCTGCAAAACATGCGCAAAGCAGTCCAAACATAATGATCCTTGTAACATCCTATAAGGTTTTTTGTGAGCTTTTTTTAAGCTTTTTTTTTTTTTTTTTTTTAATTTCCTAACTGATGAATAACTGGAAAATAGTTTGGGACATGGTGGCAGGGTTCCTGCTGAGGGGGATCATAACATGGCTGTTGAGATATGACTGTAGGGTCAGTGGTTTGCTAGGACTGCTGCACCATGAATCGGTATGCTAGTTACTATTAAGATGCAAAACCAGTGATACACGTTAGTGTTAGTGTGGTAACAATCACAAGATAAAATCCTCATCCATGCCTTCATGAAATGCAAATCCAGTTTTTGGGTTCCTGGTACTTGCCGTGTGATCCAGAACACTGATCTGATCTGAATTCACAGTGCCAGACCAACCATGTTCAAAAATATTGACCAATCGACTTCATGCTGGCAGGTATTGTGCTGGCTTAATTATCATGTGCTGCCCTCCCTGTGGTTCTCCACAGGCTTCTTTACCTGCTTTAATTTCTGTCCTTTATGTCGAAGGGTCATTGCCCTCAGATGTCCCTACAACACCTAACAGCTGCTGAGATGTGATTACGCTCTTTTTATGCAGTTCCTTCATATGTTAAGTGTGAACTGCCTGTCTCTAACACATGGTAGAATTACTTCAAACTTCAAAGAGAAGAAAAAAAACAAACTTTTACAATGGACAGTGGGTGCACACACATTCTACCTTATATCTATGGAATTTAACTTTTATGCATGCACACACACACAAGTCTATAATTTGTATCAAAACCTTTTAGATAAACAGACTTGATTCCAGAGAAAGGGGCTGATATTGATGAAAGGTCCTGTGTTACCTGTTTTGCACTAAGCAAATATTTGGCACATAAGCAATAGTCTTGGGGTCTTTCCTCAGCATTAGAACTATCATAAAATGGAAATCCTGGACAAGCAGAACAAAAATATTCTTGAACAACATATATAGGTTGGAATAAGTGATGAATAAAACTATACACAGACTAACCCTGAATGTGAACATCATGACATCAGCAGAGTCCAGTTCTGATGTGAAGAACTCAGATACTATAGCAGAAGAAACCTTGCACTGAAGTACCAAGATAAGCTTTCAGGACTATTTTCTCTAGTATATTTTAAATGGGTTTTGGAACCTATTCTTGGAAATCAGTTATTTTTGTGAAGGAGGAACCTGCAACTCTTGTTAGAATCATAGAACAGCTTGGGTTGGAAGGGACCTTAAAGATCATCTAGTTTGACCTGCCCCGTGGCAGGATAATGGAAATACGGTACCATGAACTGGTATACCATTATCCAGCAATAACTACCACAAAACTCAGTTTTCAAGTACTTAGAATTAGATTTATATGTGCTTCGCTACAGACTTCAGTTATACATTATCTCTATTCTTTCCCTTAAAGATGGCACTGGTCTCCTCTGGAGCTGCATCAATACTGTACAGTAAAGAAAACCTCAGTTGCACAATTCCTACCAATATCAGTCACCACAGAGGCTGAAAATGGGTAATAAATGACACAGTGGATTGCAGAATTAATTTCTTCTTCAAGGCAGACATTGACCTGGGGAACTGGGCTCTTCCCATAAGTTTCTAGAATGGATTTTTTTCAAAAGTTGACCAAATCATTCACTCTTTGAGAGAGAGCTGTCTTCCTCTTTTGCTGAAGAATATCATGTGGTTTAGAAAAGTGCTGAGCTCTTTCAGCTGTAACCAAAGTATAGGGGAGCTGTGCTAGAATATGTTATGCCATACAATGCAAAACTCTTAAAAATCAGGTCTTAGATACTTCAAATCAGGCACATCAGATTAGAGTTTATTCTGTCCAGGCTCTGGTTCCTCATCTCTAAATGGAAATAAATCCAATTTATTTCACAGCAGTTTGACAAATATAAATATTAGTTTCTAAAGCTACCATAAGCACTGCAGCAAAGCCCGTGAGGAAATTAATATTCCTAATTTCAGAAGGGAATGCAGTAAATAAGGTACCCAGCCACATGTTGAACAAGGAGAATACAGCTGAACATTGCTTAGTATATTACATGAGCGTAGCCCATCAAACTCACTAAATCAGGCATGGATCCTCTTAAAAAGATGATATGTAATAATGTAATCAAAAATAAAATAATAATGTATATATACAATAAATGCATTAACTCAGCCCTATTTCCTGGCATGAGTGTTTCATTTGGCAGCCTTAGTCATCTACCTCCTTTAACATAGGTTTCATTTTTAAACACTGATGCTACTGAGTGAAAAAGGAGAAGGCTGAATCCGGCTCAGGGAGCACCCATTCATCTATCACTCAGTGAGTAATGAAAACCTCCTGATACTCCTTCCCACCTGTTTGGGGGGAGAATGGTATTCACTTTATCAGGACAGGTTTCACATAGTGTATATTGGGTGGCTTTAATTCCTATGTGGTGGGGGTGGAAAAGGTAAGGGATAATAATTTGTAGTCATTTATCACGCACAACCAATAGAAGCTGAAGAAGGTTTCAAACTCCTTGCCCCATGTCTCAGCTTCCCCTCCTTGCACCACTCTGACTCCCCACAGATGGGAGTCTCCCAGTTATACTGTGTCTTACTCTTGCCATGCTCAATCAGAGGTAGCCTTTGGTCTTCTTAATTTAGTACTGAAGAACCTGATATAAATTGTGAACGTGACTTACTAGACTCCTTCCTGTGAGATAAGAAGGCTCAGGGGAGACCTTGTTGCACTTTACAATTACCTTAAAGGAGGCTAGAGAGAGGTGAGGATTAGGCTCTTCTCCCAAGCACCAAGTGATAAGACAAGGGGAAATGGCCTCAAGTTTCAACAGGGGAGGTTTAGGTTGGATATTAGGAGAAGTTTCTTCACTGAAAGGGTTGTGCAGCATTGGAAAAGGCTGCCCAGGGAAGTGGTTGAGTCACCATCCCTGGAGGTCTTCAAGATATGTGCAGATGTAGAACTTCGTAGTATGGTTTAAAGCTTGGACTAGATGAACTTAGAGGTCTTTTCCAACCTGAATGAATCTATGATTCCATGATTTTTCATTTTGAAATAAAGCATTTTACCATCAATTCAATGCTACTTTATTTGTATCCAGTTGAAAGTTGCCTTATATCTTCTAAATCCAAAGCAAGCCAAGAGAAAGCAGATGGAGCAGGCTTAGAATGATGAACACAGGATAGAAAACTGGACTTTGATTTAGAAAAATAGGGTTGACAGGCTGATAGGTATTGGAAAAATGTTCACCGGCCTTAAAAAAAAAAAAAGTCCATCTGAACATACATTTAATTTTTGTTCTGGATCTAATACTATTTTGCTGTTCTCTAACTGCTGCCCCAGCTGAACACCACCTTTGTAATCTCCACATGGAATTCTGTTTCAGTGTGAGAGTTTCTAGATCACAAAATTTATAAATAAACAGATTATTTTTAAAGAATCTGAATGGCCATGTGCTCCATTCCAAGGACCATTTCAACAAAGACCTTTTGTACTTAACTTTAAACTCATTAATACTCTTATCATCCCAACTCCAACCTGAGATTAAAACACTTACTATAAATGAAAAGTTCTTTCTGTGACAGACATGAAACTAAAATGAAAAATACAAATATAGAGATGACATTCTAAGATAAAATGTCCATTCCATTTTCAGGGAAGGATTACCCCTCATTTTTTTAACAATGATTTTAATGGTTTTCTTACCTGCTTTAAAGTATGCCCAATGTTGATTAAAGAGAAAGATTATGTTTCTGGAAAAAAAAAAAAAAAAGAAAAAAAAAAGACTAACATCCTTACTGAAGAATTAGACCTTGGTAGTGTAGACTTTTCCACATTTTTTCTGTGAAAATTAAAGTTCTACAAAAGAAGGAAAACTTTATCTGCTCCAGCACATCGCTGAATGTAGGAATTTTGTCTGCATAAGGAGTAGAATGGTTGACAAGGAAGAATTAAATCAGCTAAGATAATCATTCTGCTTTCTTCCTACCTCAACCGTGACTATATCAGATAGTTTCTATAGGACAGTTCATCATTCTCTAGAGAGCGCAAAGCTCCACAAACATCATCCTTAACATTCATAAGAACCACACACTGTCACACGTGCTCCAGCTCCAGTGGTGCCTGCCATTACAGTGCTTCTAAGTTCCTTCCCATCTCTAAATCATTCAGTGTCAGCTAGGTGTAGATCGTCTCAGAACCTCTCAGTAGGTTTCCTGTCTGGATTCTGCAAGTCTCCATTGCTCTGGCCACGGTTGCTGGCCTTGTCATTCCAGTGACAGGGAGTAGTTAAGGGATGGTTTAATAAAGTCAGTAGGTAAGTTATCATTTTCTGTCTCTTTCCTTCTTTACCTCACAGACCCCGTAGTCTCCTCCATCCCTCTGGCCCTAGAATGGTGTAGAGGGTGAGAGTCTCTGGTCTCCTCCCAGAGACTTATACCCCTCCCCTTGGGACAGGTAATGGTATTTCTACTGAATTGCTGCTGATACCTTACTATCCCCTTCCCTCTATCTATTGTCATCAAGCATCCTGGCCCTCCTATTCAGGTCCGCTGGGATGTGACTTGCTTTATCACAGAGAAGACTGTATAAGACCTTACTTATTAACACCAATAAAAACATTATTTGCTTATTTCAAAAACTTCAGAATTGTATTTGAAGCTTTTCATATACTTCAGTTGGACTGTTTGGTGAGGACTGAAAACAGTGACCAATGAAAGTACAATACTGAAAAAAAAAAAAAAAAGGAAAATCCAAACTGAAAATTTTCACAGACTTTTTTCACATCAACTTTGGATGTCGGTATTCATCCTCTTGAATATTGCATGTCCTCTGGAAAATATATTTTATTCCCATACCACTATAGGTGAAATACAGAGATAAAGAAGAAAGAAAAATATTTTAAATGGCTTCTTTTCTCAACATTAAATATAGGCAGAAAACTTGAAGTACAGAAGAATAATTAGTCAGTAAGATCATGAAAACTGCACCAAAAATCCTCAATAGCTGCCTGTCCCCAGAGGAGCATGGTGCTATCAAGTTTTCTGTCCTGTATAAGACAGAGGTTTTATTGTTTCTGATCTTCTCCTGTCTGCAGGGAACAATGTGATTAAGATATTACCCTTAACGGGCAGCTTTCCTAGTCACAGTCCTCACCCTGGAAAAGTGCTCTGTGATACAAGGAGAGACAGTGAAGGGGTAAACCATTGTGTATTTCTGTTATTGTTCTTTCTTTTATTTTTATTTTTTATTTTTTTATTTTTGATAATATATTTTAATTAGTTAGTTGGCTGATTGGGCTGAGTATCTGCCAAAGGAGAAGCATGTCATCTATTATACAACATAAGGACTACCATCCTTCGCTATTAAACACATTGAAAACATCAAGTGCAATATAAATATCAACAGGCTAAATTAATAGGTTAAACTTATCTATTTTTTAACAGCTTCAGTACATAACATGTCATTGCACTAGAGCCTGGGAGGCCAAAATTCAATTCTATTGATTCCCCTGGGGGGGGGGGGGGGGGAAGACAATATTTTTTCCCAATCTAGGTTACCAGAAGGCTGCAGTACATGCTGTACTCTAGAGCTTGAGCACACACTAAATACCTTTCTTCCTATTCCATCACCTGGTTCCCTAACAACAGAAGAAGAAACAGGATTTTGAAAATGGAAAAGAAAGAAAACCAAACACACATCCAGTGCACACACACATATATAAAAAATATCGTGCACATGTATACTTATAGTCAATATAAATAAATGTATTTGCATACTCATAAACATTTATGATACAAAGAAAGGTCAGATGAAGTTTCAAACAGTCAAACACATAATTCATTAACTTTATAAAATAGCCAAATATATAATTAATCAATTTACCTCACTAATATTAAAATGATGTATTTTCCATACAGTCTTCCACAAGCTCCCTTAAATGATATGCTGTTGATGCAACATCTGCCCTTACCACCTACTGTTTTTCCTACCATTTAGAGTTATATTTGGGGGCATTGCTGATAAGGATTTGTACAAAGAATGCACAGTAATAATCTGTGGTGATTGCCGCTTGACTTAAAACAAAGAGGAGCAGCCTTTTAAGGTCAACATCAGTCCCATGTTTGGATTGTTCCTACTATTTGGAAGGGGTTGACATGTTTTAAATTACTAAGTAATGTGAAAATACATTACTAGCACAAGACTGTTGTCTATGTAAATATTTTATGGGTAGAGTCACTCTCCATTGGTTAATAAGGTAACACAGATTCAAAGCTATTTATGTTGACTCATATTTTTAAGATGAGGAATTTAAAAACAAGAAAATGTGACAGAGTTGATCAGGACGTAAGACAGTGGCTCACAGACAGACTGTTTATGTCTTGCATGTCATGAAAAGCTCTTTCAAGCTACTTATTGAACAGAAATGTAACATTGTCCCTGTGAAATATATTAAATGCATAACACAATGAGTCACCTAATGATCTTAACTTAAATAGTTAAGATTCTCATTTTTGCAGAGATGAAAGAAAATGATCCTGATAGACTTAGTTTCTCCTGGGTCATGTTTTCTCATTAAAATGGAAACTACCATCTCCAATGTGTGCATGACAACAAATACAATAGCAAACATACATCCATTGGTGCATAAACATACATGAATGCCATCTTCCTGAGGTTAACTGTATGGTTAGGGAGTGAGTGCAGCTCTCAGGCTCAACCTAGAACAGTCACCCCCTTGCTGCTCCCTGATCGCCTTCATTCACAGGGTCCATGAGGGTCTCCATGCTGACTTGCTCTGTTTGGACTTATTTGCTGCCTAGGCTCATGCAGATGGTCTTTCTTTCTGCTCTTGCCTGACCTTCATTGTACAAGATCAAACAGAAGTGCAGCTACAGGAGCTGCTTGCACTGTTCCAGTTCCACTACAGGAGGGTCCTACAGTCCATGAATCCAGAAGACAGGGGATGCAACGATGTCAGGCAGGGTCTGCAACACAAGATCTTGCCTTGTGCAGAGCTCATCAGAGACATCCAGTGGCTGGCAGGTTTTGGGAAACCTTCTTCCTCCATATGCCTGCTTCAACAGAGAGAAATCCTGTACCACCCTTTCTTCTGGGCAACGCCTCACAAGCCTGCCTTGGTCTTTTGCAAGGGAATTGGGGGTAACAAAACATGTACAGGCATTGCAGCTGATTTTACAGAGCTGCCCAACAATGAACTCCTGTGTGTCATTACTATGCAGGACAGCCTTTCAAGTTTCCTGTTTTCCTGATTTCAATCAGCTGATCATGAATTTCATCAGGTCATGAAGGCTTTGTTCTAACGTCTGTCCCAAACACTCTGTACAAACATATATACCTTTGTTTAAATACTGGACCATATGGTCCAATTAATATGCATTTGAGTTGTCTATAACTTAGCTAGTTCCAGAGAGGTCTCAGGTAGCATTTTAATTTCATTTTTATAAGTCAGCCTCCTACAGTTTTACTGTGTTCCATTACTTTTTGGAACAAAAAAAAAAAAGTCTTATGTTCAACATCCATTGTGTGTACTAGGGAAGGATGACAGCTATTCAAGAAGAAGCTGCCTGGTAGTATTGGTTGATTCACAGTGGTAAGTATACAGGGGCAGAAAATATTCTTTTCTAGAAGTTTGAATAACCTGGTAACCTTTTACACTAGGATTTAAGCCACAGGATATCAAGACACTGTCCAGACCTAGAGCTGGACTAGAAATTCCTGTTCTTCTACCACTGGGAGCTCATCTCTGAATGTCCTCACTTCGGTATAGTTTATACCAAGGTGATTTGCTAGTACCTGAAGGGGGCTCAAGTAGTTCATTCAGTCCTGGCTTACAGCCAGGAAAACATCTTTAGTATGTGCTGATGTTTCCAAAACCCTTACCACTCAAATTCAGCTGTCAGAAGTCTGTCTTTAGATGACCCTTCTAGCAAGTTCCATTGTTCATCCACACTTACATACAGAGCCCAATTGTTACCCTGTTATTCTTAGAAGAACAGGAAGGTGTGAAGGACGCTCTTCTTTTTGAAAGAAAATGTCTATAAAGCCACAATTCCACTCTGGAGAATACAACTAAGTAGGAGCTGTGGAGAGTTAAAAGTTTGGTAGCTATACAAGACCAATTATAATGAAAGGGCTTCTGAACCTGTGCAGAGGGAGACTACATGTGTTTTCCTGAAAGGTCAGGGTAGGCCCTGGTAATGTCCTCACTGACCTGTTCCTAGGAAGAGCAATCAGACAGCAGGGAGAAGACATCTAGCTGTGCTGGGTGACACCATGTCAGGTCAGAGCTGCATAAACAATGAAGCTATTTTCATTAAAGTTTAGGCAGACAGTTTAGCATTTATGATAGGCATTCTCACACCCTTGTACATGACTATCATACACGCACTAATTTCAAAGGCACAGACACACCCACCTACCCTGAATCATTTGAAGATGAAAACAAAATATCCAAAAAAAAAAAAAAAAAAAACACCTTATGTTCACAGTTTGCTGCTGTGAAACCTCACATGGGAACGATCTGTTTCTGGCCTGCTAAAATTAAATCCCTGAGAAATGAAGTTTATGATGTGTGAAATAATGTACATGGACAACACCTCCTTCTCATCCCCCCCTCCCTTCTGATCCTCAAAATAACCCTATACACCCCTTGCACAGCCAATCGATCTTTGCTTCTGAGGCCACAGCCCGGTGGAGCCTCATGTCTTCTACCCTTCATTCCCCCTTTGGTTTATTCAATAGATTATATGCAATGCGTGATATTTGGAAGCCACATCCTGCTGTAGGCAGGGCTGGCTGTACTCCTTAACACAACACTTGGGGATGACTCTGCTTCCAGCAAGTAGAGTCAATGTGCTGGACGTGGTTTAATTGGTGCCAGCTTTGTCCTGTTAACAAGTGTCGGCTTTCTTCACTTGATGCATCAAACAGTGATGTTCTGCAGGTTATAGCGCCCTTATGCATTAAAGCCCTTTGTATACATTGCTGCCTGATTAGACAGGAAATAGTGCATGGCACCAGGGGATAATTCACGTGAGTAAAGTTACTTGCGTGCATATGTATGTGCAAAACTGGGGCTCCAGATGCAAAATACATCTTTTTCTAATCCCTGAGCTATTCACTCTGAGTATGTCTATATACACATTGCATGCTTATTACTTTTTATTACTTTTAAAACTTAAAAATAAAATTGGCATGAATTTAGTAGGAGGACTGGCAACAATCCAGGGCAATTCTTGTTTTAACTAAAGCAGTTTGCCCACTGCTAATTTTAACACAAGCAATTTATTTTATTAACATGGATGCAAATGGTAAGCGCTCTCTCCCTTCCTACCAGGCTGTAGCACAAGGCCCTGGAAACAATGGCAATACAGATCAGGGGAGATGCTCTCTTTGTCTGGAAAAAAAAAAAAAAAAAAAAGGTGTTTTTAAAATGCCGTATTTTCATACCTGTTTTTGCTACCTGAGCAGGAAGGTAGGAGCTAAAAGCCTCACACTCCAGACGGCCCCAAGGAAATAACTGAGTGAGACACCAGGTGTAATTATCCCAAGCTTTTCATTCCCTTTAACTTCAGTGTAGATGTAAAAGCCCTGGCTCCATTATGGTAGATGATGAGACTGCAAGCACTACAACTTCAACTAGGAGAGGGGGAAAGCCACGGGTAATTGCTATGTATAGACACTGCAAATAGTGAGAGACCTTTCACCTGTTTATCTTTTCTTAATAAAGTTTTTGCAATCTATGAAAGAATGACTCTGTTATTCTTCACCAAGCTTCACCACATGACCCAGCTTTTTCTACCATTCAAGGAATGCAATTTAAAATAGATTTAGACTCCTCTGCGTAGCCGAGCGTGATGCCTACTGGAATGTTCAGCTTATGCCTAACTGTTTGCTTCAGTTTAAATAAATAAATAGCATTAAAATCTAATAATGGAAAGTGTAGCTCTTAAAAATAGATTGAGGTAGCGCTCACCCAAAGCTTCAAAGAAAGGTATGTGCAGGAGGGAATCTGAAAACCAATTCATCAAGCACAGGAGCAACCAGACAACCAAAGCTGGCGAAGTTTCAGACACGTAAGCATCACCACGGAGTCTCCCCACCCCACTGCAGGAGTTCCCAGCAGGAGTTAGACCTGTTTCCCTTTTTTGGCACTTCAGCCTCCTGCTTTCCCTTCAATCAGATTCTCCAGGGGACACAAGAACCTCATCAAGCTATCTGTGGTGAGCCTGGCATCCAGGATGAAAATTACGACATATTTCTCCACCTGTAAGGCAGCTGTTTAAAAATGCAGCAATAATAGAAAGAATTTTAGGTTTTTTGTTTGTTTGTTTATAACTTTTGATGCTGAGTTTTGTTTGTTTGTCACCATTAAACATCAGTATGCAAAAGATCTAGTGAATCCAGATGGCAAAGACAGTTTCTGTCTGAAACTGTTTCACCTCGTGCCTCTTTCTGCTTTCTTTCAGTCATTATCCTTGAACATGAAACTATAATTTTTGATCAGGACATATAAGTTAATTATGATTCCTAATGAAAAACAAAACAAAACAAAACGAACATATAAAACAAACAAAAAAAAACACAAAAAACAACAACAAAGAAAAACAAACAACCTTACAGATGTTTTACATATCAAGTTACTTGATCAAGTTGAGTTTTAAATAATTGTGAATATTCATAAATAGAAAAGAATATTCCCTCCAGTGCAACATTTTTGGATTTTCCAAAATGCACCATGGGACACATAATGGCAGACCATGATGCTTCATGGAACTTTTAAAATAGCTTGGAACCCATCCAGGAGAGCCTAGTCCAAAAGCAACTGCCATGAAGACCTGAGGTAACTTTTCCAAATGAGCATGCTGGAATTCCACTGAGTTCCACTTTCCTTTTTGCTCCTGTAAAATTAAATGCATGTGGGAAACAGAAAATTTCTGATCAACAGTACTCAATTGCACTTTTTTTTTTTTTAGTTGAATTTCCATCTATATGCTTTTGGCAGACAAATGATGGTGCTGCCTGTTGGCATGGCAGACAAGGTGCCCCACCACCTGTTCCACCTGCTCTGCAGAGAGGACAGACCTATTCATGCATCTGCTCCTTTTAGACTTTAGAAAATGTTTGTCAAATTTAAGATTTTCAGGAGTGAATAAAGGAAGTAAAAAATCTATAGGAATGGGAAGTAAAAGATGTACATTCATGATGAACATATCCCACAGAAAGCAACATAAAAATTCCATCTCTTTCTCTTGTAAATTTATTAAAGTGCCCAGGAGCATGCAGGTGACATAAGAATGATTTCTCAGATACTCTGGTTCTAAAAACCTACACAATGAATCTTCCTCCTTTGCCCAAAACATCTAACAGCAGATCAGTTACTTAATTTGCATGCTTCTACAAATGGCCTATTTACATTTGATAGGGACTTCCTGAAAAGCTTACAGTTTGAAAAGCTTGTCTGAGTATGGCCCAGAGCAATGGAAAACAGAACAAAGAGAAGAGCTAGTGGTATTTAGAGGTGGGATGACACTGAGTGCAGGTGGGATACAAAAACCTAAGAGAAGGAGCAGCATGGAGGAAGATGCAGGACAGCCTGGTGCAGTTTTCCGAGATCTGCCCATCTCTGAGCCAGCAGCAGCCTGGGCCAGTGTCTCCTGGTGACTCACTGCAGCAGGGTGTGACAAACCCAGAAGCAGTGCAAGCCACACTGTTGCGGCTCTCAACCCCAGCTAGTAACAGCACCTTCTCTTGGTTGGGCTCAATGAGTCAGTCACAGCGCTGATAGGATGTGGAAATATCGTTTCCAGTCCTAGGGCTGGCTGTGCCTCTGGATAGTTTTAGCATCTCTGTACCATATCGGACCACTGAGTGAAGTGAAAAAATGCAAGCAAAGACAGATAAATAGCAAACAAATCTGGGCCAAACAAGGATCCAACAGGGAGCAGCAATCTGAAAATACAGCTGTTCAAATGGTCTTGAAAATAGAAATCTGAATCTGGGGGGGAGGGGGAGTAGCAAAAAAAGTTTCCTCCTCATACCTTTGTACTGGACAATGTGCCTCAAGCATGGCTGTATACTGCTCAGCAGTACTGTAAAGTAAACGGTATTTATCTGCCGAGATATGTATTCATCGTTTGTTTCAAAAGAGTGCACTGTTGGGCCCAAACAAAATCCATGACTTTCTGGAGACTCTTAAGACCCGAGTTTCTCACCTCCAATGCTTTCAACACTCTCATCTCAGATTTGAAGTTCCATTTTTGTTATATATGTGAAGATCACAGAACACCTACTACAGAGCCACTCTTTCTTTTCAAACATCCGTTTCCCGGTTGTCAACTTTTTTCCTACACCACCTTTCATATAGCTGTGACTAGTCACTCCCTTTCCTTCCTCCTTCTCTGAGACCTGCAGCTCTACCACTGTAAAAATAGCTGGCATGGAATGCTAACTTCTCTTGCTGGATAACTGAGACAGCCGTGGTTGCTCAAAATGTGGAAGGACTGCCCAAATGATTCATCTTGCTGTTCTTCCCCAGCTCTATTCTTGCTTTGCTTCTTTTTCAGAACATTATTTCTTATTTGCAGATGACTGTTTGTTGTGGCCCTACTGATGAAACTGCCCTGATGCACCATGAGAAAATGAAAAGGAATCTTTAGTATGTACCTGTGATATGCTTGAGGTCATCTGTAGACTCTTCCTTAAATATTACAGGAGTAGGTAAAAATATGCTGAATATTACGTTTAGAGAGAATATATCTCACCTAAAGCAAATGGAATGAGCAGTAAAAATAAAAGCAAAGAAACTGAGTCCAAACCATCACTTGTCGCTAAAAACCTCATTCAGACATATGGTTATGTTTATGATTTTGTGTGATATTTAAATATAAGAGGGAAGAGCACCATTTTAAAAATAACACACACACAAACACATATCTTAAAATGGAGCAAAAATCACAGCATGTGGACGCATGTGTTCGTTGACTGCATGGAAAGCAAATTATTTCCGCATGATCACACCTTTTGAAATCTAGGCTCAAGATTATTCTTCAGATGACTGTTCGTATATATTATGGTTTTAAAAGGGCATCCACTTGCCCTATTAAATCTTTATCAGAAAAGTTTATTTGAAAAAACAAACAAACCCACCAACAACAAATAAAGCACATTACCCCTTCTGCTGAGAAAATAGAGGATAATTACTGTATGAGTCTGGGGAAGATGGAAATGATAAAAGTTCAGAAGTGTTCCATATTTATTTTATCCAAAATGTTCTATTCCTCTGTGGTGTTATATTCCCCAGACTGAATGGGCTCCTATTGCTCTTTTTTCTTCTCCTTTGTTAACGGTGCACTTTTGAGAAGACTGTTTGCAAACGCATGTTGGGATGATAAACTCCAGCAAATACTCAGCTTGTTTTAAGAGTGAGTGAACTTCTCAATATTCACAAGCAGCTGTTGTAGACATGCTGAAAATGCTTGGAAAATTCTACAATTAGATTATGCTCAGCTGGATCGTCAATTTCTGATGGTATACTATAGATAAGTTGTTCCCCGGGAGTCTCACTAAAGTCTGTAGAAACATATATAATTTTCTATTTATTATGTCTGCACCCCTTTTGACTTCTTCATATTAAAGCTTTTTTAATAAAAGAAGGATGGATATATTCAAGTCACATGAAGATGAAGACTCCCTGTAATGAGATAATCTACCTGTGATCTGTTGCCAGCTTGACTGAGACAAAGTTCAAGGTAAAATGTGTTTAGAGATCTGAAGTAGTAGATTACCAGCAAAGAAAACTTTCCTGTTTCCTTATCTTAGGGAGACTGGCTTCCTCCTAGTTGTGGATACTCCTCCTTCATGGAGTACTGAAATATCCTTGTTCAGCATTTTCTATTTAATCTTTTAGTGATAATGGAGGTTATGTATAATTTCTGTGGCTGTTCAGATTCCCTTTTTGGCTCCCACAGTGGGTAGAACTGGAGTTTGTGCAGTATCATACAAGATGACTCTGTAGCACGCTAATTACACAAGGTTTTCAAAGTTCTTTGAAGATGAAAAGTGCTGTATCAGTGCAATTCCAGGTATTATTATTATTATTTATACAGTGTTCACAATCATTACAGTAAGCCTAGCTTTAAGTTCCTTTGGGACTGAGGTTGGAGGAAGATTTGGAGGAACTCCATGTCCTTGCACTTTCACTGCATCTGTGCAGCTGGGTAAGGTAGGTAACTAGTGCCCTCAGCTCCTCTACTGTCTTCCTTAATTATAAAATAATGTCAAAAAGAAAGTGATTGAAGCAAGTGTGGACTGCTATAATGGAAGATATAAAATGACTTTTTAAGCTGTCAGCCAAAACTTAGTTATAGTTGTTAACACCTGTAAGATTAATTCTGAACAAAATGCTGTGAAATAAGAGAAACACAAATTTGTAAATAAATGAATATTTAATTAAGCAGGGTGTTCTAAGACATTGGAGTGCTCATTACCACACGATGCAAGAGGAAAATAATCACTACAGAGAGCATTTTCAGTACAAAACACTAAATACCTGTTGCATAAGTGATATGCAAATAGGATGTGGGTGGTGGGAGAAGGTGGCTGCATGGGAGGAGTGTAGAAGACAAAGGAAATTAACAGGATATTACAGTTCCCAGCTGAAGACAGAGCTAAAATGGAAGAGGGATGAATTTCTATAGTTTTCACTAGCATTCATGTAGAAATCCCTTCACACTTTTACAGCTATTCACAGCAAGGAATGGTGGCTGACTATTTTGCTTTGATTCTTTCAAATCCTACAGGAAATAATCCAGTCTCACACTGCCAACATGCACACACTTTGATAGCACTGATTGAATATCCAACCTCAAACTCAAGGATGGAGCTCTATAGCCAGGTCAAAAGCCACAGAATTGCTGGGTGCCAACAACCAAAATGGAAGCGGCAGAAATTCCTGAGATCGTTTTAGACCTCAGCAATTTGCACAAGGCCCATGGATTCATGTTTGGATCTTCTGTCTGCTCCTGAAATAAAACTACAAGGACTTTAATAAAAGAAGAAGGTACAAAGTAAAGCTCAGAGCAGGGTTTTCACCTCATGTCACTCAACAGAACCTCCTTGGCCACAACAGAAGTATGCCAGCTTGGACCAGGTAGGATTCTCGCCTGAGTAATACCACTTTGCCTACACACACAAAAGCCAGGTGACAATCTCACAGGTGGCTGAATACTCAGGTTTCAAACAACCACGATGTGTCTCCCAAATATATGGCAGAGTACTTGCAGCAAAACACTTTGAAGTAATGATGCATAGATAAAAACTGGGAAAATTCAAAGTGTAAGCAGAGCCTGTGTTTTGAAGAGGCCTCCCTGTGGAGGCTGTCCTATTATATGTAAATGCCACTGAGAATAGCATGCAAATATGGTCATTAGCGAAGGTTTGAACTTTTCCAGAACAACTTCAGTTTTGAGCCAGGATACTTCAGTCTTCAAAGGCAGTGAACTTTATGACTCAGCAAAAGCTGAGACTGAAAATGCCTGGCTCAACAAGGACTGGTGGTTTTAAGATGCCAAAGTATCCAAAGGCTTTTCTAATCCCCTAAGAAATTTTCTGTTCTGTTTTCCTACTCAGTTAGTTGTAGATGTGTAAAAGAGAATCGAATATTCCATGTTTGCACTGTTTTGGTATTGGTTATCATTATATTTCTTTACATATTTGGGGTTGCTCATGCTTTCCCCTACACAGCTGGATGGAAAAAGAAGGAAAAAGAGGAGGATACAAAGACTCCGATCCAAGCAAAGCTCACAGAAGAGCTAGTGAGAACAGAGGCACATTCAGCAGCATGGAAAAACTGCTCAGGTGTCTGGAATATGAAAACCTTTCCAAAAAGGATGAGAGGCAAAGTGAAGATTTCATTCCTCAGCCCAGATGAGTTAGACACGTTATACAATACTCTACACTCCCTTATGAATTTCATTACATTTACAGAATTTGTCTGCTTGTTAAAAAAAAGGAAACCCTTAGATTATTTTTTCATAAACTTGCCTCTACTCTGAGTTACAGTAAAAAGAAAGTTGTGAGGAAATAGTATGATTGCACACATTCAAGTGGTCATTCATTCGAGACTTAATAGCTTATACCTATATGCTTTCCCTTAACAGCTATATTAATGAAAATTAGAAGTCATAATTACATCTTTATGGATCCAATCTGTTTATTTCTGAAATTGAAATGAACTTTTACATTGATTTAAATGAGCGAAACACAGTAACTTGTGAATATTTTCTTAGGTTTCATGTCAATTCTAATGGGCAGTATGCAACTGTGGTCTAGGCTTGCTTCAAGGAGCAATTTAAATGTCTGAACATTTTCCCTTTTATATGAGTCTAAGCTCACGTCTCATTTTATTATTCACATCTTTTCAACATAGTAGCAGGGACTTAGTCTTTTGAAATGACAGGAGAGTCCACAGTCACGAGAAAGCCTCTACTTGTGATTGATTGACTCCACTTACTGTCTATTACTAACCCAGTACAGCCTGTCCCGGAATCTCTGCCTCTAGCTTCTAGCATTATGCTTCTTCAGCACTTAAAAGGAACCCTGTGAAAACAAGTCTGTCTTTGCCCAGGGTGTCTTTGCATTGCAAATTCCAGCATGCCAGTAAACTGGATGCAGCATTTTGGCTACCATGAGAAAAGAGTGAGGGCAGCCATTTTGGAGGCTGTTAATCTTACCAGATCACTGAGCAGCTGTGTCTATTTAAATAACTTCTAGACATAGTACACATAGATAATGCTTAGGGTGCATACATGCAGAGTGTTTGTATGGCTTCACAGAGTCTCCTCATAGTGCTATATGTTAGGAAGCATTTAAGACAAGTTTAAAACAAGCATTCTTTTTTTGTGTGTCTACCAAAATACCTTTGAAATAAGTAGATGGAGCAATGAGTTCTTCCTGTTTTAATCTAGCGATGCACTAGCATCATGTAATTTTCATCTGACACACTTTCCAGGATGGACAGTCTGGGTGTGAATATGTCCTTGGGCATAGTCAAAAGCATGTGGTTTAAGTCAGGGAAAGGCAGTCATGCCTTCGTAGAGCTAATCCTGTAGTGCTCTCTTTCTGGAGCCATTATGTGCAAAACTAGTCTTGCTCATAAATTACAATAAAATAGAGGACCCTCAAATAGTTCAAGGGACTGGGACAGAGAATACGTCTAGGTAGTGGTTTCTCAGGTGTGGCTTATGCTTCCGACGTTATTGCCTATGTTGGCAGTAGAAATGAAAGTAATAAAGGAGTAGCTTCAACAACTCTGTGCTGTCTGAGCATTTTGTTTTGTTTTGTTTTGTTTTGTTATGTTTGTTTGCTTGTTTGGCAGAGAAATCCTCAAGGGCCATTCATCCCACCTCGGTCATCTGAATCCTTTGGTAGATTCAGTTGCAAATATCTGGAGTTAATAGCATGAGAAGGAAAGGAAGACATCTTCAAGGAGATTATGGTCAATATGACTAATAGTATAATACACCACATTTTAAAAATACTGTATATTAGAGTGGTTCATGAGCTCAGTAGAAAGCCAGGTACTGCCAGGTCTGGATTAGCAGCAAACAGAGAAAAGAAAATTATATTGTCTACTATATAGACAGGTAAATCCTATTCTCTGCTTTATTTTGTTTGTATTCTGGAAAATGGAGCAGTAGTAATCACTGAGGAATTACAAGAATAGTTAAAAGAAGCCCTGACCTAGTGAGTTAGAAACAGCCATAATCAATACTGGAAGAGGTTTTGACCTGACATACTCAGAACTCCACATGAACCAGTCAAGGTAAGTTCAGATCTGGATCAACTCCCAGATCCGAGTTCCAAGAGTCAAATATTTACATCACTATTACTATTATTATTATTATTCTATTGGATCAATACCAAGTTGCAGAGAAAGTTGGAGGGAAATGCCAGCATGATGGCTATACGCAAGGGAGCTGGTCATCCTGTGTAACATAGCAGCATTGCTAACAGCCTTATTTCTGAAACAGTAAGATGACTACATCATTTAAAAATGACTGGTTTCAGAGGGTGTGACAGGTACACTCAGAAAGTTTGTCCTGGTTCTCAAACTACTACTGCAGGCCATAATAGTTTCCACTTTAAATATGGAAATTTCATTTCTAAAATAGGAAAGAACCTCCAGTGTGTGCTCACTGTATTTAAAACATCTTGAAATTACATGATCTGCATATAGATTTCAGGCTGTCTTTAACTTTTATCCTTCTAACTTTACTCTTTACAGACTTTTCAAATTACTGGGGCAGGGTGGAGGCCTTAGGGTAAATTTGCCTTTTTTCAAAATACTTCTACACAAAACATCAACCCAAGCTTTTAGTACTTAACAGGTTTTGAATTTTGTTTTTCTTGCTGTTGATTTGTTCATAATCCTTTTTTTTTTTTTGATATTTTCTGAAATGTGTATTTTTACAACACCTTTTCCAGTCTGAATTCAGTATCTAACATATCCTTCTAGAGAGGTTTAGCAATATGCGCTAGAATCATATCACACAATATTTTTCCTCATTTGCAGAGAGAATGCAACTGCTGCTACACAGATGCACCGGGAGAAAGTTTATAAAGAATTGGACCAGTGGCACACAACATTATATCTCTGTGATGACTTTTAAGTGTACAAGAAATATACTCCACAAAAATAAACCTAGGTGGGAGAATTGGCCCTAAGCACACTTACCACCAAAAATGACTCAGACAGCCTTGGCACTGCAGTGGTAATTTATATCAGCTGTCCAAGATGCCTGAAGGAACTGAGTCCATAGTTTGGGATGTACCTGACAATCAGCCTGTCTAAGGGACACTAGATTTTGTCTCAGGGTGAGCCCTTCTCTGGATGTTTCTGTACCCACCTTCCCAAGGGGACGATCCTCACAAACTGCTTGGAATGTTCTTCCCTTCGTGCAGATGAACTAGGACAAGCCAGCTTAAAATGACTCATTGTTATTATTTAAGAAACACTTCAAGGAGTCATTCCTTGTGTTTGTGCTTGTATAGGATCTCTCCTAGCTGTGAACCCACTAGCATTGTCCTGCTTATTTTCCCCCTCTTTACTAGTAGGAAATTTGGACTTAAAACACCAAACAAATTTTAAAGTTGAAAGCTGTGTGATAACTGCATGACCACTATATTTTGATTTTTCACATAAAAATGAGTTGAACCATCTTTCTTTCAGAGTCCAATGCAGGAAAGCAAAGCACCGGGCATCTTCATTAGTGACAGGGACCAAAAAGGTGAAGCAGTAACCCTTATATGAAATCTCAGCCTTATCAAAATCAGTGCCTTGCTCCCACTGAATCTGAAAGGCTGAGGATTTTATTCCAGAAATTCAAACTGACTGTCAGTCAAACAGTCTGATTGCACGCAGAAATGTAAATCTGGGGCAATGATTTCATAATGTACAATCTAGGCTGCATAAGAAAAATGCTTTAAAAATTGTGTGACAGTGTCTTACTGTTATATTTTTTATAATAGTTTGGAAATAATTATATATATTCTGAAGCTCATGGCAAGACTTGCATTACAGTAGTTCATGCTGAGCCTGACTTTTTTCCAGGAGTGTCACAAACAATGCTTATTTTTCCAGTGTTGTGAGGGTATCTGAATTTGTTCTTGTGAAATTTCAATGCAAAGTAAATCCAGATGGATTAAATCAAGACTACTGCTGAAAGGCAGGGGGAAAATGAAGAGGGAAGGAAGGAGTTTGGATTATAATACTGAAACGAAAGATATATGGACATATAAAACAGTAAAAGACAATTAGAAGATATATTTATACTAAATTAAAACTTTATTGACTAATGTTCTCCAGACAACATGATCTGATGGACTAAGGTTGCAAACATGCAATGAAGTTGAACACAACAGTAGTTTAACATGGAATGTCAAACAAATTAATATATTGTAGTAAATGAAACCACTTATCTGTGTTGCTGCAAAATGAAACCAAGCTATGTATTTCCTTGGTCAATCTGTGTTCAGCTAAGAGGCAATGCATTTGAAGAAACTGGTAGATTTCTTTAGCATATATTTCAAATAAATTAGCTAGAATTGTACTCTTTTAAAATCAACTTCACTTGCATTTCAAACAAAACCTAAGTGTAAACACTAAAGTTGCTAGAGCCATCTAGAAAGACCTAACTGTCAAACTTAGAGTGGACATTACAGTTCAGTAAATGTGAATATTTAGTACAAGAAAAATACCAGTTACTGCAAAAGTCATGTAGGCATATTTTATTATTAATCCAGCACAAAGCATTTCTTCTAAGTTTCTCAAATAAGACTAAAGCTTGCTTACAGTACTACAACTTCTATCATTCAAGCATCATTATTACCTATCAGGGAGATTGGCTAGATGACCTAATGGGTCTTTTCCATCCCTAACTTCTACAAAAGAAAATCATTCATGCCAGCAAGAACATGTTTCGCTACATCTTGGGCTTGATCCTGTAGACTTTGTTCAGGCAAAACTCCCACTGACTTAAAAGAGAGATTTTCCAGAGCAAGACATCCAGGATTAGGCCCTTTTTTATTTTTTATTTTTTAAAAAGCATCCATTTAGGATACATGGAAAATATTATATAGAATTAAAAAAATATATGACGTGCTTCACTTGCATTGAAGGAATCAGAGAATGTAAACACCATAGTGGCCCATATCTTTACAATATCCACGAGAAAGTGTCAACTGCAAGTAAAGTGTGTGCGTATGCTTCTCAACATATGCTTCTGAGCGTGTTTTGTGTATACCTTTACCTCCATGTCCACACACATATGTACACCCTTAAAATACATAAAGCTGTGACAAAATTCACTAAAGTCAGTTACTTGCCTGTCTTAATGCTTAAATCTGCAAGTGGCAGCAAACTGGGTTTTATATGATGCTAATTAGACTGTACGTGAGCAGCAGGACATGAATATTACTGTGGACAAGAGTGTGTGGTTGCTGGTTCTACGAGTGTGGAGCCAACCCACTTACGCACATCACAAAATCTACCTGCATGAAGGGCTGGAAAAGCAGGTGACCAAAGTACTTCCTGGCGGGCCATGTCTGAAATTTGAGTTGTAGACTGTCCTCACAGAAGCCTTTCAACAACCTGGAGGACCATGCAGAAAAGTTTACCTTCAAAGTGCACTTTTAAAGAATGGAATGTTCTTGACAGGGAAATGATCAGAGGCAATCCTGGATTTTTTGCTTGTTGAATAGGAAAAACGTTTTCATCTTCAGACAGCACTTCACCCTGACAAATGTGAGTTCAGTTATTATTGGGTTTTAGAAGATTCTTTAGAAACAAACACAATAGTACGCACATACACATACACTCAGATATTTACAGCCTTTCTAGAAAAACAACCCCCTACCTTAGTAATGACTACTTATCTTTTTCCTTTTTTTTTCTTTTTTAGTATTTAAATTCTTTAAACCAGCTACATTAAATACCAATGTGTATTGTACCACCCCACACCAACCCCACATCCCCCCCAAAAAACAGCAAGAATTTTAAAAGTTTGTTTGCTTGTTTGTTTTTGTTGTTGTTTTTTTTTTTTCTTTTTTTCTTTTTTTAAACATGATTGTTAAAATCTCCTGCTTGAGACTGTTAAGTACCACCTCCACTGGAACAAGATCAGCACTGACTGCATCTTCCAATGCATGTCGTTTCATAGTCGAGCAAGTACTGCAGCAAGAAGCTTAGATCTCCAGGTCATCAGGTCGGGGCCTGCTGCTGGCTCGGCTGCTGGCTCTGCTGGGAGGCCTCTGGTCCACAATGGTGAGGGGTTGCAGCTCGTGTCCTGACGCCAGCTTTTTAGTGTTCTGGTGCTCATCGGGGAAGTCGAAGGGCTGGGCATGCGAGTTGGAGATGGTGCTGCCAGCCTGCCCCATCCTGTTCTGCTCCGCACTGTAGTTGGCCCAGTTTTGCTCACTAGCTTGCTTATTGTAGTTACGACAGGAGGAATTGTTCCTGTCTCCGGTAACCAGCTTGTACCCTGGGGGAGACATGGGAGACAAGGGGGCGGTTGGTGAGGAACACCCATTGTAATAAGCATATTTGGGGGAGCCACAGTCCTTGGAAGGGCTCATGGTGCCGCTATGGGAGTAGGGGTCGGTTTTCCCTTTCACACGATCCTTGACACCCTTGAAGAACACGTAGAAAAGCTCGATGATGTTCAACGCAAGAGACACCAAAGACACTACCAGCATGAAGACGATGAAGATGGTTTTCTCAGTTGGACGGGAGAGGAAACAGTCCACTCTATGTGGGCATGGATCTCGCTCACAGGTGTAGATGGCGCTCAGGCTGAACCCATAAATGTACCACTGTATCAGCAAGAAAGCCACCTCGAAGACAGATTTAAAAAGGATGCTGATAATGTATGTACGGAGCAGTCCCCCACGCATCTTCACCTTGCCATGCTCTTCAATCCCATACTTGAATTTCTTAATTTCTATTTGTTTGAGGTGCATATCCACATTGACACCATCATTCTGGACCACCTTGAGCTCTTCTTCTCTTTTGTTCAGCTTCTCTTCTTTCCTCATCACGTAGAACACATGTGCCAGGTACAAGAGTGTTGGTACAGACACAAATATGATCTGCAGAACCCAGAAGCGCACATGGGAGATAGGAAAGGACTTGTCATAGCAGACGTTCTCGCAACCAGGCTGCTGAGTGTTGCACCGAAAAGCAGACTGTTCATCTCCCCAAGCAGACTCGACTGCTGTCCCCAGTAGCAGGATTCGGAAAATGAAGAGGACAGACAGCCATACTTTCCCTCCTGCAGTAGAATAAGCTTGAACCTTGTCAAGAAGTTTTCCCAAGGCACTCCAATCACCCATCTTCACGGGATGCTGGCTAAAGAACGAAACAAAGAAAAAAATAGTGATGGTTGAGACAGCTCTTTAATACTTTTGATGTACTGAATCACACAGATCAATGCTAACAGTGCAGTGGTGCAATTTTGTTTTAATTCATGTGTTTTAGTTAAGTTGCTGGCAGAGTGGGAAGGGAAACTTCAAAGATAAATATTATATTATGTCTCAGAACACAGTGAAAAAAGGTTTCTAATTTCACTTCAGTTTTCAAGAAGTCCATGAAAACCCTTCGCTGCCACTGTGGTTTGCTCAAACCAGCCTTCTTGGTGGCAGCCTCAGTTCAATGACCAGTACCTGCCTCAGGCAGAAAACAGCTGTGACACACTACTAAAGCAGGATGTGGAAATACTTAATGGCGCTGCCTGAATATGTTAAGAATAAATGAAAGATTTCTCTTGCTCATGTGTAGCTCATTCATGGTGATTTTTATATTCACTCTTTTAAGTGAATAGAAAAGCAAAACATAGTATAACCTAAATACAAAATGTACTAAGTCTATACTATGGTCAGATACCAAAAATTTAATCATTGCAAATGTGTGCTAAATTTCCTATAGCAACATTAAACTCAGCTATTGCACAAGTTACTTTGTGTGATACATTTAAGAGTATAGTTCTTAATGATGCAAAGTTTTTACTATACTTAACTTCAGAAAAAAGAACTTGCTATCTAAACTAAATGTATGCATTAGTATTTGCAGCACAAAGATCAACATCAGTATTCTTTACCCATATTTTTATGAAGGAACCAAAAATATTAAATACATCAGGTGCAAATAAGCTCATGTCACTACATTGGAAGAACTGGTTTCCTAGCTATCTGTGTCTTGCTTAATTTATTGTCATTTCAGCTTTGTATTTGCATCTTTTTACATTTAAATTCCTTCACTTTGCTTTGAAAGGAAAAAAGATCTAGCCAGAAAAAAAAAAAAAAAAAAAAAAGGTAAACGAGCACTTTCTGTTTTTAAGGCAACTCCTGGCTGGCGTGCAGTTTGCATTCCAAATGTTGAACACTGCAAGTTTAAATTGTCTCTCTCAACTTGAGTTTAAAGTGTGCATTCTGGGACACACGCAGCTTCTTGGGCATATCTGGAAATACACAGGGTGACATAAAACAAGTGAAATATTCTAACTTGACATTCTAGATTCCTAGGAAAAACAAAGTTCACTGCAGGGATTTTACGAACTTGAAAATGGTAATCTTTTCTGGACAAAAACTTACATTTTAGCTTGCCCCACATGAATAAACATGTGAAATTGGGCACCTAAAAGAAAAAAAATAAGCAAAAATCTTCCTTTTTAAAGTAAATGTTGCTTGGCAGAGGTATTTGTTCAGTGCATGCTGAGTAATCTCTTCCCAGTATTAATAGTTTTGACAATGTTCAAATGATTTCCTTCCCATCACATCATGGATATATTCCCTAGTGAAGGTCATTTATAGAAGAAGAAAAAAAAAAAAAAAAGACAATAAAACCTTTTCTGGATAATTCATAAAATAGGAAATTTTAGCACCAAGGAGATTTTCTTTCAAGAAGTGGTGAGTCACTGGAAACACAAGATTATAAATTTGGCAAACTCAATCATAATAATCTATGCCAAATAAAAAAAAATAAATAAAAATACACCGTCTTTTTTGCCATCGGAAAGAGTCTGAGAGAATAATGGGAGACAAGTGTTTAAAGTACTTGCTCCGAGAGCTCAGAGATGACAATTATCTTTGAACTCCTGCAAAATATCCCAGGGCCATTTCTCCATTTAGTCAGCTTGCTCTGAAGTGTAGAGGAAGTTTACCTACTGGGGTGTTCAGACCCTTCCTCACATAATTAGTTTTTCACATGACTGAAGTCCCATCAACGGATGAGGTCTTCTTCAGACTTTTAAATCTGGAAGCCTCACTGGGAGAGATATACAATGTGTTTCTCTCTGACATATTCTTTTAGTCTTTCCAAGGTTTAGTCATTCCCCGGAAAGATTAGTTTGTCTTTATTGGTTCAGGTTGGTAGGAAAGGAGTCAGCACATGAGCATGGAGGTCTCTGAAAAGGCTGGAATGCAATGTTACCACGTTGCTCCTCAAGCTGAGATTGTTAAAACAGAGAACAGTCTGTAACTATACAACATGTGAAGTTTGTTTTAAAGGCAAACTATTTTCTCCATGTCCTAGAAGTGGACAGAAGGAGCCTTTTTCAAGTAACAGCTTCTTGATTTAATTAGTCAGCTTTCTGATGATTTGAAACTACTGCACTGACAGACTTTCCTCAGACTCTATGTATTTTTTTACTGCCTAAATGTTATTTCAGATTGAAAGTTTGATTAAGAAAACAGAGGACGTGTTATTTCTAGGCAGCTATATGTTGTTTGTTTTTTAATTATACTCCACTCTGGTCCATTAAAGTAACATGATTTACTTCAGTTTTGACCTACTTAATCCCACACCTGCGATATTTTGAGAATTTACTACCTATTTTTTAATTTGCTTCAGCATGCAAAATTGCTAAGCTTCATTTATATCCTCTGGCAATATAAACTCCAGGAGGAAACATTCCATGCTTGAATTACACATACATAGTTTTGAAAAAAAACTTTTTTTTTTTTTAAGAGATCAGTTACACACTAGCCTTTGCCAGTGATAACCCACATCAATTCAAAACATTGTGCTGTTAATCAGATAACCTTGTGGTGGCACAAATACATTATTCCTCTGCTTAAGTGGATTCTGTTGCTTTATGAAACACAGTACTTTATTTTGCTTTAGAGAAAACTCATTCATCGGATCTAACTTGTTCAATTTCAGAACAGTGAAATACCATTTTTATTAACTTATTACAAAATATTTTTACTAGGTATAAAAAGATGTTCTTCATCAAACAAATATTTAAGTATTTTAGTTTTGTAAATACTTTGAAATTGATGGAAGATTACCTTTAAAACTATTTATTTGGCCTTCAGGTCTCTTTTTAACAATTAAACTTCTTTTTAACAGTTCCACTAAATAACACAGCTTGACCCGATCTACTGGTACAATTTCAGCACTTCAGGAATTTAAGGATATGGGTGATGATGCGTATGTGCATTCCATGAGTTCTTACTGATTATTACTTACAGGATTATTTATTTATTTATTTGAGTTGGACTAATGCAGGCCTATTAACCTTTTTAAAAGTGGATTTCTGCCAGCTTCTACTGTGTGTGGGTAAAGACAGGGAAAGAAAGAAAAAAAAAACCACAAACAAAAAAAAAGAGAGTAGCAGGAGATATGACAGCATTCATCTGTAAAGGGTTTTGGATGACCACATATATAAGAAATTTGATTTGTAAGCCACAATTAAGAAATTCTAGAACTATTTTTTTGTGGACAACATTCATCATGCCATCTGGTTCATATTTTTCAGGAAGAATAATATAAACTCAGTGCTGTGGTAACATGTCCAGGTCTGACTACAGTGTTAGAAGGTCACATGCTAGTGGACAGAACAGCAGTAAGGGTTTAGAGTGGGATCTAAAACAGGATTGTGCAGCTGAAGCAGTCAGAAACAGAACAAAGTTTTTGTTTTCCTACAAAAATTTAAGCACACATAAAAATTAAGTAGTCAGCAAAAGAGAAGCTTCTGGACCTTGAACATCAACCAACTTGAGCATTTCCCAAAAGTAACCAGCACTGGAGAGAAAGCAGCTGAGATGTACAACTGAAGGCGTTTAGATGGATTGGAATAGGGGAAGATAGTTTCCTGAAATCTCACAAAAATTAGCAACTGTCTTTTAAAGGAAAGGTGCTGTTCATTTAATCTTCTGGACAAAGATTACGCTCTAAATGGCTGCAGTAAGTAGAATTTCAAGTGTCTCAGCTGTCTGCTTTCTTCATTGTCTGTTGGTATTGTTGGTGGTCAGACACCAGTGGATCTTCCCATAGACTTTGCCCCTCCCATGTAATATTCTCTACAGCCAATTCACTTCTAAAACATAGTTGCACAAGGACCCAAAGCAGCCAGAAGCAGTTTCTTGAAAACTCTCTAATGGTACAGGTCATGTCTACCCTCTACGTTATTGCCCAAATTCATCCCTCTTCTGACTCACGCTGGAACTAAAAGAAATGCCGAATTCCTTGAGGGGGCCTCGGGCCCTCTGACGTTCATACTTGCAGATTTTGAAATTTGGAACTCTAACAAGTACGTGTATAGAATAAGCAACAGACCAGATGCCTCCACGAGAGATATATTCTGTGGGTAACATCTGGGGGGGATGGGAGGGGGGGGTGGGGTGTACCAGAGACTGGGGAAGGAGAGAAATGTATCTGATGAAACAGATATTGCTCAATGTCATCTAACCTTCCCCATGCCCACAAGAATCCTTGGCCTAAACTGGCGTTCATTTCACAGACAAATAAAACTAATCTTGTAGGCTTGCATTATGTGGAAGCTGAGATAACTTTACAATGTTGAATCTGTTTGCACTCCTGAGCGTATAAGCATTCAGATTTATGTCACAAATCAAATCCTGTGTGTCCCTCTCTTCCTCCTCCTGAACTCAGCCCGCCGCTCACCCTTCTCCCATTTGTATGCTTGTTAGGTATCATGGGTCAGCGCCAATGTTTGGCTTTGAAGTTTTTGAAGGAAACACTTCAGTAAACATCTCAAAGACTAGAGGCTTAAATTCTCCAGTGTAGTGTGCTGTCCAGATGTTAAAATGGCAGGATGAAAGCTTCACACCAGTCCTCCAACTTGCTCCCTATATGCTAACGCACATGCAAGCACACACAAAAGTCAGGCACAAGGTGTTCGTAGGACATTTTTATCCCCATTACCATACGCTTTCAGGAATTTCATGTACAAAAGTTTAAAGGAGTTCCTCAGACAAAATATGCCCCTACACATGGCTTGCTGGTTATCATGAGGCAAAACGTAAGGACGGACATAAGCACACAATATTCTTGTTTAAAGAGTAGAGCGTGCTACTTGATAAGATAGATCCCGCGCTTTGTATTTCAGCTGAAGGTCCTTTCTCCTTCTGTTTCCTTTTTCATGTTGTTCTTTCACTGCTGGCAAGCAGCAAGCAACAACTGCAATATGAAATCACTCCAAGTCTTGCAATTTAAAAAGCTTGTGAGTTCTCCAAGAGATGCTGCTCAAGCATTCCTCTTCCCCACGTTTTGAAAGTATTTAAGCCTTCAAGGTAATATAAAAGGAATGTGTCATATTGGGATTATGACACATATTGTGTATATTCTTTCACAGCTCTTCCTAGATAACTTTCATTTATATCCACCCAAGACTTTCACAGACATTGCCAACGTGGTAAGGCATATCATGATATCTCACATTCCTTCTCTAAAATCCCTTTACTGAGGTTGCTAAAACAGAGTAACTATATACAAACTAGGTTAAAACTCCGTAACCCACGTCTGGCTTTTATCACATCTGTTTTCAAAGAAAAGGGGAAAAATCATCAGAAAGACCACGTGAAAGTCACCACGTTTGGTAGCTGCAGCATTTAACAAAGCACCTAATTAAGAACCTTGCTCTGCACAAGCGAGTCGGCATCAGTCGGGGCTGCCATAGGGAAGCCAAATGCGTTGGGCATAAGTGGGGCGCACTGGGGACAAGGTCTCACTGCTACAAACTTCTGGTGGGATTTCAGTGCAACGGAAGAGAGTGAAGAGCACCTAAGTTGTTTTTTTTTTTTTTAGTTTTTTTTTTTTTTTCCCTTTAAAGGAGCTCATTTAGGCAGAGACAAGTACACAGCAGCGATTTCACTGAAACACAAGCAACAAGTCTGCGTCCCAGCTGTGCAGGCATAACTTCACCGCAGTTCCTCTCTCAATGGAGCATGGTTAGAAGTTGCAGTCGGGTCGTATTTTCAGAAGTGTATAAAAATATGACAAAAGGAAGCAAAGAATAATCCCTGTAAGTTTAAACCTTTAGGAGAACGCACGCTTTGTTTTGTTTTGTTCTGTATTCCCCAACAAGTTCAACCATCAGCGAAATAACACGAAGTTCTTAGAGTGGAAAGAAAGTTTTTAGAAAAAAAAAGGTATACACAAAAAGATGAGAAAGGAAAACTTTCAACTTACCCTTGCTGATCAGCAGTGAAGCTGGATCAGGATACTTCTCTGGAGGGTTAAAGTAAAATGGAAGAGCACGTTCAGGCACTCAGACCTGTCTATTTAAACTTTAAAAGTCTACTGCTGCTTTGTATTTTTCATCCTTCCTTCCCCACTAGTGAAAGAAAAGTGCTGATACCTCGTAAAAGTTTTTTCTAACTTGGAACACTGGGAGAGCTTTTAACAAGTTTTCAAGCCTCTGACTGTGAAAGAGGAGGGGAAAAGGAGGGGTAGCAGCCCAGGAGGAGGGGCACTCTGCAAATGGAGAGGAGGAAGGTGGGGGAGGAGGGCGAGAACTGACGGCACAGCAAAAACGAGGACGGCCAGGAGGAGAGCGTGAGCTCCTTCAGGTCGGCTCCTGCTGATGCAACAAAACCGCGGCCAGGGCAGGCCCCCGGCCCCCAGCCCCCAGCCCCCGGTCCCCGGCCCGCCCTGGCCCAAGCCTGGCCCTGAGAGGGAAGATGCTGCGGGTGGGGGACCGGCGTCAACCTCCCGGGTGCTAGGGCTGGGCTGCCCGGCTGCTGTCGCCGTCTCCTGATGACTGTGTAGAGAGAAAGCCCTCTCAAGTCCCCTTACGTTTTGTTGTTAGTATCGCTTTGTTTACGAGGGTCCATTTCCTTTACGTGCACACATGAAAGTACACGCAAGGACCGGTGTGTTTGTTTCAACAGGATATATCCATCACACATTTTTTAACTGTTGCTTGTGTGTCTGTGTGTGCATGCATCCCATGGGAGAAATGAAGAAATGATCTCACATTCCAGGAAACTCTTTCCAGGAAATTTCAGAAAATAAAGCACAGTTCAGAAATTCAGAGTTAAACAGTGAGAAGAAATGCTCCTGATAATTTTTCAACTCATTTTTACAGAATAAAAGCATTCTCCAAAGCTGATCTATTCAGTCAGAATGAAGCTGGTTTGGCTTTGCTCCTGACCAGTCCATGATTAAATGCTCCCTGCAAAATGCCTCTTCTGCAGAAGAGAGATTAATTTATTTTGGTGTGTGTGCTAAGTTCCTCGCACATGAAGTCCAAACTACGTTAGGAATCGGTCTTGTACTTTGTGTGTCATGGGGCATTAGCTCCTCTGCAGGGTTGCTTAAGAGCTTCTCTAGATGCGGTCAGTGGTTTGATAGTTCTTAATGAAGTTTTGCATTTCGGATCATACCAGCCTTGTTTGAGTTTCAGTTCCTCTTATTCTAATGGGATATTTCTGGGATCATCCATGTTAACTAGTATGGAACAGTGTTTTCTGTTTTCTTTTTAAAGGTTATAAGAAAGATGAGAAGTCCAGTAGTGGCCAATGAGAGGTTCCCAAGTAAAGCTCCTCATTTACAATTTATTCTTGAGGTAAAGAACACTACACTCTATAACACAACATAGATATTCCTGCTCATTTTTTGCAGCTTGTGCCTAATCTTTTTCCACCCTGAACTCACTAGATGAGAGAACTAAGACAAGACCTTTGTAGAAAGGCTCTCGGCAGGGAGCTTTGAAGCTGCGAAAGACGCACACAATCATTATTGCTCTGGAGTCGTTTGCAGCAGACCACACTGCCTCCTGTTTGAGGAGAAGAGCCAGTACACTAGAAGTGTCCACCTTCCGTTCTCCTTCCTCCAGCTACAGACAAAGGTGGTTGTTTCCCCAGCTTGCCCCCTTTTACTTTGATTCTGGCTGTTAGTTTCGACAGCTTTTTTTTTTCCTTTTTACACAAAAAAAAAAGTGTAAAAGTTTATGGCTTGGCCAAGCCATATGGCAGAAAGAAACTTTTTCTTCATCTTCTCTGAGTGTTGTTTTAAGGTTGCTTTTTCTCTTTACAGCTTGAGGAAAAGGAAAGCGGAAAGGAAGAAATTGAGCTCTGTTCTTAAAAGGTGGTGGGACCTTCTTCAGAATTAAAACGTTGTAATATACAAACCATAGTGCCACACTGTCTTCATGACTGTGGAGTAGGTAATGAGTGGAGTACACATAATGCTCCTGCTACTGCTCCCTAAAACTCTGATTATTCTAGTGCAAAGTATAAAGTGCCAACGACATGGAAACATGCATGCTGATGCAGAGACGAGATTTGAGGTGTCCAATGTGTTTGTGCTGAAAAAGCCGCCCCTTAGGAAAGCAGTGCTTTTTCGGGGGGTGGGAGTGGGAACCACACACTAAAAACAGAAAAACCAGCAGAACAAAACACTCCCTTCCCCCCCAACCCCTTAAATTATAGCATGCAACCACACAATGCTATCATTCGCTCTCAAAGATCACAGGGTCCAGCTTGCCTGATCTTGCATTTTTCCCTGCACGTTCCTGTATTGGCTTTGCAATTATTCAAGCATTCTGTTTTTAAAAGAAACACCTAGAAGTATTTCTCCACTTAAATAAACAAACAGTATTAGCAAGAAGCCCAACACTCACAAAGTCCACTTTAAAAAAGTAAAACACCTATGTTAGGGATGAATAATTTTGCAGCAATAATAAACATAACACTTGGCTCTGATACAGCATTATCCACATGAAAAGAGAAAGTATTTCAAGCCTCCACTGTGATACAGTGAAGAATTAGGAAGAATTATGAGTCCTGACAAAAATGCCTTGAAGATGTCTTTAAGAGTTTGGAAGTATGTCTCCATGATCACGTTTCACAGCCTTTTATCAGAACATATTCAGCTTCAGAAACAGCAGTGATCCACAATTTCACAAGTTGACCAAAAAGTCTTGCACTCATTTGCATCGCAAATGGAAAGAAGCTTTTCAGACTGAACAAATGGTTTCTCACACGAACCCCTCTTCAGCTGAAACTGTGTTCAAGAGAAAAGCATGGAGGTGTCAGACCTGAGACATTTGCAAGTCTGTTTTTAATTAAGAGACGGGTAAAATAATTGCACTTTGATTTGAAGCCTTATATTGCAGAATACAGACTCTTTAGACACCACAGAACTGAAGATTTGGGAGCCCAGAGCTCTCTGGGGCCAGTAATGCCCTCCATTGACATTCTGCCTTTTGGAGCAAGTGGCACTGTCTTGTGAAGCAATCTTTTAGCTTGGCAATGCTAGGACTGCAGAACCTGTTTGTGTTTGGTTTGGCAGGCAACGGCACTGTCAGTAAGGGCATGTTCGCACTGCGACCCAGAGGCTGCACCAGAGCCCAAGCTCCATCCCGTGCCGTCCGTGACTAAACCTTCGAGGGGACTTTCACAGGATTTCTGTCCACTCCATCACAAATCCCCAGCTCAATCAATGAAACAGTTCAGAGCCCGTAGTACTGCTTCTGCTTTTCTACACAGACTTATCAGAAGGGACTATCAATTCCAGTGGATTATTTAGTATTTACAGCCTTTGACACAGATTCATGGTTAATTCACAACTCGGTCCATTGTTTTCTATTACCTGAACATAAATACAGAATTCTATACAGAAACATTTTTGCTTGTCTTTCCTCCAAATATTTCCTCAGAAATATTTCAGTAACCTAGATAACCCAGAAAGCCCTACTGAATGTTTCGTTTGGAAGACTCTCCAGTCCTTTGACCATTACAAAATTTCCCACTGATACCACTGGGTTCAAAATCTACTCCCAGTTAATGATGTCTGTGACTTACGGAGCTCTTAATACGTACAGCACGTCTTCACTTGTTTGCAATTTGTTTGCAAAGTTTACTTCCCAGCACTCCCATGCACGTCACTGTCCTCATCATGTGCAATTTCAGAGACGAGTCCATGAACTGTACGGTAAACTGAAATGAACATACACATGCAATACAGATTTTCTTGTGTGCCTTTCAAGGCAGCTGTGCAGTCACCCACGTCCCTGGACGGCACGTAAGCTTCAGCACGTTTTCACCGATATCCCTTCTCACACATTTGGCTTTCAAGACAGGCTTGTGAATAATGCGTGGCCCTGTTTCATGTCTTATTGAGGTAAAGCTTCTCGGAATGTCCAAGGAACAATAATGTGGTATTTCTTGATTACATAAGCATATAAATGTGCAGACTAATGATGTTTTTTAAAGCAGACAGTGGTTTTCGCTTGTTTAAGAAACTTACATCACATAGAAATATAATATAGCTTGGAAGTTGCTGGTCACAGCACTTGCATCTCCTGTCAGCTGGAGAGGCTGGGCTGGAGCCCGCTGGAAGCTGCTGTGCCCGGCGCTGCTGACTCTGCAAAACAGTTTCAAAGGGTCATCGGTTCTTCAAAGCAAAGGCAACTGTCACCCATGAAGGCAGTAGCTACTTCCATGTTGTGGCACAGCCCATGACATATAAGATGATGTTTTCTGACAATAGTAAGGATATTAGTAATAAAAAATAGGATAATCACAGGATTTTCTCTTGGTGAGCACACTTGCCATTCCTTGTTGAAACTGGTCTCTCAGATTCATTGGCTATGGGGCTATTTCCCCAGGGAAAAAGGAGGCTTAGTCAGCACAAGACAGATCCTGCTCTTACCAGTCTGCTTGCAAAAGAAAGAAAGAAAGAAAGAAAGAAAGAAAAAGAAAGAAAGAAAGAAAGAAAGAAAGAAAGAAAGAAAGAAAGAAAGAAAGAAAGAAAGAAAGAAAGAAAGAAAGAAAGAAAGAAAGAAAGAAAGAAAGAAAGAAAGAAAAGAAAGAAAGAGAGAAAGAGAGAAAGAGAGAGAGAGAGAGAGAGAGAAAGAGAGAGAGAGAGAAAGAGAGAAAGAGAGAAAGAGAGAAAGAGAGAAAGGAAAGAAGGAAAGGAAGGAAGGAAAGGAAGGAAGGAAGGAAGGAAGGAAGGAAGGAAGGAAGGAAGGAAGGAAGGAAGGAAGGAAGGAAGGAAGGAAGGAAGGAAGGAAGGAAGGAAGGAAGGAAGGAAGGAAGGAAGGAAGAAAAGTGCTATTTTAAGAGACCATGCTGGAAACACATCAAGACTGAAGCACCTCAGATGAAATTGTGGAGAAGTAACAGATGCCATCAGACCTGAGTCCAGTACACAGCATTAGGCCTAGCAAATAGTCACTAGTCTTTCAAAATATTTTGCCCTGCTATGCAGTCATCTGTCTAGAATCTGAGTGCTTTATAAACGTTAACACAGAACAAGTTAAGTTATATTAACCTCTTTTACAGATACGGAAGTTTGTCATGGAGAATATCAGCAGCTCTTCTGAGTCATAGGCAGCTTATGACACAAACAGGAGTAGGAGTCAAGTTTCTTAATACCTGGTTCTGTCCTTTAAGCACAAAATTATTCTGCCTGCCCTTCTCTATTATTATTATTATTTTAAATATAAACTAGCAGTGAAAAAAGCAAAATGAATGTTTCTTTTTAAAAATTATGAGAATCACAGAGAAGGGAGATTCAGTGTTTAAAGTTTGGGGTAACTCTCTCCTTTCTGTCCTTTGTGCTACTGTCTGCCACTTCATACCAGTAAGATGTCACCACAACTTCTTCGCGGTACTCACTCGCTTTCTCTTACTACCTTTAGAAATATCAATTCATTCCTGATTCACTGTTGGCTGATGGACAGAAAGGGAGAAAGGTAATAATAATTGGAGGCTTGGAAGCTCTTCACCTGTGCCAAGGAACTTCTAAAGCTCCTTACAGGCAGCTTAGACACCAGAAAGGTTGGTCTTAAAGGTTTTATTCCAACATTGTAACTGATTCCAATCAATATCTCCTCAGAGCAAGCTGTTCCTCTAAAAAGACAGTAGAAAACCATACAAACAATGAAGTATGAGCTCACAGATCTTTATGAATTTGGCTCCACCTTCTGTACACAGTGAAAATAAACGTGTTATATTGTATCTTGAATGTCAGTTAAGCTTTTTGTTTATTTCATTTTGCATTTCAATTTCATAAATCCTGCAGTGAGATGGTGTTGTGGTATTTTGTGACCTATTATTTCTGTCTATTGATGTTGTGGTTTTCCAGTCATTTGGTTCCAAAGGATGGGAGTATTTTTTAAAAAAACAAATATGGATAGTTCAGGTTTTCAAAGCATAGAGTAAGGTAATGTGGAAGTAATGGAGTCTTTCAAAAAATAGTCTTTAAATTTCTTCAGGGGGTCTTGACATAATCAAATACCTTAGCAGTGAAATTAAACAAAATTTCAGAATATGTATTGACACCATCTGCTACTTACTCTGATGAGTAATCTCACTGGACTCAATAACTCTGCATAACCCAGCAATGTGAATAAAGGCTATACAGCCAAATGTAAACATTGAAGCCTATATGAATAAAAGAAAACCAGAGTAGGTAAATCCCCCAAATTCCTACCCAGCTGAAAACACTTTTGCACCTTCACTATTGAAAAATAATTTCTTTATTACTAAACAGAAAATCAGCCATACAATAATTATTGTGCTTTTGACGTTTAGAAAAAATGAGTGATTTTGATGTAAAGTGTAATACTTTTTATTTAGATTTTATAAACAGCAACTGACTTGCTGTGATAGTCTTTGAAATCTTGGAGAGATTGATGAATTTTCCACATGTGGCTGAACTGTGGGACAGAAAGTTTGTCTACTTTGGCCATATTGGAAGAGCAACAGTGAAGCAGGGGAGTTCCTTCTCCTCAAGAAAACTCACTTTTTCCATGCTGTATTCAGAAAATCCTCAGTTTTTTTTTCTTTTGATCTTCTCATTTAAATCATCCCAGAGTTTCACTTAACACTTAAATTAATTTGATAATGGGAGTCACTGTGTTTTAGTCATACAGCTATATTTTTATGTTTATTTGGGCTACTTTGTTGGCTACAGTGAAATAAATTGAGCTGCTTTAATACTTAAGTAAACACTGAAGTCTAACCAAAAGTAATTTTTATCCAGGAGATCAAAATCAGCATTTTATTTGTGGTGGTCTACAAATCATTTAATATATGGAAATAAGTCCTTTTTTCTACCACTTTCTACATAAAACAAAACAACAACAAAACCAAAACACACACACACACAAAAAAAAAAACCACAAAAAACCAAAGCTATAATCAATTATTTATAGGCTCTAGTTTGTTATTTCATATATTTGAATTTAATTTTATTTTTCTATTCATTACCAGATTAATAAATGCTTGTGGGCAGCCTTTTTCTGTAGATACAATAATTTTCAGATTAATCCGTTCATACACATTTAGCTGAGTGAACATGTTCACTCACCTGCAGACAGTTTATGCTGGTTATTTGAATATCCTCTCCCCACGCAACTGCCACAGAAACAAAAAGGATTAGTTATTCTCTCAATTTAAGTTTTTTGGGCAGCAGATGAGAAATTTAATATCACCTAATAGAATGGGCTTGAAATACACTATTTTGACAGATTTCTGAAAGACAGAGGCAGGGTGCCTGAGATATTCCTGCCTGAAAGGCAGAGGCTCACCTGATCAGTTTCTTGATAGCATCACAGGGATGTCTGAGGGTATCAACATTTCAAGGCTTCCCTTTCATTTTCCTTATACCACTCAGTCTCCATTTTTTGTACAGATGCTTATATACTGGCCAGAATCAATCAAGGCACATAATTGCTCCTTTCATTTGGCAAGTCTGCAGGATTAACAGTGTTGTAGACATGAAAGAGTCTGCAAAGAACTGAATATCAAGAAACTTTACATAAAATTGAATAAAAGTCATTAATAGAGTTGACAGCTTGTAAAATCACAAATTGCTTAAAAAATACTACTAATTAATGGGTTCCCAGAAGAACAGCTTGGGGAAAACAACTGGAAAATTCATGTACTGAAATTAGCAGTTTCTGATATTTATAAGATTTTCCCAGAAAAGAATCTCCCAGTATAATCCATGAGTCCTTTTCCCAGGCAGCAAAGAACATCAACGTGTAGTATGATGCATGTACTTTCATTTGTTTAAATTCTCAGAAATTTTAAAATGAACTGAACTTGAATAATAACAACAATAGTAACATTAACAATAATAATAATGTAGTCATTACACAGTGTATCTACAGTTTAATGACATGTACAATCTAGACATAAAGAACGTAAAAATCCCTGACTCGACCATTGGGCTAGGAAATTCTTGTTAGTTATTGCTAACACTGCTCAACAAGCATGAACGATGCATAAGGGAAAATATCACATAAGCGAGAACAATATTGTTCCATTATTAAACTACATTATATCAAGATCATTCTAAAAGCATACAAACAAAAATCAGTTCAATAAACTGAGAAAAAGTAGTTATAATGTACTGAGAAGTTAATGTACCTTAACTAAGGGTTAACTTTTACATATAGACTTTGAATAATAAAACACAGCAGCTTTACAACTGTCTGAGCCTGCCTTCAAAAACAAACAAACAAAAACACCAACTAACTTCCAGTTACCTGTCCTCAACACTAATACTGGTATATTATCCATAAGAATAGTTCTTATAAACTTAACTACAATGAAAACCAAAATGGGTACCAATAATCTCAAGCTGTTCCATATTTACAAAATATTTTCAAAGGACAGGAATGTAAGAATTAATTTGGGGTTCTCATAGTCAATCAAGGTTATATCTTGCAAATTAATCTAAAACCTAAGCAGAAATTCATAGGCAAAGCCAGTCAGATATTAAAACCTATGTGAAATACGAAAGTGTCCTTATGTGAGTGTTTTTAAGGGTGATTAGTGTATGCATTAAGGATGAGACTGACTGACTGCAGGGTGTAGATCCTACTGCACACATGTGGAGATGAGGCACACAGCTCCTAGTTTCTAGCCCACAGCCTTCCCCCCATTATTACCGAGATCTGGAAAAGCTCTGAACCCCTGCAAGGTTCAGGCAGCACCCACAGTGTGGGGCTCAGTGTGCCAAGATCCACACCTCAGTGTGCTTCCCAGAGACCACCTCCCATGCTTTCTTTGGCCAAAACTAGAGGCTCGCCCACCTCCCTTCCTACAGAGGCCTCATTTTGCCATATCTTTAGAACAAGTCCATGCCATGAGCTTCTTCCCAGCTGAGGCCAATTGTGATTCAGCTTCTGCCACTGCTGAGAATTTTGCTAATTATTCAGTGAGCAGTACACTTGCCCCTAGAGTGATCAACTTGTTTGCAATTCCTGCTGAGGTTGTAAGTGTCAAAACTGTATCTTCAGATTTCCAAGCCACTGCTTTATTTATCAAGACAGAGGACAGCTGAAGGAAAACGGATGGATCTTTTAATCCTGTAGAGAAAGTTGTGTTATTTTGGAAAAAGAGTTGAAAAGTTAATCAATCTGAGAAATAATTAATATATATATGTATATATATAGATATATATATTTTTTTTACAGAGTATTAACAGACTTCTGTCTGAACCAGAATTTAAGCCCTATACTGTGTTGCTAAACCTCCTAATTTTGTTCTGGTTTTCTTTGACTATGCCCAGAAACCCCAGGAGCAGAATGACATCTCTCCCAGGGGAACTCTCCTTCACGCAGAGAAAGACAAGCCAAAGAAACTCTGTCTAATGACTGAGAGGTGGTATTGTATTAGTGCTGCTGGTGACCACACACAGAAGCCACACCACACACAGAAGCAACTCCCATGGGAAGAACCAAGACTCTGACTTCTCTTCACCCAGCTAAGCACTCAAACCACTAAGGCAGAAAGTAAGCATTTTAACCTTGCAAGTATCTGTTTTCCCACTGTTTTCATTAGGCCTCAATTTCACTGCAGAAGGTCACCTTTTCAGGAAGTAAAGATGATGTATAAATAATCTTTGATATATACGAATATATCTTTGATTAAACGTATTTTTGAAGCTCTGTAACAGGAATTTATGTTGTGACCAATACAAAACTCACATCATAATAACTTGCCAATGTAGTTTTATGATCTTGGGAAAGTATTGATCTTTTTCAGTTTTGCATTTTTTTGGAACATATTAAAAATAAAAAAAAAAAAGAGAGAGAGAGAGAGAGGTGTGACACACCAAGGTTCTTCTCTTGCCTATTTCACAAAAGGTTTAGAAGATAAAAACTGGTTGTCCATCTCTCTTCATTCACGTACTCTTAAGCAGTGAACATGAACTTGTATGCAAGAACAGTATTCCTTCATGTAAAATATTGTTAGAAGTTCTTTGTTGCCACTCAGTGAAAAAGTAATTCAATAATAAAATTCAAGGAAAACTGGGTAATCAGTATAATATATTTAACCATTTTTAAAATTTTCACTAGCTGAAAAAATACAAGGCAGAAATCCAAAGACTTTCACAACTCACTGTGTAATAGAGCTACTTTTATGTTTTTTGAAAATTTAGAATCCAGAACACTGATAACTTGCTTTTTTGACATCTTTTCCAAAAACACTCTTAAAAATGGGGTAAGTATTCATAGCATGGTGTTGAAGAAAATATACTTCTGACAATTTCCAACAATTTCCAATGGGCAAAGCACAAGCTGATACAATCTATGTGAGCCCAAGAACTCTTTTTGCTGCCCATTGTACATTGTTCCATGGAAATTGTGAGAGATTTCTCCATTTCAGAACATTTTTTAGTCCCTCTTTATACTTCTCTGAGTAAATTCCTTTTTTTTTTTTTTTTTTTTTTTTTTGAAACCTGAAAAGCAGTCACAGGTACGAAGCCAGTTAAGCTGATACATGTAGAAGAAACTGTCAGAAATGTTTACTGATCATGGAAGATCATCATTAGATGAATAAACTAGCAAATGAGGGGTAATCCTAGGTACAGAAAATGGAAACACAATAAAAACTGCAAGTTTGCAAATGCTAAAACTGAAGTAAGATCTCTGGATTACTTCATGAAACTGTTACAGAAAGCACAGATAATTTTATGATTTCATGCAGAGTCAAGTGATACCAATGCACCTTGCATGACTTTTTGTTTCTATGACACATAAATAGATCTTCATTACTTATTCAACTTTTGTTCCCTGCCCTCAATACCATTTGATTTCAGTAGGAATTTTACATCAAGAACAAACAGAGTCTCTACTAGCCTTTGAAATGGAAATGTAGAAGTCTTAGTGAGAAACTGTAAAAGTCATTGACGTGCAATCTTCTTGACCCACAGACTACATTTGAAAAGTGCTGGCACGTGTGTTAGAAGCTCTGGTGTTATATACCACCATAAAAAAGCTCACTTCTACCACTGATCTCTGCTGTAACAACTCACCATGAGTTTGTTTTTTTTTTTTTAAAAAAAAAAAAAGAATTTTGCCCTGATGGTGGATATGTGTACATCTAAAAAAGGACAGGTGATTGAGAATTAAGTATATATTGCATATAATTACTCTGAATATTCATGAAATCTAGGGAAGTGCATTTAAGACAATACTATGCACTTAAAAATGTGTGGAATGTCTTTTGGCTCCCCTGCAAAGTAGGCAAAAACATTTCGTTTCTTTTACTCTGGAAGTTGTCCTGAGGAAGTTTTATTCCCATATACATAATATTGGTTGCCAGTGTTTTCAGCTTAGGGGTGAAAGCAAAAACAATGAAAGAATGAACAAATATAGCCTGTCTTATTCTTGAAGATACTAAGAATATGAAGGAAAGCAGGATAGCAAAGAGCTTTGCAGATCAGATCCATAAAAGGATCCTAGCACTGCACTGCTAATCAATGAACTCATACTGATGATTGCCACAAAACAAATAAACAAAAAACCTATTCTAATTCCTATTCTAGCTTAGAAGGATGCTTTCCTCACACAGACTCCACAGGCGGAGGCATCAAGCAGCTTCATGCTCTCAAGACTGGCATGCTTGTATGAATTCACAGCATGAAGCAATTAAGGAACTTCTCAGAAAATTAGGTGCCTCCAGATACAGCAACTGCTGACTTGGAGACTATTACAACAGTTCAAAAAGACCTAAAACATAATTCAGCACCAGAAATCTTCCAGCCAAATTTTTATCTTAGTTCTATATGTTATGCAGAAATTTAATCTTTCTTTACATCACTGTTAATTACTGGTTTTACTACATGCTTGTATTTCTGTGCAGCTCTGCACATGAAGTTTTCAGACAGATATTAGACACATTTTTCAGTTTGTGCCAAGAAGAATAACTGGTACTGGGCAAAATGCCTGACAGATTGTTTAATATCCCAGTCCGAAGCAGGGTTTTCAGTTTTGGTGGCTAGAAATAGTGTCATCTACAGTCACAGCAAATTAACCTGGAAGACACTGAAGGACAGCACATACGGGCCTCCACATCGTCCTTACTCAGCTTTGGACCACATCTAAAGAAGCTCTTTACTCGGAAAACATATGAAAGCATACCTTAAGTCACTAATAAAATGCTCAAAAATTAGATCTTTTTCATTTTAAAAATGTTTTCTTCGTGGCCATATTATTGAAGAATGACAGACAATACATGATTTTACACAACAATAAGGCTTAGCAAGAAAATATTTGTTTAAAGACATGAGGATTATAAAAGGAGGGATTTGGATGCTCACTCTTCCCACCAGGTTCCGCTAGGGGGAGGTGTGAGATAAAGGAGCATCCCTGGATGCCAGGAGGACAGGCGCTGGCGCTGCTGCCAGTGCCACTGCTGTGAATGGGCTTTGCTGCAAAAGGCTAGAGGCAGTTGCAGCTGGCATTCAGGGATCGGATTTAGTCGGGGTGAAGGCGAAGTGTGAGTCGAAGAAGGGGGCAGACCTGTAGTAGTAGTGCCTGTGGTGGTGCATCCATTGTGGCTGCAACAGTGAATCGCCTGTATATTAACCCACATCAAACTGAAAGGAACCTCCACAGCCTTTCTGTTTCATTGATTCCTTATACCTCCATCAGCATATGCCCACACACAACCACAAATTAGCACTTTTTATATTACATGTTAAAACCAACATGCATATTTTGTGGATCTACCAACAACAAAGAGGTTCATGGAAGCAAGAATTAACTGTAAAAGTAAAAAATGTCACTTGGACATCAGAAGTTTTTGGTTCGTTATGGTTATTCTTCTTTTCTTTCAGGAGTGAATACCCAAGAATTTGAAACTAGTGATTTTGAAAGGCTTCCACCTGAAACAGTAATGAATCTTGAAATACATTTCAAGGTTTTTTATATCATGGTCTATAATATATACTTGCCATAACATTTTCAGACTTTGACAAACTGATTATCTACGTGTGTTTGGTTTTATTTTTCTAGTGAAAGTCAAGATATGTCACAGAAACGTTCGCTTAGCTATCTATCAGCTTGGAACATCTGCACAATCAATCATCTTTCACCAAGAGCAAGCATATCTCAGAAGGTCAGTCCTTACTTTTTCCTCTTTTACCAGGATTTTTGTATCATATATGAAGTACCAAATGTACATAGTGTAATTTGGTTAGCACCCCAGAGGTCTATTAGTACAAGTAATTAATTGTCATTAACTGTCTTCCAGGTTCTTTATTATCATTCTTATTACTCTATCCAAATGTCCTGGCTCTTTTGGGAGCAATATGTTGCATTCTTTTGTCAATAAACGTACAACATAGACATTTTTCATTAAAGGTGTCAATCAGCTCTATCTGAAGTGAGCACTTATTTATAACTGAATTGGTCAATTCCTTCTAGGTAACATTATAGAACAACTATTGTAACAACAATTTCAACTTCAGAACATGTATTTCAAGCCATAATGTTTTTGTCTGGGGATTGTGTTCACCTCCAGTAAAACTAGGTACTTAGATCACCTGAGATCTAATTGTATTTAAAAGCACTGTAATTCCCTTACAGTAAGTAAATAGAAAAAGTATAGATTAATAATGATACTTAAGGACATGCTGTCACATGCTGTCACTTCCAGAAAAGGGACTGTATGTGTTTGGGACATAGAGAAATACTGCTGAGGCCAGTCATGAGTGGTATTCCCCAGGGCTCAGTACTGTTGCGGGTTTTGTTTAACATTTTTATCGGTGAGTGGATGAGGGGATTGAGTCCACCCTCAGTAAGTTTGCAGATGATAACAAGTTAGGTGGGACTATAGGTCTGCTTGAGGGTAGGAAGGCTTTGCAGAGGGATCTGGATAGGCTGGATCAATGGGCCAAGTCCAATCGCATGACATTCAACAAGGTTAAGTACCAGGTCCTGCGCTTGGGTCATAACAACTCCAGGCAAAGGTATAGGCCTGGCAAAGAAAGCAGAAAAGGACCTGGGGATTGCTGGTTTACAGCCGACTGAACAAGAGCCAGCAGTGTGCCCAGGTGGGCAAGAAGGCCAATGGCAACCTGGCCTGCATCAGAAACAGTGTGGCCAGCAGGACTAGAAAGACTGTCCCCTTGTACATGGCATTGTTGAGACTACACCTCAAATACTGTGTTCACTCTTGTAATTGTTTGCACTATTGTATTCCCACCTCAGGAAAGCTCCTGATATTCATCATTAGAACTCTAAATTCCCACAAGTTATTAGTAGGCTATGGTTTGTACTGCTAGTGTTTTTTACTGCTTCATTGATTTCATCTTAAACCCACAATGGACTTTCTAGAAGATCATGTGATGTCCTCTAGTTCATCCCTAATAAAAATGTATTTAAAAAAGCACATTCATTTGATTCTAGTATATGTCTTTCAGCAAAAAATGCCTGTAAATAAAGTTTATCCTGCTTCACTCTATTTAAAAAAAAATGTAGAGTGCAGTGGATGTGTTTTAGCTCAGTTTAAAAAAAAAAAAAAAGGATACAAACAAAACAAAACAAAACAAACAAAAGGAGCATAACAGGTACAGTCCTTAAGAAGCCAAGATAATCCTATCTCCTCTGTCGGCCATAAACTACATGACTCCAGTGATGCTCATGAAGGAGATATGGGTTTTAATTAAAAAACACTCTCTTACAAAATTTTTCCTTTTTTAAATCTATGTTTTTCATATCTATGATATATCTTCTAATGCTGGCTGCATCTGAATTACATAGAGAAATCAAGACAGTGGGCAAAACAGTATAATTTACAATCCAAACCAGTAATACACAAATGGGAAATGAATTGGGTAATGGCAAAGTTCAGGATTTTCCTATTTGTCTAATTATTTGATTTTCTCTGGAGAAGAGAAAAAAAAAAGGAATTGAAAAAGAATTGAAAATAGAAGGCAGACTACTAAAGATGCTCTCAAATGAAGGAAAACCTTTAGCAATAATCAGAGAGTAGAAACTAAAAGTTCATGTCTTTTGTTCTCTGCCTCCTCAGTCTTTGTATGGCCTGAGTTGTTTATAACTCACTTGGACAAAAGTCCTTGAAAGACAGCAATTCTGAAATGGCAAAATCGTAGATGATCTAATGAAAGCTACTTCCACCTCTTAATATTCTAGTTTTGACAGTTGAGGTCTATTCTTTTATTGTAGCGGGGAAAGCTGAAATATAGTCATAGGAAAATCAGAGATGTCTGTTTCTTGTGTCCTCTTTGAAGGCTGTGGAGATTAATCTCCATGAACTGAACAGTATAAAGAGATATTGCCAAAGTCATTGGTGATTTTTATACATCAAATCAAAGAAGATGAAGCAATCTGAAAAAGAAATATATTACATAAAGATTAAAACCTCTTATTGAGACCCATGCACTGCAGGATGAATGTGCATGAACTTGTTCAAAGCACACTTTTCCATGGCAATTCTTAGCTAACTATTGTCGCAGAAAAGATAGCATGATATTTTAGAATTTACAGTAGTTGGAGAGATCTGTCAAACAGGCAGGTCTTACAAGATTGTAAGAGAATTTCATGGAAGAAAAATACATATAGGTCTGTATGAAATATTAATGATACAAAATAGGGTTATGATTAATGTAGTCTGACTTTGTGCTCACAGCAACCAGATTAAGGCATTTGCTTCATTGTGATTACCATGCTACCCACATACAAAGTTGTACCTTTGTACCAATGAATGTGTTAATACGATTTGACAAATGATCAACAGGTCTGTATCTTAGTATCAGTAGTTTAAAATTAAAAGCTTTTTACTATGTAAGAGCAATTTTAGGTAAAACAGCTTCACAACAACACAATTTCATGGTGACAGGGATTTTCCTAAGAGTTTATCTCAGTTTCTGAGGAGCTGGTTGCCTTACTCACATTTTTTTCCCTGGTTGTAAACAAAGAGAAATTCCTCTCAGATGCTTTTATAACTTGGTTAAAGTAACTTGGCTATCAGATTAACCTTCAATTTCTGTTCTTTAGTGTTCTAGCCTCCAAAGAATGATTTGCCAAAAAGTAAGACTTGAATTTTCTTTCTACTTTGAATTTGGGCATAAGAAAACAGCTGGCTTCCACAGTGAGCTTCATTTTGGAGTTTTGTTACCAATTTCTCAAGATTCCTGTGTATTTGAATGTTTCTGAGTTATTAAATAATGCAGTTGTTTACGTTCTGTTCATTTGAAACAATTTTCAATGCTTTCAAAGCAATTTTATCAATGCTTCTAATGGAAATTCATATTGAGACCAAGTAGCCAGCTAGTAATCTGAACAATTTCTGTCAAAATAAGCAAAGAATATCAATAGCTATGTATGTGTAGAACAAAATAATATGAATTTTAATAAAAGGCACTGCTTCCCCTTCAGCAGGATTTTAGTTGACGTTTGTTTCCATTATTCATTTGAATCATTTAATAATCTGTTGCAGTCCAATTAAAAAGTGAGATTCTTCTGAATCAGGGCATATCACTTTCTTTTGCTGTCAAAACTCTGTTTAATTAGCACTGAAATTTGCAGCACCTACCTTTCCACCTAAATTACTCTAGCCAGCTAAAATGCAATGTCTCCATACCTGTAAAATCTTCAAGTTAATCTGGAGAAAACAAGTTGTTCCTTAGCTCAGAGTTTTCACATTCTCCTACATATCTAGCTGAATACACTCACAAACAAAATCTTTACCTGTAGCAAAGAAGCAGATCACAGACCAGATCACCTGGCAATACATTCTGATCTATTCCAAGGAAATGAAGCTATTCAATATTCAGGTGAGCTGAATCCATTACTGTCCTGGTCTGAAAGCAAATCTGTTATTTTAATGTTCAGTGTGCTCAGTAGAGCCAGGCTGGTGTGTGTGTGTTTGTATAGAAGGAAGAGCAAAAGGAAGAATCGCTAACCACAGAAACATTAAAGCCCATATGTTCCCAACAGCTGCACAAGCTGGAAAATTGTCAGAAGACAGGCAATATTGGTCTAACAGTGTCATCTGCCTGGGTGTGCAGGGTGCATGGTTTTAATGTCACAGCCAAATTGCTGCATATGGTGCTGTCTCAATAATAGTTGTGGAGCTTTACCCTACTCCACAAGTACCCTTCATCTTTTAAATGGTTTTAGTGAAATAAATAGGATCTTTCTGCATAGGAACTCCTACTGAGTTTCAGTGAGATGACTTCCAGGATAAGAGACTGCTCTACTGAGAAAGCATTTTGGTGTGGTGAGGAGCAGTCTTGCTCTACAATTAATAATTTCTTTTTCTTTTCAATAACTTGCCTTCATCAGTAGTTGGAATTTCTATCTGGGCACCAGGAATTTTAGTAAGGGCAGAGCTGCATTGAAGCAGTTTGCTGCACAAGCATTATGGTCTATATTGGAGGTTCTTGTCTCATATTTTTCACCACCATTAACTTTTACTTTTTCTGTGGATGAAAGATGCAGCTGCAGAGCATGGGTTTATTCTTACTGAATAAACAGCTCAGGAACCTCAGTGGAAGGAGTATGATGCCTAATTTTCAAGTACCAGTCACTTCCAGACTCTTAAGAATAACATGAAACAAAAATAATTCCTATTTTGTTGCTAGAATATTATCTTTTTATTGTTATTATTATTTTTTTTTTCTCCTCCACTAACACATCCTAAAGCTGTTGCCCAGGTTTGTCCTTGAGAAGATCGAACTAAGTTCTGTGTTTCCACTATGAAACTCCCACCATTTTGATGTGTGTTGAACCAGAGCTCTTTCTAGGACTAGGTAAGGAGTTCTTCAAGGTGAATTGAACTGTGCAGCTTTGAAATATGTTTTTGTATTAGGAAGCTGACAAGTATCACATTTCTACCTTGTGCATTCATTCTTTGAAATATAACTACAGTCAGCTTCTAATATGCCAAACACCTAAGCCTCTTTTTCCTGTCATCTGTGAAGGAGTATTTTCTTGATATAGAAAACTAGATGTCTTTTTTGTGCGTGTGTGTGTGTCACTGGAAAACAAAAACTATGAGTTCTAATTTAAGTGACAACATCACTTCAAAATGATGGATTGTCACTCTACTTTGAAAAATTCCAAATTGCTAAGAATAACATACTACAATAGAGATGTAACTTTGATGAAAATCTTCTATGACAGCAGGGTTGTGTTTTTTTTGTGTGCTAAAAGGTGCATTAAACAAGACAGTGCTAAGACCACATTGATCTTCAGGTAAGAAATCTTAAGATCATGCATTTTATTTCAAACATAAAGAAAAGGTTCTCTTCAGTTTTCATTCATCTAATAACTTCTGTGTTCATGGCTTTGATCCCACACTAGACTGCATTTCCACACGTGCCTTAATGTTAGGGGGGAGGACTGTATTACTGAAAAGCAAATAGACTGGACTACCATGTTATACTCAAATGACAAGGCACTGTTTCGTACACAGGATGTAGGAGCCTAAAAGCCTAAACAGGAGCTAAGGAGACATTAAGTATGAAATTTAGTTGCATGAATTGCAGGTAGTGAAACTGTGTATATTTAAAATGTGGCTAGTGCCATTTGATAGGTACACTTAGGATATCCAAGACATCTACATGGGGCTGGGAGAACACCACAGAGATACGGGAGATTCTCAGCTCTCTAGCAAGAGGTGCCTGTAAGTTCACCTTAAGTTCATTGAAACCCACCTTCAATTTAAGCTCACATGAAAGAAACACACATGGCTTGACTCAGTGGACTCAAACAGGCATCTAGTGCCATTTGAGATGCTCTAGGGCATTTAAGATGACTGTATGTGTCTGTCAGATGTGACACAGGACAGACAGGATGCCTACACACTTCTGGAGCAGCTGGATACCAAACACGGTGACTAGAACATCTCAAATGGCACTAGATACCTGTTTTAGACAACTGATTTTGCTGCTTATTGACTGGTCAGCCTCTATACTCTCTAGGCACCACTGGTTGTGTTGTCTTGTTCACTATGGACAAATATGTGAATCTAAGAAAATTGAGATGCATCTAAACACCAACATGTAGACTTCTAAATTTATATTTCTCAAGTTGCCACATACCCTTAAAGCATGAATCAATTGCACATTATGTTTGGGTATCCACCTCACCTCCAGGTGCTGTCCCAGGAGTGCTTGGATCTTACACAGATCCATGTGACATTTTTACTCATACCATGTGCATGTCTCAAGCTTCCTAGCACATTTCAAATGCACTAGACATCTATGTTTGTGCAGTTAAGTTAAATTTAGAGCTTAAAAAATGCCCATGTAGCAGACTCTTAAACTCAGCAAACTCATTTCTGAGTTTGCTCTAGATTTCCTAGGCATCCACATTTTGGCTACTGTGAATTTTTCTCTACTTATTCAAGTAATCTTTAATGGTACATGTCCTCATTGTTTAGGATAATGGTATTTGGGAAGGGTGTGTGTGTGGGGCAGGGAGAGAATCAGCTGAACTGCTAGAAAGAGACTACAGGATATATAGAAATCCCTTGCCCCCTATGAAATTTTCAAAGCCTATAGCCACAATAGTATATTGCAGTATAACAAAAGAAACCTATACTTAACCAAGACATTTTAATGTAAATTAATGCTGAATAAGAACTGATTTTATTAACAGACAGATTATTTTTCCATTGTTATCTTAATATTGTTCCAAAGCATTCTCAGTACATCTTCAGAGTACTTTACAGTTCTCACTGCCAATGACAACTTGCAAATACCATGCAATGTGGCTTTGCATTGCTCAGTCCTGCACAGCAGCATGCCTCACATAGCCAACAGATTAGCACTTGCCCATACTCCATCATTAAGAGTGTAGGTAGGGATGGAAATGATTTTATGAGACTCTTTTGAGTTCACTAAACAGAATGGTTTCATTAATTGTTAATTGTACTTTAATTCTCTGCATTGATGATGGGAAAATTAATGACCCAGATGTAGACAGAGTGGAAATAAAGGCTAGTGATTGCTGCAAGAGCCTCTGAGCTCTTGTGCTTTTCTGTTGCAGAGTCTGTCAGGGGAAAAGGCTAAGCAGTTACATACCAAAAGAGGTCTAGCAGAAAAACTATTTAACTTGAAGTTTATGAATCCATAACTTGACATGGACCACACCTGAATTAATTCAGTTTGTGTTTTCTTTTGGCTCATGGTTATGTGATTCATACTTATGGAGATTTTGAAAATTAATTTTAGCCAGTTATTTTAGCCAGAACTCCCATCAGTTCCAATATTGTAAATGAAGGATGATTTCCAATGGACTAATTTACTAATGTAAAGTAAGCAAAACTAAGAAAAACAATAAAATATTTTTAGATTGCCTACATGTCTTTTATCCATTTACCAGTGTGCCACTAATCCCTTCTGAATCTGTTTTGTTTATTCTTCTAGTTAGCAGCTACTCCATTAAATAAAGTATTTTTTGTCTTGTTTGTTATTCTTAGACCCCTAGAATCATCTCAAGGAACTGGCTTCAGTATTTTATAAACTAGCTGGTTTATAAAATACTTCCATTTAGCAGTTTTAATTAATGTGAATACTTTAAACAAATTAAGGTTTCTGCCTTTATTGGGCTTGAGATTTACAGTTCTAAATGCCTTAAGATTTACCTAGCAGGATACTTAAAGTTCTTGTTGATATGGTAGGAAAGAACAGATGTAGTGGAAGGATGCAAATCAGTGAGTTTACAGAGCTAAAACAGGTAAATTAAAAAACCTTGAGCATTGAGAAAGTCATGGTAAAATATTAAACTGGAAAAGCTCAATACTGTCAGTGTGACACTTTTGAAGAGATGTGCTAAGTGTATGCAAACATTTAGAGGGTAAAATATCTGCTACAGAGATAGCTGTTCTATAGCAGTGCCAAGCTGAAAAGCATAGGGCAAAGTCTGTGAGAGTGTGGGGACAAAGCATTCCTTGTAGGAATCCAGCTATGGAAAAGAAAACAATCAGAAGAGATTATTATCTGACCTCCTTTAGGAAACACAGTAAAACCTTAAACTTTCTGCTCCTTCTAAGAACCACCCTGCTTTGTGCTGAGAAAGAGCAATTCTCCCCAATTTCGTCTTATCCCACCTAAAACCTCCTGGCCCAAATTGCAAAATGGAAAAATATAATTCTTAAAATAAACAATTTGAATCACAACAGCTAAAAAATCACACACCTTAGCATGAGCAAAGATCTATAATAAAAATAATAATAATAATAAAAAAAAGAAATATGACAGAGACTCTTTGAATTCCTTTAGGGACTTCATTGTTGTAGTTGTTTGGCTTGAAAGATGATCAGATACTATGATAATGAATTGCAGTATAAAACTACATTGGGAGTTATTTTCGAGATAGGAGCAGTGAGACTGGATAAACAAAATGTAAATCTGATTATCTGGCCTCCCTCGAACGGTTGTTGTTTCTGCCACAGGAAAAACAAAAACCAAACCAAACTAAACCACAAAAAAAAATAGGAAAAAGCAAAGAAAAAAAAAAGAAAACCCACCAAACAACAAACAAAATTGGACAAGCATGCACTAGAAAAAAAATCTGAAATAACCTCTAGGGGAAAAATCCTTGACAGACATGAGGACAGAGGGTATGACCTTAAGGGCCAACTTTCAAAGGGCTTTCAGCTTTGGCTGTAAATTGAGTACACTGCCTGCAGGCACAAACAGGATCTATGCTTGCAGATAAGATTTTGCAATGCTCTCAGATCACTGCTGGGTCAGTCACTTACTTGCCTGCAGTGGATCTGCATAGAGTTTAATGGTCTCTTGTAAAGTTGGTATGACAGGTCATTTCCTTCTCTAATTCAAGTGTTTCTGTGACAGCAAATGTTAATCTATGAACAGTTTATAGCATGAATGTATTCAGGAATGTTCCATGCCCTACATCCAGCAAGACACAGTTCCCATCAGCAAATGCAGGTCGCACCAAGCAATGAGTTTACTCCATCAGTAGGCTCACAGCTTTGCATTTCTGGGAAAAATGATGATATTATTTATTTTTAAGGGTAGCTTAAATTTCTTTGTGGCTCTTTCTTCAATTTACTTCTTTCACTATAGCTCCTCCAGACTTTTTCCTCTTTTTCTCCTGGTCTTTTCTCCTGGTCTTTCTTTCTCCCCTCCTACTCCAACCAACAGTATCTGTTCTGAGTCTGCAAGAGGCTGCAGGTTTTACTGGGCTTTCTGACATCCCTAAAGCTGTGGCTTAATTTTCAAAATTAGTTAAACTGGAAGAATGGAAGCTGTTAATCCAGCTTCCTTAAAAAGAAAATTCAACATTCAATTTGCTGTTTTTATGGACAAGCGCCACAGGATATACTGGTGCACTCACAGAACAAATGCCATTAATTGGAGACGATGGGTATGAAAAAAAGGAAGTTGGAGAGTTTTATTCATAAGGCATGTTTTTTCTTGCAATGCCACAATGGCTTTTTTAATTAGTTACTTTGGTGAGGCTTCTCTCATCTCCCAGAGTTGATGCCAGTATCAGTGAGAAACAGAAGAGCAATATATAGCCCCGAGATTTTCAGAAGTGGTTGGCAATAATGTGTGCAAAAGAGACATGCAGGGAGCTAGCTGCAGGGCATGGATACACAGTGCTTTGGTGTGCTCAGAGGGAGCTCTGAAGGACTGTCCCCTCTCTCATGCTAGTGGAACCTTGTTCCAAACACGGCCTCTTTGGAGTTATTTGTAATATGATCAAAGTGGGCAGAAGAACCACTCTGTGGCTTGCTACATTAAAGGAGCCACCTCTGTCACTTTAAATAACTGATACCAGGTGGTGTTTTATTTCATGCCACTGCAACCACTGCAAAATCCATGTGGCAGAAATGATCTCACAAGTTGAGCACAAGTTCAGCCTCTCTGCCTCTCTGTCCTTGATGAATTCACCACTGTCATGTTATTCAGGCCATAGACTCTGCTTTCTTCGTATCTAGTCTTGTCATTAAAATGTATTGAGACATCACTGTGTATCCATAATTCATTTCTGGTTCTCCTTGCCCTCCAAAGTCATTGTCAGGGCGCAGTGAGGGCTGGCTGTTCCCTGGGGGTTAGAATTGCAGTGAACAATACAGAAAGCTCAGAATTAAGAGAAAATCTTAGCTAGAAGCAACATGTATAAATGAAGTAAATGTAGCAAAGACCATCAAGCAGCTGTGTTGGAGGAGGCCAAACAATAACTGCACTGTCTGTATAGCATTTTTTGAATGGGCAAAGAAAATGTATTTTCTCACATTGCATTTTATTATACATAACCTATCTGTAATACACTTGTAATTTTTAAAAGCAAATACACGGCCGCATCAGTGCTTTGCATTTGTTTACATCATTACAATGGAAGCTGTACAGTGGGAAAGAAAAGCAGCCTCAGTGGGCAGATGCAAGGGTACCGTGACTTTTCACTAAATCCACTACCCAGGCATAGCAAGCTTGTATCAGCACAATACCTTTCAGCCAGTGCTCAGCTCACACAGCTGCTGAATCAGCTGAGTCAATATGCAGCATTGGCCAAGCACTGCCCTCTTGGTGGGAGAAGTGCAGGCTTCACGGTTGGCTCATGCTCTCAGTCTCTTTCTCTCATCTGACAGAGGGTCTTATAGCTCACCGCAACATAGCTGCCTGCTTGTTTACTTTGATGGACCATGGCTTCCTGTTCTTCACAGCAATCAGGCATAGGCTGAATGTTTCACAGCAGGAAGGGTTATACATTAATTTATGGTGTGTTATTTCTAATACACATCATGGGAAATTTAAATGTTTGTAGTATATTTGCATAGTGTGTCAGTAGGAATGTAAGGCAGTGCAGTGGTGTGCTGAAAGAAAAGCCTAAAGTGATGGAAACACCTACTTTTCCCTAAGTATTTTTACCACCACCGCAGCTTCACACCACGGAGCAGCTGCTGTTGCCTTCATGGTAATTTCCTAGCCAGTACACTCATAGTCAGTGGGCCGAATGGCTGGTGCTTGTGCCCAGATCAATGGCTACAGGCATTGACATCATTGTAGAAGCATGAGATTTGTTGTACTGTCCACACAACAGGGCAGAGCTCATCATTACCAACGGAGAAGCCCTCTAGCCCTGGCAAAATCCTGCCCCTCATTCCTGGGAGCAGATTTCCATTCAATGCCATTTTTTAAAAAGTACACCCATCCATCGTTCTTTAAATGACTGTAAAGAATTAATAAATTAATAAACTTTATTATTATTATTATATTTTTTTTCCAGTGCAGTTTTCACCTTTTAAGAAAGACTTGCAGTCAGTGAGGCACCTTGCCACTACAGCACAGCCCCATTGCTGCTCGGTGCCTGCAGACACATCTGTCTTGCTAATTTTCATGTTTCTCTGTTCTCCCTCACTTCAGCAGACCACCAGACCACAACCACAGGCACAGTGGGGAAGTGCTCCTGTGATGCGATTTCTGAAATTTGGCTCAGTTTTTCTTCCCTTGGCAAGGGTTTATTCATTTTCCTGCTCTGAGCCAATCCTGTCCCAAATCAATGATAGCTGTGTGAATGCATTTGAGTGCTGCACTTGGCTTTTTGTGTTCAGCTGATTTCACAATGAATTTTTCTAACTCAGTGTTCATTCAGGCAAATAAATTCAATTTTTAGTAAGTAGAATTGCTACTTAGCAAGTGTTCTTTTTAAATTAATAAATGGGTGAATTTCTAATTCACTTTGATTTTATCTTCTTTTTTTCTTAAATAAGAAAAAAAATGGACCTTATTTTTAAGAACTGTTCAGAGTCCACAGTAGATTAAATTTTCAGGTGTAAGTAACATATTGTTCAGCATTAACAGATTTTAGCGACATCTGGTGTCTCATGTAAGTAGTTTAAAAGTTACTTACATAATAAGAAAAGCCTTTCAATAGCAAAAACCTAGCATCATTTCTAAACATGTCTTTTTCAGAATGCAGCAAGTGACAGTTGTACAAAAGATAACCATCAAAATGCTTCAAAAATCACCAAATTTTTTGGTGATACCATACCCTGGCCAAGGAAAATAAATAAATAAATAAATAAAGATTTGTGGTCTCTAACATCTTTTATGCAGTTCAGGACTACACCCATTTTATCAAAAATCTCAAGAAAAGCTACAGAAGCACAGAGTCACAAACAGCAGAGGTTGGACAGACACTCAGGATGTCCCTGGCCTAGGCCCAGCACTGATACCAGGCTGGGCTGCTCAGGGCTGTGTGGGGCCGGGGCTGGAAACACCGAGGATGGAGCTGGCACAACTTTTCTGGACAGCTAACCCCTCAGGGAGGAAGTTTCTCCCCATATACATTCTGAAACTCTCTTGGTTGGTTTAGCTGATGACCCTTGTTGCTCATCCTCACAGCTTTCACCACTTTGAAAAGCCTCACTCCCTCTTAACCAACTCCCTGTAGGTACTGGGGGGTGCTGCAAACTTGGTGGGAGTGTTGTCCATCATCTCCTCCAGGCTGTTAGCAGTGATGATAAATAGAATGGGTCTCCAGGTAGATCCTGGCAGTAATCCACTCTTACCAGCCTGCAGATAAGTATGATCCATTAACTACTGTCCAAGACCGGCCACCCAACCAGCTTTTTACCCATCTAGTTGTCCACTCACTCGCACTGTAATACCTCAGCTTAGATACATTATTGTAGGAGATAGTGCTGGAAGCCTTGCTAAATCATGGTAAATGGCATCCTTTGCTCTCACCTGTTCCACAAAATTAGCCATTTTAAGATAGAAGGCAATCAGGTTGGTCAGACAAAATTTTATAAAAAAAAAAAAAAAAAAAGGTAAATCCATCCTAGTTGTTGCCAGTCACTTCCTGCTCCTTCATGTGCCCAGAAATGTGTTCCAGGGGGACTCACTCCATGATTTTTCCAGGGATCAGTGTCCTGGAGACTATTATGTTCACAGATCATTTCATCTTCTCCATAAAATACATTGTCTTACATTTCCTCTTACTTTACTAGATGAATTGGAAAACTTATGAGTGGATACAGCATTTAGTTAATCACTCAACTGCATTTTAATTTGATGTCTTTGGGAATCCAATTCATTAAATTCCACTGCTTTTGTGATCTCTTTCTCCCATTGCCTGACAATGGAATTTAAGGCTTGGGCTATAATATCTCACCAAAGCTGCTGAAATCTGTACATAGATCTGAGGGATCTGGGGGAAGCCTTTTTTTTCTTTTTTTTTTTTCCCCACCCACAAAAGACAATGATGAGCATAGTTCATTAAAATTAGTTCATTATCAAAAGAATGCTTTTAGTTTCATTTATTATTAGAATTGTACATATACATTTGTTTGCATATTTTTAACCATGATAAGCAAATCTGATTTATGGCTTGAAATATTAAATATGAAAAAGAAATTTTACCTTTAACATGTCCTTGTATATTAAGCCTGTGTTTAGGGTATATGCCCAATCCTAGTATACATAAATGTCTACTGAGATGTCTGAAAGGCAGTTTTACAGGAAATGCTTATGTGATATTTCCAAATTTCAACTCAGGTCTATATCTATATTTTTTTAATGTATATGGCTTCTTGTTTGCTCCTGTTATTTGTATGCTGTGATTGTAAACCAGGCCAGGGCCTGTCTTTCTGTTTCGTGTTTAGACAGCACCTGGGGCAATGCAGTTCGGGTGAATGACCGAGTTTCCTACCAACAGTAAAAGGGAGGGATATACAACAGATGGGTAGCTGCTAAGTTCTGAGACACTTCTAAGTTATGTTTCACTGCCCAAACTGATTTTGCCATGCCTTTGTTCCCTTCTTCATCCCCATACATCTTCATGTGATGAAAATAGGGATGCTAATTATCTGGTCTACCCATCCGAGGGCCTGGGAGATAATTAAGAACATAGATTTTTTTTCTCTCCTCCTCTCTATCTGCATCATACATGGATCTTGGTGGGTCCTGCAGCAGATTTGGAGTAGATGTCATTCTACTGTCTTAACAGAGTATTTTGGCATCATACACAGGTTGCATTGGAAAGAGAAACTGTTTTCTGTTTTGGCTTCTGAGTCAGCTGAGCCATATAGCTTCGTGGTTCATGAATGTTTCAGCTTGCTGCCATAATTTTTTCTTGTGGTGCATGGATGAAAGAAAGGAAATGGCAATATCAAGCATTTATATCTCAGCCAGAATTTAACAGGACAAAGAAGGAATATTTCTTTAAGCATGATTTTCCTGTCAAAATCCTCCTGCAAATAATATGAAAACAAAATGTGTCAGAAAGACCTGCATGAATGTTATTAATGGAAAGTGTTAAAAAGCTAAGATCATCCCCACTTCACTTTCTGTCCTTTTAGGGATAAAGGTGGGCAGATCCTAATACTCTGGAGATGGAAAGATTTCAGTTTCAATATAGGAAAAGGAGAGTAACTAATTATCACTCTAAAATATGTTTCCAAAGGTTATTTTTTAACTGTGCCATTAGCCAACACAAATGAGAATGTGCTTCAGCACCATATTTACCACTGCGTTCACTAAGCCAAATGAAGACTGTTTTTAAAGTCCACCAGGATTTTCATAAGACAACGTGAGACAACAGGTTAATTTCCATGTCTAGAATAACATAATTGAGCCAAATTCAATGATGTGGTCTCCAGAGATACTTTTGCTCAACCACCTTTGAAACAAAATGGACATAGTTGCAAAAGATGCTGTTTTACAGCATTTTATTTAAAATTAATATGACCTCCCCCCCCCAAAAAAAAAGTAAAAAAAAAAAAAATCAGGAGCACCAAGTGAGTACAATCACAACAGACACTTCCAGAGAATATACTTGTTTTTAATCCCACAAAATAACTTCTTATTTTCCGTTCAATTCAAATCTCCATTGCTCCACATTTTTTTTCATGTAATGTTAATCATTTTTCAAGAAGAGAGTTTTAACAAAAATAAATAGAGAGAGAGAGAGAGAGAGAGAGAGAAAGAGAGAGAGAGAGAGAGAGAGAGAGAGAGAGTCAAAAATCCTGCATTCCTTTACCTTCTGCCTGTGGGTAAACCACCTGTTCTGATTATTCAGGATGCTTTGTATTTGAACACCTTCTGGCTTTCATGGCCTTGAAACGATTTTTATCATCTCCCTTGTACACTTCAGTGCTGTCTTCTTTTCACCTATAAAACACTGCTGCAGACCACCACACACATATTGTCAGAATATTTGGACTTCAAGGAAGATGGTAATTTAGCTTCCCAGTTTTTAAAGCCTCGGATTTAGTAGGGACCCTTTCTTCAAATATTGGTTCTCAGAGTGATTTCCAAACCCAAGGCTATTGCTGAAAAGATATCCAGCAGGGATATCGATAAGCAGATTAAATACAAAAATGAACAAATGAACAAAAACAAACAAAAAACACAAAGCAAGCAACCGACCAAAAAACAAAAACAAAACAGTAAAATAATGAGAGACTGCTAATTAGGCTCATTACTCTCAAAGGAATTTCAGAATGAATTTGCCCTAAATTAAGAAAGGCAGATTGCTGAAGGGGAAGGAAAAAAAAACAAAAAACAAACAAACAAAACAAACAAAAAAACAAACACTTTCCTCTACTTTCACAAGGCAATATCTAGCTCTGCATTTTGTACACACTATTCTTGTCAAGCTATCACGGAAAGCTTGGGGATACTGCAAAAAGATACATCAAAGAAAAATCAGAATTCAAATTCAGAATTAGAATTGCTAAAAAAATGAAAGCAGTAACAGGCCGTCAGGGTGACAGAAAGACTAAGGAATCAGTTCTTAGACTGGCAATCTGATCCAAGCTATACTTAGGTTCTCACCAACATTTGGATGTGCATCTTTGATTAAGAAAACATCCACTCAGTCTTGTTATTAACACACAGCATTCCCCAGAGAGCATCACATCAGCAGATTCTACTCGTGAGAACAAAAGAGAAGGCTCAATGCACACACACAGAAACCTAGATAGAAATGAAGGAGCAAGTGTTCTAGTGTTTTCCTTTCCATGAGGCTTCATAGTGTTACTTCCTTACTTGGTGTATGGCAACAACAGCAAAGGCTGTCCTGTGTCTTGTCTCAGCTTCAAATGATAGATGTCTGAGTGTGTCTTAAAAGAAGACCTGCAGGAATCCCCTCCAAGCCTGAAATTAAGAAGCAGAGGGGCAATTCACCATTTTCTTACCTGAATGAGAAAACAGAGATCTCTCCACAATGTTTAATCATTTTGTTTGTCTTATCCTTATTTTAAATTCTCTTGGACTATAAACTAGATGTGATAAATTATTTGAGGGTTTGGTTTTGACACGAGTGATATTGTCTTCTCTCCTGGCTCCAATTCACAGTCATCACTGAACAAACAGCTTTTCTGCTGCACAGTATGATTTTTTGACAGTGTGACTTCCGGCTGTCTAAAGTAGCAAAATTATCATTGTTACAGTCACCCCTTTTCTCCTTGATGAGGGATGATATATTTTTTTCCTAATCTAAATTGCTTTGAACATATAAGTTGGCAGATATACAATAGAAAAAAAAATCAAGTTGAGACATCTTAATAAGATGAGAGGAAAGGATTGTAAATATCAACAACAAAAACATCATCTGTGGACCTGCTTACCTAAAGTTTGTACTGTATTAATTCAACATAACTTTAAAGCACAAATCCAGCATGTGACACACATAAGGATTTAAAAACATACGCAATTCTAATTATTAGGAAGAAATAAAAGACCCCAGAGACTGTTCTGATTTAGTTTGAAAGCCTTGTAAAATTTTAAAATTGCATTGCAGGGTCAAAAGTAACTGGCAAGATAGGTTTACAGAGGAAAAAATCTTCTTGTGATAGTTAAGCCAAGAACTCATGAATACCCAGGTGCACACAGTTACATGTGGCAAGAAGAAACTCCAAGCTTTGCACAGTAATTTCTTGAATGGTTCATTAAAAACATAAATGTCAGATGTTCATCTTGCTGCGTCAATTTATCTGTCAAGTGATGAAGTTTGAATAGGGTAACTCAACTAAGAGATTGAAAGTTTTTAAATTCACTTCAATAAGCAGAAAAACATCACTGAATGAAGAAGAGGTTCAGAGAGGAGCAACAGAAATGGTCAGAAGGCTAGGACTAATCATAAACTAGAATTAAAAGTCCTAAATACATCAAGCTTAGGAAAAGTTTGACTAAGGGGTAATGTAACCATAGCCACAGATATTTAAAAAAAAAAAAAAAACAAAAACCAAAAAAAAACCATGGATAAAGTAATGCTGGAAAAAAATGGCTAAACATCAGTAAAAATTGAGAATGAATGTTTTCTGCTTTTCCTGATGAAAATTAAAGGAAGTTGCATAGCCAGGAAATATTTGGTATGTAATGCAGCACTGTAAATTTATAGATGGACTGTATGAATTGGTTGGCTGCTGCACTAAATATATAAACTTCGTGAAAAAGGAGCAAAAATTCTTGATATTACCATCACTGAGAAGGCAATTAGTTTTCATAAAGCTCAAGATACAAGACAAGAAACAGCTCTTCGCTGTAACTCTAGCTGACACTACCTATAACAGCACACAAATGTACAGGGAAATTAGGGTGAGCATTCCTCTGACTTGCTGGATGAGGTTACTATCGTGCACAGAAACAAATCCTATGCAGCGGCACCAGTCCTATGGTATGATGGCCTTTATCCGAACCTCCCAAATCATCAGGACTCTTTCCACTGACTTAAATACACTCTGACGTCCTCTCGTAATGAAGTGAACTTAAGGCTAGCACCCAAAGTTCAGGAAAGTTCAGAGGACAAGGGGCTGACCTTTCTACGCCTAACATTGGGAAAATGCTTGGAAGAAGGAAAATGTAAGGGAGAAGACTAGGCAAGCCTTATAATAGCAGCTTTGGGGCTTTCTTCTCTGAGACATGTATAATGTAATGATACATGCTGGGGCTCTTTTCCAAACTGATAGGAAATCACAGAATGGTTGGAGGTCATCTGGTCCAACCACCTGCTCAAGCATAGCCACCCAGAGCAGGTTGCCTAGGAACACATCCAGGTGGCTTTTGAAGATTTCCAAGAAGGGAGACTCCACAACCTCACTGGGTAAACTGTGCTAGTGCTCACTCACCCTCACAGTAAAGAAGTACTTCTTGATATTCAGTTGGCACTTCCTGCATTCCAGTTTACGCCCATCGCCCCTTGTCTGGCAGTGGGCAACACTGAAAAGAGCCTGGCTCTGTCTTCTTTGCACCCTCATTTCACATATTGATATTCGTCTATGAGATGCCCCCTGAGCCTTCTCTTCTCCAGGCTAAACAGCCCCAGCTCTCTCAGCTTCTCCTCATAGGAGAGGTGCTCCAGACCCTTGACCTACATTAGAAGGGAAGAGGGACTGTAAGAGGTCAAGGAAAAGGAAAGGTCAAGGAAAAGGAAAGAAGATCCTGGCAGAACTTCCATGAAGCTCAGGTAAGAGCTGCAGGGATTTAAAATAATCCAGGTACCTTAGGAATCCACCCTGCTCTCCTACGACAAAAATCAAGTGAAACTGTACAGCAGAAGAGACAAAGAGGAACAGATTTGCTTTGGTGGTGAACAGAAATAGGCTGATACTGAGGGGAAAAAAAAATAAAAAAATTACAGACATAAAATGCAATGTCTTGTGTTTTACTACTATAGTAGTGTATACTGAAATATTGTGAACTTCAGGGTTGTTAAGAACCCAAAGCTTCTGTGAACTACATACAGATTGGAAAGATCAGGAAATGTATATGACAAAATAAATGGAGATGAAAGTTACACTCTCAGGTTTGATCTTTTTCAGCAGATAATGACATTTGGTTCTTTCTCTTATTCAAGCATTGAAAGCACTAACTGCTAGGTGTCAAAATGAGATATATGTCTGGCTTTTGCCCTAGCAATCTGTTTGAAAGCAGCTCTGGATGTTATCCAGGGAAGGTACTTTAATACTTTCTCTAAGGTTCCCTGCCTTAGAGAAGACTGTTCTGAACACACAAAGAATTGCATTTGTATCAGCTGAGCAGAGTTCATGGCTTTGCTTTTCCTAAGAAAAGGTGTAAGGACTAAATAAGCACACGAAGAAAACGCACTGCAGGAAAGGCAACATCTTTTCAGTACTGATTCAAAAGGACACAGGAGAGCAGAGATTCCCTGAGTTACCTCTGCCTTCAATTCATTAGAAGATGAAGAACAAAGTGCAGCTTATTCCCAAAGATTCTCGATGCTCTGATCAGTAAAAGAAATGAGTGAATGGCAAGTGGTGTGTGCCCAGTGTAGATTTACCATAAGCAGTGAAACAGAAGACAAGCAAACACTTGAGAAGGTCCCATCTAAAAGCAGCAGCTTTGTGTGCCTCGATATGCCCCACCGACTTCAAGTGGTGGAAATGAAAATCTGAAGCATGTCACACATCGATATCATCCTGTTGTTTCAGAGATTTTAATATTGTTCCCTGGCATGGGGCTTGTGCCTTATATAAGCAGAGACAGAAGTCTGAAACTGAATCTGCCACTGAAAAAAATCACATACCACATGTCACAGGCCCTTGGACACACAGGACAACTGAAGACGCAGAGCAACCATGGACTACAAGCATTTCCAGTAAGTTCAGTAAAAATTATTTTTCATATTCACTGGGATAGAGAGGTTTATTTATTTATTTATTTTTTCCCAGATGCATGTATCTACTGGCCTACTGGTAGATGAGAGACAAAGCTTAAAAAAAGGGAAAAATTTCCTTCCCTTCAGCAAGCAAATATATTCACCAGAAGGTGTGAAAAACAAAAGGGACCTGAGTTATTAATGAAAGCCAGCTTTTTTGTTAGTTACACGGAATCACACAGAATGGCTGAGGTTGGAAGGGACCTCTGGAGATCATCCGGTCCAACCCCCCTGCCAAGCAGGCCCACCTACAGCACGCTGCACGGGATGGCATCCAGGTGGGGTCTGAATGTCTCCAGAGAAGGAGACTCCACAGCCTCTCTGGGCAACCTGTTCCAGTGCTCTGTTACCCCCACAGTAAAGAAGTGCCCTCTCATATTCAGCTGGGCCTTCCTCTGTTTCAGGTAGTGCCTGTTGCCTCTTGTCCTGTTGCTGGGCACCACTGAAAAGAGTCTGGCCCAATCCTCTTGACACCCTCACTTCAGATATTTATACACATTGATAGTGTCCAGAGGAGGGTGACGAAGATGGTGAAGGGCCTAGAGGGTAAGACGTATGAGGAGCAGCTGAGGTCACTGGGTCTGTTCAGCCTGGAGAAGAGGAGGCTGAGGGGAGACCCCATCGCAGTATACAACTTCCTCGCGAGGGGGAGTGGAGAGGCAGGGGACCTATTCTCCGTTATCACCAGTGACAGGACCCATGGGAACGGTGTGAAACTGAGGCAGGGGAAGTTTAGGCTGGACATCAGGAAGAGGTTCTTCACTGAGAGGGTGGTCGCACACTCGAACAGGCTCCCCAGTGAAGTAGTCACTGCACCAAGCCTGTCTGAATTCAAGAAGAGATTGGACTGTGCACTTAGTCACATGGTCTAAACTTTTGGGTAGACCTGTGTGGTGCCAGGAGTTGGACTTGATGATCCTTATGGGTCCCTTCCAACTCGGGATATTCTATGATTCTATAAGATCCCCTCTCAGTCTTCTCTTCTCCAAGCTACACAGGCCTAGATCTCCCAACTCCTTTTTGTATGAGAAAGTTTGATGAAATCAGGAAATATTATTATAATTAAAAGCTATTCTCCCTACAGCCATAGGTATACCTGAGTATGTTTACAAGTTTACACAGAAGAGAAGGTTTTTGCTCAGAAAAAGACCTTTTGGTTACAGCAAAAGACTCATAATCAGAAAAGATGATTAAAAATGGGCATGGAATAAATAGGCCTGTATTACTCAAGAGATTCCACCAGAATGGATGAAGTAGAATGGATGACCTTCAAAAGGAATTATGAAAAGAAATGGGAAGAAACACAACATCCACATTAGAAATCTGTTGACATCAACAATAATCTAGCAGCGTAAGTGGAACAACAGAATAAGCAGTTAGACTGACTCTGTAGCTTCTTCAGCTCGTGGAACAAAAGCGACTCTAGACTACATGTCCAAACTGAAGGATATCCAAGGGAAGTAGTGTATCTAAAAATAATCTATTGTACCTCAGCTTTCTCTTCCTACTCATGTTCTCTACAGGTCATTTGATAAATTAATTTCAGAGAATAGCTTAACCTACCCATTTTACAAGGCTAGCAAAAAGTCTGAGGCTGATTACCTGCAGCTGAGACAAACCTTAAAAAGTTTCCTTCAGCAGAACATATACCTCTCTGAAACTGTCCATACTTACCAAGTTTAGAAATCCTTAAGAAAAAGTCAAGACTATCCCGTAGTTACAGTGTCCTTAACAGTAAGAATGACTATTCCACTCACTAAAAACACCCCCAAAACTAAAAAGAAATACAATAAAAGACTCAACAACCCAAAACCTTTCATCTGCTCTGCTGAAGGTGTTGCCTGCAGCAATGCATTCATTGGCATATTTCTGAGATGGAACTTGTGTTAATAATGTTTTAACCTAAGAGTGTATCAAGATCTTCCTTATAATGCACAAGAGATAGCTTTAAAATATGTCTTACTGGCATGTGGCAAGTCACAAACCAACTCTGTAATGCCTGCTGAGGGTACAGTCCTTCATTAGGGCAGGACTCGTCTTCCATGTGGCAGGTGACGTACAGGGTTTTCACCAGCAGCAACTGGAGTGGAAGGGTTTTGCCTGCCTTCCCCTGCCAGCCAGTGCAGCACAAACATTTAGTCAAGTAGGAAAACAGCAGAAAAAAAATAAAAGGAAAAAATAGAAAATCAGTTTGTTAGGACAATGGAAACATTGCCAGAAATTTAAAAGTATAATAAAGCCACTTAAGTCCAGCCCTAATGTTTAGATTTTATTTAATCCTAACATATTATTGTAAGTTATTTTTGATGAATCAGACTTTTAAAAATCTTTACGTAAACTGTTCTTTGGATTTATATGCAAATACTACCCTTTGTAAACCTAAAGTGCTGGAATAGTTTATTAACATAGTTTACAAGTAGCCTAAGTATTTACCTTGCGGATTATTCCTAGGTCTTTTGATGGTAAATAGCACCTAAAATAAGTAAAGTGTTACCTTTTGGTACATCACTAAAACAAACAAGCTTGGGAATCATGAAAGTCCCTCTGCTAACAAGCTGACAATAAGGCTAATCTGAACAAGACTGGTTAGCTCGATTTCACTCATACTATTTGCTTAGTATACACAGTAAGAACAGTTCAGGCAGTTATCTGCATTATAAACGAGCTACTTCAAAGACCGCTAGAGTGTGTCAAAAGTCATTTATTCTTCTGATGTTCCTAGCTTGCCAAAATGGTACTCATGAGCCTGGAACTGAAGTGAAATCTCTGTTTATGAAAGAAGGATTTCCTATTCTCTTCTGTTCTATGAAAGGGGAAAAAGCTCTTTAAACTCCAGCCATACTAGAAACATATTTCTACTCATTCTTATGGAAGTTTCCACACTTACATAAATTTCCCTTGTGCTACAAGTATCATCATCTCTCTCTAGTAGCCTGGAGAGATCCAAAAGATCAATAAAGCTAAAGTCGCAGTCTGAGTTAACAGGGTGAGCAGTGACATAAAAATTGGGTATACACAGCTCTAGCCATACACATAGTAAAGGGACCAGAGACAGCCAGTTAGATCAAGAAGTCCCTACCCTCAGCTTTTAAGAGGAACAAGATGCAAACTTCAGTTTACGTCACTTTAGATTTCCAAGAGATTTTTCTACACCCTATATTGCAGGTGAGAGTCAGAGCTATTATTTCACTAAAATGCCTGTAATATTTATATTGCATTTTGGTGCAGCCTATAACTGGGTGCTCATATGGAGGGTGCCAGGTCTGCTTAGATTCATTCATGTATTTTGCATAAGAAAGATTTGCAAAACACTCTGTATAAAACCTGTTTAGCATACAGAAACATATAAAACCCCTCCAACAACACATTGCTACATTATACATACCTCTGCAGGCCTAACACCAACTTGCACCATTTTCTGATAGTAATCCTACATAAGCACCTTCAAACAATATATTTAAAATGCAAATAAACAGGATAAGATATAATGAAATAATACACCATATCTCTCTATAATGTAATTTAATATCACTTAGAGACAAAATATCACTTTCTCCTTCTTATCAACAAATTAAGCCTCATTTAAATAGGTACTAAAATATTTAAGATTTAAGAAATCAGACATTTTAAAGAGTTAAGAAAAAGCTCTAAACAATAGTAAAAAAGCTAACAAATGTAACAAGGTTTACCTGGGGAGAGTTTTAGCTCATTCCCACATATGTTGTTTAAATCTACTTTGTCCCTTGGTGGTGCAGAAGCAAATTAGCAGCATGTGAAAAGTACTAGGGAAAACAGAAGGTGTACATTAATTTCACACCTAATTATTAATTAATTTGCTCAGGCTCTGCTGCAGTAATCAGCACTTGGAACAGCTTCACTTGTTCCCAATGAGCCACTGCAGTGTCTCTGTTTAAAATTCCAGGGGGGGCACAGCTGCAGCAGGCTGAATAGTAATGACTGTAGAGAACCTGGTCTTAGTCCTCCTTCTATGGGACCTGCACTACATACTTTTTGCACTACCAAGTACGACTAGATCACTAATGCAGATAGATATGATTTACTCCTGGTGGTTGAGTTATACATGTGTAAAACTGAAGTAAAAGGGGATTCAGGTGATGTAGCTCCATTCTTCTTGTGTTCCTGTTAAATCATAAGAGGGTTAAGACAAAGGCAGGGTTATTGACATTGGAAAAATTATCCAGGACAAGTGAATTTCCATAATGTATTATCAGCAAAGGCTTTAGTGCTTTGATATAAACAATACACAATGTTAAGAGATGACAGGTTCTACTAACACGTAAGTAACACACAAATCATATTTGACAAACAGATGATGTGTGAAGCTAGATGGAATTTTTTTATATGCTGCTCCTCTTTCAGATTAAAACTTCTAGAATACAGCACAGATAAGCAGTTCATTGTGCATTTGATCCAGTTTGCATTTTATTCCCTTTTGTATACCATATAGGTTGTAAATTGCTATAACATCTGTCTGATAAAAAGCCTTTCATTTATACAAAATAAGCGACAAATTGAAAAAGATCACTTTACTTACATGAAGATATAATACATTCTTTACATCTTATCCTTATTATGTTATATTCTTGGTATCAGAAATTGGTATAAGAACTGTCATTGACCTAGAGAGAATTGAGCAGAGAAGCAGGTGCATGTGAAACATGGAAAACCAGATTCAACACGAAGTCTGGTATAAATGGGATTAGGTAAACTTTATAAGCCAAAATGAAAATTATGATGCACCCTCCTCTCTGGTTATGAAGATCCCAAATGCCCCCCTACTCTTTCTGTTTGTCTCAAAGTGCCCCCTGACACTGTCCCCCATGATATCTTTGTCTCTGATTTGGAGAGACATGGATTTGATGGATGGACCACTTGGTGGGTGTACTGGGTCCGGCTGGGATGGAGTTAACTTTCCCGGCAGCGACCCATATAGTGCTGTGCTCTGCACTTGCAGCTACAACAGCCCTGATATCACACCAGTTTTGTCTATTGTTGAGCACTGCTGGCACAGTATCAAGTCTCTCTCCAACCTCCCCCTGGCCCCCAAGCCAGTAGGCTGGGGTAGGCAAGATGTGGGGAGGGGACATTGCCGGGGACCTAAACTGACCAAAGGGATATTCCACGCCATATGGTGTCACACTCAGCAACAAAAGGTGGGAAAGGGGAAGGAGAGGGAGTGGCTCTCATTATGAAGATATCTGTCCTCCAACTGGTATGAGTATTATCCAACTGGTATGTGTATTGAGGTCTGGCTTTGCAGGATGTGGCTGAACATTGCTCATTGATGGGAAGTAGAGAATAATATATTTTTTTCTTCCATCTGTGCTTCTGTGCAGGCTTTTTTTTTTTCTTTTTTTTTTTTTTTTTCCCAGCATACTTTCTTCTCTTCCTCTCTTCTTTTGAGCAGGGGGAGTGTGAGATTGGTTGTCGTGGAGTTTGGCTGCCCAGCAGGGTAAAACCACCACAAGGAATTGGCTGCATGGTCACACTCAAAGAGTTGTGGTCAACAGCTCAATATCCAAGTGGAGATCAGTAATGAGTGGTGTTCCTCAGAGGTCAGTATTGGGACCGGCACTGTTTAACATCCTTGTCTGTGTCGTGGACAGTGAAATTGAGTGCACCCTCAGCAAGACTGCCGATGACATCAAGCTGTGTGGTGTGGTTAACACACTGGAGAGAAGAGATGCCATCCAGAGGGGCCTGGACAGGCTCAAGAGGTGGGCCTGTGCGAACCTCATGAGGTTCAGCAAGGCCAAGTGCAAGGTCCTGCATATGGGCCAGGGCAAGTCCAAGCACAAATACAGTCTGGGTGGAGAATGGATTGAGAACACCCCTGAGGAGAAGGACCTGGGGGTGTTGGATGATGAAAAGCTCAACATGAGCTGGCAATGTGTGCTTGTAGCCTAGAAAGCCAACCGTATCCTGGGCTGCATCAACAGAAGCGTGGCCAACAGGCCGAGGGAGGTGATTCTCCCTCTCTTCTCTGCTCTCGTGAAACCCCACCTGGAGCACTATGTTCAGCTCTGGGGCCCCCAGCACAAGAAGGACATGGAAGTATTAGAATGAGTCCAGAGGAGGGCCATAAAGATGATCAAGGGGCTGGAGCACCTCTCCTATAAGGACAGGCTGAGGGAGTTGGGGTTGTTCAGCCTGGAAAAGAGAGGGCTCCGGGGAGATCTTATAGAGGCCTTACAGTGCCGAGAAGAGGCCTACAGGAAAGGTGGGGAGGGACTCTTTGTCGGGGAGTGTACTGATAAAACAAGGGGGAATGGTTTTAAAGTAAAAAAGGGGAGATTTAGATTAGATATAAGGAAGAAGTTATTTTCTATGAGAGTGAGGCCCTGGCCCAGGTTGCCCAGAGAAGCTGTGAATGCCCCATCCCTGGAGGTGTTGAAGGCCAGGCTGGATGGGGCTTTGGGCAACCTGATCTGGTGGGAGGTGTCCCTGCCCATGGCAGGGTGTTGGAAGTGGATGAGCTTTAAGGTCCCTTCCAACCCAAACCATTTCATGATTCTGTGATTCTATGTTTATCCACCAGTCTTAGAAACTAGGAATTCAACACAATCACACTCCTAGAAGAATGTTACAGTCGATGAAGAGAAGGCTGGGCTGAGCAGGACTTTCCCTTTCCCCTGTTGAGGATTTGCAAAGGAGTTCAGGATCCACCAGAAAGGGATGGAAAGCCCATAAAGGGGAGCTTGGCCCTGCATAATCACTAGGCTTTGTGGGTAGGAATGAAACGATGGGACAGACTGTGCATTTTATATTAAACAGTCACTGGATTTAAGAGCAGCAACAGGAAAAGTACCGACGCTCCCACATCAGTACTTAACCATAACAGAGTCAAGCTCCATCCTGCTACAGGAATTTAGCAATTGCTTTAGGCTACTTCCTTCCCCTCCCTGTGGTGCTCACATTAAGACAGCTGACAGGGGCTTTGCTGACAGGAAGGTTTGGGTTCTCTCACATTGGAGGATGCTTCATGTGTATCTACCACTGCAAATATCTCCTCAGACAGAGCTAGGCCATACCAGGAGTTTTGCCTCATTTATTCAAGCCCATCTTCATGGGCACTTACCCTCAGGAGAGAATGTGGACTCTTGATGCCAATAGCAGAGAGAGACGCATACCTGCAGCCCTGAACAAAGCACCTAAGCTCCACAGTAGGGTTTGATGGACAGTGCCTCACTTTATATTTTCTACCTGCACCTTGCTTATTCGGAATGTTGGGGGAAGGCAAAAGAACAAGCTGAGGGCTGTGGGTCTCTGGACCTTCCCATGCACTGCCTAAAAAAATGCTATTTCATTGTCCCTTCTGCATATCAGGTCCTACTCTGGAATCAAGTCCATAACGTTAGAGCCATGCAGGGTATTTCTCTAAGTGATTACACCATCTGCAGTGGAAAACTCATCTCGGTAAGCTTAACTAAGAATTTGAACTTCTGATGGATAGGCATTGGAGAGTTCTATTTAAATTGAAAAAAAATCTACACATGGATATAAAAGAAAGAATAAATGTTTCAATTCTGAAAAGTGAGATTCTTGGCATTCATTACCTTCAGAAAAAAATGAGAATGTGCAATAAGCCTCAGGACTGTTCTTCAAGTAACCTCTGAGGAAAAGCATTACAAACATAAGCTAATTTTAAAAAGCAAGTGTAAAAACCATAAAATTCTTGCAGAGCTTATTTAGTACTTTATACCAAGATCTATGTTTGTATAAAATTTCATGAAAATTGCACCTAATTTACCATGGGTTATTTCTTGAATAAAAAGTAGGAAGAAAGGGAATAATAATTTGCCTATATTTTTATATTATTTTCGTCACAGTAGGCAACCTACCTGTAATAAAAAAATGCAGCAACTCTGTTTTGTAATGCTGTGTTTATTGTATTGAGTTATATGCAATATAACACACATCAATACCATATGGTGCATAAACAGTAAAATAAAGAGTATGAAACACAATGGCATTACAATTATTTAGTGCTATAAACACTATAAAGCATCAAAGAAGCTGGTGAAATTATGCTGAAGACTAAGCAGATACGTATTTTTAAAGTTTTGGGATAATTTTGCCAAGAACGGCTCAGAAGTAAGTACATCCTACTTAAAACTGGGGGTGAATCCTCCACTGGCAAAAATAACCATAGATCCACCAGCACAAATCAAGTCAACCAACATACAGCAGCTTAGAGACTGTATCCACACAGATTCTTCCTGTGAGCTGCTGCATTGCTCTCCAGTGCAATCCCAGGAACCACTGTTAAGCAGAAAGCACACACCAAATGGGAAACAAACTTTAAAATAGTAATTAACACATTATTAACATACTTTGCATTGCTACTGGAGCTCTCCAAGAATTCCAAACAGATTAATCAGTCTTCAATCAAGTCATCATAAGTTCACAAAACCAATGCTACAGATATTCATTATGTGAAAGGACTGAAGGTTTGACAGCCTTATCGGAACAGTACGTGCTTGTATTTTTTTTGTCTGTAAAGCCAGGTGGTGATGGGCGTTCCTGATTCCTGTCAATAGCTGACTTCTTGCATCCCACAATCAGATCTCTTTTCCCCCTCAGTAGTACATTGCAATTCTGGTAAGGTAACCAAGACGACTCAACACTGGAAAATGAACTGCCTCCTAAATCAAGGGACCTGAATCCCACCATGTGGATTTAAATAAACTTCTGACCCAGGAAAACAGGGAACAGGTGTGTTTTTTTCAGGTAGTTGTCCTAAATGGGTACGCATAAGTGCAATTGCCTAGATGGATGAGCCTCCCCTGAAGGAATTGAAGAGATGAATCTTCTGACTTGAAGAAGAGGCAGAGAAGAAATACACTCTTTGCATTTTTTTTCCAATTTTCTTCTGAGTTTACAAACAGATATTAAAAACTCAAGAAATTCATGTCTGACAAGCTGAATATTCAAAATCGTGGTTGGCGGGAGACTAGATCTGTCCACCTGACTGTACATTTGCACTTTTCCTAAATCACTAGCAGAGAGCCCTAATAATCTCTGTTATACCTAGTCTGTAGATAAATTTCCTCATTTTGCTCTAAGCCATATGGCTTCCATTAAATTGCATTTTTTTTCTCAAAATACTAAAATAAAGTAAAACATAACTAGTATTTTATTTCCTTGCCAACATCTTTTGGGGACAATGATTTAGTCTGGGATAAAATATGCATTACAAAATTTGTCATAGTTACTGCAGAGGTATATAGAAATATAGAAGTATGTGTCTTATTCCTTGCTGAAATGAGTTTGACTGATAAACCATGTCTCTATTGGAATTTTAATCATGTCATGAGAGCACTAAAATAAATGTCAATGAAAATATTAACTATTCTGTTTGTTACTTAGATACTATTATTTATGTCAGAGAAATAGATTTGTAGGCTTACTGATCAAATTTATCCTTAACACTAACATTCATGGGAATTATACCAGAGAAAAGTGTGGCCTATTGACTGGAACAATACAGAACTATAACACGTATATTTTTTTTATTTCTCAAAAAAAAAAAAAAGATTCATTATCTTAAGGGATGTCTGTGCTTTGCCAGCTAGATTCCATTGCACAACAGATTCTGTTACACAACAATTGTAAAGTAGGATTTCTTTACAAACAAAACAAAACAAAACAAAACAAAACATTTTTTTGTGTGTGAAGGCATTCAGAACTGATGTTTTTCTTCATCAGTCTTTCTTTACTACAGATACTGTATTTGTTCAGAGAAGCTCCAAAAGCTTTTCTCAGATGTAAAACTCTGTTAGAATCCCAGATGTTATAATCTAACTGAAATAAAAATAAAAAAGTGTTTTCAGAATTTAAATAAACAGTATTGTTACTAAACAATACTTGCTCTTTTTCTATAGAACATCATTTTGATGACTGATGAGGTCACAATTTGCTGGGACACAAAATATTTGAAAAACAAAGCACATATTGCTGAAAGTTCACAGAGGAATACAGCAAGGCAAAGCAAACGCCAAATTCTGTCTTCCTAGGCAAGACATATAAAAGGGTATACCTACAAATAGACAGTGAAGAGCACAACTGACTTACTTTTCAAGCATTTATCAGCATTCCAAAAATGAAGAGAACAAACTTTTCTGTGTGTCATATCCTGCTAGATTAATCTGTGCTTCTGGAAGAAGAAACCCTGAAAAACATGACTGTAAGTTGTATTAACTACGTAATATAAAGCAAATGTTTACATAGTAAATGTCTCAAGTATTTTGCTCCCTGCAAATATTAGGATTACAGAAAGCACTTGATGTGATGGTGCAGAGAGGAAATTCTATTTTGGTTGACAGTGTTATTCAGAGCTATAGAAGGATAAACCATTGGACAAGGTAAACTGTAGAGCTAATCTGGAGGGATGCAATTTTTAGAAGGATGGGAAACAGAGGATAGAGGAGGTGTAGTGGCTCAATACAGTTTTCTATAGTACAGTTAGAATAACAAAGGAAATGACAGCAATGCTACATTTTAAGTAAACCTAAGAAAGGTAGAAATCCAAAAAGGAATAAAAGTAGGTGTCTGCAACAGAATCACCACATCAGCAACTAAGAAGAGCTGATGAATAAATTCTAAAATGTCACTGTGGTGGGTGCAAGAATTAATGCTAAGCTTTTGAGAAAATCTGAAGGAAGCTACTATTGATCAGTGATACTGTAAAAAAGATGAGCATAAAGTCAGGCAATTATAAAAATATCCAACTTCAGGATATTAAAGTACCATTTTGCAAGGCAGCAAATACAATTGAGAAGGAGAAGAAGAAAGGCTATAGGAATCCTCATGTACAACTACAGAAAAGGCCACTACGTTTGCTGAGCTGACTCCTTAGGAAACACAGTGCAAAAAAATGCTTTTAATATTATTTAAAATAGCAGCTTTTATGTTTCATAAACCTTGATGTGGGAAGATTACATTTAGAACCAATGGAGTTTTTTCTTTAATTTTCCTTCAGGATGAGACATTCAGCTCTGAAAGTATAAGAGGATTTGGGAAATCCACTTGAACCAGTGAAGAACCACCGGGAAGCCTCTGCCTCTGTTTTGCAACAGCCCAGGCAGCACAGCCATTGGCAGCTATGCTATTCCCTTCCTCGAGTGGACTTTCTGGGACAGCAGCACCTGAGCTTGGGCTGCTGTGTTGGACACGTTGTGAGAGCAGATCTGGAGCTGACAGAAGACTTGCAGGCATGTGAGTCACCTAGTATCCTGCAGTCCTGGGGTGACAAGGGAAGGGAGGAGAGCCCTGCTGCAGGGGCATCATTGCTGGCTTTGTGATTCCCCACTGAAGGTGCATCTCAAATATGCAAGCTCCACACCAGGCAACTGCTCACAAATTGGAAGGAGAACAGTTTTCTAATTGGTTTCCTATTTCTACAGTCGATGTTATTGCCTTGCCTCAGTAGCAAATATATTTCATGATTATGCGAACTGTATTGAGTCTAAGGCAAAAAGTGAAGTGGGGTAGCTAGTATTAAAGATTATTTCTGAATTAAAATCATGTGTTGCTGCTATGAGATACAGTTGGCCTGAGTGACTCTAACAGTGATTACAAATAATTCAGATCAAACAGAGGAATGGCACTGAAAGAAACCCTATAGACAGGCTATCTTCCAGTGATCACAGACAACATTCGTAGTGTTTTGAAGTGCTAATGTAGTGCCCACAAACTAGCTAACAGTTCAGTTCATAAAATGTACAGGAAACAAAACTTCACTGAAGTCCATGGAATGGATAACTTCAACTGCAAGCAAAGTAAAATGATAATTGAAAATATTTAATACTTAAACACATTCCTTTAGCTTCTTAATTTTTACCAGACAAAAGAAGAAGCAACCCACCAGCCCCACCCCAAGTAAACATATTTTCTTTAGTCTGTGATGATACTGCACATCGTAAGTCTCCAACTACAATATCTATTCCAGTGAAATTTGACTATAGTATATCATAAATAAAAATAAATACAAATACATGTACAGTGAAAGAAACACTATATAGGTCAATAGGTTAAAAAGTCAGACATGCGTGCAACTCTTGAGTATTGCTGCCACCTTCAGGAAGCATGATAAAAAAAAGCTGGAAATATTAATTAGAAAAGAGATGGTAAATAAATCAGAGATTTAAGATGATGCCTGTTAATTATTTTGTACTTCTGTGACATTAATTTTCACAATGGTATATAACACTCATTTTATTATTCTCAAATTCCAATGAAGTAAGTCCAGTGCTAAGAGATTTACCCAAGGCCATTCAGAGTCAGTGACACATATACCCTCAGCTTCTTGAAGTTTCACCATGAAAGATTTGTGGATCGGAAAATAATTTTATTGGCGTTTGGATCTTGGTTCCAGTAGTTACTTTAACAATCACACACAGAGTATCTGTTGCAAACTGCTTCATAAAATCGGGATGGAAAAATCAGACTCTATATATTCACTAAGTTAAATTTTTAATCAATAACATTCCTTGTTATTATTGGATAGGATGTTTCTGAGTTGTTGCTTTACAATGTTATGTGAGAGTTGTATTGATTTTCTGCCAGTTTTCCACTTCTTTTTCTCAGACAAAAGAAATCAGGAATAGCAATGTAAGATCTTCAGTCTTCAGTCAGTATAAGCATTATTGAAGTGCAATTACTGCAAATAAGTAAATAAGTGTAAATAAGTAAACTGTAAACTGACCCAATTTTATTTTTTGATTGTTGTAAGAACTTACATGTGGCCTATATTGGCTTAGCTCTCACTAGGAAGATAAAACTCATCGGATGTAACTTTACACTAAAATCTTGGTAGTTTAATTTTTTTTTTTGTAATTGAACTGATGTAAATTTTGTATAGACATTTAAAAAAAATCTTCCAAGTTGAGTTAGAAATATTAAATGATCCAGGCTACTATAATCCTGTCCATTTATCCACTGTTTCCTTATTGTTTGTTTTAGAAGGAAACATCTAGCAATGGGTTAGCATTTCCCCAGAGTGCACAGGGAGGAAAGGACAGATGGTCTCTGAAATAGAAAATTTCCTTTGGAGATTATTTAAAAAGACTTTCCCATCAGCAGTAATATTTTAAGCCATTTCCTTTTTGATATTTATGATTAGATTATGATCTAATGAATTCTCAAAACATGCTCATTGTTCCTCTAGATTTGGGAAACTTCCATGAATAGCGATGTGAGAGGGCAACAAATGCCACGTTGGTCATAAAAGGGTTGATGAAGTGTCATCGTTTTTGTGGGGCTCAAGAACTGCTTAAAGGATGTCAAAGTATTTAGAAAGGTGGGGTAGGCTTCTTGTGTTATCTGCAGAGACAGATTTCACACTTACTTCTCCCTTCCTGACATCTATCTTAGTCCTAGTTTGCAAAATCTAAAGTGGGGATATCCTGGCTCCACATGGTCTTGATTTAGCTCTGGAATGGAGTATAGAAAGTTGCTTTTTTATGTTTTTATTTTTTATTTTTTCCCCTCAAGTGTTGTTTTCCCTCCCCTTTAGCTTTTCTTTGGTATATGCTCCTTTGAAAACCTTATCAGGCAAACAAAAGCATGCAGTTGGATATCAATACATATTGGTTATGATAAGTTATTCTACCAGATACTCAAAAAGTAACTCTTTTAGTTTTCTAAAGTTCGTACCTATTTTGTTGCTGAAATTCTTAATTAAACATTCTTGGAGATGCTAATGGCTGTGTATCAACTACCTAAAATTTAAATCTCCACAGACCTTTGTGTGCTATCCACAAAAGAGTTGTCTTGTGGACAGTTACAATGAAGACAAGAGAAGAGAACAGGGCATAGCAGAGCAGAACAGAGAGGAAAGAAGAGACTATAACTGGTATAATGTCACTAGCACTAAGACCAGCTGTTTCTACCACTACTATTAGCTGTAAAGAAGATTCCTTTGTTGTCTGTGGTTTCTCCTTTCTGAACAGCTACACTGGAGACACTGCAGGAATATTTTATATGGAATATTGGAAATTTGGAATAAACTGGTTCTGAAAACAGTCATTCAAATTTTGAGGTATGAGGAGAGAATATTATTAATCATCAGGTATAGGAACTAAACATATCTGTAGCACTTAAATGACTCATATCCCTGTAATATTTCACATTTTGAAACTTTGCTTACCTTATATGCTACGTATTTGAAGAACTGGTGCATTTGTGGGTTCCTCTAAGTTCCTAAAATCATTGAAGTCAGCACTAAGAACCTGGAAATCCTAAGAAGACTTGTTTGTATTGCTTGTCTTCCTGAGCTAGGAGAGGTCTTCCTGTTTGTACTGCTGGGAGAGAACATCTGGAGTATTTTTTGCCATTGAGAAGGATGCCTTGGCTACAAGAGACAGTGGAATTTCACCAGTGTGAAATCACTGAAATCAATCAGCATGATCAATTTCAGTGACTGCAACCTCTCTCATGTGATTGACACCCATCCATGTAAACATAATGTACTTCAGAATAGCGTTGCTCAGTGTGGAGTATCACCCTCAGAAGGTATCTGCCTGGATGCACACTAATGATGCCAAACAGCACCTGAGATCTGCCAGCTCTGCTCAGGAAGAAAGACTTCAGGTTCCAGTAGCAGCTAACATGTGGCATAGGCAGCTGGATGAAACACAGAAAGTGGAAGAGAATAGAAAGGAATAGAAAGGTTCCAGAAGCACAGCAAGTAGCATGACAACAACCTCCTATGAAGCCGCTATGGATGCAATTTTTTAAGGTGTTTTATAAGATAGCAAAGGCATACTAAAATGGAGCGTCTTTCTTTAAGGACTGGGAATCCTCAATATTAACTTTATTGTTTCTTTATTCCATACCAGCCAAAAAATTGAGATGCTGTCATTTGAACGGGCACTTGTGAAGTGATATGTACAAAGGGAGAAATCAGAAGTGATATACCACAATAAAGTAAGTCCCAGTTCTTATCTGGACAAAAAATAAGCCAAAACTCTCTCTTTTCCATGAAAAAGGAGTACAACATAGACCAAGTATAAGTTGCTGTTGATTGTAGCCAAAATTGTGCATTTATGGCATCTGGAGAGTGCATGGCTTAGCTAGAAAGACTGGTGGCTCAAGATCCTTGCAAGCAGCAGTCAGCAAAGAATTGTTCTGCTGTCTGTTTTGTGAATAGCACTGTCCACTGCCAACAGGTGAAGAGACTCCATTGCAGCTGACCACAGCCTTGTTTCTGAGGAGCTACCAATAAAGCAGGTTTATGTTTTAATTCCTGAACCATCACTCTTCAACAGAAATACTGCATTTTTCATGTTTGCACCCAACTTGGCAGTAGCTCTACTGTAAAACAGCAGACCCAACACTTCTGTAGAGCTCTATTAACGGGAGGGACTACAGATGCCCTTACAGAAATATCTCATCATGGAAGATTAGCAATATTGACATGACCAAAATCATTAGTGAAAAGATAAAAAACGCAGCGTGTCACTTTACATGCAAGAGCTGTCAAACACTGAGTGCTCACTATAGCTCATTTTGGGCTTGTTATAGCTAACCTAATGGGAAATGATTTCAGGTCAAAATGATTTTGCTCTTTTTGGTTTTGCATTTATTCGCAGAGCAGAAAAAAAAATATATTTCTGACCACTTTGTAGTATTCCCACCATTCCATGCTACCAGTTATAGGGCACTAGAAAACAGAAATGTCGACGTAAATTGGGATAACGTTAGCAAACGTGATTTCGACAGAAAATACGCAGGGCACAAACGGAGCAGAGCTGCCAGGGACTTGTAGCGGGGGCCCGGCAGCGGGGACCAGCAGCAGTGACCGGCAAACGCGGCAGGCCCGGGGCCCACGGCCACGGCTTTCCCGGGGCGGGAAGGGAGGAGCCGTCCGCGGCCCGGCCCTCGTCGTCCCGGCGGCCTCTCGCGATGCCGCTGCGGGCCCTGCGAGAGCCGGCAGCGGGCGCCGCCGGTTGCTAAGGGCCGCCGCCGCCGCAAGGTGATCGGTCCCCGGCGGGCCGGGGGCGCCGGGCGGGCCGGGGGGGCGCCGGGGCCCGGGCACGGCTCTTTCCCGTAGGGGTGGCGGGTGAGGGAGGGCTCTCGGGCGTTGTCGTGTGCAGTCTGCTTCGTGCCGAAAGCTGCGAGCTGCTGAAATGACAGGCGGTGGGAATTGGGAGAGGTGGGAATTCCGGCCCGATTGCTGCTGTCTACATTCGGTGGTTGGCTGCTAAAATTGTCCAACAGCTTGCCCAGGCAAAGGCTCGTGTGAAATGCCTCCGGGGGTGGGTAAATAGGGCCACTACAGGGCTCTTCCTCCGTCGTCCCGTAGGATTTGGGGCAGGCTTTCAGCTGTGGGGCGATTGCACTGAAATGAATTTTTGAGCTTGAAAAGGCTGCACAAACCAGGCAGCCGTAAGGTTTCCCGGAGAGAAAAATATCACGTAAAAATTTCAGGGAAACTCAGTGAGTGATACGCCTGCTGAAATAAACCAAAGCACAAGCCATTACAAATGAATTTTAAGATAAGCAAGTTAGTGATTATTTAAGTCAAATGAGACTTTTCAAAGGGAGCTATAGATGAAACCGATATTTCCATAATATGCCTCTCTGAGTAATTTGAATGGTGTTTTGCATGGCTTGCTAACCAGTGCAACTTACACTTTAACAATGCCTAGCTGTGTCAAGGTGGTTGTTTTTGTTGTTTTGTTTTGTTTTTTTTGGAGGGGGGGTGCACGGGGAGTGACGGGGGCAACTCTTGAGAGCTGAACTGGTAAGACACTGTCTTCTGTACTTGATAGATATTTCCAGTTTCTCACTGCTGCTGCTCCTAGTTTTTCCTAGTAGCCATAGCGTTGAAATGGGAGGACTCTGTCAAGTCACTTTGCTGTTGATACTACAGGAAAATAAAAAAAATCTGACATTTCCACATGGCCCGTGTTGCTTGCAAAAGCTGCCAACACCTTCTACCATGGGCACTGCAATAGCTCTGAACAGAGGGATCCAAAAAATCAGGATGGGGCACCAAAACTATCTGAGAAGAAGGTGGGAGACTCTTAGAGGTTTCTCATCAAGGTAGTTGTTACATCTCTGAAACCTTTTTTTTTTTTTTTTTGTAGTTACGGTATAGTTTTGTGCCTATTTGATGGACTGTTCTTCAAGCAACTACACACAGAACTGTAGGATTTTTTAATACAATATTCTCATTAAGAATATTGCCCTAAGATGACAGGAGGTCCATTAAAACTGATTTAATTATATTGATTCCAGTTTGTCTGAAATAGGCCCTATCGAATACTTCATATCTGTGGTCATGTGTTTTGATACCATAATCTCATGCTGTGTGTAACAGGAAAAAAGTGACCATTTGAAGATTTCATGCTTTTCATGCTTTTGAACCTGTTAGAGCGAGTCCAGAGGAGGGCAACAAAGATGATCAAAGGGCTGGAGCACCTCTCCTATGTAGAAAATCTGGGAGAGCTGGGGCTGTTCAGCCTAGAGAAGAGAAGGATCCGGGGAGACCTCATTGTGGCCTTTCAGTACTTAAAGGGGTCTTATAAAAAGGATGGAGAAGGACTTTTTACTTAGGTAGGTAATGATAGGACAAGGGGGAATGGTCTTAAAGTAAAAGCGGATAGATTTAGATTAGACATTAGGATGAAATTCTTCACTGTAAGGGTATTGGGGCAATGGCACAGGTTGCCCAGAGAGGCTGTGGATCCTCTATCCCTGGAGGTGTTCTAGACAAGGTTAGATGAGGCCCTGAGCAACCTGATCTAGTGGGTGGCATCCCAGACTATGGCAGAAGGGTTATAACTAGATGATCTTAAAGGTCGCTTTCCAACACAAGCTATTCTATGATTCTATGATTTTCCTCATCTTAAGGTGAGGAAAGAAGAAAGAAACTGTGAAAGCATGTTATTTTTGTATTTGCTTCATACAGATGTCTCAATTTACAAGTGAAGATGAAGCTCTGTTGCAGTCTATGCTTAGACAGTTGCTGCAAAGCGTGAAGGAAAAAATCACTGGAGCCCCGTCAGTGGAATGTGCAGAAGAGATCCTCTTGCATTTGGAGGAAACTGATGAAAACTTCCACAAGTAAAACTATTTTGCTATTTTTAATATTTTGAAGGAGATGAAATGTGTTGAGCTATGTTATTCATGGGAAATGTTTGCAATTTATATTGATGTGTGAGTGCGTATGTATGTTTTTATATATGGATTCTTGACACTAATGAAATCACAAAAGATTTCAAAAGAGAATACAATGAATTTTGCCATTTTCCTGATTTTTTCCCCCCACTATTGGCAACACACTATTTTTACTGTAATTGTTTTGTAAGTTTCTCTCTTATAAACAGCTCAACAATTCCTACTAAACATTGTCAACAGTAATGCACATGTACACGTAATCAGATCTTCAAAAAACATGTAGATGTAGAGCTTAGTGACATGGTTTAATGGTAGACTTGGCAGTGCTAGGTTAAAGGTTGGACAAGATGATCTTAGAGGTCTTTTCCAACCTAAATGCTTCTATCATAATGTACTAAGTGCAAATGCAAACAGAATTTAGAAAAAATCCTGACTGTCGGGGAGTGTTTTTGACACTCCCTGCAAGACAGTATTATTTTGTTTGTCAGGTACCCTTTTAAAAATTTACCTTATTCTGGCTTCCATTTTTGATTGTTCTGTCTAGCATATATTGCTGAACTCTTGTATATCTTATCAGTAAGTTCTTTAATTTAAGTTTTGAATAAAGCAGAAATGCATCACATTTTTTTCTTAAATCAGATTTGACAGTGTGGCCTCTCTTACATGCTACCCTAGATTTCTGGAGCCCATACTCCTCTTTTCCTTTCCATGGTACTCTTACATGCTTGTTTCTTACTACATGGAGGATTTTCAGGATGCATCTGTGACAAGTCAAGAGAATACCAAGCTTAAATGACCTCGAAGACATTTTCATGACCAGAGTTCTGTGACTTGATTTCTCTTGAGAAAGCTGGTTACCTGCCAGGTTTTGAGACTTATCTACTCTATTTTTTGTTCCCACTGTGATGTAGAAAAGAGAGAGACAGGGACCTCAGAAAGTAACAAAAAGGAAATTTGAATCTAATTTGAAATTTGTATGCAGTAGTAAAAATCAGATTTTTTTTTACAATATATAATTAGCACTTTTTTTTTTTTAAATGTAAATCTTAGAGTGTTCTTAACATTTTTTTTTCCTGGAGCATCTTTTGTAAGCCTACAAAAGTAGTTTTGAAATGCCTGAAACACTCACAAAATGTTTTTAAACTGGAAGAATGATGCAGAAGATAGCTGTAGGACATCAAGCAGACATAGACTTTGTGACATGAATAATGATGTAATTGTTGTGTATTTCAGAGTGAAGCAGTCACTGCAAAAATGTATACCACGGAAATGATGGAAATGTTACTGTCATAAAAAAAAAGGAAGAAAGTTTTATGAAAGCTTTCATTCAGTGGAGATTCATGCAGTTTCATTATTGCAGAAGTAAAAAGCTAGCCTTGAAGACAAATGAAAATGCAAATAAATGTGTTTGTATCTTTCTTGAAATGTATTTCCATTACTTTCATTGAGAACAAAAGTGATGTGGGAAAGGAAATAAGCGGGGGAAAAATATAGGGCTGTTACACCTGATGGAACTTGAGGTAGGCAATTCAGTGAGAAAGTATGTATCACGATAGAAGACAAGATTTCCTGTGACTTTTTTTTTGTATCTTGGGTATAATTTTTTTTTTTAATATAGAGAAGCAAAAGCAGCTAACTTATAACAGTTGCTTTTGTTTACTTCTACATTTTTTAGCTTTAGACTCTATATTTACATGGTCAACTGACTTTTTTTAAAATTTTCTTACTACTAATTTATTGTAATTAATGAAAGTAGTTGCAGATCTGCATTTGATAAAATGAAAATACAAAGATGCACCTAGTGGTGAATATGATTATTTTTTTCATGTGATTGTTTGCCTTGTCTTTTATGCAAATCAGAAGGTTAACAAAAAAAACCCCAAAACTTTATATATTCTGAAAATTATTTTTCATCAATTTCTTTAGTGAAGATGGGATCTGAGGAGTATGTTCAGTGATTTTTTTTTTTTAAATGTTATGTTCGTGTAAGTATCTAATAATAAGAATGCAAAGTGCCAGTTTGTTTACATTTAACACGTCCATATCATAGACAGGAAGTCTGTGAGTTTGGGTGAGACTTTTGGCATATCATCATGACACAGTTTTAAAGTCTTATACATGCCTCTATGTTGGATGAATTTATAAGCCGAGTTTTCTGTGTTTCTTTTCCTTTTGTATGTTCACTTTGAAATGAATAATACCAGATGAGGATAACATAAGACAGCGTTATATTCAGGATGCTGAAAGTAATGTTTCTTTCAGAATTTTAAATAGGAGATTTCTTGTTATTTTGTTTTTGTCTGTAAAACATTAATCTTCTGTCCGAGTAGACTTTTACATTAGTCTTAGAAGAAGCACAACAGGAAATTAGAAACTATTTGATATTGTTCCTTCCTAGAATATGCTGAGAAGGACTGTATTGAAGAAAATCAAACTTTATTGTGTGTTTTCATAGTTGAAGTTTATTTCTCTGAAAGTCATAAATCTTTACTTTAAAGTCATGAAAGGAGATGGCTAATATTAATGCAACGTTGAAAATGTTTGAGGGTAAGCTCAAAGTAATGATACATTTCAATTTTATGTTTGTTTCAGCTATGAATTTGTGAAATACCTTAGACAATATATAAATAATAATCTGGGCTCTGTGATTGAGGAAGAAACAGAAAAATGTACTGCTGCTCAAAATCAGGGTGAAGTATCAGGCTATGACACTTTTGTCCAACATGTTACTAAGAAGACTCGCGAATCAAAAGAGTAAGTATGTGCATGTAATTTACATTTTTGTTACTTCTTGGTCTTTGTCTTACTTTTTTCTTTCCAGAATGTGTTTTGAAAAACAAAAATTCTGAAACATAATGGTAACAAATGTGATTCTTTGCATTCAAAAATCAGTGCTAAGCAATTCAGATATTCCCACTCTTCACATTTCAGTTTGTCATGCTTCAGCTCACTCCGGAATGAAGAGTGTGAACCATTTCATAAAATGATCAGTAGCAAATCTATGGAGCTTTTGAGATATCTGAGATTGGAGTTAGGTAGGAGTAAGATTTGAAAGACAGGAGTCACTATTTCATGTTAGTTCATTATATGCATATGAAATTCAGTTGTGATATGGAAGGTGGCCTAAGTGAAATATTGTATTCTTATCAAGTATTACAGTATGGTAATTTCCTTAGATATAAATGGAGATTCTGCATGGCAAGCATTAGAATACTTAAAAACATTTAAACATTAAAAACATTAGGTGTGTTTTGAAGATTGCTTCATTGATATCTAGCGAGGTGTCTTTTGAGAGTAGTATGTTTAGATCTGCTGTCACTGGCGAGTTTAGAAATTGGTGTTTGAGCTTTCTTCCTTGGATTCAAAGATACCTCTGCAGTGCTGTCTGTATGTGGCACAATTGTTACATATATCAACTGTGTAGAATTATCCAAGATTTTCTGTATATATGACTCAGACAGTCAACCAGGCAGAGATTAGTAGGTTAGTGTGGAAAACTACTTCAGCATATTACAGTGTCTGTGGTCCAGATTCATTGGCTTTGAACACCATATTTAGTAAATAAACCTTAAATAGACAAACCTCTGTGAGCACCAGTTATTTTTTTATTCATCTCTTCCCTACAAACTTTCTTCCCTTCTTGTGGGCATTGGGAAGGGAACTTCCTCTTGGAATATAAGGGCTTGTAGCTCCTTTACTGAAATTTCAGATACCGAATTTGCACAGGGAGGTAGTTTCTGTGGTTCTTTAAAGCATTAGTGAGTAGTACTTATAAAACAGATTTTAGTATATACAGCTGTTTGTGCCAGAAAGAATGTGAAATTTCAAAAGTTTAATCTATGTATCACATTATTTTTGGAATTCTTGTACAAAATCTGCCTACATAATAATGCTGAAAGCAGTTCTAAAAGTATGGTTTTCCTAACGAAAAGCAGACAGTATACTTTTGTCATCATGGTGAATCAGATCTGTGCCTTTTTATTTATTAGCTGTCATTGAGAAACATGATAAGGACTTCATTCAAGTTAAAGTAGTACAATGTGAAAACAGTGAAATTAAAAGCAGAGAGAAAAAAACAATAAAGATAATTTTTGTCCTTCGTATGTTTTAACCACTAAAATGATTTTATGCAGTACTTCAGTTCTACTTTAAAATATCCTTGGTGACCTTAAAATTAGTAGTAACAGCCTTAAAGTAAGAAATAACTTGAAATAAAATACCAGTTTTAAAATAGGATATTTTTCTGAAGCACCAAAGATCTTTTTTTTGAATTGCTGTTTATTTTGAATTGCTTCTGCATGGATGTTATTATTCGTTTGTGTACATGGCCTGTACTCAAGAGTCAGGATTGACATGTTCTCTTCTGCTAGGTTCTGTTCAAGGCTTATAGCAAAAGAAAAAATGGGGAAACATAAACAGTAACAATGAACTGATCTGTTCTGTCAGGGACACATTCTCCATTTGGGTGGGTTCACATCGTTCCATCTTAAAAAACTCTCAGTACAGGGTTACATTAGTGATGATTTCATTGAATGGTTTTAGAAGGGCAAAAGAGAGTTTTATTACAATTTTAAAATGTAGTGTCCTGAAAGATCTAAATATCTGCATGTTTTATTGCTCGTTTTGGATTTGCATTTGTTTTTTGTTCACTTCTGTTCATTCAATGAGTTTGGGTCTAAGTAGCATTATGCCATATTCAGTTATTCATGACTTAATTAGTGACTTTTTTTTTTAATTCATGATTTTTATGCTCTTTAATATTAAAATCCTCTTTACTTTGAAGATACAGAAAAATGATGCATGCCTTGAAGAACATCATGATGGTTGTGGTAGAGTCTTTAATTAATAAGTTTGAAGAAGATCAAATACGTAATAAGGAGATGGATAGTAAAACAAAGAAAGAATGTCAGAGTGGCTATTATACAGACAACTGTTCTGACAGTGACTCTTCGTTCAATCAAGTAAATTTATTTTCTCTCTACATTATGAAATAAGCATGATACTGCACAACTGTTAAGTTTCTGCTAGCAGAAATTGAGAAGCAGCCCTAGAAAATGATTCATCCTTCCTATCTTTGATATATTCTAAAATGAATGAATTGCCTTTCTTGCAAATTGAACTACTGAGTTTATACTAGCTGTCTAACCTTTATACAACGCATACTAGATGAGGTGAATCCTCTGCATATACTCTGAAGTGCCTATGCAAGTACTGAAAATAATGGAAAGTAAGCAAGAGAAAATAATGGTAAAAGCTACGTCTCATCCAACTTTTTGTGATTTTTAGGAGCCAAATACTGTGTAGTTCATTTCCAGAGTACTGCACTGTACTGTATGACTTAATGAGTTCTTATAAGGCATTTTTTGAAGATTAAGGAAACTTCTAAGTAAAACAAAGAAAAATGCATAAGGGAGAATTTTGTTGCTGAAAATTTAACTTTGGCCAAACCTCAGACAATATTCAGAAAGTTGACTTTAATTTAAATTAGTATAAATGATGAAGTCCAAATTATTAAAAGTAAATTAGATATCAAAATGACTGATGATTTTAATCTTCTGCTATTCAGTTTAATAAAATACACTAATGATCATTTTATAATGTGTATTACAGAGTTATACATTCATGAGTCAAGAACAATTGCAGCTGCTTGTAGAAAGACTTGACCCTATTCAGCCTAAGGAAGTAAGTTTAAAAGAAGAAATTTTAATACAAATGATTGTTTATGGTGTATTGGAGAACAGACTATATGCATGTAATTGTTCTTACATACGTAAGTGGAATCTCGTGTCGGTTCATATATCTTGGCTTCAGTGTGGTAAGTGCACTGCAGTGAAATATTTTATTCTTTATAACCATTTGGCTCAAAAACTGTAGTTGCAGCAAGTATCTTATTTTTTTGGTCTAGAGTTTGTGTTATAGATGGGAATTTTAGTTATGTGAGAAGTAAAGTTATTCAGCCTTGGTTTCGTGCACACATATCCTCTGCCCATCTTGATACCTTCCCTGTTGTCCTTTGAGTTACTCCTATCAGAAGAGAGGGGTGCCTGCTGTTTCATCAACAAGCTGCTGCCAGGTGGAATATATAATGTCCAAGTTAGGTTTGCCTTTCTGTCAGTGTCAGTACTAATTTGGGTCTCTGACCACCAGTCAGCTTTTAATATTTTTGAAGCTTGGAAAATCAGTATTGTTTTGATCAATCTGTCTCGCTCTCTCTCATTAAGATTTGCTTGTGATTGTCTAGCAATTGAAAAAGTCATGGTAGATGGGAACTGGTATAGAAGTGATCATATAACGCCACGTTTTCTTAGAAAACTAGGTAAAAAATCTGATGCTATGAAATATGCTTAAAATTTCCTACAGTTGGTTTCAGCAATATAAAATAAAGGGCTAGCGATTAGTTGTCTACAAATAGAACAAAAAAAAAAAGTTATTTTAAATTACTTAGGTTATGAAGGTGATGAAAGTTCTGCAGTAAAATATAGAGTGTTTTATTTCCAGTTTTCCTTACAGACTTTTTTATGAACTGCTAGGTGCAATTGTAGCATTCAGTGATAAGGTAGTTTTCCTATAATCCTTGATAACAAAATAATTGATTACAAGCAGAAAGTAAACCAGAAATGAATATAATACTTGCATGCAGTATAGAAACCTAATATTTTGAAATGGCTTTGTTGCTTCTTAAAATGTATTTTTTTCCTCTGCTCACTGATGCATTGTTTTGTCCAAATCACCATGACAATGTAGCAGAAGATAAGTATTTTGGGAATCCTTATCTGATGTACAACCAAGTCATATTTCTTCCTTCCTACAAATTATATTGTAAATTATTTATTTGAGAGGTTGCTCTGAACAGATTTATATTGTTTGTCTTTTTGACCACTTCAGGTTCGCCAAGAAGCATTGCAGACACTATGCTTTGCCCCTCCCTCAAATGTACTCAACTCTGCGGGTTGGCCAAATCTGCGTAAGCATCTAATGATGTCTCTGTCAGATCCTGATGTAACATTCAGTGTAAGCTGATGTTCTATGTTTAGTTATCAGTTGTGTAGCTGTAGTAAACAGTACTGAGAAGGAGCAAGAAGTTGTATATGTGTTATGATTATTTTAGCAGGATCCAAAGGCACTTCTTGTGTGCATGTGTATCAGATAGTTTTTTTTTTTTTTTTCATTTCAAAAACTTTGTTTGATTCCAACAGGTCTTGATTTAAAAGATTACAGCAGGGCTTCGATAGAATTTTAGAGATTGCTGTACACCATTATGTATTTTTAATGGGGAGTGATGAGGTTTGAATGGTTTAAAAAAAAAACAACAACAAAACACATGTTGCCAAAACTCATGTAAAACATATCATGTTAATATTTCCTATTTAAGTTAGGTGTATACTCCATGATGATAAGAAAATGATACATATTAATATTACACAGGCACTGATGAGGAAAAAATGTGGTAGCTTCTTAAACTACTTTCGGATTATTTATTATGTCAATTAAGCCTTTTCTTCTTTTTTTCTCCCAATTTTAAAGTGATTTTCAGAGAAATGAATGCTGTCTCAGTTGCTGTCTTGTATTAATTACTCTTTCAGTTTAGAAAGTCTACAGTTGTTTTTAAAATAATGCTAGTTACAAGTCATTGGCATGTTAATGACATAAAAACATTAACGTTAATGGAAAAGTATAGTAATATTACCTGATCTGCTTCTTTGTATCTCAGTGAGGCTTTACACTGGTCCTGTCAGTTGATGTATTCAAGAAAAATGTCTTCCATACTGTATGCTCCTGTGGTCCCAAACTATATATTTATAAAATGAGCTTCACATATTGGTTATTGTGCAGTACTAATATACAATTCCATGGTTACATAATACATTTAATACATTGCTTTTTTTCTTTTTTTTTTTTTCTCCTTAGGAGAAAATTCTTAGGTTTTATGCAAGAACATTTTCTTCATCCCCATTTAATATGACAAGAGAAGTCTATACAAGTTTAGGTATGTGCATTAAAGTATATTTAAGACTCCAAGAGTCATGTACTTCCTGAAATTCGATTATCTTTTACTGTGGAACTGTATAATATGGTCTGTTTTGCCACTCTTGTCATCGAGGTGGGTTTTATTTCTTCTTTTTTAGCACAACACTTGGAATTTTACTTCCTTTCCGGAGAATATTCACTTCGTATTTCAGCAGGTCTGGATGTATCTAATGCAGACATAAATCATTTACTTAAAAAGGTATAAATGAACTTTCCATATCTTTTATAATTTTTGTTGTTACTGAAACATCATGTAATCTTTTTTAATTATACGAATATTAACAGGTCCGTCTTTTAAACGAGTACCAAAAGGAAGCTCCTTCTTCCTGGATTCGTCATCCTGAAAAGTATGTCACCTTCAATAGTCACTGTCTCTTAGCTTAGTGTTTTTTTTTTAATGTATTTTGCTAAAATTACATGCATCTAATTATATTTTCACAGGGTCCACACATGACTGGTCAGTGCTAAGGAAAAGTGGAATAGGGAAGTTATATAGGAGTGGTCGTGGACCCTATTAAGCTGCATATTTAGCTTTCAAAGCATTTACAATGTCTTAAGTGTAACATTTAGTGCTTACGAAATATGTAATCGTATAAGAGAATATACATGTATGTTGCTGTTCATTTTATTTATGGTAACAAAAAGAATTAATATCCTTACAAGACCAAATTAAAGATAACGTGGTTGATATTTAAGATATGCACGAACAACAAGGATTTACAATAAATTTTGGGTATGAATATTACTGATGGAAAGTGAATTTTGTTTTAATTTTTTCTTATTTGTATCATAAGGTACATGGAAGAAATAGTGGAGAGTACCTTGTCACTGTTGTCAGTAAAACACGATCCTTGTTATCCTGACTCTCAAGACTTTTTGAGTCCAGTCTACTTCTTGGCTCTGCTAGATATCAAAGCTGTATGGTTTAAAAAGTGGACGGTAAGCAAAAAGAAAGCAAAGGGGAAAAAAAGTAAAACTTGTTGATGTCAGATGTATTTTCAAAAGCTTGATTTATAACTACTGTTATCAGAGACCTATTGTGACCTTGATAACAACCTATAATAAGAACTATAATTAAGGAAGTGTATTGTTTTAGGCATTTATGTCCTTTGCCCCTTAACACTGCTCCATCCCTTTCTGTTCGGTTACTAATCTACATAAAATTTTGGGAAACTTGCTGCTTTTCAGGTCATTTTTTTCTGTCCATTTGTTGTAATTGATTGATATCTGCCAAAAGACTCAAATATTTCTTTGGAAGAGGTGCTGAGCGTGAGAGTACAGTTATGTTATCTTATGCAAGTTGTCTGCTGTAGTGGATGTTAGAGATCTTTGCAGACTACCATGTATAAATTTATTACTTACAATTTACATGACAGTGTGAAACACGTAGTCTAGCATTTCAACATGATTACTAATTTTTCTGTTTTACTGAATGTTCTGCACATTTCGGAATTTTTCTAATGACCTTTTTTTAAATCTTAATCTACTGCAAAAAAGGCCCAGTTGGGTATAATACTGGTTTACATGAGCTAGAGTTTAATACGTTGAATATGTACTGTGCACAGGATTCCTAATGGAACAGAATTGGAGGTAATTTTGACTTTTTGATTCAAAAGTAAAATTTATATGTTTGGAGTTGACAGTAGTTTTTCTTTGTGATTTTAGCATGCATATTACAGCAGAACAGTGGTACTTAGGCTTTTGGAAAAGAAATATAAATCTTTGGTAAGTATTTCCCAAGGAAATTTTACTTGGAACTTGTTTTTGCTTTGTCCTTTTTGTCAGAGCTGTTCCACATTCTTTATCTAGATTAGCCTTTTTTTTTTTTTTCTTTACTAATTTTATCTATGATTGAATTATGAAGAAGGGTATGTGTTCTGTTTTGGGTAAGTAGAAATTTGAATGTTTTATAGCAAGTATTTAATTAGGATTATTATCTGTTAATTTCTTATGTTGCATTGTTGCATCCATATTTAGAATTATTTCTGTCAGCGTATAAAAATAGAAAATGAAAAAATGCAAAAACTCAATGCTGAATTTGGATTTTTGATGGAAAGAGACTCAGAAAAAACATTGGATGCATTCCTTATGTTGCATGCATATTTAGTATTATTTCTATCAGTGTATACAAATAGAAAATGTTGCGTGAAAAAATGCAAAAACTCAATGCTGAATTTGGATTTTTGATTGAAAGAGACTCAGAAAAACATTGTATTCTTTAAGTTGTGTTATGAAACATTATGGGTTCAAAGTGTCAGCAAAGTAAAATCAAACTCCATAAAACAAAAAGTTTATGATAGGAAGTTCATTAGCAGAGTAGTCTAATATAATGAGTAAGCATGGAATAAAAGTGTGTTTTTTTAGCGCATGTCTGTATGCTTTACCTTTTCAGTGTGTAAAAAATTTAGCAGCTCCAAAATGAACAAAGACGTATGTTTAAATTTATTGCATATGCTGCATTGTGATTTGTTTCTAAATACACTCTCCTGGAAAAGAGTCCAGCAGAGGGCCACAAAGATGATACGGGGCCTGGAGCATCTTCCCTATGAAGAAAGGCTGAGAGACCTGGGTCTGTTCAGCCTGGAGAAAAGAAGACAGAGGGGGTCTCATTAATGTGTATAAATACCTGAGAAGTGGGAGACAGAGGGATTTGGCCAACCTCTTTTCAGTTGTTTGTGGGTTCAGGACAAGGGACACTGGCCAAAAAATGGAGCACAGGAATTTCCACACCAATATGTGAAAGAATTTCTTCACGGTGAGGGTGACGGAGCACTGGAACAGGCTGCCCAGGGGCGTTGTGGAGTCTCCTTCTCTGGAGATATTCAAGGCCCGTCTGGACGCCTAACTGGGCAGCCTGCTCTAAGGAACCTGCTTTGGCAGGGGGGTTGGACCGGATGGTCTTTTGAGGTCCCTTCCAACCCCTTCAATTCTGTGATTCTGTGATACACAATGATACAATTTCAACTTGTATATACAGTGATTACCTATGTAAATATATGTTATGTTATGTTAATGTGTTATGTTAATGTGTTATGTTAATGATGCAACAGTTTTGCAAAGGTCAGTAATAACACTGGCAGCACCCAGTAACCAAACTTACAATTTAGTACTTGTAGTGTAGACAGAGGTTTTTTCCGTATGAATAATGAAAATCTTCCATATTAACCATATGGTAATCACAGATTGTTATTAACTTCTCAGAGTACTTGCATGTTCTCTGTTCTCTTAACGCTTATATAGCTGAAGTTTGTGTTAATGTGTTTTAGTAGCCGTGTAAAATTTTGTATCCTCTTTGATGGTTACCCCAACCAAGGCGCTGAAACATGAGGTAGTTGCAGTGATGTGAAAGTTTACATTCTTTTGTTAATGGGCAATACTAGAATACGAAAGTAAACACGTTTCTTGTAAAATGCCAGACATTTTATTTTATTTTTTTTTTTCCCACAGATTAACGCAGCTGTCCAGCAATGTTTTGATTATTTTGAATTTTGCAAGGCAGCAGTTAATACAACTTCTAGAGTCAGTGGCTTTTCCCAGCAGTATTCTAGTGAGTATCTTTGCATGTATTGCATTGTTTGCATGTGTATTCACATTCTCTATGTCTTCGAGCATGCTACCTCAAGATAAAGAAATCCTGTACGATTTTCTTCTTTCAAAAATATTTTGTCTGTCTTTTGAGAGAGTACTAATAACAGTGGTTAATTACTTATGCTCTCTGCTTTTATATACAAAATGACTCATATATATTACAGGTAGTAGCCAACTACTGGCAAGTAAATTAAAAAAGACAAGTTCTAATTTTTTGGTTTTATTGTTGTAGGTGATAAGCAGAAATTTTCTTACACTGGACCAGAATTGCAGTATGTCTATTTTGTTCATTCGCTGTGCCTTTTAGGCAGATTGTTGATCTATAAGCAAGGCCGAAGTCTCTTTCCAGTACAGCTGAAAAATAAAAAAGGTAAGAGAGAGGGGTGAGGAAAATGGAACCTGTTGAGTAACAGTATGCCTATACCTGATATGTTTCCACTTCAATGTTGTGAACATCGTAGGATGATGTTCTGTTTTAGCGATTCTGTGCCTGCAAAGCTTTGTTAAAAGATGGCATGGGAAATTTTCAGTATCATCACTGTTTTTTAATCTTTAATGGATATGGTTGAACAGACCACTTTTTTCCTTATGTCTAATATATTAATTTCATGTTGAAGGAGATGTGGCTCAGTATGTAAGTGCTTCAGTCTTTTTAGGTACGAGTAATATGTTTTGTTAAGGTAGTTGATATAATTGGTTGGAAAAGAGACATGTTCATGCACCCAGAAGTTTTTCAGATGTGAAACAAAATCAGTACTTCAAGCTAAATGTAAACTGAAAGCAATTGCACTGAGTTTGACTTATTAACATAATTAAGATAAAGCAGTGTAGAAGAAACTATCAGTATCTGTGGAACAGAGGTGTTAATAAGGGCAGGGGAGCTGAGATGTAAAAGCCCTTGCAAGTCCAGAGAAATCTGCATGTAGTGATACACTGTGTGGCAACAATTGTAGCTTTCCATTCTATTAATATCTCTATTAATCCAATATAGAATTCATAACGTTTCTGGATAGTAATTCTTTTGTCTTTTGAAGGTAATTTGTACCTTTGGTTTGAGGATCAGAACTTTACACCCTGTATAGAACAGTGGTGAGGAAGAAACATCCACTAATCAAGTCCTTTTGTCATTTATGGATTATCTGTATAACTCCATTTAAGCAGTGATCCATTGATGATGCTTACTTTTTTCTCTCCCCTGCAAAAGTAATGATCTTGTCATCTGTCTTCTCTGCTCCTTCTCTGCTCCATGGATACCAATCCTTTCCTCACAAATTGTCTGATTTATTAACATAATTGCATTAAACTTGGAGCAATAATTCCCAGCATGCATTTGGCTAAGCGTTGTTTGTTTTTTGTTTGAGACCTGAGGAAGGGTTGTATCTGACAGCTTGTCTCTTTTCCATCTGTATCACTTAATCTAGTGGCAAGGTAATGCATTTTCCAACAGCCATGTACATTCAATTTTTTCAAACTCTGGCTGCCATCTGCTTCAATGAAAGACATGGTGAAAATGCAATTGGCTAAGCTGGGAGCAAGATTAAGCCTTAAAAGTTGATCATGAATTAGCCCAGTAGATTCCCTGGGAATGCATGTCCTTTGATGTATCAGTTGTACATGTACCTGTTGTTTACTATGAAGGCATAGTTAGTTGCTCTGAGAAGTTGGTAGATGCCCCATCCCTGGAAGCGTTCAAGGCCAGGTTGGATGAGGCTTTGGGCAACCTCATCAAGTGGAAGATGTTGCTGCCCACGTGGCAGGGGTTTGGAATTAGATGATCTTTAAGGTCCCTTCCAACCCAAACCATTCTGATTCTATGCATAATGTTGATTTTTCTCAACAAAACAAACTGTTGCTTACATATTTACATAATTCATTTTATTTATAAAATTAAAGTCACACTTTAATTTCAATTTCTTCTTCAATTTAATTTCTTCTTTTGATTTTTTTTAATAGATTGTGTATCCCTAGCCGATCTGTTGGTGTTATTTACTCAGCTTATTTATTGCTCTCCAAGTTATTCAAAGACAACTTTGGCAGTGCATACAGGTAAATGTTTGTTTTTAATATATGCTAGTATGTATAATAGTAATGAGACCTTTGGTAACTTTTTTTTTCAATTTTAAATTTCGGGTCTGTTACTTGTGAAGATTTTTATTTTTCCTTCCTCTCCTACCTTTTCTTCATCTCTCTGTTAAATCAGTGCTTAATGAAATTATGATTCAAAAGCATTTGCATATGCTATATAGATATGTTTGTGTAAGTTGAAATATAAATTAATACTTCTTGTGTTTGACAGACAATTATTCTCCAGCAAGTCTTGTTATGGAGATTCTGCAAGTTTTTTGTGATCAAACAGGTTGTGCTGCTGAATGTTTATATACAGATGCAGTGATAGATGCCCTACTTCATCCTGTTCAGAGTTTACTGAGTGGTACAGAGGTTTGTAGTAGTCTTCAAAATAATTTTTAAATCCGTAGAATATTATCGTTTTAATATATTTTCTACATTGAAGATTTATGTAATCATGTGGTAACTTCTGTAGTGTTTTCTATATTAGCTATTACAGTATTCCTTAAGTAGTGCATGCTGTCATTATGATTTGTCTGACAAAAGTGGTTTTCTTCAAATCTTGTGAATAGTAGCAAAAATTGAATTGTAGTGAGACTATTCCCTTTGGAAATTTACTTGATTTTTTTCCTATGTTCACGTGTGTATTTTGTATATTACCTTTCTTATCAGCTCTGTCTGCTGTTTAAAAGGAAACTTCTATTGATTTTTAAATTCAGCTGGCAACTTGAAATAAAATTGTTTCAGCAGTTATTATGAGTAAAATATGTTTTTCTGAAATGTTAGGGGAAAGAGGTTTTTTTTTTTAATCTCTATTAAAATTGTAAAAATCTTGTGTAATGTTATCTACCTTTAAGTACTTGAAAGCCTAGTTGCACTTGCCTGCAAAGTGGTTTAAGTTTCAGACCATCCTATATTTTTTTGTTTTGATGGAGATGCTTACATTGATCTAGGTGACTGTTAGTCTCAAGACACAGAAATTGAGGACCTGAACTGCAGATGGCATGCACTAGCTGCCTGAGCTGTCTTATTTAGAGAGAAGCTAGTAACTGAGAAGTTTTTAGTTTCCTGAGACCGAAGCTTGTAAAGACAGTTTAGGTTCCTAACTTAAATACCTCATCCAGATTCTTAAATTTTTTTCAACATTCTCCTGATTATTTTTTCAGTGCAGTTTGTTTATTTTTCAGAAAAGGTTCTTTATATTAATGCCTGTAAATATTTCAATCCATCAAAAATATGCCAGTGCTTTTTGAAAAAATGTAAACAGTATTTCCCAATAAATTTTTTAAAGTATATATTTATTTAATGTTTAAAACCATAGCCTTGGAAAAGCTAAATCATGTCAATGCTTCTTTACGTCTTTACTGTGAGGGAGACAGAGCACTGGAACAGGTTGCCCAGAGAGGCTGTGGAGTCTCCTTCTCTGGAGATATTCAAACCCCACCTGGATGCCATCCTCCACAGTGTGCTCTAGGTGATCCTGCTCGGCAGGGGGGTTGGACTAGATGATCTTCAGAGGTCCCTTCCAACCTTGGCCATTCTGTGATTCTGTGATACTCCTAACTCCTTTGTGAGTATCTGTACTGAGTTTAGTAGCGTTGCTTATGCATTTTATTTAAGGCTATCTATGAATATTTTTGCAGGGTTAACATGTCAAGTTGTCTTGATCTTATTGTAGGCTGCAGAAACGTACCACAGATTTTTTTAAAAGACAAGAAGTCGCTGAGCCTGCATATAGCTTGGACACTGATAATCAAATTTTAGAGATAGTACTGAGGTAATAAGGCATTGATTGGCTGTGATGGAAGCCTGTGTAATACCCCAATCAATATTTACGTTTGCATTTTATTCTAAAACATAAAATACAGTAGAGAGACAGTTGTATACATTAGTAGTTTTTAGTTAGTAAAACAATGAATCCAACCTCTAACAGTTATTCCTTTTTTTTCCTTTTTCTTTGTTCCATGGCCAGCTGTCACTCATAGGTAGCATAACTTTCACCAATTGTAAGCACTCCTGCAATTTAGTAACTGGTGTTTTGTTTTGTTTTGTTTTCTTTCTTTAAAACAAAACAAAACAGGTTTCAGGAACATTTATTGCACAGTGGCTGTAGTAGGCTGTATATGTGTTGTGAATCTAGAACGTGCCGTATTTGTTCCAATGAAGGTACAAATTGTTTTATATCAGTTCTGGCAAACCAATAGCTGGAAAAGATAGGAAAAGTCAGGGTAACCCTGTTCCTCCTTTACAAAAAGTGGGATTGGTTTTGTTTCCCAGCCAAACCACTGGCACTTCTTAGACACCTAAGAATCACGCATCCCTAGGAAGGATCTATTGTCTGTCTCTCCAGTGCTGGATTGTGGGCATAGGGCTCCTCAGTTGCAGAATAGGCCTAATGAAAAAGTTCTGCTGTTTTTTTTTGTTGTTATTGTTGTTGTTGTTGTTGTTGTTTGTTTTTTACATTTGGACTGTGAATCCACTCCAGTTAAGTGCTAGCCTTACTTTGTCTTTTAAGCAGAGTGGTATTCCATATGTGCAGTAGAGAGGGAAGAAGAAACTTGGTGGCTGTGAGCAGGAGTAGTCAGAAGGATTGGTTTGTGGGCAGTAGTGTTGACTTTGGGGGCTCTGTAGTCTCTTAAATTGCTGCTGAAGCATAGCTGGTACAGAACATAGTATTCACATTGTAAATAAACAAAGTACTATGTGTATTTTTGTCTTGCACAGGGAAAACAAAATAATAATAATACTCTTTTGAAGAGACAATGACAGCACAGTATGTTCCTTTCTTAAAATTCTGAACAATTATACCGGTACTCTAAAAATAAATGGTCAGAGAGAGTTTTTTAACCCTCTGTGTAACACGAAAATTTAACGAAAAGAAAAACAAAGCCCGAGTAAGAAAAAAATAAATTCTAAAGAGAAAAAAAGAAACCTATTCTATGCTTTCTACACTCTTGCTCCGTGACCTTTTTCACAAGAAGAATCAGGAAATTAAATGATTTCCCATTTACCTAATAATATAGTATCTATATGTACTCCTGCAACGAGGTCAAGTTTTGAAATAAAGTTATATTTTTCTCTGATTACCTTGTCCACTGGCAATAATAGTAAATTCCTTAAATTGTAAAGTAAATACCATTTATTTTTCCTTGGTGCACTATATAAAATATAGAGCTACCTGTGAGGGAAGAAGCAGGAGCTGGATTGCATAGCATTGCAAAAATCCCTGCTCCCATGAGTCCAGCTTTCCTTGATGAATAACAGAAGAGTGGAGGGGATTTAAGCAGTGGACTTCAACTTCAGGATAGCAGTGCCTATTCCCTGCTCTGATGTACAAATTATTTAACAAGCATTACAGGGAACAGTAATCTTCCTTAGCTCATCTTTGCCTAAAAGTCATCTCACTGTTGACTCCATTCTGTTTTTTCTGGGTGTATATAGGGGGAAATTACCAAAGGGTATTTTTTCTTGCTTTGAAAACTGTCATTCTTTTCTGTAAGTACAACATCTGTTTATAAATTCTGGTAATTCAGAGTGTTTCTCAGTTTCTGGGTGAAAACAGCTCCGGTTATTTCATGACCGTGTATTCATTCTGTATATTCACAGAATCACAGAACGGTTGAGGTTAGAAGGGACCTCTGGAGGTCATCTGGTCCATGCCCTCCCACTCAAGCCACTTGCACAGGACCATGTCCAGACAGCTTCTGAATATTTCCAAGGAGGGAGACTCTGCAAACTTTCTGGGCAATCTATGCCAGTGCTCAGTCACCCTCATAATAATAATAATAATAAAATGTTTCCTTATTTTCAGATTGAGGCATACTGACAGGAACAGAGTTTTTGTGACCACCTTTAGGACCCTGGAATAAGTTCTGCAGAATTATAGCTGCTGTGTACTGGCAGGCCCTGGGCACATCTCCTCCCTAATTATCCTACCCCTGGGCTTAGTTGCCTGGGCTCAGGGCCAGTTTAGGTAGCGGTATGGATGTCAAACCTTGAAGACAGCTGTTTGATAAAGCTCTGTGAGGAAGCCTCATCAGAGATCCCCCACAGAAATGTCTCTTCTAATGTCTCAGCGTAGACTCACTCCATCTCAGGAGTGGGTTTTAAGCTGAGGTTCTCACCCTCATTTCCTGCCTGTACTTTGTTGTAGCAGCGTTGAAGCCAGGCACCCCATTGATCCGAACCCCATCCCACAGACAAGACTTGTTTGCTTGTTTTACCTCAGACTTGCCTTGTTATTGTAGAGTTGCATGGTGATCACTGGTCTGTCTGACCCTGATTGCTCACTGATTCAGTTTCCTGGCTTAACCTCAGACCTCTCTCATCTCCATGGAAGGGATCTGAATTGTTGAGTGAACCTGGTTACCATCACTGGACCTGGTCTGCTCAACTTGCTTGGGTACGGTGGGACTACCTGCCCATCAGATGGAGAGCCACTGCCTCTGGCTGCCTTGTTATTACTCTTGGCTCCTGACTTCCCTTCTCTTGCAGAGCAACTTGCCCTTTCTGCTCCCTGACAGGTCCTTCATGGAGTACATGTATTTTGCTTGTCTACTATTGAAATAGTGAGTTTACTTACTAATGAGCAATAGCCAATTTAGCCTTTATTCAGGTAGGACATTCACTAGTGATAGTACTAGACTAACCAGTCTGAATCCTAATGTTAAGTGTTCAGGTCCTCTTGATTACAGCTCAGAGGTTCAGTGCTCTGAAATGAATAAGGAATTAGCAGATGACTTCTGCTTTGCTCCAGTGGGGAAGGCTTCCCTCATGGTTCTGAAGCAAGAGGCTGTTTAGACCTACTGCTGCCAAGAAATGAGGTGGACGCACAAGATTTTCCTGTGAAATTGGAATTCCATATCTTGCCAAAGAGTTGCCAGTGCATATACAGCAAAGAGGGAGTTAGCATGTATTTCACCTTGACTCAGATACTGTTCTTGCATCCCTAAGTGGCTTATCAAGAGTCTTTCCACGTTCATTGTGGGAAAAGAGAAGAGAGTTTAGAAATGTGTGTTCTCTGTGTCTGTGTAGTCATTAGATTTCTGCCATAATCATTAAAAGTGGCAATTACAACCTTCTGTGATGAAGGTTTTTATATGATGGCATTTGAACGTAGGCTGCTTACTTTTTGTTTAAACCATTAAGCAGACATCAGAAAGGTGACCTTCATTCAGGTTCTGCATAGATAAGCCAGACTTGAATAAACAGCTTTCACAAAAGCACTGAATTAAAAAATTTTTTTTTTTGTTGGCTTCCAAACAGGTATATATAAATTGCCTTGAAACCACTTTAATTGATGTAGCTGATATTTTGGCAAGGTTTGCTGCTGTAGAAGAAGGTCTTTCTATTCTTCTTTATGGAGGAAATAAAAACTCTGCGAAAGAAGATAGGTAAGAGAACATTAATGAATAACATTAGTGAGTAATGAATTGCATTAGTCTTATGAAGCGAGACTCATTTTAATTTTTTTTTTTTTTGTAGCATGATATGTTTTCTTTATGTTTGGAATAAAAGTATCTCATTATCAATTAAAGTAGGAAGTGTTTTGGAGAATGTGTAAGGGAAATATTTATGTGTATAACCAGGTAAAATACACTTTAAAATACTTTTATTAAGGAAGATTTCCATGGTTTACTTGTTTTTCTTATTCATTTGAGAGCTTTCTTTTTCTCTGAATGTAGTTCCAGTATATTCATAGTGCTGCCGTTCAGGCCAAAGTCTTACATTGTCTGTTTTGCTTGTTTTTAGAATAAATATTAAAAATCAACCTAATTTACTGAAACAATAGATTTAATGTAACATTCACTTATTAATATATGTAGTAGAGACATACCTTGTATCAGAAGCTGACATTTGTAACAGCATGCCTAATTTAGTATCTGTGTAATCCTGTAATCCTGTGTGTAGTACATTCTTAGCTGATGCTAAAGTATGAAATTGGGCAGTAAAATTGAGACTAGCATTTAAAAGTATCTAAGCTACAGGTCATGAAAATAACCCTAACGTCCGTGACTGTCAATTATTTGGAATGTATGTCTTCTGAGAGCGGAAAGCTCAGAAGTTGTGTACGTTTTTATGGGAGTATGGACGTAAAAGCTTTTTGGAGGAAAATGGTGGTGAAACTGATCTCTTTTGGGCAAAGAGTTGTATTTTGCATTTCTAACCTAGAAGACTTCAGAAGTAGTTCTCAGATAGGAAAGAGGAAGAACAAATAAATTTTGCCTGATGTGCTTCAAGAATACTGATAGCCTTTTTGATTAAATAAAAGCTAAAATGACTGTCTTGTTACTTTTCCCAACTGGACTCATATAAAAGACACAGTTTGTGTAGTTTGTGGCCATGTGGACTAGATGGAAGGTTGTGACTGCATTTTTGTTTTATGTGAACCCGTAACCAAAGTAAAATCACTTGCTGTGCATTTCTTTTATTCTGACTGCTGTTGCAAGTATTAATATAGTTGGTCCCTCCATAGTGGGTCGTAGTTTCTTTCCATTACCCCTAGAACAATTTTTATAAGCTCTGTCAAAGGATTTGTTTCAAGGCTCATTGATGACTACAAACCAACATTTAAAAATGTTATTTTATTTCTAGTCCTACAGCTGTTCATGTAATTGTTCAGTTTACAAAGAAACTTCTTCATGACGACATTACTCTTTTATCTGGATCCGAGCTTTTGCCAGTTGTTAAAGGAGCTTTCATTTTTGTATGTCGTCAGATGTACAGAACATGTGAAGGCCTGCAGATGCTAATTCCTTATGGCTTGCATGAATCTATTGGAGAGGCCTGGAAAAAGGTAAATCTTGCTTTGGATTGGGAAGATCAGAAAAATCTTACTGTAAGAGGTTCAGGTTATGTAATAGTTCTTTGCTTTAGATTCCCTATACTTAAATAGTGAGATAAGAGTACTTGTAATTGATCTAAAAAATGAAGTTCTACTTTTCAAAATTTCCTTCTATGTGTGAACCTAGCAGATGCTTATTTTAAGACTTACGTGCTTGAAGATTAAACCAGGATCTCTGAGGATGTATGGGTAGACCTGTCATTCATTGATCAGTTTTTTTTTTAACACTGTCCTTGATACTAGAGGTCATCTGATGTTCACAATTTGTCTACTTATCATAGGATTTTAGTAAAAAAATTTTCCCAAAGTATTCTCCCGGACAAACTGGCTACTCATGGCTTGGACAAGTGCATAGTTTGCTGGATGGTCAGGCTCAAAGAGTTGTAGTGCATGAAGTTCAATCCAGCTGACTGCTGGTCACCAGCGGTGTTCCCCAGTGATCAGTACTGGTGTAGGTTTTGTTTGACATTTTTATCAGTGATCTGGATGAGGAGATCAAGTGCACTCTCAGTAAGTTTGCAGACAATACTAAGTTAGTGGGACTGTAGATCTGCTTGAAGGTAGGAAGGCTTTGCAGACAGATCTGGATAAGCTGGACTGATGGGCTGAGTTCAAACACATAACATTCAGTAAGGGTAAATGCCAGGTCCTGCACTTGGTTCATAGCAACCCCATGCAGTGGTATAGGCCAGAAGAGTGGCTGGTCAGCAGCTGGTTAAACATGAGCCAGCAGTGTGCCCAGGTGGGCAAGAAGGCGATTGCACCATGGCCTGCATCAGAAATAGTGTGGCCAGCAGGACTCTGGAAACAATTGTCTCCTTGTATGCAACACTGTTGAGACTGCACCTCAAATACTGTGTTCAGTTTTGGGCCCCTCACTAGGAGAAGTATATTAATAGAGCTGCTCAGGCATATCCAGAGAAGAGTGATGAAGCTGGTGAAGGTACGAGAAAACAAGAGTTATGAAGAATGACTAAAGGCATTGGGGTTGTTTAGTCTGGAGGGGGCTGAGGGGAGACCTTAACACTCTCTACAACTACCTGAAAGAACGTTGCAGTGAGGAGGATATCCATCGCCTTTCTGAGGTGACAAGTGATAGGACATGAAGAAATGGTCTCAAGCTGCACCAGGGGAGGTTTAGATTGTGTGTTAGGAATAATTTCTGGTTAGGTTTGGTGGAAGATACAAAGAAAAAAGGCGATTACAAATATTGGACTTAAATGCTTAGATGCCATTGATATATTCTCTAGAGACCATAATGAGATGTGCAAGCAGGTGTTCTTGTCATACTTGTACATGGATATCTTATGAAGTATAGAGATTGCACTTTAACTTCTGTCTGATGCTAGTCTAGTGTTTTTTCTGTCTGAGAGAAATTGGGTCCAACAGTTCTGCCAATTTTGCTTTCTATTATAAATTTACTGAACAAGATATGTAGATCCTTGCTTTATTCAATAAACTTTTCTATTTTCATTGTTCCTATAGCAGAGTTCCTATGTGCAGTGTGAAATTTCTTATCAATTATTGTTATTGTTAATATGGAAAAATGGCAGCAGATGCTGCAAGAGCAGTTTTCAAAAAGTTCACAGTGAAGTAAAATTCAAACAAAGGTTGGAATCATTAAAATTACATTGTCAATATTTAGATAAGGATAGTGTATAAAACTTCAATTTTGGCTTCCAGCAAAACTGAAACAATATATTTAAACTACAGATACTAGAACTCTTTGTGGAAAGACAAGCTGTGCTACACTACTTTATTCTGAAAAATTGAAACTTTTATTTTTTTTTTCCCTCTCCAGTGTTTGTAAAATACTTTCTTAGAGGAGAAGGATCAGACCAAGCTGGAAAAAAAAATGTTTAAAATACTAAAGCTTTTTTTTGAAGTCAAGGAATCAGGAGAGAGATTGAATGCAAGGGAAACAAAATGGAACATCTGTTCTACTTGTCAAATGCTGTATGCTTTTATAATGCTTAGAAACATAGTCACAATGTAAACTAAGGCAGAAAATATCAGAAAGATAAAGCATGAGAGAAAACTTGAATCGTTACCCTGTGGATATTTTTCACTACTTTCGTATACAAGTATTATCACAAAAGCATAAATCTTGATTGAAAGTAAAACATTACAACCGTAATTATATCACAGTAAACTCTATTTCCCATCAGAAAATGTTGGTTTTGAAATGTTCTTCCTTGCATTGAGAACTCTGGAGTTTAGTTCAATTTAATCATGCTGTAATTCACATAACTTAAAAATCTGTCAATCTTTTCGTGCTTTCGTGGTATGTAAATAGTCAGTCTTACTTGAACTAACTTGTTGCTCTGTATAATGTTTATCAGTCAGACTGTCATATGCTTTTGATGGGTATTTCCATTTATTTGCTCTAGAGTACCATAGCATCTACACATACACAAAAAAAAACTTTGCACATCAAAAGATTTTATTATGATATATAACATCATTTAGACAAATTGTTTTGACACATAAAGGATAAATAGCATGAGTGTGTGGAATTGAATCATGAAACATTTAACTGACAAAATTCTATTTCTTCATATTGCTTTGGAGGTCAAGGGGAATCAGGGCTTCAGGAATCAACAGTTTAGGACAGTGAAGTCATGTTTTCAACTCTGCCATCTTGATTTTTTTTTTAAAGTATTTTTCTGTTGTTCAATTTCAAAACATCTGCAGTTTAAAATATTCTACCATTTATTGTTTATCAGAAATGGTGGACCATGAATAAAATAAAAATAAAATATTATATCCAAGCATTAGTTACAAAGATTTACTTCCACCTGTCTTACATGGCAGATCTTGCTGGAATTCTGAGGGAGAAGCTGGCATTTTTGTACAGATGATGATAAAAGGGAAACTTAACAGGGCCAAGGTAACTAATTAGTTTAATTCAGGAATCTTTTGTGAATGTCTTAGATCACATTTATAAGAGGGTAACTTTACTATGTTCACTGAAATTAACAACTGCTCACTTACATTAGAATAGTATAATATGGTCCTTTTAAGTTATTTTAAAATATGGTCCTTTTAAGTTATTTTAAAACATCTTTTTAATTAAAACACCATCAAATATGTTTTTATGTGTGCATGCACACACACACATATATAAAATCTTTATCTCTCTGTAGCTTTATGTATATTCATAGCTATATACATAAATCATATAAATAAAATAATATTATAAATAAAATTAATATTATAAATAATGTATATAAATACATAAAATATATAAATATTATAAATAAAAGGAATATTATAAATAAAATAAAAATTGGCAGAATTGCTTAATAAATTTGGCATTGAGTCATTGGTTCCAGAGGCTGTTATTTCCATTACCTGTGGCAAAAGTAGAATTAAAATGTTGTTCTTGTTTTTTTAGTTTTTGCATGAAAATTTTGGCTAAAAAAATATGATTAAAAATACATTTTTTAAAAATTTCAAAAATTAAAGAATAAAAACTTTAAAAAAAAAAAGTAATAGCTTTAAAATGTTTATGCCTGAGTTAAATGTGGAAAATGAGCTTTCCTGGAATAAAAAATGTAGTAGAATGATATATTCCATACCAAAGGCTAGACTCAGAATCTGATCACTGTTTTTTTTTTTTTTAAGTAAAACAATAGCAAGATCTGGAGCTTAAAAATGGTGTAAATAAACAAACAGTAAGAAGGGTTGTTTATTACTATTATTATTATTATTATTTTAATTTCACAGATGAGCTTGCTTTCAGAAAGAGTACCCACTCCTGTAACCGATACAGACTCTACTTCGTCAATAAGTCTAGAGTCAAAAAATGTGTAAGTGTTGATGCTTAATTTATGCATGTGCACAAGCATGAATGGACACTGCTATTTTATTCACAATTCAACATTTTATAACCCTGCATTTTTTAGGGCTTTTGCCAGGAGCTAGGTCATCTTAGCACGAGTCTCATTTGAGTGGGTCTGATGGGATATTAATTTAAAACTCTTCTGCTGAATGGTATCTACACCTTCATAATACTACATAGCAAGATTGCCTACATTCTGGCTGAAAGTCAGAATGTAGGCCATCTTACATGTTAAGACGAAGACATCCTTTCTTTTATATTGAAATTTAACGTCCCTTATATTCAGGTATATATGCATACCTGTATATTTCTTATCTGGAAGCATACAGACCTGTGAGCCTTAAAATCGAGATTTATGTTCGTGTTAGTGCAGTCCCAGTTATTTAAGCAGATTTTTGATTATACTTTAACATAGATTTCATGTATAATTTGCAAACATACCACAACAGTTTTGACTCAAGCCTGTAGTGGTGGCATGTGAACTGGATGGCAATTCCAAACTAGTGGTAAAAAGAAATTCAGAGATGCAGAGCTCTTACTGAGGAGGCTATCACTAATCAGTACCATTGGCATAAGCTACAATTTCCTTCTATCATCTAGATTTTCGATTTCATTACAGAACGAGAGAAACTGATATATTTCTGGGTGAAATTTTTGCTTCAGAACACAACATGGCAAGGATTCTGCAGAAGTGATTAAAGTTTGGGGTAGTGGTTGACTGCTATGAGAAAAGCTGCTTGCTGCACAAGGATAGGATTCTTAGTGATAGGAATCAAAAGAGGGAAATGAGAACTAGAAGTGAGAATCCACTAAGCAAGTGCTTTTAGGGAAGCAGAATCATATGAGTCTAGTGATGCCTGAAGTGGTCAGTAGTACCTTGTCAAAGGTCATGGAATTAATTCACTTTTATTTTGGGGGGACAGAATATTTTATAGGGCAGAAGGCATCATCATACTTGCTTATTGTAATTGCTGTTCTCCCTGCCATGTTGGTAGAAAGTATTACTGCTCTTAAAAAAAAAGAAACTGTTGTATATATTGCACCTTATTTTCATAATTCTGTACTAATTTTCTAGCAGGAGTCTTTCTCTCGTCAAACATGGGTTTTTATTAGTTCCTCAAAGTGTTTTTACATCAGTGTAAATTCTCTGCCAGTTTTGCCACTTTGCAACTGCGACATTAATGCCTTAAAAGACTTGGTAAATCATAGGTACATGTATGGATGACACAGGTCTTCTCAGTTCCCTGTTGCATCATCTGTCTGTTCTGTGTTCCTTCCTTACCATGTAACCTAATCCTTCTGCCAGGATGAGTTTGGATGTTTGCACATTATTATTATTATTATTTTTTTAAAGATAACATAGCCTACATGTAGTCAGGTGAATGAAACCTTTTGCTTTTTAAAGTTAATTTATAATTTTTTTTTCACATGATTTATTTTTATACATATATGTAACGATTATTTTGCTATTCTTACAGTTTATTATGGGAAGAAACTTTGCTAGATGCCTTGTTAAATTTTTCTGCCACACCGAAAGGACTTTTTCTGCTTCATAGTACAGGGGCCATGAATGACTGTGTGAGCTTTATGTCCAACAGTTTATCAAAAAAACTCCAGGTAAGCGTTACAGAGCAGTTACAGTATTTCTTTCCTTTAATGGTTACAATAAAATAAAGAAGAAAGAAAATAATAAGAAAATAAATCCAGAAGCACTTTTGTCATTTATACTGCACAGAAAATTAATTTTAAATGTAGATAATGATATTTGATGTTAGTGTCCCATAGATTTAATTTTGTTGGATGTTAACCATCTTTAGAATGCCATATATATAATGAGTTTTTATGACTTTTTACTGGGAAGTTCAAAGTGAAATCTTGTTGGTAGGCATTGTTGAAATCTAGATAAAATGTTAGCATGTAACCAAAAATCAGCTTATATGCATTTTAGGAGAAAAAATGTTATGGACATTCTACTGAAAGTGTGCAAAGAACATTATAATACCAATGTTTTTATTATTTGCTGATGTTGCATCTCCCAAACATAGTATTTAGCATTTAAATTTTGGTAAGATACTTTACTTGATGTTTTGTTTGGAATCTGACCCTGGCAAGTCTGTACAAGATCTGTGAACTGTTCAAGTCTAATATTACAGTGGATTAAATTCTATAAACATGTGTAGGAAATATCAATATTTAAGAGATCTTTTAAGAGTTTCATGTCCTCTGCCATACTAAATCTGTGCTTTTATATTTGTTACTAACAGACAAACAAATGTGAAGAGTTTGGTAATGGAGTGATTATTGCACAACTGGCAACAACACCAACAGGTGCAGTAGCTCTACAGAGTTCAGGTAATTTTAAGAAGGGTGTTATAAGAATGTGCTGTTGTCTTGCACAGTAGAAAAAAATGGTGGGAAAGGTATTAAAAAGATGAACAGACTGGAATAATTATGCATTATTAGCAAAGGCTCTTTAAATGCCTATTTTTTTTATTATTATTATTATTCAGGGAAATTTATTCTTTCAGACTTCAAAGTCATTCACTTATCTTGATGAAGGTTTTTTCCCCCCCCCACATTACACAAATTTTTATTTCATTGTTTTTGATTTCCAGAAATTTCCTGTTTGTGCATTTATGACTGTTAAAAATAATAATAATAATAAAAAAGCTGTTAATAATTTGCAAGTACTTATTGATTGGCAGATCAGAATTATTAAGTGTTGATTTCTGTAATTTATATGCACTTTTCCATGGCTACTGACAGCTCAGAGTGAGAAGCTTCATAGACCTGAATGTCGTTTATGCTCTGGTGCAACAATGAGACAGAATTGAGATTTTTTTGAATTCATGTTCAGAGAAATTAACTGTTGTAATACCACACAGGTGTCTAGGTAGTCATTGTGTTAATTAGAATCTTAGCAATAATGTAAAGCTATCCTTGAGTTGCTAAGGAATTCAATGAGGTACAAAAGTTGCATATATTCTCTTTGAGTATCTAGAAATGGTTGGTGTGTAATTAAAGTGGCTCGGCTGAAAGATTATTACAAAGGCAGGGAAATTCTGCCAGTCAAGGAAAATGATTTTTATTTGTTTATTATTTATGCCTCTGGTATTTTTCAGAGAGCAGGGAGCAGACTTACTTGAGTAAATCCATCTGTCCTATTTAAGGTTGTCTTGCTTCTTACGGCCTTCAGCATCAAAGAAAAATGGTAGATCAAAAATAATAAGCATTGATTTTCAGCCCTTAGAGCCGGTTGTGTAATGTCTGTGAAGTTTATATTAAGTTTGTAATTTACACTTGGAGATTTCAAATGTAGATGGCTATTTTTCCTTTTTAAAAAAAATATTATTGTTATTACTAAACTATTTAAATTCAGCTCGTAGTGTTTCCCTTAAAAATATTTTTTCAGTCATTATGGTATGTTTTTATACCATTTTCGTACTATAACTCACCAATAAACTGTGCGTATATACAAATTTACAATAACTCACCAATAAAACCCAGAGCCAATGCTAGCTAAGTCTTGAGAAGTTAACTTGTTAAGAAACATCAGCAGCTCATTTACATGAAACATGCAATTTATATAAATATCATCCTACTGTAGTACAATATTCTTTGTGAACTGCTACTGTAAAACTGAATATAAGAACATTGCTGTAGAAAGGTGATTTGACCAAAGGATTGAGAATAGAAGGAAGAGAGTAAGACTCAGGCAGTCTGTCTTGTGAAATTTTAGTCCACAATGTAGAAAATTTTGAGAATCTGGGTTAAAATTGTGGTGTAAAATGTTTTTTAATATGAAAACTGTTTTTCTGGTGTTCTTACCATTCTCATGATTAAAACAAAAAAAAAATGTTTTAGGGTTTATAAAGGCCCTTGTAACTGAATTATGGACTCTTTTGGAGTGTGGAAAAGATGATGTGAGGATAACTCAACCCAAATCTATTCCAGTTGACCCTATTGACCAAAGCTGTCAGAAGGTGAGAAGTTAATTAATAATCTTCTTTACTGGCATGGAAAAAAACAGTACTGTATTTCAGATATTATGTTACATAACTTTTACTAGTCTTTTATTGCAACTATACCTGCTTTCTCTCATATGGGGCAAAACTGATGTAATATGCTAGTCAAATAATGGTTAATTGAAAAAATTCTTCTGTTACATGGTGGATCACAATGCCAAGGTTCCATTAAAGGTGATATAACAGTAAATAGGCATGACAGAAGTGAAATTTTCAAAATACTAGCTATCAGTTCAAGTCTTGAGTTACTGTAGTAAGATCAGGGAGAAATATTTTTGCGTTGCCAGGAGTTGGACTCGATGATCCTTGTGGGTCCCTTCCAACTCGGGATATTCTATGATTCTATGAAAAATGTGTTTTAGAGTGTGCTGTGTCTCTAAAATTTAGAATTGCATGGTAGTGCAAGTGTTAGGATTTTCAAAATAATTCTGAAGTTATTTCCAGAATTAAATTTCATTTATTCCATTGGAAAAATGTTCAACTTTACTAAGCCACCACTTATAAAATTTGATTGCTTGTACATACTTCACAGAGACTACTGATCTTTTTGATTGTATATACACCTGCCAGGTTTGCAGTGATTTTGGTAGCTCTATGTCAATTCCAGCCTACAAAGAAGGATAAGAACAAATTTAAAGTAAATAATTTTGAACGTACATTTGGTTATACTTAGCTGACTAACAATACCTTTTGTCATCCTTTTTATTTTTTTTCTCTAGTCTTTTCTGTCTCTGATAAACTTGCTCACTTATCCTGCAGTTCTTGAGCTCCTGAGTAAACAGGATATACCAAATAAACCAAAGTATTCACTCCGTGAAGTACCTACAGATATTATTGTAAGTAGAGTTTTATAGATTTTAAAGAAAAATAATAGTTACATGAGGATATTTTTATTGAGAAATTATTACTGTAATAAACAGTAAGTTATTTCTTCTCCTTTGAAATTTTCTGCATTTTGTATTATATACAGCATGAGGGCAGTATATGCACGTATCAATTCACGTTAACCAAAATTTTCATTTTGAAGTCCTAAAGATAATAAAAAAAATGATGCCTAATTTAAATATCCTATTTACTGGCTTGTATGAGAATGTGTTTTTCCACAAAAAGTGACATACTTAGTTATCTCTGTGTGTGCATACATGCTTGCAAATGCTGGAAAACACCTATATTTGTATTTATATAATATTGCTTTATTACACTGTGGATTCAAAAATAAAAATAAAAATAGAAGCACCTCAGGCTTTCTTAATAGCACAGATGATTCATGCAAACAAAAAATCACTAACCGGAAAATTACTGATCAAGGCATATTTTAGTCTTAAGAAAAATAGTATTCTGTTAGTATCATTTGGTATTACTTCTTCCAGCCACAATCCATTTCTTTTTTTCTCATCTGTGAAGCACAGGCAAATTTAATCTGTGACCTTGAGTGGCAGTTAAAATTAGATCTTTGCTAATGAGCTAGCACTTTGAATTGCTGTTGCATTAAAGTGTTTGCTTAGTGTAAGCTCTGGACTGGTGATAGTTTAAGTTGTTGTTTAGACTGTGTATGTCATAATAGTGTACATTATGTTTGGAAAGTATTCTTGTAGGTTTTTTTTTTTTTGTAACACTGTTTTGTTGATTTCAAGAGTGAATGGTATGAAAAGTTTCATTGTTTTTTCAATCCACTCAGTGTTGGTATGTCCACTGATAGATACTACTGCTCAGTCATAAAGTTTTCTGAGGTACTGGAAGCAGGGGAGATGTATGCTGAAGATGATAAATATTTCAGAGTTTTCAAACTGGGGTAGATCTTAAGTAATGTTTTTTTTTATGGCTTTTGAAAGCGTATGTTACTTTGGCTTTTGTGGAACTTCCAACAGTTTTCTGGAATTCTCTAGGTTTCCAGAAATAGCAATACTGATACGATTGTTTGAAATTCATAGACTCACAGAACGACTTGGCTTGGAAGGGACCTTAAAGATCATCTAGTTCCAACAACCCTGCCATGGGCAGGGATGCCACCCACTAGATGAGGTTGCCCAGGGCCTCACCCAACATGGTCTTGAGCACCTTCAGGGATGGGGCATCCACAACCTCTCTGGGCAACCTGTTCCAGTGCCTCACCACCCTCTGAGAGAAGAATTTCCTCTTAACCTCTAATCTAAATCTTCCCACTTTTAGTTTAAAGCCATTCTCCCTTGACCTGGCATTGTCTGCCCGATAAAAAAGTTGCACTCCATCTTTTTTTTAACCCTTTCTTTAAGTATTGAAAAGCTGCAATTAGGCCACCCCAGAGTCTTCTCCAAGCTGAACATCCTCAGCTCTCTCAGCATTTCTTCATAGGAGAGGTGCTCCAACCCTCTGATGAACTTCGTGGCCCTCCTTTGGACCCATTCTAACAACCCCACATCCTTCTTGTGCTGGGGGCCCCAGACCTGGATGCAGCACTCCAAGTGAGGCCTCACAAGGGCAGAGCAGAGGGGGACAATCCCCTCCCTCTCCCTTCTGATTACTCCTGTGTTGATGCAGCCCAGGATGCAGTTGGCCTTCTGGGCTGCAAGTGCACACTGCTGGCTCATGTCAAGCTTTTCATTCACCAGAACCCCCAAGTCCTTCTTCCCTGAATTTCCCTGAAGAGTTACAGATAAATATATTTTGGATGGGGTTTTCTCACCTAAGTAGTGTGCAAAAGTGGGTTGTGTAAGTCCAAGTTAGACACACAAGACTGTGTAGTTAACAGAAGGGAAATAGGCAGTTAAAGGAGGGTGTTCATCTAACATTAACATATAATGGTTGAGTCTGAGTACTCAGAAAACTCTCTATTACATTAGACGATATCCTCAACATTCAACCCTAGTCATGGATGGCCTTGGATGCTGGCCTCTGAAAATAAGTGGCCGTGTTCTGAACCAGTGTTAGAGAGGGTGTTATACTAAAGAATTTGCTGTTCTTTTCATTAAATCAGATGTATACACATTTCAAACATTTCAAAAAAAAAACACAACAAAAAAACAGTTTAGCATTTGTCTCATGGTTTAATACTGAATAAGAACTCAAATACATGCCATGCCAGGATCTTTTTGTATATTCAGTGATTGTTTAAATCTAATTACTAAGTTATTTTCTAAACCTTCTCAATGGTTTCTTCTTGCCATTGACTTTATTTGGTGGAAAGCACCTCGTATTACAGAAAAAAAATAAATATTTATTTTTTAATAATAGGTTTCATTTTATAGTAAACATCCTTAAAGAACTGTTATCTGTGTGAAATACAGAGGGTTTTTTTACATTTGTCTTTCTTTGGCAGGATATCATTGACAGGCTTATTATTTTGAATTCAGAAGCTAAAATTCATTCCTTATTCAGTTATGAACAGTCACATATCTTTGGTTTGAGGTAAGATTCTCTTTTCATATTCTCTGGTCACATTAACAAAATAGGATATAACATGCTTGGATGTGTTGCTTCTGATAAGATAATATTTGTTTTTTATTATTCATGAAGGTGAAATTCTACAACCCCCCCCTTTTTTAACATAAGAAGATTGAATGAAAAGTGTTCTACAAAATGAAAATAGCAATGAATCTAATCTTATTACCTGTAAATGGATATATTGTAATATGATAAGCAATAATAGAAATTGCATGTTGTTATTTTGTCTAGCTGATTGAAAAGAACGTGTTACATCCATTGTAGTGCATGTAGTGCATAAAACAAAAATCATACTGAAGTACTAAAATAAGCCAAGTATTTTAAACTATATGAGGTTTTATTATATCTAGTCCCCCTCTACTTAGAATTATTTTTTTAGTACATTGGTTTAATTATCACCAATTTCACCCATACTTATTTTGAAAATAGTACTATTAGATCACAATTATTTCTAGAACCTGAAGGAACATTAATGTTAGAAAACATGAACATGACAGTGTCAGCATATTTTAAGTGTTTTATAATATTTTAACATACTAATTAGAGTTTCTGCATTTTTTGTGCTTTTTTCCCCCCTGTTTTCCAAAGATGTATATATAAATCCTTTAACTGACTTATTTATTAGTAACATGTTTTGTGCAATTGAAATAAAAACTGTCTTGGATTGTTCTTCATAGTATGGAAAATTTTGATAATCTTGCTTGGGCAGGGTATAGCCCAGTTGGTTAAGGACAGCAACATTAGCTTTCTGCAACTGTATCTTTACTTTAATATCAAGGTAAAATTATTTTATACTATGTATGACTAACAATAAGATGTAGGGTAATTTGCTGATAAGTATGAGCACGGAAGATATGAACAGTGGCAGAATTTATAGGTGGGAGATAAAATGATTTTGTCTTCTAAATCGGGAGTTATAAATGTTGTTTGGGGGAAATCAGTGGTTGGATAGGAATGAGAAATCCTAAGATATTATTTGAAAATTAACATGTTATGAGGCATGTAGGTTTATCCTGACTCCATAAAAAGCTTGACAGAATCCCTATTGACATAAATAAAGATGAAGGAAAGTGAGCTGATTTAAAGTTTAAAATAATAATTTGCTTTTAGATTGTGTTCTAGAGTTATAAGGTAAAAGAACGCACTTCTTGTACCGTGATATTGGAATGCTTTTCTTTGTAGGCAAAAATGATTTACTGAATCTGAGCACGTAAGCAGTTGACTCCCATGCTGTAAGGCAAAGGCTGTTATACAAATCCATGAATCATGTGGTGAAGTTGTGTTTAATGCTTGCAATATTTTTAACACAGCCTCTACTCTGTGAGGTAACAGAACTACCCGTAACTATACATAAGAGCAATGTAAAAAACTCATCCATAATCAGTCAAAAGAAGTCATATGGTTAAGCAGATAAGATGGGCTTTAGAGTTCACCGTGGAAATGGCATTTTCTGCTGAAAACAGACAAAGTCAAAAAACAAGCAGAAATCCAGAAGATGTCTGATATTCCTCTTTTCACTTCATATGTAGAGCCAAATTGCCAGATTCTTTTTTTTTTTAAATTTTTTTTTTCGTTGTTGTTCAAAAGTCCTGTTACTTTCTTACCCCTTCATTGCCTTTCCTATAAAAGAAAGGATGATTCAAGTCTAGGGATTATAATACAGGCCTGTGTATACCAAAAAGAAAAAAAAAAGTAAGAACTGTTTTGTTATTGATTAAATAGCCTTTTATGAGCATGTGGGGCTTGCTGTTATTTTTTTTTTTTTCCAAATAATTGAAAATTGGCACATACAAGCCTTCTATTATGGCAAATTCAAATGTCTGCACAAGGCAAATATATACTATTATGTAGCTACTCAAAATTTTCTATTGCAATAATACTGGAATTCTGAATGAATCTGGTATTTGCCATGCTTATGGTATTGTTTACAGTATTATGCCTTGCAAGAAACCCTAGTCTATATTATTTTAATATGAGAGGTATACAGTTACTGTTAAATACATTTTGAAAGTGAGTTCCATGAGCTTTTCTGTGAACCCTGCTGACTACAGACATCTGTGTCCTGAAAAGTAAACCTTGTCTTGTGTACTTGGTATGCTCCTTGACCAAATCCCATCAAGAATATCAAGCTTAGCAGCAGGTAGATCAAATACAGTATCAGATGTTGAACAGATCTGAAAATGTAGACAGCTCATTAAAAGGAGCAAAAGAGCTGTATTTCTCTGCTGCTATGTAGAAATAAAACACTTAAATTTTTGTGATAACTGCGATACTGAAAAACTGAACTGTTTTGTGACAGTAGGATTTTGGTGAAATGTTTACCTAGATTATTTTTTCCCACTGAATTTAATACCAGTAAACAGCCCAAACCACTTTCTCTAATTTTTAACAGCATCTGCACAGCCTGTGCTTCAGTGATTTAAAGTTGTTTAGTTTATTAACTGTTTAACTATATGCAATTTAAAATATATAGGCATTTCCATGGTTTATTTAATCAAAAAAAGTATAGGTATATCCATTTATCTCTTCAGTGTTATTATTATATTTTCTGGTGGCTGATTGTTTTAATTTTGAGTAAGTATGAATTCTGAACTATTACACTGATGGACAGCTCTGCAGAGACTCTACTGACAACTTTCCTTTTCACGCTTTCCTCCTCTAAGAAGTAGTGTTCACGCAGCAGAAATCAAAGGGAAATTGTAGGGAAGCTTGATATGGTTTTGCATAGCCAGTATCTCTTAGCCTATAAAGAATGTTCCTGAGAGTGCATTTGTACAGACAAGTAAATGATCAGTTCCACAGCAAGTCATCCTAGTGGGAGGCTCCTTTTTTGTAACTCTCAGCTCGGAAGTGGTTTGGCCTAAGAACCTTCTTCAGTAGGCATGGATGGTTCATTGTTCCTGGACTTTTGGCAGATCATTTCTGATTTGATCCAGAGAGATCCAAAGGCTCTTGGATCTTGATTTTTTGAAGCCCCTTGAGTCTTAACGTTTCAGGTGCTCTCAAGTGTAGTTCTCTGAGGACACTTCTAGGTGTCCGCTTTCTAGTCAGGGATTAAACAGGTAATTTCTTGACCCACAAAGGTGAATGACATAAATCCCATACGTTTGGTGATGGAGCACTGGAATATGTTGCCCAGAAAGGCAGTGGAGTCTCCTTCCTTCGACATCTTCAAAAACCACTTGAACATGATACTCGGCAACCTGCTTTCTAGGTATCTGACCTCCAGAGGTCCCTTCCAAACTTAATCATTTTGTGATTTTCCAATTAAATTCTTTTTTTTTTTTTTTTTTTTTTTCTGATCTGGTTTTCTTTTATTGCAGCTATTGCTACTTCCAGGTTAAGATCTATTCACCTGAAGGCACTTTTCATATTTTTTTATGTTATTATTATTCAAAAAGGGAAACTTTAGACAAGAAATTGGAGATAAGAATAGAAAAATGAAAGTACATAGTTCCTAATGTATGTATAGAATGATTTTCAAACTGTCAGTTCAACTTCAAAGCAGATTTGGACTTATTTAGAAGCAGGAGGAAGTTTTTCAAGCAGCCAGCATTGGCTGATAAAAGAACATTGAAGACTGTTTCAGCCACAATTTTGTACAGCCTGAAAATCTGGGTGCATAGGAACCCATACAAAAATTCTTAGAAGACTTTCTATTTTAGAAGATTCTTAATTTAAATTGCCATTAGAGCACAAATCCTAGGAAAAGGGAATTCACAGCAGTAATCAAAGTAATAAATTTTAATGTTATATTTACGGAGAGAATTTTCTTAATTTAATGATCAACTTAATTTCTTTGATACAAACATACACATTGATTGTATCTTAAAAGTTATTGGATGTGAGAGAGAACAATTTTCATAAAGGTGTGACAATAGATATCTTAACCACCTCGCTTTTAAGGCTGATCTCTTTGAATCACTGTAATTTTATTAACAAAGGAGTTGAGTAAACAGTGGTAACATACTTTTTCTTTCAGACCAATGAATATCAAGGCAACTTATATAGTATTTCAGTAGAGTGAATACATCTGTGAGTTGAGTTTTTTCTCATGCTGAAAAAATATATGCATAATATATGTATTTTCAAAGCCTCTGCCTAAAGCATTATTCAGGGATTAACATATAGCTGTGCTCTCTATTCAGAAATCCAGTTTTCTGTGAATTTTGGAGTGATACTGTATTGTTAACTGGACTAAAGCATGGCAAAGTACCAATTTTTTATCTTAGATAACCAACCCCCAGTCTCTAAAAATATCAATACTCCAAAACAAGTTCAAAGGTATCCAGTCAGTTCTGACTTGCATAAAACAGAAGAGGAACAGCGTTACTGAGAGTAGACATAAACATGGTTTCCTGTTTCTTTTTTTTCTTATCAATCGTACATTCTTACATACATATACCACTACCCCCGCCCTCCTTTTTTTTCCCCATAGGGGATTTTTTTGGTTATAAGTCGGTAAAGCTCCTAAATGTTACGAAGTCAAAAGATCTTTTTATGTACTTGCAGAATGAGAAGAATATTTGTTGTTAGCCCTGCACCTGTTCATTGAAACACCTCGTGCTAGTAGGCATTAAGCAAAAATAACAGTACTCTGTTCAAGAGTTTGAATTCATGCAGGAAAGTACCTGGAAAACTCAGAGAATCAAATCCTCTTCCTTCAGATAGGCAAACCGGGGCTGTTTAATTTTAAAGACGAAATGTGCTTGCTTAGCATTAGAGACTTCTGAAGACAGTCTGTTTTGTAGAATCATAATTTGAACTGAAATGAAAAGTAGATTAATTTCAGGCATGTGTAAGGTAAGGCTGAAAAAAGAGTGTTTGTTACAGTGCTCTGTATGGTTCTTTTAAATGTATATATGTTTATGCAAAATTAGAGAAAACTGGAAATATTAGTCTAAGTCACATGTTCGTTGGTATCAGCTTCAAGTTGTAGAGCTATAGAGCTTGCCACAGTAGAAAGTGGGTATTGGGTTATTATTGGATTAGTGTAATAAATATTCTGACATTGTTAAGTTGCATTTTTTTTGTTGTTTCATAGTATATCACAGTGAATACATTTTTTTCTTCCAATGCTCATTTTTTTACTTGCTGAATGGGTGCAGAAGATTATAAAAATGCATTGTATCTATTTCTATTGTTCTACAAAATTAGTAAGGGAAAGATTTAGGAAATTTTAATGGGTTATACTATATTGACATCAAAATCAATCAGCTTCTTGAAATTTGCCTCAAAACAGAATGTATTAGTCAAAATTTCCTCTAGTGCACTCCAATGAAATCCAAGTGAATGAATTAAATCCTACAGGAGCTGGGTGACGAACAAATATATGATTTTTAGGCAAGAGATAACTTTGCATTTTTAGGAAAAATAGATAATAAACACCCTGCATTCTTTTACTATTTTCATCAGCATTGTAAACATGCCCCCATAAATATAATTGCATTGTAATAATGAGGTAGCTGCTGCATATGAAATAATGTTTCTTTTGTACTTATGTATATTGTTAATTAAGAGCATTTGACTTTAATGCTTGTAACACAACAGAAGGAGTATTGATTATCATGTTTTATAAAGGTAGAATGTATGAATCCTTATAATTCTTTTTTCCTTAGGTCAACATGCTATTTAGATTGATCTCTTTTTATTAAAAAGCCTTAGGATTAGCAGAAGGTTTTCTTATAATTCTTTAAGATCTCATGCATTTCAAATTGAAGGAAGACTTTTTATTTAAAACTGTTTTCTTTATATGACTTATATGACTTTATATGACTTCTATTTAAACAAACTAAACTTCCCATTTAGAAAACGCAGTATTCTCTTACCAGTTTCATTTTTTTCCCCACCTTCCTTGTTGTACCTCTTGTCTTCCACATACCTGTCTTCTGAATATACTTCCCATGAGCCCATGAACACTGTTATCTAATGTGCCTGATAAATCTTTAGATCATTAGCATTTGAATGACGGGGCTAGGACATCAAGTCCTGCAACAAAATTTGTGATGCTATTGGCTGGATGTACTGATGAAACTCTTTGCATGATACATCCTATGTCATTCAACATCATTATGTATTTGGGAATGAAAGCAAGCCATATTCCTTGAGTTCCTTCTCTCAAGGGGAGAAAAGAGTATGGTGAGAGAGGGGGGAATTGTGTCCAACATTATTTCTTTTTTCCTCTGATTCTACCAGATTCAAATTCAAATCTTATGTTGGAAACATGAAAGACTGTTTAATCCTCCAGTAATTTTATACCAAGCCTTTTAAAGTTGAATAAGGAGAAGTGATTAATATTTAGCGAGCCATTTTTTACTATTTTAGTTGTGTTTTCTGTTTAGCAAGTGATATTCAATTCTTTGGAAACCAGCCTCTTCCGACTGGAAGTGCATGCTGTGTGTGTGTGTATGGGGAAGACTTGATCAGTAATGGGAGTGCACATTCGTCCTGTAAATTTGACCCCTGTTTAATAATCTAAAAGTACAAGAGGACAGAGTCTACATTACTAGTGATAGGGAGCTACAACAAGATTATGTTCATCTGCTTCCACATTACATAGTTAGTTTGTATGCTAATATATTTGTTAAGTGTATTAATGTAGAACAACTTATACTGAATGGAATGGGAACAGCAGATTCTGTGATTGGATTCTATCACTTTTTTTTTTTTTTTCCTTCATACATACTGGGGGAAATTAAAACACTTCACTTCCTGAAGTTTAAAATCAGCTTCACTTTGAGTCCTCTAGGCTGGCAAGTGAGGCTCATGAAAAGCATTTCTGTTTGTCTAGGGAGACTCTTACCATGAGCAATCACATTACATGCGATTTGTAAATACATTGGGTTGCTGAAGTGCTCTTTTGAAAATCTTTTCATGAGGAAAACATCATAAGAAATACATAAGTCCCTGAGTTCCCTTACTGGGAAAAACGTGACCACCCGAAGGTAGTAGCTTCCAATGGCCCAGGCATCAGAGGTGTAACTCAGGGTATTGATAAATACTCTGTACCCACATCATCTCGTTTTTTTTCAATACCCCTATCAGCTTTGCTTTCAGTGGGACAATTAAAAGCCTTGATTCTTTAAAAAGACAATGTGTGGAGGCATGCTCTCTCTGCTCATTATTACTGACTTCTGTTCAGTCTGTAAAGGCAGCTTGCGAAGCTTCCTGCCCACTGTGCTCTAAAGCCAACTAGGTGGATTTTGGTTTCTTTTTGCTAGCCTTTTTGTACTGGTCTGGCACACATGATAGTAATTGCAACTCACTTTTTGGATCAGTGTTCTCATTGGATCTCAGGCAGTTACTCAAGAGTAATAAAAAATAAATCAAATTGGTAATGTAAGCTTCGATGTTAAACATTTTAATGTTAATCACCTATGATGATGACACTGGAATTATTTAATGAAAATTTTGCTCTGGGTTTCTATGTTGGTATCCATATTCATTTAGCAAGAAGGAAATTCTGCTACTGCAAAGAGGTCCCAATCCTCATTTTTCCCCTCATGTTTTTAATATTGATTTCTGGGAGAGAAACAAAGACCCATATTCTCTATAAATGGTATGCTGTATATTTACACTGAACTGAATCATCCATGCCTGTGTTTAGAGCAGGCAGTAACTGCAAGCCAAAATAAAACCTTTTTCTGAAGACCATTTTTTTAGCTCACCATTTTGGGGTCGCATCACTGGAATGACTTACAGAAAGTGTCAATGTACATGTTTCAGGTTTGGCTAACCATTGTTCCCTGCCTGAACAGACATGTTATTGATATAGCAGTATAGATTACTTCGGATGTGCCAGATTCTTTTTTCCCTATGGTGCATTGACTGCTTCTGTTTATGCCATAGTTTTTTTTATATTATTTTGCTCGGACAATGTACTGTGTCTGGCTGCGATGGAGGTAATTTTCTTCACAGACACCTATGTGGTGCTGTGTTTTGGATTTGTGCCTAAAATGGTGTCAATAACTCCCCAGTGTTTTGGCTGACTCTGTGTGAGTACTGCTCAGGAGCAGGGCTTTCTCTTTATCCCACTTCCCAGCAAGTAGGCTGGTACGCAGGAAGATCGGATTGAACATAGCCAGAACAGCTGACCCAGACTGGCCAAAGGGGATATACTGTATAATGTCATACTCGTCAATAAAAACTGAGGTGAGGTGGGATGGGAAGTTGGTCTTGAAGATAGCTGTTGTTGCAAGACTGGCTGGGAGTTAGACTGCTTTTGGGAAGTGGTGTGTGATTGCCTTTGCATCACTGATTTTTTTCTTCTTTTTCCCCCCGTCTTTCCTTTACTTATTGAATTGCCTATCTTTACCCATGAGTTTTCTCACTTCAACTCTTCTGTTTTTCTCTCCAGCCCACTGGAGAGTGAGCAAGAACTGTGTCGGTGCTCAGTTGCTGGTGAGGTTCAAACCACCACAGACAGTACAACTACCGTATCCTACTTTATTCAACAGTATATCTTACATGTTTTGCTGCCAAGGGAGTACTCACAGATATCCCCGAAGTGAGAACAGAGTATCAGATTGGGATTGGAAAGAACGTGTTAGGAAAGTAAGGACGAATAGTCTACAGGGTGTAGTGAGAGCTGGAGAAAACCAGAATTGGGTTTATCCATAATAAAATACTGTGTGAGAAAAATATCACTTGAAGTTGGGAAAAAATAGACAACTGAGAAAATGGGAGTACAAAGAATATATATACATATATTTTTTTAAAAGGAAACTCGCAGGAGAAAAGTGAGAAGAATAAGATATCTTCATAATGTGTGCTTTTTAGTAAATCAGAAATTTATGTGTGGTTTTATTATTTCGTTACCTTTAGGTGAAAAAATAGGCAACTTAAAAATTGTTTTTTTATTTTTTTATTTTTATTTCTTTTTTTAGCAGCTAGATTTCTATTTCCCATGAAGGACTGACTGTTCTGCCATAATTCTAGAAATCGTTATGATTCCATCTACCAAAACCAAGGGGATAGCCAGTTTACATAGTTACACAAGTACCAGTTAGCATGCTTTCTTTCAGACTAGAAATTGCTACTCCGAAGTAGCAGTTGTGATTGTAAGTTGAAGGGGAAGAATTCAGGGAGCACCCTTCAAGAAAGACAGCAATGACATGGGACAGGAAATGCAGAATTCAGAAACCAAATTATTTATCATTGCCATATTTTCACAATTATGATACATATTTTGCCTTTTTCTGAATTTCTTTAAAAATCACTGTTCTATAAAAGACTGCCCTCAGACGAGGTTTTGTTTTATCTGTACTGCGTTTTCTTCCTGGGAGTATGGTATATCTTACTAATCATTTTCACATAATTATACAATCATTTGGGATTGGAAGGGACATTGGAGATTGTCTAGTCCAACTGCTCTGCTCAAAGTATGTTCAACTAGAGACATTGCTCAGGGCTGTGAACAGGCTGGTGTACAGTATCTTCAAAGCTGGAAATTCTGCAACATCTCTAGGTAGCCTATTACACTGTTTCACCACCATCACAGTATGTTAAAATGGAATTTCCTGTATTTTGCTTCATGCCCATGGCCTCTCTCCCTTTCAGTGGGTACCACTGAGAAGGGTCTGGCTCCATCTTCTTCGTACTCTCTAATCAGCTTTTTATGTACATTGATAAGAACCCTGCAAAGCCTTCTCTTTTCCAGACTGAACAATCACAGCTTTCTCAGCCGCTCTCTGTTAGATGGCCTAAACTAAAACCTCCTTTGAATGCTCAAGCAGAGGCTGTTCATGTTAGTCTCCTATATTTTGTCATTTATCCTACCACTATCCCTTCTGTTTGGCTATGGTTTGTTTTATTTTTCTGCTCCGCCTTGTGTACCAAAGATATTCTAAGCATTCTTAGCCATCAGTATTCTCCTGGCTGTTTTTGACTGCTGGAAACCTCAGACAGGTTATTTACCATTTAAAGTCATCATACTTAATGGGAGAAATGGTCCGTCTTCATAATGGTTCCAATGCTCTTTTTGTGGATTTTTCTCCTATATAGCAATAAAAAAAATATAGTTGAACGATCATTTCTTCTTTTGTGATTTAGAGAAGTACTGAGAATGAATCAATGGCAGGAACTAGTTAATGTAAAATAAGTAGAACATGAAGAAATTGGAAATTGAACAGTTTAAAGTAATGCTAAAAAAGCAGCAACAACAAAAATGACATACTGTCATCATGTCTATTTACTCCTTGGTCACAATTGTTTGAATTTGCAGGTGTTAAATTATTTATGGATGGCCCGAGAATTTTTGCTATTGTCAGTAGAAGCATATTGGGAACTACATGGAAGAAATGAGCATTGACTAACAGATGAAAAATTTCAAACAATATGTATTCTCTAGTTCATACCAAGTCTTAATGTGAATGCAAAATATAATGCTGATCAGACTTAATTTATGATGAGTTTTATGATTGTGATAAAACAATATAAGAGTAACAACAAGAATAACATAGTTGTATCATTTTCCATGAACAGGAAGCCTTCAATGCAATTACTTTGTTTCTGTGTTATAGTGAATAGATTAGTTAAAAATAAATAAAAAAAAATTGGAATTGACCTGGCTCAGAAATATATGAAATATGTTGGATTAGTTTCACTGTGAATTTACTTTGAAGTTACAAAACAAAATTGTATGTAATGTGCTGTCATGCTATTGTGATTATTGACTTAATTTACCATTTTTTTTGCTTTTCTGAAACAAAAAAGTAGATTTGTTGGTTCTGTTGCATGTTAAATCTTTTATTGCTTTTGAGCTATGTTAAATTTGATAGTACAGAAGTGTTTAAGAACCTATTTTCTAAAGGAAAGATGTATTTTTATCTCGTCTCTCCCTGACACCTGCACTGCCCATGGTAACCCAATTTTGAGTTACCTTACCTATTATATAATTTCTTCACATGTCCTATGGAATGTCTTATTACGTCTGTGTCACTTCTGTGTTCTGTGACAGAAATTCAAAACCAGACTGAGGTGACCAGTGATTACTTTCTATGGTTGTTCAGTGCACATGCAAAATCTATTGAGAACCCGTTCCCTGTTTGTTCAAGGCTGTGACACTTGAGTGGCTAAAGAGGATACAGAACCATTCCTGACCCAGTTCTGTCTGGGTATTTTTCAGATACTCAAAGTCCTCTCCCCCACCTCCCTCACCCCATTTTGAGATCTCATAAACATGTTCACCTTTGTCTTATCCTGCATTACTGGAATTCTGACTGATGCGCTATCACTTCGATGTGTCCTGCAGGTTGTTAAATGTGCTTTGCTGTGAGCTTAATACCCTTTTGTTCTTGGAGACTCGCTATAAAGTGTCACAAGTTTTACTAACTGCTCAGGAAGAAAACGTCACAGAAACTTCAGAAGGACCAGGGTAAGAACTGACCGATGTAAATGTTATTTTAATTGTCAGACTTTTCTCCTAAGTATATATGAATACCTTAGTGACTTTAAACATACAGATGCTCTCACTGTAGTTGCCATCTAATGTATAAAAGTTTACTTACATGCATGTTTATCGTCAGTCTTGAATTATCAGAAGATATTTTGTTCTTTTTCCTACTTCCAACTCAAATGTGTAAAAGTGAAAGGCATGTATTTTCCTCTTTTTAATTTGCATTAATCTTAAGTTATTTATTTTTTGATTTTTAAAAAGGGAGTGCAAAATTTATGGGTGTAATTATGCCTTTTAAAATTACTTGATATATAAAATTACTTGATATGTAATTATGCCTTTTAAAATTACTTGATATACATACTTTTATGTATATAATATAAAGTAAATAAAGTAAATATAAAGGCATATTAAAGGCATCATCAGTACTTTGATTTTTTTTTTTTTGTATTTGTACCTTAGTCAGCTCTCCAACTTCTGTGAGATTCTATTGCTGACTTTTAAGTAAAATTGCACAATTTATCTTTTAAAAAGTGAAAGTGTATTTTGGGGACTGAAGTGGATGGTCATTTAGTCCCAAACACTTTGTCCTTTCTCTCAGCATGTTTAATGTTAAGAACTTAACTCTTTCTGTTTGCTGTATGGGACCAGTACAGAGCTTGAATCAAACAGTATGGGCTAAATCTCAGCAGATAAACGTTATTGTTATATACTATTTCAACAGGAGACCTATTGTTTCCTTAAACAATAGATACTGTATTCTAAGAAACTTGGTGTATAAAAATTGATTTTAGTCCTTTAAAAAAAAATTTGTATCCTGAGCTACACATTGATTTAAGACGGCAAGTTAGGTGTGCATACGTTCTGAATAACTGCTTATTTGGGAAAGCAGAAATTGCTGAGAGGCCAAAAAAGGAACAGATTTTGATGCTGTCAACTGTTTCTGCCTTAGTTACTGAGCATGTGGGCATAACAAAGCTTGAAGTTTTAGAATCATAGAATATCACAAGTTAAAAGGGACCAACGAGGATCATTGAGTCCAACTCCTGGGTCCCCAAAGGACCACCCAAAAAATCAGACCGTGCGTTTGAGAGCAATGTACAAATGCTTCTTGAACTCCGCCAGGCTTGGTGCCCATGACCACTTCCCTGGAGAGCTTGTTCCAGTACCCAACTATCCTCTCGGTGAAGAAACTTTTCCTGATATCCAGCCTGAACTGCCCCTGTTCCAGCTCCATGCCATTCCCTCGGGTCCTGTCGCTGTCCCCAGAGAGCAGAGCTCAGCGCCTGCCCCTCCGCTCCCCCCGTGAGGGAGCTGCAGGCCGCTACGAGGCCTCCCCTCAGCCTGCTCTGCTCGGGGCTGAACAAACCAAGGGACCTCAGCCGCTCCTCACATGTCTTGCCCTCCAGACCCTGTACCATCTTCATAGCCCTCCTTTGGACAGTAGACCCTTCATCATCTTCGGAACCCTCCTTTCTACTCTTTTGTTTCCCCTAATTGCTTAGATGTTTCCAGTCAGTATTAGGTAGAGGAGTACAAAATTAGAGTAATACTTGCAGACCTCTCAAAACACTTCATGTTTCTGTTTATTTCTTTATGCCTATTTATTGCCCAAGTCATGTTTTAACTCTGCGCTGAGCATCTCTGAAATTATTCTTGTTCATCACAGTTTTCTCAATTAAACAGTCATTGGTAAATCAAAGTGGTAGTGATTTTTTAAATTTTTTTTGTGTGTTGTTTTGTTTTCCAGAGATATTATAATTGATGGCCTATCAGTTGAGAGAAACCATGTCCTTGTTAGGGTATATCTTATTGGAGGACCACAGGAAAGGATTTTGCCTCAGAGAGTACTAGATAAGGTTAGAATTTAAAGTTTATTAATTTGTTTCTTTAACTCTTACCCTCATTAACTGAAAATTTTGTTGATAATTTAGCACATGGAAAATTATTTAACATTATAAAATAGCAGTTCACCATTAGCTTTATAAAGGGCTGACACTGACACTGAAAAAAATACGTTGTTTTTACTGTATGCACTGTTGGCATGTGCCTAGGACACTCCACAATCAGATGAAGTTTTTGTATTGATGCATTTTAATAATACTTTTCTCACCATAAAAATGAATGCAATTTGTCTATTTTTTTACTTTTGTATTTCTGTTTTTTTCTTTATTACCTTTCCATTTGTTATATCATGTTTTTTCCATGCTTGGGTTTTCATTTGTGGTACTTAATACCTGGAGCTTTCATTAATGTTCTAACAATATAGTGTTTGTTAAACAGTTCCTTTAAATGTTCTACTTCTTATAAAGTAACTCTTATAAAGATGAAACACAAATTACTGTCAGCACAGGAAAGACAGCTAGATCAATGCATAAAATTGGAAGTACAAGGTTCTTTTGTTTGTTTTTTTGAAAACTTCAATTTCCCTTTTGGTTAAAAAAGAATTGTAACATCAAAACTGTCAGTGGTACATACTGGAACAAGTTTTGGCTTAAAGGCTTTGTGGATATTGTGTCCTTTAACTTTTATTTTAGTTATGAAGTATATCATCTTGAATTGTATATCAAGCCTATTTTCTTATATAAGCAATAGTTCTGGGAACTTGATCTAATTTAATTTCTTTTTGGTCCTGTTTCTAGGGCAGTGATCCATATCCTTGGCCAATGTTTTCATCGTTCCCTTTGCCAAAGTGCTATCTTGCAGAAATTCCTAGGAAAGCTGAATTCAGACAAGGTATGTACAAAGGATTCAAATAGTGTAGATGGCGAACAAACATCTCTGTCGTTTTATTTTTTAATTTTTTTCCTTAGATTATGATCTCATAAATACCTAAGGATTTTTCATTGTTGGCTGCATTTGTTGCTAAGTAAGTTGGTTTTGTTTTCCTTGTCTGGCTTTGTGCAACTGTCAATCTGCAAAGCTCTGTTTGCTAATCTAATTCCTATGCAAACTTAAAGATTAACCTTTTGGCTTGTCTCAGGTGGGTGAGTCATGAGATATATTTATATCATCTCTCCAGTAACTGAAGCAAAACATTATGGTTAAGCTACATATTTTTTGTACACTATTTTCTTGATTCAGATCCCCATGTTTACAAAACTTGTTGGTGTGTGAAATAGACAGCGTTTAGGATAGTTGGTTTCCACATTGAACATCAATTTGGAATGTGGGTAGACTAAAGAATCATTTGAAGAACTATCTAGGCAAAGCAGTTAAATTCATACAGAGAAAACATTTTAAGATTTTAATTTTCATAGACAGTGCAAAAGAACCTGGTGAATGAGTTGTAATAAGTAAATCATCCTTTGTATTTGTTCATCTTCACTATATCCTTGAGATGTTCTTATTAAACTTACTTGTGAATTTCTTCAGCCAATGTAGATTTTCAAAAGTGATAGAAGTTCTACATCAAATGAAGTTTAGAAACTATTCTGTTTATAAATATCTAGAAAAAAAAAGCAGTTGACAAAATTTGTAAAGAATAGATTACTCTGATTCCCTTCTCTGATAAGAGCAAAGGCAGTGTAGTTATAAAAGAAGGGAATTTTCTTTACTTTAGTAATACTGTTCAGGTTTCCCATGGTAATTTTCATAAGCCACTAAATTTTTAGATCAAATCAGTGTAAAGTGGGTGCCCAGTTCTTTTAAAAATGTCTTCAGGAAGGCAGGTGGTCTTACTCTTCGATATTTGCTATCTCTCAGAATTTCTCTCTTCTCTTGTTCAGAGCAATTCTGTTGCTTGTCATTAACAAGTGGCCTAATGGAATGGGGTTGGTGTTTGTCGCTTTGGGGGATGACAACCAGTTAGGAAGGCTTGGTTGGAACTTTTTGACTAACAGTAAATTTACTAGAATTAAGTTTCAAAGATATGCAAGTATGTTAGATAGAGGTATGGAAATATATTTTATTTCAAATGGCATTTTTATATTATAAAATACTATATACTATATAAAATATATAGTATATAGTATATATATTTATATATATATAGTATATATAAAATACTATATACTATATACTCAGAAATGAACAGTGCATTTGGTTTCATAGTCAAACAAAACATTTCATGCTTTTTATTTGGGAAAAAAAGACACTGCTGAAAGTGTTCTGTTTCAAATCTAATTTTTTAAAATGAATTATTCTTCATCAAACTGTGAATCTCTGATTTGCTGCGCTGAAGCTTTCAGGATGTGTAAGTTCTTGTGAAAGAAAGCGTGAGAATGAATAGATCAAATACGAAAAGAATTATATTCATAAATTACGGATTCCTGTAATTGGAAAAAAGAATTCAAGAGCAAGATTAGAAGATGGGGTATATCTGGACTCAGTTTTTCAACACTATAATATGACAGTGATATGAGGATAGGAAAAAGTTATGATTAATATCTATGAGTAATATTTGTACAGGACAGAAGATAATTGTTTGACAGTTGAAGCTGGTGAGTCCTTAGGTGGAGTGCCTCTAGCATGGGTACGGCAGTCTAAGGAAAACAGGTATATTAGAGGAATTCTAGAGCAGAGCTACAAATCATGCCTTTGAGATGTTATGTATGCATATAGACTGAAATCACAGAATCACATAATATCTTGAGCTGGAAAGAACCACAAGTATCCACAAGTATCCAAGAGGAGTATTCAGCTCCTCTCTCCACACAGGACTACCTAAAAGTTAAACCATTGTCAAACACTCCTTGAACTACAGTAGGCTTGGTGCCATGATCACTGCACTGGGGAGCCTGTTGCAGTGCCTGACCACACTCTCAATGAAGAACCTTTTCCTAACATCCAGGATGAACCTCCTTTTACACAGCCTCATGCTGTTCCCTTAGGGCCTAATAATAAGGAATAATTGCAACTGGCTGATGCTGAAAAGGCAAAGGCAAGTCTCTCAGTATATAAAAAGCAATTTTAAAGAGGACAGTTAGATTTTCCATGTCCCTGTGCAGAAAAAGTAGTTGGCTTATTTGGCAATGAAGATTTGTTACAAATTAACTTAAAACAATTTAGTAGGATACATCTGGAAGTCATGAAATCATTATTGGAGGTTTTAAGAGCAACCTCTTTGGAGTTGTGTTTGTTCAGCATTCATGTTGTATAGTTGTTACACAGCTTGCTAGGAAGTTTTAAGACATTTTTTTAGACATTTCTTTTTCAGTGCAAGTAGCTGGACAGGGCTCACACAGACTTCATCTGTATGGCAAGAGTTCTGCAGCCATTTAAAAAATTGTACATTGTATGAGTGGGGATGTGTAAATGCTTGTTACATCTATCACTAAAGAGCGAAGGCTAGTGCAGTTCTTCTGTGATTCCCTGAAGTTGTTGGTGTTCAGATTTCATGCTGTGATGTTATGTTATGTAACTTGTATGGTATCATTTCTGTCCTCTTCTTGGGGTGCTTATATTACATGAATAATTAAAACTACTGGATTCTTAGCACTGTTAAAGAATGTACAATTTCTTTGGCTGAAGTGGAAAAGGTTATAAGTGTAGGTTTTATTCTGACTATCCTGACCTCTTTTTAACCTCCCCTCTTCTTACCCAGGTGACATGGACACCTGAAGAGAAGTTTACCTTTCTTTTTTCCTTTCAAAATTGGTTCTTGTCTTATAATTGTGGTGTCAGCTGTAAAAAACAAAAAACAAACAAAAAAAAACAGAAAAAAATGAGTTGAATATTTTTTTTTCTACATCCATAGAACGGATATTGAAGATAGCTGTGAAGAGTTTAAAAACAAACAAACAAAAAACAGGTTACAAACTCAGATACAATATTGCTGTCTCTGGACATGTTTTTCTTCTAACTCTTCCTTCAGATACTGTTAAAGGAAAGGTACAATAACAGAACCTTTATTGGAGAGCCTAGGTGTCTCTCTCTGCAGATGGAAGTTGCCTTTTTGAGTGCAAGCTGAAATTAGAGTGAATATTTCAGAACTAGTATGGCTGTTGCTTTCTGTAAAGATTATGTACTACTGAAGTCAGGGAACCGTAGAGCTTCATTTTCACAGTCCCAGACCTGAAGTAGCTTATGAAAGTAGCAAATGTAATGGAAGTCATAGATAAAAATTGAAGTAGAATATTGATGGGTGGTCATTGAAAAGAACGTACGCTGTGTTTATGATGAAGAAAATCCAAGAAATAGTTTTTTCTTCCATCTCTAAATTCTTTTGAAGTATACGTGCAGCAGTGGTACCTTTCTGGTTGTACATTTTGGGTGTGGGGAGGTGAGGACTGGCACCTGGATATTTTGCCTCACTGGATCAAAAATGAAGCTATCATAATTTATGCTGGTAAAATTACATTCCTCCATTTCATGATGATTATTTTCAATGACTCAACATTTGGGGTGTTTGTGAAAGGTGTGGACTGTGTGTGTTTGAGGAAAATCTGTAGTGCTTCATTCTGTACAAATATCTGCCCTGGTTTAGCAGGTGTTACTTAGGCACTTGCTTGAATGATGTACGTAGCTGTAGGAAAGGATATATGGAAAAATCAACTTGATGAGTTGCGTTTTAATGTGCATTAATTGTTTCAGCCAGTATTTAAAGTTGCAGAACTGTTGGATAGCAGTGTATTAATGGCTCACTTCTGTCAAATACAATTCATAATGAAGCTTCAAATTATTTATACAGATCATTATTTAAGTGTGGAAATTAATTATGCCATTTCCACCTGTTTACACTGAAGCAAGATGTCCTGTTGCTTTTCTTCTGTCATAATTGTTCAGTTACAATTTCAGTAATGTAATTCAGTAAAAGAATTTTCAAGAGCTTTTCAGAGTGATATAATTCTTTGTTATTCAGGTTACAACTATTAAAAATAATGTTGTTTTTTTCTTTTTACTTGTAATATTAACTACACTGTGGGTTTTTAAAAGTTAAACTTTTAAAATGATATTCCACTGTAATATTCATTCTTCTATTAGCACAGATCTTTTGTCCTTTTCTTCTCCTAGCTCTGCAGTTGTGACAGTTGGTGATGAGTGTGACTGAAGAATTGTGTCCATAATTTTCCTGCAATTACAGTCACTGCGTAGAATTTTCTATGTATATACGCACTCCATCATACATTTTGTCTCTTCGTGACTGTTAGAATTCAGAATCGCTACCAAAAATCTTCTGTAATCATGTTCTTAAAGCCTTTTAATGTTTTATCTTATCCATTGTTCTGCCTTTACCTTATACTCTAATGTGAATGGAAATGTGCTGCCATGTTTCTGTCTTTAATCGGATTTGTTTTCAGCCTTTTTTTTTTTTTTTAATATATATATATATATCTTCTTCAACCTAGTGCAGTCCCTCTACCCCTTGCACCCCCAACTCCTGGTCCTCTGTCAGAGAACCGGCTGTGATAGCTTTCCTGTTACTTTCGTCACCTGCACTTCGGCACTTTGTGACTTGTCCTCCATTTTATTTTTGGCACGGTCTTCATGTATGAGCTGCTTTTTTCCACTTGAAGGAATTCTACTCCATTAATGAAAGGTGAAAGAGTAAGCATACAGGCAAATCTGAAATGAACACAGACTTTCCTAAAATAAGGAATTCCTAATAACTCGTGCAAAGATTTGTTTTCATGTAATAGTGCAATATGATATGGTCAGGTTATTCATTGTCTCTTACTTCAGATTTTGAATAAGATACACATGGCTTTACAGATCTGAATTTCTTAGTAACAGAAAACCACTTTTGTTGTGAACATAATCAAATGGGAATGGGCGTGTGGCATTTCTGATGTTTTGTAAAACATTTAGGAATTTTCCTCTGCCTTGCCTGCTTTAGACACAAGAATAATTTAAAGAATTATAAAGCCCATGTTTCAGGGAATTAAATCAGTTTAAACTTGCAGGAAGTTATGGTGTGGTGGTTCAAATCTCACACATGCAGCTGTAGATTTGTTGTAGTTAAAACCCAGCAGGCAGCTAAGCACCACACAGCTGTTCACTCGCTGCTGCCACCAGTGGGATGGGGCAGAGAATCGGAAAAAAAGGTAAGTCTCGTGGGTTCAGGTAAAGACAGTTTAATAGGTCTTCTAGAGACAGAATGACAGAAAAGGAAGGAAAAATATTAGTAATGGTAAAAAAAAATAATACAAAGCAAGTGATGCACAATGCAATTGCTCACCACCCACTGACTGATATCCAGCCGGTCCCCAAGCAGCAGCTGCCTGCCCTGGCCAACCCCTCCAATTTTATTGTTCAGCACAGCACCACACGGTGTGGGACATCCCTTTGGGCAGCCTGGGCCAGCTGTCCTGGCCGTGTCCCCTCCCAGCTCCTGGGGCACCCCCAGCCTCCTCGCTGGCCGGGCAGCACCAGGAGCAGGAAAGGCCTCAGCTCTGTGCGAGCGCTGCTCTGCAGCAACTGAAACATCCCTCTGGTATCAGCATTGTTCTCATCCTAAATCCAAAGCACTGCACCATACCAGCTCCTAGGAAGGACATTAACTATCCCAGCCAAAACCTCATGAACATGTGGTTATTCTTTTAACAAGGCTACATAAAACAACCAGTGCTAGCACAAAGGTAGGGAAGGGGTGGGAAAACAACCACATACAAGGAAAAAGGCAGGACTGCAGCATATGAATTAAATTGAGATAAGCTTCGCTTCTACCACCCTGTTAAGGTATGATTTCTTGTTATTGTTGGGCCTTTTTAATAGGTCACTATAATTGGGAAAGGAAGGACTCACTTATTTCCTTCCTCACCTTTTCTTTCCTTTTTCTTGTTTATTTTCTTCCTCTGCCTCCCTTACTTCCTGTCTTTCTCATCTTTTAGCAGCTCTGGAATTTCTTACAGAATAAACCTATTCATGTCATTTATCTAGGATAACTAGTGAACCCGTTTAGTAACATACCAGAAGAGAGGTAAAAGAAGATCAGGACTTGGCATCAGTATGTTTTAGAACGCTTCTAGCAATAATGTGGAACTGCACCCTTAGTAACGTGCAGTAGGCATTGCTGAGGACTGTGGTGATTGGACTTCCAGCTACTCACTGCTGGGCAAGTTACAGTTACTACTAACTCATGAAATTTGGTTGGCATTTATTTGGTATAATAAGTTTGTTGGAAGAAATTTTCATTCAAAAATAAAATCAAGATGCTCTTTGACACATTTTTTTGTACTATAATGACCTGTTGGAGGAGGTGATAGTCCATGTTAATGACAAATTTAGGAGAAGCAAATGCTTTAGCTGGAAGAAAATACAGTGCTGAGAGTTGCCACAATGTAATACCCGTTACAATCTATAATGGGTATATTAAATACATGGTTATGTTAGTATCCTGGTTGAATGGATCTTAAGCTAGTTTCTCTGTCAGAAATGAAAAATAAGTGTTGACTTGGCAGGGGTGAGTGGGTATTGAATACTTTACTGAGAGTATTTATTCTTGAATTTTATTACTTCTGCAGACCTTTAGTAGATACATACATACATATCTATGTTTCTTATATTTGGTACATATTTGAAGTTGCATAAGTTCCTTTTTGTTTTGTTTTTAATTAGTAAGTATTACCTTCCCAGAGAAACCTTAAGGCAAATACAGTGGTCCATGGTCTCTAGCAAAGTTTCAGAAAAGACTGTAGTACAGTAATTTTTATTTCCTTATTCTGTTGTTGGAGCATAAATTGGCATTGCAAAAGAGCAATTCAAAGAGCATTTAAACAATATAGTTTTAGACACATTGATGCTGCTAGCTATTAGCTTGAGTGCTTTTCAGCAATCACAAAATAAAGATTTAATTTTGTATAACTTGCAGGAGAGGAAGAATATGATAGAGACTAACTGCAAAGAAAAATAGGGGTCAAATCAAGAAGCCAGGAGGAAGCAGCAAAGATGGATGGGCCCTGGTCTTGAAATACTACTTTATTGAAATTATTGGGGGATTTTTTTTAGTAGTTTTATTTCCTTCAGTGGAATCAGAATTTCACCCTGGTCTCTGTTTGGTGAGTTGACTGCTTAAATCTCAGCTTGTATTTTCTGATCCTCAGCTGCCAAACTGAATTACTACAGTCCTTTAGGAAGTGAAAACCTGTTTAACTTGTAGAGGTGTGTTGCTTTGCAGTTCTGTGATTTTCTTCAACCTTCACCTGTTACAGAAATGGCAGAGGAGGAGAGAAAAAGAACTAAGAATCCTATTGATAATACTCTAAGAGTAAATCCTTCTTTGCATTAAATTTTTATACTCACATAAGCTGTTCTAAGCATCAGTGCCATGTTATTTGGAAAGATACTAACTGAGGATTTAGTTATTTGAGGATAACAAAAGAATTTCATGTTAATTAGTTTGGAAGAATTATTAATGATAATTAAGTTACTGTAATCAGCTTTTAAAAAAATACTATGTATTGTTTTAATAAATTCCAGTGACAGGGTGACAATTTGCTGATTATACATCATTAAGGTCTTTAAATCAGCTTAAAATAAATTGTATGCAATATAGTAATTCTGTTGAAAATCCTTTAATCAGCTTAAAAGAATAAGATCATTTGAAAAATGTATTTTGATTGTAGAAACAATTCAGTTGTAGTGGAAAACTGAATACTGAAACACTATGAAAGTGTGAAATCATAGAATCATAGAATCACTAAGGTTGGTATAAGACCTCCAAGATCATCTGGTCCAACCGTACCCCCCCCACCAATGTCACCCACTAAACCACATCCGTAAGCACCACGTCCAACCTTTCCTTAATCACCCCCAGGGATAGTGACTCCATCACCTCCATGGGCAACCCGTTCCAATGCCCAGTCCCTCTTGTTACTCTTTGAAAGTAACAGCAAGATTTGTAAATAGCCATAGACTGGCTCAAGTGCTTTTTCAGTCTTTAATCAGAACTCACCTTTCATGACAGAATTCATTTCTGTAGTGGTTTTTTTTGTGTGTGTGTGTGTGTGTGTGTGTGTGTGTTTTGTTTTGTTTTACCCCAAACATAAAAACAGAGCAAAGGAAAGTTTGAAACATATGAAGAAACTTCATCATCATAGTGGATGCTTAGTGGTAGTGCAGGCTATGATCTTTCATAACAATAGGAACTGCATGATCCTATCATGCAAAGGGAACAGCAAAGGGATTGTGCACGGTTGGAGTGAATTCATGTGCATTTACCTTGCTGCAGGATACCAACATTTTTCTTCCCTCTAGTTGACCGCAAAATATTTCATAGCACTCTCAAGCGCTCTGGGAACCAAGTAGCTTGAGGAGAGATGGTCTTACTGATTGGTTCCATTTTGTAGGGCCAGTATTTTATGCTAGAAAACTGGGTTTGATCAGTCTTATCTTACATATAATTACTTTATAAAATTAGTTTGCATTTTAACTTAAAATTTGTTCTGCCTTCAGGGGAAAAAAAAAAGAGTAGAAGAGTAAGTCTTTCACATTAATATTAGCATTTTTCTTTTTTAACAAATCTTGGATATGGGAAGAAAATATTTCCTCTTTGATTAACCAAAGCATATGTATGCATTCTTTTAATCACTACTTTGTATGCATTATTCAGTGTGCAGTCTCATGTGTCAAGAGATGGCTTGCTAGTATTCATTGTTCAGTCTGAATTCCAAGATGGAAATTTTGGTTGTTGAAGATGTTTCATTTAAAGAAAAATATATTCAGACTTTAAGTACAGATATCGTATTGCTGAAAGTCAACATTTTCATGTATGATTATACAAGCTGGTTTTGCATTTGTCACTGTGGTTCTTCTGTTTTCAAACCTCTGTTAGACTCAGCCAGTTGTGAAAATTACTGGCTCAGTCTGAGATATTTTGTTCTAGAAAAATGATAGAGTATGTGTAATTTCCTCCAACTTACTAGAAAATAGAGAAAAAAACAAAACAAAACAAAAACAAAACACAAACTTTTTAACCAAGAGGAAAAAAGTACATACTTACTGTTCTTTTGTCATTTGCATCAATGGCAATATTAATATTGAAGATGTGTTCCTTTTGTAAAGAAAGAGAGAATATGGCTTTAATAACAAGGTGAGAATAACAGTAAGGAGCAATCTCTGAAGTTCTATCTTTGCATTAAAAAGGGTTCTTTCATAAAAGTCTTTTTGTAAACTATTCCACGAGTTTGTTTTATAAGCAGGCTGAACTTATAATGAAAAATATTATCTGATATTTTTGAGCCTCATATATAACAGAATTATATATTGTGTTTTAGTAGTGCTCAGGTAAAATTCAAGCATTCAGAAGTCAGAAGATTCCTGAGTTATATTCTTGTATCCTGACAGCACCAATGAAGAGCCTGTGGCCCTTGGCTGTGGAGCATGCTGGGTGCACCTAGATTCTTCAGAGAACTGAGTGTGACATTCTAAATTTCTCTGAATACTAACATAAATTTGCAAGGTGGCTATTAGGGCATGTTTCAGTGGCAGCAAACATATACATTCTGAGTAGTCTTTTGCAGAGTTTTTGCCCTTTGTGCTAAAGTTGGGAGACATTGAAGATAGGAATTCTCATACCATTGGCAGTACAGTGTATTTTCATAAAATTTACTTGATAGGTATGCCTATCAGTCTGAAGGCATACACATATATGCCTTTATATACACCCACAGCAGAAGCATCTGAAGGAAACCTGCTCACTGAAAGAAGCAGAAATTTTCTGAGAAACAGTGTTACTTTGCTGTCTATCTAGCATGCTTCATTTTGTGTTCAACAAAATAGTGCTGCCACCTCACAGTTTTATTATTAATCCATGTATGTATAGTAAAGGTTCTTTGCCCATTTTTTCTCTTGTAGTTTCTGTGATGAAATTTTAAGTTTCAGTGATGAAATTACATAGAAATACCCAACTTCTGTCTTTAAAATAAGTTTCCAATTCTTATCATTTTGGAACAAAGGAGTAATAAATATAGTGGAGTTATAAAATGTGCTTCAAGAATATCTTAAATGTTCAAAACCCTTCAGTAATTAAAATGAATATTTCTGTTCTGTGTAAAGCAGAATATCATCAGCTTTAAGACTAGCTGTTTCTCCAGTTTAATTGTTGCAGATAGGGCATATTTAGTTAGTCTTTTCTTTCTTTCTTTTTCTGTGTGAGGTCTGCCAAAAATACCAGGCAATGATAAAGCTCTTATCTGTGTCTGACTTCCCTGTTACTTGATATGGTTTCGTGCTTCTGAATACATCTACTTTGTCTCTGTGGTACTTTGTATCTAGTAGCTGCTTATTACTTACCATAGTTAAATTTTAAACAAGAAATAAAAATGAACAAAAAGAACCCAAGGTTGTCATTAAAAAATAACTCTGATTTCATTTCTTCTAGATAAAGACCTTGACAAGCTGTTATCACTCTTAAAAAATCCAGATAAACAAAGTGAGTGGGCAGATATTTGTAGAAGACAGTTCTGCAAAGTCATGAAAGCCAGACCGGATATCATCAGTGGAACAAGTAAGTATGACTTACAGAGTTGGAAAAAGCAAGTAAACAGAAAGCCATTGGTCAGCAACGGTTCTTTAAAGTTTTACTGAGGATTATGTTATCTTTAGTTGATTTTGTGTCAATTAGGAAAACTATTTAAATATGATTTTCCTGAGAAAACAGGAATGACCAATTTCATTAAAAGTTCCCAGACTTCAGCCTTACTAAACATCAGGTAATCCACTCATTCAGGTTTTTCTTCATTTTAGTGCATATTTTCTAGTGAAGAATAAGCTCATACTGGTGTGTTGATATGGAAAGTTAAAACAACAAACTAGCCAAATGAAAAAGAGGAATTACCCATATAGCATAAATCATCGGAAATAAGACTTAATAACTCACTTGTAATATAATGCATACTTGTATAGCAATAAAGAAGCTAGGTGTTCTCAGAAATTGCTGACCTCTAATTCTTTAAGAATTCTGATTATGTTCAGAATAGTTTAATCTTTTGTTTACAGATGTCAAAAGAATTCCCTTTAAATTCTTTATGAAAGCAACTAATACAACTGACAATGAATGCAGAAGACATATTTTCTATATGGGATCAAAGTAACCCAGCAAATGTGTTTTACATAAAAGACGTGAGTTTTATCATAATTTACATAGCTATATGAAAGTTACAGAGCAGTTTCAGAATTCTTAAGGAAGTCATTCATACAGGAACCTATTTAGTATTAAAATATTAAGAAACTTGTCATTTGTAGTAAAATTTACATTTAAAGTAAAAATAAAAATAAAAAATGAATGTTTCTAAATTCGCAGAGGCTTCCATTCTTATTACTTGTTTGAAACAAGTTTGAGTCTGTAGTCTTTAGGTGATTATAATTTAGTCAAAGCTTTTACCTTCCATTTGGAAGAATGTGTATGTAGACAATACATATATATTGTATTATGTATACATTTGTATATACAGTTGTTTCAGCTGAAAACAGTTAACCAGAAGTAACCCTAATCTTCTGAATTATAAGCATATATGCATGTTATATTGTGGTATGTATATATAATACAAATATATGCTTATATTGTACATGTCCACAAATACATGCATTCAGAAAGCTTTGTGAAACAGGTAAACAGAGATTCATAACCATTCAGAAAGAACTGCACATCTTTTACGAACTTCTGCTAGTATAGTAAAAATAAATGGATGAATAACAATTAAAGCCCAGATTTTTCTGACAAAAAAAAAAAAAGGTATGTATTACTTTCTTGCATCTTTCTCAGATCTAGTAGATCAGTGTATTTTTAATGTTACGTATTGTGGAGCACAAATACTTTAGTCATTGTAAAATCAATTTTATTTGAATACAGCATATTTTCTGGACTGATCTCTTCTTGGATTTTATGAAATTTATGTTGAAAATTGTTAGTCTGTCTTCCTGCATCTAAAAGTAATTATTTGTTGAGAAACATAATTTTATAAAAAGAAACAAACAAAACAAGCAATAGAACATACATTTAAAGTAGCTTATTTACAAAGAAAAAAAAAAGAGAGAATTCTAGCCTTTTGTGCTTTGTATTAGTCTATATATAACTTCAAAACCTGTGTAGGTTGTTTTCTGTAACTTTGTTGGAGGTACTGGAAGCTAGAATTAGGAATTAGAGAGTCATTCTAACAAATTAGGATTCATTAACCAGAAGATTCGGGTTACTTCTGAGTAACTGTTTCCAGCTGAGATAGAACTGGGAGTAAAAGTCAGCAAGAAAGTATCTGAGGACTTGTTAAGCCTCACAGGGACTTCTGCAAGTGTTTTCACATACAGCACGAAAAAATAAAGTATGAAAATAGAAACAGAATGTCTTAAAAATCACCAAAAAAAATTACTACAGACCAATGTTAATATTATTAACTAAGTGTAAATGCTGTTCATCTAAGGTGAATTCAAAGCTGTTGTTTAAATTTTGCAGATCTGCTTGGAAATAGTTTGGAAGCAGCAAAATTTCTGCTAGCTGTGTGGTGTGAGGCGCCATCATGCTCATTAAGACTACTTTATGAGAGAGAGCTGTGCTGCTAGGCATGTGTTTTTGCAGAATGTGATACTCTTCCAGATTTCAGAGGACTGAGAGTCTTCAACCCAAACTACCCAAACTTTGTTTGTAGAACAAAGATGCATAGTTATGGTTCCTCTACTGGTCCCCTCCTACAGCAAGAGGGAGACTAACAATAAAAGAAATTGAATGAAAACGTAACCAGCAAACACAACATTGGATTCAATGACTGTATAGTGTTGACTTTAAAATATTTTGGGATCTGATGTTAGGATTATCAGATGCTGAATCTGTAGAACCTGCTTGAATTCTGTCAGAACATCCTTGACAAACTGTACAGTAGCAATACCTATAATTCGGTCTCCTGGTATTGATTACCATTGCATTGACCAAGTCAATGCATTTGTGCTAAATGCTATGGTATTGCATTACTTTGGGGAATGGCCATCTTTATCCCTATACAGGCGTTTTCTCTGTTAAAGCATTACCTGTGGCTGTAGCTTTTAAGTCATTTCCATGGTCATACATCACGATCCACTTTTGAATGGCTTTCTTGAATTGCTAAAAGGAGGTACGAACCTTCCTCAGACTTGGATGTCTTCTGGTGCAGCAGGCCTGAAAGTGCAGAATTTCTCTTGATCTTCTAAAAGAAAATCATATTATAGAGAAGCAGCTTCAACATTCCATAGCTCTAAGCACAATAAGCTCAGACAGAAGCATTCTAGTCATTACTTCTGTAAACGTGCCACAGATTTGTGCATGCTCAGGAAATAGCTGCTTATTGTGCAGTTTTGCATGTCTCTGGGTTGCTCAGATCAGCTAGAGGACCACTGATACAGTCCTTAGTCAAGCTAAGTCTTGGCCTCTTTTGGAATAATCTTTGCAGCCTCCCTGAAGCATCTTTAGCACATCTAGACAAGGGCTTTCTCTGTATTTGAACCTAGGCTTTGGCAGGAACAGAAACAGGCAAATCAACTCCCCCACGAAAAAGGTTAGATTTATGTGGAAAATTGCAGGGCTGTGTCAATCTAGGCTTAGTATATTGAATGTTCAAATCATTCGTGTGATAGGAAACTATTTTTTGGGCCTGTTTCAAAAAACCCTTCTCATCCCTCATCCATCAGGATTTGCAAAAGTTTGTTGTTGTTGTTGCTGTTGTTGTTGTTGTTTTTTAGCCCAAGAAATCTCTCATCTTTTCCCAGTTAGTGTTGTATCAGCAGCTGACTTCTCTCCTGTCTGGGGGCAATCCAACATCCTCAGTCCACTCTTATCTTAGGAGACTTTAAACCCTACATAAGAGAAATTGAGGGTGTTGCAAAGATCATGTAATTCTATATTAACATTGTTTCATTTATAATGAGAGGTAATCCATCCCCAAATCCTAATCATTTTCCTCAAGCTTTATATCCATATGTGGATATGGATAGGGATAACAAACTCAGCTACAATGACTTGATCCTTGAGGGGCATTCAGTTACCATGGCATGATTCCCTCAGGAATCTGGACTTAGATCAGGAGTATTCTTTAGGACCTATCCATCTACCTCCAAAATGTTCTCTCTTAAAAAGTGAACAAACAAACAAAAAATACATGTGGGAAGCCTATTTCTTTTTTGGAGCAATTTTCATCTTCAGGCAGTTATTCTTTTAGTCTGAGCAACCATTGATTGGCTTCAAAGATACAAAAAATATAATCAGAAGCTCTTGAAATTGCATCTGAAATCTTACTGGAAAACACAGGATTTTTCTTTATCTCTTACAATGAGTTGAATGTTTAATGACAATAGAATCGTTACAATCAACACTGTTTTGGAATCCATGAAAAGTCATTGTTTGTGGTGTTTGTATGCTACAGCCTTTAGCAATCACTGCAAAAAGTTGAAAGTAACATCAGATCTTACTCCATGGGATGGACAATGAAAAAGATGAATATTTTCAGTAGGTATGACTATTTTTTTCTCTTCAGGATCAGAAGACAATAGACTTGGTTATTTTCAAAATAACCCAATCAAGGGTTGAAAATGTAGCTTATATCAAGACACACTTGACAGCTATCTGAATCTCAGCAAAGAGAGTATTTCAGTTGTCAGCACTCTACTGTAGAAGTGAAGATAATAGTTACAGACTTTTGTTTTTGATGAAGAGGGTCTTGTGGATTCAAAGACAATGAAATATTACATTTCTACCATTATTAGAACATGTTGCTACTTTTGGGGGTTGAAAATTGTTTAAATTTCAGCCTTCAGTTGGTCCTACTGAAGAAGACTGAACTAACTTTAGTCTGCAGAGTAATATTCCATAGATTCTCTTTTTAAGTGTGTGACAGAAAATTTTCTAGGCTATGATTTCAAAAAGACAAATCAGAGTAAGTGCATTAGATTTCCCTTCTGAATTGATCTCCAGAGGAGCCTATTGTTATAAGAAGAACCTAGATTCTCTAAGCTGAGATTAGTCTTCTAAAATATGGACCAAATCTACTGCCTCAAAGATCATGCAGTCAGATCTTGATTCTGTCTGTGGTCTGCTCTCATTTTCTGTATGACCAATTTCAAAATACTGGATTTGCAGCAGAGAGGTTTGGAATAATACAAAAAAAGATTTTTACCTTTTTATGTCTTTACTTGATTTTTCAAGGGGGCTTGCTTTAGAATTAGAGTGAAACAGTAGGTATTCCATGTCACACAGGAAGAACAATAGTGGATCTAAACTTCTGCCCCCAAAACAGTCTGAAAACATCCAAAGGAATATACAGTAAGTGTTGTAAATGCATGTGAACGTTCATGCTTGTGTGTAAAGATTACACCGTTTGATGAGTGTAGGATTTGATAGTCTTGTTTTTCTGTTGATAAAGAAGATACAAGTATATTGATAAAAGATATGCAACCATCATCTCTAATGGAGACAGTCAGAATTTTTATTGCCTCGTTTTCTTCTATTCAAACAAAATGCAACTTGTGCTTTTGCCATTTCAGTGTACAATAACTGAAGTCTCTCCATTGTCTTGGGAATTCAGAAAAGTCCTCCTTGTTGTTGCTTTTAGGAATGGAGTTGCTGACTGTGTTTTTCATAGATTTATTGGACTGATCTATGGTTGATGGAGCTGAAAATTTCTGATGCTACTTATAAAGAAGTCAACTGTCCAAGGTTTTCATTCTTGAAAGTTTAACCTTTAACACAAATCAAGAAGGACTACTGTTGACTCTTAAGAGAGTTCTTTTTCTTCTAAATTCCTTTGAAGTATCTGTGAATTGGTATAGAATATGATCCGCTAATACTAGTTACATTAGATGATCAAAAATTTTCTAATATGTGCTACGGTTTTTGACCTTTATGGCTTAAACCCCTCAGAGAAGTAATTAAATAACCTCTTCTGGTTGTCACCTAATAAAACAGTTGGAATCATAATTTTTTAAATCAGTGTTCTTATGCAGTTTAGAAACAATTTGAATTACCTTCCTTTTGTACATTAATTCTTCAAGAAAAAATAACAACAAAAAAAAAAACCAACAAACAAACAAAACCAAAACAAACATCCTGTAGGAATACAACTGTTTTATGGCATACTGAAATAGTTTAGTAGATTTTAAAGTTCTTCCATTTATTTTATATATGATTACACACTCCCAAGCTACAATTCTCTTTATTTTGGATGCATGGATTCAACTTATATGAGGTAATTTTGTCACATTGTCAACATCGTCAACATTGTAACATTGTCAACAAATTGGTAGGCCTTGACACTAATTTTTGTATATGGACATAATCTCTGCATGAGATGTGGGCTATTGTAACAATACTGACTGTGTTGTACAATGAACTTTTCTAAATTTCAGTTGGCTCCTTTTCCAATTAAATGAAAAATCATTGAGCCAGTCTCCATCTTTGTAAAGGTTCCCTGATTATGTCTACATGGCAGCTAAACGATTTAGTATTAAAAGATAAAAATTAAAATAACTACTTGTCATTTCACATGAACATTCTAGTGGAAGAGAAAATGTCCTGTGAAAACCCTCTATTTCCATATTAACCAAATTTGTTTTGATAAACTCTTATGCATCTTTTCTTCTCTCAAACTTGATTAAAAGCTTTTCAAAGATCCTGATAGGCACTTAGATAAATACTTTCAAATGGTGGAAATCAATTTTGTGCTTGAGTTTCAAAAAATTGCGTAGTAGTTGTTGAGCTGTCACTTCTCCTATTAACTCAAGCACTGAACTGAAATATTTGACTGTTAGGTCAAGCGTGTGGATGGCTTCCAACAAAAACGGGAAGAAAAACACAGTGTTCTGACTTGACTTACATTGAATTATGCAATACTTTATTCTTTTAACATAGGTCCTCTTTGCTATTTTTTTCTTGCTTTACTTATGCAAATATTTGTTACATTGTTTGTGGACCAAATTTCACTAAGCCTATTAGTGAAGATGTGAGATTATTTACTCTCACAAAATAAATAAATCATTGCTCTTCTACAAAATATTTTTTTTGCTAGCCCTATGTGGTTTCGTAAAGGTATGACTCAAATAGTTCTTTTCATAAAAATGCATAACAATATAAATTATACGTGTAATATTTTTCATTTTGATTTGCTAATCCTTTGCAATGCAAAATTATTTTTTTTTACTGTTGGGCCTGGTTACTCTAACTGTAAATCTGTGTTTAGCTGTTGTAGTGAAAATTCTTTTTCCCATATAGGGGAATACCCAAACTCAGCCTTTAAAAAACTTTTTCTGGATTAGTTCTAGATAAATTTCCATAAATGTTTTATACAGTTAATCATTAAAAACAAACAAACAAACAAAAAACACACACGATTTAATGTCAGTATATTAGCTTAAAAAATGGTTGTTAGCTTCCAAATGGTTGGAATAAGAGTTAATTATTGTCTTTGAGATTCTTTTCTTCATTATTTTTCTGGCGTAACAAGCATCGGACTGTGCATGGAGGTTCTGTTTTTCTCCTTCTCCTCATGCACTGCAAGCTTGCACTCCTTCTCTGTCAGTTTTCCTACCAGCAAGGCTAGTTCAAGAGTTTTCTGCTTTTCTCCATTGCCATCTCCACCACAGATTGTTATGCTTCACGTGTGATGCTATGACTGTTCATACAGCTGCATGCTAAAATGTTTTATCGGAATTATTCAGCTTAAAAATGACAAGACCTGTGCATGCATGAAGTTTTATGGGGCTAGAGGCTGAAGCTTCAGTGATGTTGAGTTGCGTTTGAGGTGATGTCAAAGAAATTGTAATGTGCAGACTTAAAACGGGAAATCCCAACTCTTTTTACTCTGTAAGAACACTCCCTTTGCTTTTGCAAAAAGTTATATCATTATTCTTTAAAACCAGCTTATAACAGTAGCATTTACGTATCAAAAATGTTCATCATTGCTATATCAAGTTCTTAATATGGCTAATCTCAATATGGGTATCCTCCATGCAGTATGTATAAAGACTTCCTTGTATCCTTTAGTTTAACTCTGTAGGGTTAACTCTGTAGGCTAGTATGATCAATTGCAGGAGTGTCAAACTTGCAGAATTGAAAAATCGGAAACTTTTTTTTTTTTTTTTATGTCATTGAAAGTTGTCACTAACTTCCTGGCTAACATTCTGTTAAGGTGGGAGATGTAATTTCTTATGTGATGACCAGATTTCAGCATTGGGCTTGTCTGTGCAGTATGTGCGGACTCAAAATTCCACAGAAAGAACTGAATAAGAACATTCCAGCCATCATCTTATATTACAGATTTTCCAAATAGAAATACTCTAGTCACTTAACTTTCAATGTATAGCTTTTATAATTAAGTGTATAGTTTTTATCTTGTGGTGTCATAGGTCATGTTGGAAACAGCCCTTAAAACATTATTCACTTTTGTTGGCATTGTTTTGGGGTATATTTTTGCTTTCTTTTCTTTTCTTTTTTTTTTTTTTTTTGGTCTACATAAACAGAAAAAAGATAAAATATTGTAGTTTAATTATAGTTAATTTTCATTGTATTTTGAAATAATGTAGCAAATTCTGAAGTAATCCATGGAGGATACAAAGATAATAGGGAATTCTCTTTTAGCTTACACTGAATATATTCTCAATAAAGCTATTTAAAATCTAATTTAAGCTAGGAATGGTGGTAGGAATGCAAAAGCACTAAGTATGCTTTGAATTGTTCCCCCATAAAAACATGAATAAACATGCAGAAATTCAAATAGCTTTAGTTATGTATTGTCATCTTGTTAGGCAATAGAGTTCCCCACTTTGTTCATTGCCTTTAACATTTAAATATTTTTATTCTTTTTGCAGTTTTGGCAGAATTAATTGAAAAGTTCGTGTCACATCTTTCTGAAAGCCGATCGGATTGTTATTTCAGCATGGAAAACTATAAAGGTCAGTTTCCTAATAATTTATTGCTGTGAAGCCTCTTCATATTCAAATTACTTTTCTGTTAAATATTTTTGTAGTGGTTTGGAGATTGTTGAAAATTTTCCTTAACAACTCAGAAATTCATTACTTAACTGATGGGAAGTACCTCAGTTTGGGGCAAAAGATGATGTACTTGAGGAAGCAGTACAGACAATTATTAATGATATTTTCACATTTCTAGTGTGCAGTGGAAAGGAGATGCAGAACAGGCAAGGCAAGGGTGTCATTCAAAGTATTTGTTGAAACCTATTTCAGGATGATTTGCAGACCTGGTGGCATAAATATTTAAGCAAGCTTGAGCAATCTGGTTTACCTTTTGAAAGCCCTTTATTATGTAATCAACCCCCTAAGTATGTCATTTATATTGCATTAGTAGAATTGTTATTGTTGGCAGAGCAATCTGAGTGTTAGTTTCATACAGATGTCATGCTTACAGCCAGGAACAAAATAAAGTTAATTTATTCTGAATGTAAAGTAATATGTTTTAATATTTTGAAATACTTATAAAATCAGAAGATACAAAAGCATTGTTAATATCTGCTGGAAAATGCAGTTTCATTCTTTAATATCTGTAAAGACTTCTTTCCTAGGTTTACTCATTTGGAGTACTAGAGAACCAAACCTTCTTTGGGGAGGACCTATTATTTATACTTCTGTTTTGTTCTCACATCCATAGGATGAAAATATAATGTCTATGGAGACTTCAGACTTGCCTTTGAAATTTCAAAGCATAAAACCCCTTTAGTAATTTAGATCTCTTTGTTTTATGTAGTGGCTTTGCCATTTAGCCATCTATCTTCTGAATACTTTAACAGAATACTCTATTTTATTTGAGAATCTTTCTCTTTGCGTAAGGAAGAGAGGTGCTAAGTGCCAGTTCTGTCAATTTTTTATTCCTCCTTAAAAGATCAGTTCTCAAAAACTTTCACTGAAAGATTCTTCTGAACCCTATTGTCCTGCATCAGTTTATTACTTACTTTTTGACTTCCCAAGAGGCATAATGAGCAACAAAAATCTTTTCATTGACTCGTAAAACTTGCTATTTGCATATATCTGTCTCAATTCAAATCATGATTTCAGCTACTCTGTTAAAAGCATAACATCTTCACGACTTAAAAGATTTGACACCTAGACTTCCCAACTTGCTTCTCTCTGTACATTTTTCTTTTTAGGTCAAAGTTTAAGGTATTGTACAATCTCCAATGATATTGAAGGCTCAGGTGCAGTTTCTTTTCCTGCCTAGGGGGCTGCCTATCTCTTGGTTCTTTAGAGGATAGTACAGCCTACAGACTATAACAGTTTTTCCTGTTAGAGGTTGTCTGTTTGATTTGAATAAGGCAAAAACTTAACTGAAGGAGGAACTGTGCAACTTCCAAGGGGGTATCTTGCCCAGCAATGTAGAGCATTCCTGCTGTTTCTTAATCATAACAGTTAACTGTTCCCATCTAATGTGGAAAAACTCTAATGAGGGGACACAGTAGTCTCTACCCTCTGCACTTAGAAGTGGAGTACCTCGTTTTCAATCCACTCTTGTCCACCTGTTGTTCAAAGTGAGTATTTAAAACAAGTTCAGGAAGGTTGAACCTGCATCTTCTACTTCATTATCCTATGATTTCAACATGAATCATTGATCAGATGGAGCTGTCAACAATAACATATTGTTCATCTAAAATTTAATGCCAACTTGAAGGAAACCAAGATTGAAAATCCTATGACAATCACATACATGAAATTATACCTTGTGATTATCTGTCCTTAAAAGATAGATACAAAGACAAAACAAATATAACAAATTAAAAGCTCTTAAAAATCTTGGGCTGGACAGATTTTCAACAAACCAACCCATTTTTAAAAATTCTTGTTTTTTATTTTTCAGAAAACCAGTCAAGTCTGTATAACATTCCTTTCTGTATTTTATGAATCACTTTTTCATGCATAATTATACCGGCAGTATTGGACATGAATTCTGGAAAGAAGTTTATATATACAGTTCTCAAATTGAAGTTCCATGATGCATTATGACCTCACTGCTTTAGTTGCAAAGAGAAAAAAAGTGAACCTAAGAATTCAGCAATATGCAAAGTCCTCCTTCTTTTCTACAGGAAGATAGTTGTATCTCCCAAATAATTTAAAATGACTGGTGTTATCAGATATCTCATTCTATCTAAAATATACTAATTTGCTCTGATTATGAGGAACTTATTCCTTCAGAACTGCTAAATGCTAAATTAAATCCTAACGTGACCCAAAATAAAATAACAGGAGTTTGAAGCTAGAGTAAATACATTTAAGATCAGAAATTAAAGATGGCACTTTCTCCTTCAAAATAAAAAAAAAAAAAAAAAACACATCAGGTTGGCTGATGAACAATTTTCTTTCACAAATGTTTTGATATTCCCTGTCTTAATAATTACAAGGTTAGAAATGGGATAGTGAGACAGCTTCTGAAGGATTGTCAGTAGTCTGGAGATAAGACACTGATGTGAACTGTAGGCAAAGGGCAGGTATTCTCTTAATGTTTTCCCTCCCGGTCAGCAATGCCATTATCACACACTCTTTTTGTAAAGAGTTCTCCAGTCCAGGAAAGTGTGTTGCTCAGTCAAACAGCGTGATTCATCAAAGGTTTATTTTATGTTTTACAGGAAGTCAGTTAATAAAATTTCATAACACATTTTTCAGACAGGTGTAGCAATGAGTATCATCCAGTAAAACCAGCTAAGACCAATAAACTCATGCTGATTGGCAAGAAGGTGAAACAAAAATTTGGTTCCAAAATTGAATCTAGGATTATACAGCACTCTGGTACAGTAAAAAGGCTTGACAGTATGAATCAGTTGTGTAGCTAAATTTACACTCATTTCACTCTTTTTTACCCAATAAAATATACAGTGTGGCATTCCTATGAAGACAGGGAATATGCTGAGAGACCCTTATTCTGTATTACGCTTCCAGTATTTGCACATAAGGGAGAAACAGAACACCCTAAAATCTTTATCACACTTTATTTACTTAAAAGTACTTTTTAAATTCTCTCACTGATTGAATAATGATCAATCAGTTTTCTATATATTTCCCAGGATTTTGTGCTAAAATATATGAAGGGTTGGAATTTCTCAAAGGAGAACAATACATTCTTGAATGTCATGTTATTTTGCAGTATCTTTATACATATGCCTAAGTGTTATCTGAGCTAAAACCTAAAACTGTTGTTACAGTAGAGATATTGTTTTGAATTACATAGAGCTAATGAGTTGTTATTAAACTGTATTCCAGATGCATCTTCCTAGCTCAATATCTAAGTAAGCCAAAAATGCACTTTGCAATTGCATGTGTCCCCCATTCACTCTCTTCAATAAATTGGGATTTGGGGAAACAGTTTCTAACCAATGTTTAGTTTTAATGAAGAGAAGCCACAATTTTCATGAAACTGGATCCAGTATAGTGCATAGATATTCAATGTTTATCATGTTCCTTGAAATGAGAAATAGATTCTCTTAAAAAAATGACAGCTTTCTAAACCCGTAGGTAGTTGTAATTAGAATAACACAGTCATCCATCTGCTGTGGAATCCCTCAGGATTTCAGTCTATTATAAAATCTGCAAATATGGAAAAATCAAATTAGTTTGGGTTGTTATCATTTTGAAGATAAGGGATAAGAAAAAATAACTGATAAACCACTATGCATTTGCAGTGCTTAATTATAAACAGAAATACAAATCTTACTTGAAGTGTACTTTTTCCTAACAACGATACTGCTGTGATGTGGATTCAGATGAGGAAAATAATATACAGTACATATGTTAAATGTTAATGAACTCTGTCCATCCCCTTTTCCAAGATTAATACTTTACAGTTTGCTTTTATTTGTCTTCTCAAAAAGACATGATTGTTGAAAGCCAATCCTCGATGCCTAGCTGTCAGAGGCAATAGGATGGCCATACGATGCAGGAGGCAAGGAATTCAAATTTGCTATAGCAGAAAAACTGGCGCTATGCATTGAAGTTACTAAAATAGCTACTTCATCTTCCTGTTATCAGCAAATTCCAATTCATTGAAACAGAAACGTTTTGTGTAAATGTATTAGTTTTCTCAAGGTTCCAGCAAGCTTATTTCTCAAAGAACTACACTTGCAGAGTTATCTTTTTCTTTACTGTGAGGGTAACAGAGCACTGGTGCAGGTTGCCCAGGAAGGCTGTGGAGTCTCCTTCTCTGGAGATATTGAAAACCCGCCTGGATGCCATCCTGCACAATGTGCTCTAGGTGATTCTGCTCAGCACTGGGGGTTGAACTAGATATCGTCAGAGGTCCCTTCCAACCTTGGCAATTCATGTCATGGTCTCCACCACGTGTTGCAAACTTCCCAAACTCAGGAATACTGTGACCTTTCATGGTTAACTGTTCTTTTGGGTAGCTCTGTTGGTGCAGATGACCTTGCAGTTGAGTTTTCTATTTCCACTGACCTCTATCTCTGAAACAGCTGAAGCAATTGAATCTCGGGTATTCAGGCCTTAGCCATAAAATTGAAATATCCTGCTCTGGTCCTTCTCTAGTTGAGGCTCAGTTCTCCAGATGAACAAAATCTCATAGGAACTTTCTACCATTTAATAAGCTTAGTCTTCTAAGGATCAGGTAGATTGGATGATGAACAGAAATTTTTAAAATGCCAATGGGAAGCTTCTTAGAGGGAGTAATGAATCAGAAATACAGGCCTACATCACAAATTGGGCTGAGAGGGAAGGGCAGAAGTAGGGGCATTCTTCCCTTCCTCCTGCATCATTTGTTGAATGCACATCTTTAAAGATAGGTGCTATCAGCAAAAAGCATTTTGCCCTTTGCTAGTTGTTATGTAACTGAACTGAAAATGTAGTTTATTCTTAATGTTACTGCCAAAAACAGCCTGAGTATTTGTGATGACCAATACTCAGAGAAGTTCTAGATAGGAATATTTTGATCTTCTACTGTTACATCAAGGAATCTTTCCGATGACCTAGCAGATACTTTCAGTAATTAAAGTGGAATTGCACTTGAGATTACCTACCTTTGATGAGGAGCCATTGTCTGTCTTCATTCTCAGTTTAAAAACAATAATAATATATTTCTTTGAAATGGGATTTTTTAGAGATGATTCAAACACTGAATACAAGATTCAGACTGTCAGAAGTGTTATAGATGAATGATTTTGTGGAAGAGATGACGTTTTGATGTTCATTAAAGAACAGTAGCAAAATGGCAGAAGAGAATATGGTGAGAAAAGTATGACTTCTACTCTTCCCCAACTCCAAAAAAATGTTTTAAAATAGATAATTTTCATAAGGGTATCACACAGTGTTTTATACTGACTCCTTGGGTACCTTGACAGTGCCAATGTTTAGACACATATTAAAGAAGAAAAATAAAAAGAAAGCTGATTTTTATTTAAATAAAAGATTTGGTCAGTTTCACAATTCTAGTTTGTATGGACAAAGCCAAAGACTAGAGATCTGATAGGAAAAATAACTACGTATTGTAAAGTTCTTGAAGCTCCTACAAGAATTATGCAGGTCCCTCTGACCATCATGGGATATTCAGTAACTGTTTGCAGTTTTATTACTTACCTTTGATTAAAGGAACCATGTAATTTCTATCTATACAAAGAAAACTAATATTTCCTACCTGAAAATAGACTGAGTTAAAATTTAGCATTTTGTGAAGATTATTTGTGTTGCCATAAAAAGATTTGGCCTTAACACCAAGAAGTGAAAAAAGGTAAGTCAATACTGTAAGTACAGCTTTAGTCATTTTTCCCACTTACCACAAAAGGAAAGCCAATAGTTTCTGTGGGGTAACAGCTGTGAAATGGGAATAAATTATTACCCAAAGACCATACAAGTTGTATGAAATAAACTGTAAAGCTGTTTCAGCTTGGCATCGAGTCATTTCATTGTGAATGCAATGTAGCCCATCTTCTGACTTAACCACATAAAAGTTTCTTTGTGGTAAGAGGAAAAATGAGTAAGAAAACCTTTCAGATGAGTCGTAAAGTTGATGCATTGAAGTTTAGCCTGATCAGAAAGAATACTATTGGATTGTGTGTGCCACTTAACTCACTTTGAAGTATCTGCAGCTACAGATTGACTTTAATAGTACTATTTACTTGCCTTTGCAAGTCATGCTTTTCAGAATGTCTGTTTTTATGCTGCTGAATGTTACAAAACTTTTGCAAAGTGCTGTGCATTGAAGCACTTGAAATGGGCATTACTGTAGGTAGTACAACTGATCAATCATAACCTCAAAGCAAGAAAACAATGAGATTGCATAAAGAATTTCTCTTTGTCTTCCCTTTTTCCTGTTCTTCCTGCTCCTCCTAATCTTTTGGAAAGGCATGAAAACCAAGGAAAGGAATTTGCAATGAAACAAGAAGACAAGGAAGGGTTGGAAACAAGGGAAGATCACAAAATGATAAAAATAAATACTTCCTTATTGTAGAAAAACTTAATATTTTACATTTTTTCATATGTAGTGTTCATATTTTCATGTTTAAAGTTATCACTGGCAATTAAGAGTTTGCAGTCATTGGTGTTTCAAAGGAATCCTTTTCTCTTTTGAATTAGTAAGATTGTATTAAATAGTGGATTTCTAAAACAGTTTTGAGAGCAGCCATACTGATATTTTTTTTATGATTATCTTCTTAGAAGAGCGCATGGTAGGTTGCTAACGTTAAGAGCAGTTGCAGGGCTAAACAAAATGTATTGTTTACATCTTAAAGTGGTCCATACCTACTGCTGTGGACTCTTACGCATTTTAGAATGAGAGACAAAGTCAACTTCCCATTGTTACTATTTTAATTGTAAATCCTTACAGCTCCTAAAGGAACATGTGGAATATCTTTCAAGTCATCCGTCAAGTTTCGATTTGGGTTAATTTCCATTTTACCATATTTTTGATTTTTAAAATAAAAGTATAAAATACCTATTTGACATAGATTTTTCTTTTATTAGATAAATAAAAAGGAAGGTGCTAAAGCATGTTGTTCATTCCATTTAATAATAGTCACAGTGCAGTATCATGTTCTTATCTAATTCACAGTTCAGAGAGGTGTTCTGTCATTTGTCTGAGGGTAAATGGCATTCTTGTTTAGAAAATTGTTCCATCAATGCCTTCTGTTTTTCAAGACAGTTAGTTTTCAGATATATTGATAAATAATTGTCAAATGAGTTTTGTAGAATATTAAATTGTGTATTAAATCCACAGAGTCATAAGCATCATTATAATAGTACAGTCACAACATACGACTGCAAGCTTGCTAGTAAGCTTTTTATCCATGGATTGCAATATGCAATATCTTCATACCCAACTTATTCTTAATAATAATTCTCTAGCTTACTGGCACATTAAAGGTTTCTAGGTCCAGTTTTTAATCACTAGGAAGTGGTCCTTTGTGTATTCTAAATGGCTTTATAGTTTTCTAAAGCCTAGTGTTCCCATTTTGTTAATTGGAAAAGCAAAATGGAAATCAAAAATATTGACAAAGAACCACAATTTCTGTGTTCGTAGTGTGAGTTGTGGATTGGTAGTAACTCAACTGCGTAGTGTATAGAGCTATGATTATATCAAATACACTGGTGTAAAAAAGCAAGAGTTTTTTCCTTGATGAGGTACTATATAATATAGAATTATTCAGTCCAAACTCTATGTTAATTTTATCTTCTTTCATAATACAGGGGAAAATATCAAAGGGAAAACTGATAAGGAGAAAATCCTTTTCAGCAACTAAGAATTATTATACCAGAGAAGAAAAGGCAATGGGGATGAATGAAGTCAGTTGTATTCTTGTAATGTTGGTATGAAGTAAGCATTCAGTTCTTGCTTTAAGCTGTTACAGAATGGAAACTGGCTCAGATGGTGTGCTGTCATATGGCTGTTTCTCACGGCACCCTTGTTGGACTCTGAGACCAGCTGCAGCATTTCCACCCACAGGAGGCTCACCTTGAAAAGGAAGCAGAGCTTCCTTGGTGTAGAGATTGTTAGGCTGTTTCCTTCTCTCCTGCTATTCAATACAGTCATGCCAGGACTAAATTAACCATTAGTCATAGTCAACTCATTCAAATTCTCCCTGGCTTGTCTTCCAACATGGCTTCTATGATATAGTATAGCTCTGGCCTGCACAATTGCAAATAGGAACCTGGAAATGAATGCACTGTTTGGATGGTATTTGCAGCTTGAGAAAACAGGTAGCTTGGAATAGTAGCTGTAAAAAGTTAGCAACTGTTTCACGCATCTCCATGGCTTTATAACTGAAATGCCCTGTGATTTTATATGTATTCTTTCAAATACTGTTTTTCTTCAACTTCTGTTCTGGGGTAAAAAAAAAAAAAAAAAAAAAAAAAAAAAAAAAAAAAAAGGCTTTGACTTCAGATTACTATTTCAATCTCATCAGTTTATTGAATAAATTCAAAAAAAATTCAGTCTACAGCTCATCTGAGCAGGACACTTTTTTTTTCTTCCTTCCCTCCTTCCTTCCTCCCTTCCTTTCTTTCTTTCTCTTCCTTCCTTCCTTCCTTCCCTCCTTCCCTCTTTCCTTCCTTTCTTTCTCTTCCTTCCTTTCTTTCTCTTCCTTCCTTCCTTCCTTTCTCTTCCTCCCTTCCCTCCTCCCCTCCTTCCTTCCTTCCTTCCCTCCTCCCCTCCTTCCTTCCTTCCTTCCTTCCCTCCTCCCCTCCTCCCCTCCCTCCTTCCCTCCTTCCCTCCTTCCCTCCTTCCCTCCTTCCCTCCTTCCTTCCTTCCTTCCTTGCTTTCCCTCCCCTTGAACTTCATAACCAGAGGCATTTCCTCTCTTAACCTTAGTCCCTGTTTGCTTACCAGGAACATAGTGTTTACCTAAATGGAGAGCCAGGGAATCCTTCCATTTAATTTCTCTATCTGACTGAAAAGATACAGAAAAAAATCATATCATCTGCAATCTGCTTAATAATAATCAGACTTTTACATTTATGACTTATATGAATATATTTTTTACTTCTGCTGCCATATATTTACATTTTTAACAGACAATTTTTTTATTTAAGTTCAATTTTTTTTCTTTTTTATTAGTACTTTGTCTCAAAGAAGTATATTAAAGGCTTAAGCCCTCAGCTTTTAGCTCATAGTATTACTGGAGTGATTTTTTTGAGGTGTCATTATCTCAGATGAGATGAGAACACAAAATAGACAGAACTTCATCTTTTGCATTTAAAATTTAACATTTTGAGAATATATTACCAACGGGGTTGTTTTAATTCATGATTTATTAATTTGTTTATCTAACTTGGATTTTTCATTTAAATAAATGCAAAAGAATGGTGGTATATATTACTGTGTGAAAGAAAGAATCATGGAAATACAGGATATTTAAAAATCAATCAATTATAAAATGTTCAGTGAGATTAATATCAAAATAGAATTTTTGTTAGCAAGGTTGGCTTTACAGCTTGGAGACTTTTAAGGCCACTGGAATGGAAGAAAGTAAACCAGAAAACGTGGCTTTGATTTCTTGGCAAGAAGGGATGAAGCTCTGCCAAGAAATGGGTCTGAAGATGATGTTTGTTCTCATGCTTTAAAGCTAATGATAACCATATTAAAAGTGAACATTCTCCTGTAAAGAAAGTGATTTTAATTAAAAAAATAAAAAATAAAAGTGTATGACGAATACAGGTTCTTGATGTTTCTTTGCAAATACTGCTAAACTCACTTAAATATGAAACAGATCTCCAAAATTAGTATCTGTACATAGCAGCTTTACATTAGTATTCAGTTTACATCATATTTTTCATAATACTTTATTATATTTTTCTTTTGTTTTAGCCATGGATGCAGATGTGAAGAAGGAAAGCCTTTCATCTGTGCAGCAGCTTGGTGTTGAAATGACAGTCAGGTACACGGTATTAAAATATTTCCCTAGTGTATTTCTAGAATTTGTTTTATTTCACAGAATGACTTTAATGATATTTAATCCATTAACTCAGTGTTTTATGCCATCTAAATCTAAAGATAATCTTTTGAGAAAATGAATTCTAACTTTCAGAATAAAAAAGGTATTAGTACATAATTAAATTATCTTTACAAATTATATAGGTTATTGTCCTTGATTGTTGCAAAGGCTAATTGTAACTTGTTAGTAAGATTTACCGCTTAAATTACATTATCCTGAGTTATGTTTTTTCCTTCTCACATTACTTCTCTAAATGGTTCTGTTTAGCTAAGCTTAGTTATATGCCATTAACACATTTTATTTTGCTCATAATTTGCAGAGCTATGATGAAAGAAAAGTTAATGTGGCTGTACTTCCACAGATTGTTTTCTTTAGCATTAATATTTGAATTCTGATGCCAATAGTTACATATAAAATATACTTTAATTACATATAAAAATATACTTAGATGGAATTCTAAACAATGTACATGAAGAAAATGAGTCACGTATCATTAGATAGACTTCTTGCTCCTTCCCATCACAGTTGCTAAAACTTTGAATTACAAGGAATTTGGGTAAGAAATTGTAACACTGAGTAGAATAGTCTGTCATTCCCAAATGAAGAACCATAGCTTTTATTTAACCATTTTTTATATATCTACAACATTGTGGTTTTGATGATCAATGCTATGACTGCTTAACTTTTATAGACCTATTAAGTATGAGTTCTTGCTTTTTAGTTTTTTTTTTTTTTTAACGTACTTAAGCAATTTCAGTTTTTAACTTCTTGTGATAGATATGGAAAATACCTGAACTTGTTAAAAGAACATGCTGAAAATGATCTGTTCTTCATCTTAATGAATTGTGAGCAATTTCTGAAACAACAGCAGACAACTGTGGTATCCTCACTTTGTATCCTTCTTGATTGCAAGTTGTATTGCCTAAGAACGCCATCGGAATTTGAGCTCTCAGTTTGGGTTTTTGATGGTGGTGTTATATGTGTAATATATACTGAAAGCAGAAGAAAAAAGCACTTTCTTTGAAATTTTGTTAAGTTAAAATGCACACCCAATGCACTCCATAAAATATTTGTCATTCTGTTCCATATTTTGTTAAAATTGTGTCTCATTCATTTTTGTCATAAAATTTTTTGGTGTAGGGTCAATATCTCTGTATATGCTAAAGAGTCTGAAGCAATGTACCTTTGAGCATTAATAAATATTTGTGGTACTCCCACAGTACCAATGTTCTGACTTCTGACTCTTTTAGACGTACTATAGAACATTATTTTTTTTAATATAACGATAACCCTTTCCAATAAGCTTTTTTCTTCAAACATTAGACTTAATGTATCTCTATTAAAATATACTTCAGGTATATTAGTCAGAATATACTTTAACTCTTTTTTGAAAGCTTTTATTTTACTTTTTTTTTTCCTTAATCTTTACAACTCTTGTTTTCCTCCTCTTCCCCTACCATTCTCTGTTCCTGTACTGTAGACACACTTGTTTTGGTGTGAGGGTTTTGTATTTACATATTTCTCTAGGGTTTTGGTGTTTTTTTCCTGTTTTGGATCATTTACTTATGGACTGGAAAAGAGTAGACTACAGGGAAAACGGCTTAAATCGTTTTTCTTAATTCAGTTGTAGAGACGGGTGTGTCTCTAGAAAGCTGCTTTCTGTGCAGCTATATTCCTTTGTTCCATCTGTAACAAACAAGCTCTTAACTCTGTATGTTTGGACCTGAGGAATGAGGAAGGCTGCAATTCCTGCATGGCAGTGCAAAGAAGTTTTTTGGCCAAGTTCCTTAACTTTTTTATGCAGACTGCTTGCAGAGACACTATGCTGGCTATGACTGGTTTGCATCTTCTGTGTTCCTCATAATGTCCGGGGACAGGGAGAAGACTCTAACGTTTCTTCAGCAATTTTCTCGTCTTCTTGTTTCCGCATTTCTCTGGCTACCAAGACTGCATGTGTCTGTAAGAATTTAAAATCTGATCCTTTCTGAAAGATAATTTTGAAAGTTAAAATACATGTTATCAATTTGCCCCCTTTTTAAATTGCATTAAGTTTTCATTAAAGCCCTCTAACTGAATGCATAACCCTGATTTTTTTCAGAAAAATACAGATTTGCTCAAATGGTTGTTTAAAAGTAGTGAAATAACAGGTGGACTGATGGTAAAGGCAATGTTACCAAGTTTTAAAATTGACAGTAAAATAAACCTTGTCTGTGGCATCAAATTCTGTAGAAAGGTCGCAATACTGTTGCAAGATCTTTTATTAGTAGTAGTATTATTACAATGTGAAGTTTATCCGATTTTCAGTAAAACTCAGTTTTATGGTTAAAAACACTAAAATGTATTTATTAAATTTGAAGAATTATGAAGAATTATTACTGAATTCTGAATGCCCAAATTCTGAATGCTTTGCAATTTGAAATTATTAGTATTTTGATCAAGTTTGTAGTATAGGCAGCATGATTTCCATCTTTGATTGCATGTGGAATCATCTATGTAAAACAAAAATCTTTCATCTTTCAGTTTGACTTCATACATTTTCACATTGTCTTGAATGTTTTGACCACAAATTATCAAACAACTTTTTTCTTTACTACAGAATTCTGGGGCATAGGATGCACCATTTAGATTTTGTGCCTCTTCTGTATGCAAGCCTCTGTTAAGACGAGTTGGTCTGTCTTTTCACCTGCAATGACTGTATTACTCTACTCACAACGCCAAGGCCAGCCCTGAGGCTGTTCTGACACAATTAAATTTTGCTCCATTATGTGAATATAATTGTGCTGAACATCATCAGTGCTGAGAATTTAAGTGTCTTCTTCCATACAAGAGCTAGACAGCATTGCAAAGTTGCTGCAGTACTAATGTTCCTTCTAAATACCTAAATGATTTCTCTTTCACAATATATCTTGAAGAAGCAAAGAGAAAACTGAATAATTAACCTATTTGCATAATTTCCACAATGTAAACTAAAACAAAACGTCAAAACATAAATGAGGAATTATCCAGCCATTAGACTGTAATGCTTACTGCCTCAGGAAGGTGGAAAATTCCAAAGGATGTGCACTAACCTTCTAGCACTAAGTGAAAGATTCATTACCTAGAAACCAAACACCGACACCCAAAGCTTTCCATAATGATAACCTCTGTTCCTTTTGCAGCACAAAACAAAATTTCACTCATACTCACCACACATACTGCAAAGAAACATGCACGTAGAAAACAACTAAATACAGCAGAAGTTCCACTTTTTATCCACTAGTAAAAGGGAAAAAAATCCAACAAAAATGAGTTGTTATTGTTGTTTGTTTAAAATGCAGCAACATTTTCTCCCTCCCCACTTTGAGAATTAAAGCATACATGCAATAAAGACTTAGATTGTTAATGCAAAGGATTAGTCAATATATGTTTTATAACAGTTTCTAGCTTTGGATTTTCTTTAGTTTACCTACATGTTTCGCAAGACGTCAATGCAATCTTTTTCCATATTTGCTTATTTTATTTCCTATCTCTAAAATAATTGTGATGACTTACCTTACAAGTGTATATATTTTTATATATTATTCTCAGAAAAAAGTAACACACTTCTGTGATCTGTAACCATTTTCCCCAATTTTGTTGTTAATCAGGTGCACCTGCCTATTACCACAGTGGAATCTGGCATCCATCCAGTCTATTTCTGCAGTGCACACTATGTTGAGATGTTGATGAAAGCTGAGTTACCACTTGTCTCCTCTGCCTTCCACATGGCTGGTTTTGCTCCGTCCCAGGTAATTGATGAAATATCAGAGTATCATCAACTTCCTGGTTTAAATCCACAAAATCAAAGATGTTCAGAGTTGAAGTTGGAACTACTATGGTTTTTCTATACACGTGCATGGTGGTTCTGAAACAGCATAAGAGATTGTTGAATGCATAGTGACTTAGGGCATTTTAACGTAAATATTAACTGTCTTCTGTAGAGTAATGACAGTATACTGCAACTGATGATCTTCCATTACAAGTTCATGCAGAAAATCTGATAAAAGTGAGATACTAAAAACTCAGATTTATCATTAAAAAAATTAGAGTATATTATTCCCCAGAATAATTTTCAATGTTTTCCATGGGGAGGAAATGAGAAATTTGGGACAGGTATGTAACAGAAAGCAGTTCAGTTGATATCAGAACAAAAAATACTTTTTAAGGACTACCATAACTATTACAATCAGGTAAAAAAGATAAAACAAAAACTTATAATAATGAAATGTTACTAGAGAAGAATATTCTCTAGTTAGTTTTTACTTAGTTAGTTTTTATTTTACGTACTTACTACAGTGCTTTGGAAATACCGAATTCTATGTACAGAATGTTGCTTATAAAGACTACAGTCATGATGAATTCAGCATAAACAGCTTCATGCCAATGCATAGGATATCTCACTGCAGTAAGAGAGCTTACTTCTGTTCCAAGGCAAGAAAAATATGTTTCATCTTATGCCTTTAAAATTCCCTTTTGCCAAGATTTGCAGCGTAAGAGGGGGCAGATGACAACTTTAAATAGTCAGTTTAGGATTTGGTTTTTGAGAAGAGTAACAAATAAGGGATTTTATCTCAACGTAGGAATAATGAGGTGCCTATAATAAGATTCCTGTTCTGGCATTGGAAAACATGTGGGGATGGTCATTCCTTTCTTGACTATTCTTTGGGAACTTATTCTGTACTTTTTTTCATTGTTTGCATTCAATTTGTAATAAACTAGTTATAATTCTAAACTGCTAACAAATTTGTTTTTTTTCATTGAGCATGTTACTGAAGTGCTATTGGTGGGTGCCACTGTATCTGCTATCTGTGATTTTGCTGTTTTAGTGGAGGTTGAAAACAAACCCTGAGTGGTGAAAACAACTCTAATGTATTTAAGTGCCAATGTGCATCAATAAATACCTGAAAGTAGATATCGATGTAATGCCTAGAGTATGGCTTTTTTCATCTGATTGGAATCTTGGTACTTTTGCTGCTGCATATTTTTAAATACTTCAAGGAGTGATTAACAGATTTGTGGTCTAGAACTAAACGAAATGTGCTGTACACATTGTAATACAATCTGATTTAGAACTGGAAACAGGAATTTCTAAATGTGTTCCATCCCCACTTCATTAAATGAAAAGGTATCTTAAGGAAGGGCCTAACATTCATTTATAAGGCAAAAAACACTTCAATTTAAAGGAAAACCTATATTGCACACACCTTCATCACCCTCATTACTCTCTTGACCACATTAAAAAAAAAAAAAAAAGAAAGAAAAGAAAAATCACCTTGTATTTCACTGGACTTGAAGTTTTATGCCTCAATCTCAACAGTTGTCATATATTCAGGTACAATGATATGAACAGATATGATATAAACAGAAGCAGGGTGTGAGATGTAGCATAACTCAGTGAAACTATTTCGAAGCTGTGTTCTTTTGGGGAAGAAAAAGTGATTCTTGGCCTCTTTTGTACTTTTATCCCTTTTATTTTTGTAAGTAGGGTAATGTTATAGGAAAAGGGCATTAGTACAGAAAAATTAGGAGATAATACTGATAAATTAAGACTGAATATCTACAGCAATTTAATTATAATTTTATTCTCACCTAGATTTGTCTGCAATGGATAACTCAGTGTTTCTGGAATTATATGGACTGGAGTGAGATCTGTCATTACATTGCTACATGTATTTTCCTTGGTCCTGATTATCAGGTATATATGTGTATTTCTGTGTTCAGACACCTACAGCAAGACATCCTGAAGCATACTGAAGCCCAAGATCTTCAGGTTTTTCTTAAAGTAAGGGTTTCTTTTTGAATTTTTTTTTCAATTGCTGAAGGGAAGCAAAACTCTCTATACTGAAAATTAATATACTACTTAATCTTAAGCACTTACTGAATTTCACCTATTGATTTTAACTGAGTGAAATAACACTAATTTTATTTTCTTCCTGGCAGGAAATTGTGGTTTAGTATTTTCCAGAGAATGGTTTTCCTGCATATTGTCCTGATCACCTCTCCTTGTAAGCAACTTAAATAGCCGCATTAAGTCACTAGGGCATTTGATTCAATTCCGTATATGTGGCCCTGATCTCATTAAAGTACATATTCTTCAGAAGGTTGGGTTTACGCAGTGGTCTCCTTCTGAAGCCTGAAGAGATGTGGCACAAAGCTCAGTGATCTTTGTTATTCTGAACACATGCCAATTACTATACAATCAGCCTTTCTTAGATAATAGACAACTGCATCCTGCCAGTATACTAAAGCAAAAGCACAGCAATCGGGAAAAAACGGTGAACTCAACTTGGAATCTAAGATTTGTTGTTTGTCTTTCTTTCTATTGTGCTGAGTATATATAAGTAAGTCGGGATGAGACCGATACATATTCCTTTGGCAAGATCTTTACATAATATATTTGATACCACCTAAGCTTTACATTAAAATGAAGTCATCAGTTAACAGCAAGTCATTGCAAAATCAGTGACTTTGATCTCTGGTTTAATTATGGTTATTTTGGATATAACTACATCCATTTGACAATGGTAGACTTTTAATTCAATGAATTTGTTAAATTTGTGGCAGCTCTGGATTTTGAAAGTTGTTTGTGCAATTCTTCTGATACAATAATATTCATCCTTCGGGTTATTTCAACTTCCAGAGTGAGTATGTGTGCAGTTTTGTTTATTTTTCTTTTGTGATCCTATATGGGATTTCTAGTCAATGGCAAGTTGAATATGAGTCACCAGTGTGCTGTCACAGCCAACAGGGCCATCCATATCCTGGGTGCATTAGGCACAGCATGTATAGCCAGTCGAGGGAAGGGATTGTCTTGTTCTGCTCTGCGTTGGTGCGGCCTCACCTCAAGCACTGTGTGCAGTTTTGGGCACCACAGGGTAAAAAGGACATAAAAGTGTTAGAGTGTGTCCATAGGAGGGTTACGAAGATGATGAAGGGTCTGGAGGGCAAGACATGTGAGGAGCGGCTGAGGCCCCTTGGTTTGTTCAGCCCAGAGCAGAGCAGGCTGAGGGGAGGCCTCATGGCGGCCTGCAGCTCCCTCACGAGGGGAGCGGAGGGGCAGCCGCTGAGCTCTGCTCTCTGGGGACAGCGACAGGACCCGAGGGAACGGCATGGAGCTGGGACAGGGGAGGGTCAGGCTGGGTGTTAGGGAAAGGTTCTTCACTGAGAGGGTGGTCAGGCAATGGGACAGACTCCCCAGGGAAGTGGTTGATGCCCAATGCTTGTCAGTGTTCAAGAGGCATGAGGACAATGCCCTTAGTATTGTGCTAACTTTTGGTTATCCCTGAAGTGGTCAGGCAGTTGGAGCTGATGATCTGCATAGGTCCCTTCCAACTGAACTATTCTAAATATGAACAATATGTTAGCTTAGTCATTGTTCTTAAAAATGTTTGGTATACAGTCTAATGAGTACATCAGCTTGTTTGACCTGGTTTTGGTCAATATAACTTAAAAACTACTTACTTTTGATGGCATCAATCACAACAGTTGATGTAAATTGTATAAGAGAATTTGTATGTTGTCACCCGTACTATAAACAGACTAGAGATTTGTCATGGTACTGTTGTATTAGTAAGAAATACTGCATATTAATGCATTACTGGAGTATTTACAATTCATTGAGAGCACTGCAGAAAAAGAAGAGTTAATGACATACTTTCACTGTAATCTTGCTTTTGATAGCTCTTAATTTAGCTAAAAAAGAAAAAATCACTCTGTCATTTTATTCAATTTCATCTGTAATATAGGCTTCATGTAGGGTTACCTGGGTTTAACACTTGCGAAGGTGTTGGTGAGTTACCCTTTTGTTGAAATACGAAAATTTAGGTTTGAGTTTTAGCCTGTAATTTCTTAGCACAGCATTCATAAATATTAATTGTTGTAATGGAGCAATTCGCTCAAAAATAGAAGGCTAAACTATTCTAAGAACATAATCCAAGTTTAAAAAACAAGAAAAAATAATAATAAAAAAAACTTTGAGTATTCATTTTATATTTTCTTAAGTAATGTCACATCTTCAACTTCATACTAGCAGTGGTCACTTGCTATATGAAGAAGTCCTGCTGCCTGTTTTCCTTCAAAGAACTGATAGTAATTTGTTTTCAAGCTTCTAACCTGCATTATATTTCATGAAAAAATGATGATCTGATAGCAATACACCTTTGTTGCTATTATCTAATGAGTAGTTACATCTAACTGGTAAAATTAAAAACAAATATTTTTCTTAGTATATAAACATACTTTCATTTGCACATAAAGAAAGAAGTTGGAGACAACTTTGCTGTGAATTAAGATGATGTTATGCCTTTTTCTTCAAAAGAATATTTTAGTACCTGATGTTGCCTTTTTAAAGCTCACTTTATTTTCATTATTTTCATTATCTATTTCATATTTATTCATGATTTATTCATTTATTCATAATTTATTTTCATTCAAAATCTTCATATGTCATACTTTCCAAAAATGATGATTTTTCCAAAAAAGATGAACAACTCCTGTGTGAAAAAACTATTTGTTACCAAGAGTTAAGGAATTACTGGAAGTACCGTCTGGAACCGATATGCTGATTATTTATTTCTAAATATATTAACATATGTGTACTTTAAGTACTCAAGCCATGGCAAGCAGAACAAAACTAACTCTGTTCGGCAGCCTGGAATTCATTACATTTGAGTCATGCATCTTTTTTCTTATCTAATAAATGTTCTCTGTGTGTATTTGTGCAGGAAGAAGCACTCCATGGATTTCGAGTGAGTGATTATCTAGAATACATGGAAAGCCTGGAGCTGATCTACAGACCAGCGCTGCTGAAAGACATGAAGAACATCAGAGTACATAATACATAGATCAAGCAAGATAGACTTTTCCCAGTTTTGTTACATTCTTTAAAAGAATACTGATTATTTGATACATCAATCTGCACTAATATAAGTCAGGCTGTGTAAATGTATATACTGTAAAATAAATAAGGAGGTTTTTCAGAATATAGTTTTTGCAAAAGGACTTCATTTAAATTGGATGACTTACAGTAATCACATTTTCCCAGACAGGCTATATGCATAGCCTCATTTTTATTTGAGAGAAAGCCGCTTCAGAAATCACCTGTAGATTGTTGGAAGTGTCTTAAAATGCCTAGAACCTGCTTCCAAATCAATTCATTATTGTCATATCCTTGTAGCACAGTCCTAAAAACTTCATATATTGTAAGGGTCTGACAAAGTGATTTTTCTTAGAAGCAACTGTTAGTATGTATTCATATGCATGAGAACTGAACAAATGAAAAATAAATTCTCTGTACACAGCCGTTCTGACTTTGTGGATAAGGTTGAGAAAAGAGTGATCAAATGGATGCAATGAAACAAGACTGATATTCCCTTTTTTTTTTAATAGATGTTTTAAGACATAAAATGATTTATTTGTAACATATAATTCTGGTATGCATAAATGAATGAGAAGTCCCTAAGTAGCCTGCTTTTCATATCTCTGAAAATAATCATCTTTAAAGATTTTGATTTCATTCAAACAGGGAAACACTGATATAAAGTTTCATCTACACTTCCCTTTCATCATCAGTGAAATGCAAGAATTAAGGCTGCTAGAATTAAAGCTGTGTTTTCTAACACTGGTGCAATGTAGGTAAAAGTTTAAAGTTGTTGAAGTTGATTGAAATTCAGTTTCAGAGGAAACGTTTTCTTTAAGAGCACTGTATCCCGTTTGCTCTAGGATAGATTTTAGATGTCAGTGGGCAGCTGAGTGAACATTCTAACAGCTTTCTTTTCTATATTACGTTATATAACTGTTAAATAGATATCTAATCCAGGGAAGAAAAAAAATATGCAAGACAGAGCAAGCTTCTTTGCAAATACTTAATACTAACCGTAGTGGTCACTGTAGATATTATTTTATGTCTCATTTCTCTTCTTACTCCCTCTACCAGTGAAAAAGTGAATAAAGCACATCCTAGCAATCACCTGCCAAGCTGAAGCTTCCTCTCCTGTCTTGCCTCACACCCTCCACAGTATTTGGAAATTGCTTGTTCTTTTCACTTTGCAAGAATTTTACTTGCTCAGTTCTGTATTTTGGTGGGCTCCTCTGTTAAGGGTTTTTCATCTGTGCTTTCTTCAGTAATAGTAGTGATGTTGCTAAAACACCTGTTCATCTGCCGAGGTAGTTTATCATCTGTGACATCTGATCATCTATGACTTTGTTCTGAAGGCTGGTTTTGTGTTTTGCAATTATTTCACAAATCTGGTGGTCTGACAATTCACTCTGCTTTAGGCATTATGCTTTGTAAATACCAGCAGTATTTCATACCACTCTATATCAACTCTCTTAGGCTAATATGTAGTGCCACTTTCTACATCGCATTTTTCTCTTTCTGGGGTTTTTCAAGGGTAATATCTGATATAGGGCATCTTCACATTGGTGGCGGTTGGGAAGAAGCAGGTAAAGAAAGGCTGTTCTGTTGAGGAAATTTCTACTATAATGGCTTCTGGAGTGTCCAAATCTGGTATCTGATATACCTTGGGAGACGAAAGGAAGAAGAAGAAGGTGAGAACTATCATAATAGAGCCAGCTGTCATCAAACCAAGTGTTCAGGAGTCACGCTGGGATTCAGGACACTCTGCAGTAGCTGTAGAACTGGTTTTAAAGGCTATGTTCACTTCAGAACATTTGGATACTCTTTTGCACTGGTGCAGGGCACCCATCTTTTCTAAAAGTGTCCTAGAATACAACTAGATGACATTTTCTAGATTGTCTATTAATAATTTTATATCACAGCTGTACATAAAAAGGCCTAAAGGCCTCTGGATAGGTTCTAAAACTGGTGCATAACTACTCTGAATAAATTCACTAAGGAATCTTATTCCTGTGTGACGAGTTGGCTCCCAAGCAGTTGATTAGGCAATGACTATCATTTTATCTTCCTGGTTAGAGGTGGGAAGCAGTCTGCTTTCAGAAGTGTCACAGTCAGTAGGCAAGTCTTAGATGAAAGTTGACTTAATGGAATAAACCAACTAATGGCTTTAGTGGAGATTTTGCTTTGAGGGCTTCATCGGTATACACCCTCCTATCCCCAAATACGGAATGTATCTTTTTCTTACCAGGTAAGAAATTTCTTCAGATTTCAGTCTAGTTTCAGCCAAAATAATTGTTGCACTACTTCAATCCAGGGTGAAATAGCCTGTTCTTACAGCTACCTTTAAAGAGATTTTTGTTTTTTTTGTAATTACTTCACCTAGAAAGTTCTGTATCTTACAATATCAGATGTTCAGTACCTTGATATTTTCAATGACATTCCTTCTTTATCAAATGAAACAAGATTCAGCTTCTCTAGCAAAAAGTTACTTATCAGCTCTATTCTTATAGGAGTAAGTCTTTGTTGGGTGAAGTATAGAGAGCCAGCATAATTGGTCAACTGTCTGCTGTAGCTACTTTAATAATTAAGCAGGATAAACTCCCCAAATGCATGCTAGTTATGTTTACCAGGTGATGTTGCATAGAGTTAAGCATTAAGAAGTTCTTTATTCAGTTAAAGAACAAAGGAAATTTTGATATTTTATCGACACTTGCGATAACATTCTCTTTACAGAATGTTTGGATTTTCAAAAGTATTTTGATTAGAATTCAGATATAATAAAACATATATTTTTAAAACACCAACAGAAATGACAAGTGTTGAATTTAGACTTACCAATTTCATTCCACACTTTACTGTGAGTTAAACTAAACGCTACTGTGAAATTCTTGAAAAATAACTTCACTGGATAAAATGAATGTGTGAGCACATACACATTCAAATTATAAAACTACATTAGAACCTGCAGTGAATTTCTGTAATTATATGTAACCTGAGAGTGAGCACTACTGACAAAGGTTTTGCCACTAATTTCTGTTTTCCTGACTGTGCATTTCATAAGTTCATGGGTTTAACTTTTTTCCTATCCACAAAAAAAAAATAATGTTTTAAATATTTTTGGACTGCTGTGAACTGTGTTGGCTTACTTACATTGATAAAAGAGGCTGGCAAGTATGAGGAAAGAATTATGACAACAAGTTTTTGCCTGACACCAGGGTCAAAGAATGTTAAGACTCACATAAAATCTATTCTTTTAACCTTAATAACAGTCTCTTTTTAAAAATTTATCTTTTTAAAAAATAAGACAACTGTGTTGGCTTACTTCCCTAAGCAACCAAATGACAAACAACCAGACTGTGAATAAGCACTAGGAAACATACATATATGTGGTTTTAGAAATTCTACACATTTTTAAGGAGATTTTTGATAGTTATTAAGGTATATTATAAAGCTATCAATTCCTTTATCAGCAGCAGGCATTTGTCCAGAAAATTAGCTCCTGTACTATGCATTTGGGTAACCCAGGGACTCTTAACAGCTAAATAGCTACCGCTTTATATTCCTTATCCCCTAAGAAAGAGAGAGGTACTGCAGAGCTGACCCTTAATACCAATGAGTTTCATCAATATTGCATCACATCAATGCAAAGAAGTACAGTACACAATAATCAGAAAGAAGAGTCGAATGCTAATATAAAGCCAACACCCTGAGCACCCAATTACTCAGGCAAAAGCACTTTTTACATTGCCTCCAGCAATTAAATCAGCTGCAGTTTCCCCATCTGCAAAACAGCTTACAATAGCATACAGTCCATGTAGGAGCTGGGATGGTACATTACAGTATTTGTAAAACATTTAATGCATGAAAATGTAAATACTAAATATTAGTACCTGATAATAACATAAAATTCCATTGTGCCCTTATAACAGAAGGGGAACATCGGCACACAGTACTAGGAGACTGAAACAGAGTTTGAAGTGATGGTAGTCAGGGAAACCACTGGCGTCTTCTTTGGATCAAGGGCAGTCTAAAAGCAAATGACCATTTAAGCAAGAGATATCTGAAGACATGCTGACATGCCATATTACCTCTGGTTTGAAGGCTCCCTCACCCAGCCTTGCTGGCTTACATATAAATTTCTTCCTTCACTCAACTCCCCATTTCTTTCAGGGAAATAATTAAGCATAGGAAAACTATAAAATAAACAGCCAGTACTAAGACGTAGGCATTTTCTGTCTGCCTCTAAATCTCTCTCTATATATTTCCAGTTTCCTTTTCTCTGCTTTCCATCTCGATCATACTTATTTCTCTCAGTCTTTTTCTCTCTCTTATTTTCAGCTTTCATTGTACCCACTCCCCAACATGCCCCCAGTCTAAGCACTGAAGGATAAGAAGTTTTTCCTTGCTTATATCTAACAAGTGTAATTAAATATGGTTTAAAGGAAACATAAGGTGGGGAGGGGGAATGGGGGGACACAGAGGAATACAATACAAACATTACCAACAACAAAAAAACACACAAACAACTAAACAAAGAAGCACAGGAAACACTAAATAAAACCCCAACTTGAATAAGTTGAGAAAGCAATTGTAAGTAGACACATCCCCCAGCTATGCAGTCCTGACCCACTTTCCTACTGCACAGAGCTACCAAACCACTGCTGCCTCCACCTGTCTCTCTCATCACACTAACCTGATTGGAAACATCTATATTATCCCTAAGACAAGGTGTTTCCAGACCACCTCCTTTAGCAGCCTCTGCAGCACGACTCAGCTATTTGGGATGAAACCAGTAATATACAGAAATAATTTTCACCTGGTCATGTCTGCCATGTTGCCTTTTGCCAAGTTATTTTACTTCTGAAAACTTTGTGTATCTATCATCTACCAAAATGCAAGTAATGTTTACTTGTTTTCGTTCAAATGACAGATCTGCAGGTGGAAGCAGTTAGCTTCCTCATTACCGTATATTGTGTTCATGCAACAAGAGGAATACCAGAGCTGAAAGCAAATAGAAAAAAAAAATCCTTTACATTTAGTAGGAAAAAAACACTAGATCAAAGTTAAGACAGTTATACTCTAAATTGTTTTTCATTGTTTTAAGATGTCCAACTCAAACAGCCACTAGGTCAACAGAGAAACAGTCGCAGATCCTCTAAACCATTTTGTGTTTTCTCAAAGTACTGTCCAGCTAATCCACAGCGATATTCCACTGATTTCAAAAGAAGCTGACTTTGGTTAACATCAGACTCAGATTACAGCAGGTCCTTCACTCACTAGTGAGTTAGAGCAGCAGCTCCTGGGGAAGACCGTCAGGGCGTCTTCCAGCAAGACGTGTTATTGGACATCATTACTAAAAAACAACCACTGAGAGCAGTTATATCAAGCGACAGCTCCTAAGGAAGCAGGCTTATCCTTATCCACCTGCTCAGAGCAAGGACATGTAGCAGGACTCGCACCACTGGCAGGAAATGCAACATACCCAGGGATTTGGGAGAAATGTTAACACCTGCTTTCAGAACACTTCCAGATGACCCGAAAACTGATGGAGTGGTAAATAAAGACCGAGACAAGTAAATCACAGAGATTTATCTGGGTCAGTTGGTGAAGCAGGCTAATTAGGACACATGATTTTTAATATAGCCAACTGCCAGACCATATATCTCAACCAGGGTTAGCACCGTGTTTAAACATGAAGGACTTTGTTGTGAAAGGCAGGGACAAGGACAAGTTTGCTATCCACAAAGAATCCCATACCGTTGCAACAGAGAAATTTGTGAGTTGTGGCTAAGAAAGGAATCCTAATTTGTGAATAAAGAGATTATGTTCTCTATTTATAACATCAGGAACTATTAAAGAAATATTCCTGTTCCATTCCCTAAACTTCCAGGAAGCATGTGTAAAACTCAGAAGGTTGAGAAAAGAGCTACAAGATGTACTTAAGTAAATGCCATAAACTTAGGGTCCTATCAGGATGAAAAGTAAAGAAGGGGGAACTACAAGCAAAATGCTGAGACACAGACCTGACGAAGCACAAATGGGGACAAGGACAAGGAACAAACCTCCTGGTCACACTAGCTGAGGAGCTATCAAGCAGCGGGTGTCACTTCCAGGAAAAGCAACGTGGACTTCACAGCTGGTACGCTTGTGAGCCAGGGAGGCAGACTGGTAGGGTGGAGAAACTGCAGAGCTCTGCACACCAATGGGGACATGTAAGGAAAACAGGAGCAGAAGGAAAAGAGGTAGGGGGATAGGTAGGAAAGGGCTGGCTATGTGTATGTTTGTCTGGCCAAGCCCTGCGCCTGGTCACCACAGTCTGTCCTATCTTCTATTTCTCTCTCATTAAATCTTTTCCTGACTATCTGTGTGTTTGCACCCTCCTTAGTGCCAACTCCTGGCGAGACCTGGATGTGGGTGAGCAAACCTCAGCGCCAGCTGCCGGAGTTGGGCTGGGGAAAGGCACCCTGGCCCGCAGTGCTGGCTGCTGCAGCGAGTGGGGTTGGCTGCCACCAGCCGCCAGGCGGTGGCCGTGCGGTGTGTCTGGGGGAGTTGTGGATGGAGGGACAAGGGGAGAGTGCGAGTGCTGCATGGGAGCAGTGAGCTCCAAGCTGGACCAGCCGGAGCCCCATGACATGGGTATGAGGGCCTGGCACCTGTGTAGGGATAGTTATCTGTACAAGGACGTTAACTGTCCACTAGAACAGGTTTTCTTTTAAGGTAGTAAATCATCAGATCGATATTAACAGTCAAGATCTGGTATTTTGAGATATGTGCTGCTCTAGAACACAGGCCATACTAAAATATGTAATTTGTTCCAAGTTCCACAGCCTGTTTTTCTTAGTTTTATTTCTAGAATATGTATTTTTTAAATTGCATTCATTTATTATTAAATGGGATATGATATTTTCCAGTTATCTTTGATGTATTTTAGGTAAATAACAACAACAAAAAGAGTCTGAATTGGACATATATCTGGGGTAGAACAGCAACAAATAAATAAATAAGAATTTAACAGTAGGTGGTAATGATGGAGCAAATTTCCCATGTCAAATTACAATATATACCACATTGGAGTAGAACTGTAGATACAATTTTAAGTAGCCTGAGCAGATGGAAAATCAAAACTTGTTTAAAATATAACATCATTACATTAGTGTCAGAAGAAGCAACTAGCATTGATTCCCTGTAAGGAAGTCATTTGGAGAGCTGCAAAATTTGTACCATTTCTGCAAATCAGTGAAATATATTCATGACACCTCTTCTGGCATTTTATTTATTAACTGGCTACACCTAAATAGAAAAGGTATAATTCTTGTTTCAAAGCTAGCTTATTGCACCTAGTATCCAATCATTTAAAATGTTATTTCTGGACACACAGACCATGTGCTTTCAGATTCCACTTTTGATCAAATTCTAAGCTAACACAGAGCAAATCTTTTATTTTCAGATCATGAGTGAGGTACCAGCTTTAGTGCTTCAGCTAACAAGAACTGCTCAAAAAGTTTCATATACTGAGCAGACTGACAGGAAAAAAAAAAACACCACCTCTATTCCTCCAACACCAAGCAACCAGTAAATTGAAAAAGCATGATGTTGTTTGATTCTGTTTCAGCAGGAAAAAAAGGAAAAAAGTTTTAAAGCTTAACATACAAATGCACTGGTGCACAGGGAGGTATCAGCATGACTTGAAAAATTAGTTTAGATGGGGTTAAATCGGGCACTGACATTTGACTAATATTTCATCAGGTCGGTTTCCCGCTCAGAAACAGAACGAGACAGGGAGAACACATGAAACTACCTCAGAATGATGAATGGGGAAAGCAGGCATTTTTGTGGTAGATTTTTAAAGAAATGAACAGAGCAAAAATAAAACCTCCAAGGTAAATTAACCATTTGAAAGAAATCAATGTTTATTCTCTCAAAAGCTTTTATCTGCTCTTGGTATTTCCCGTTTCTAAGTCAGAGCCCATCATGGTATCACATTCATCCATGCTGTGGGAACTAGCTTCTTTTAAAATGCACTCTGCTTTATAAATGTTGCTTTATATTAATGCAGACATTCATAAGCCAATACAACAATCCGTATACACAGCAGCATCCCTCTGCATCACAGCTGCAGGTAAGGTCACTGCTGTAAGAAAGCAATATTCCTAATAAAACCTGGAGGCTGAGGGTCTCACCATGCTGGTAAAATGAACATGAATTGAAAGGGGAAGGAGTGCCTAATAACAAAATCCATTTGTCAGCTGTTCTCTAGAGCTGAAGATGAAAGGTTCAACCAAAGCAGGAAAATGCAATGAAAAAAAATCACAGAGAATGTAATCATTTAACTAATTGTGCCCATTTTGTCATATCTGCATTCATCTAATTGAATTGCCCTCTCCTCCAAATTCTTGATTGTTTAGATAAAGTACAGTTTATGGAATTATCAAGACTACCTCCTGCAGCACAATTTTGACTCAGAAGGTGTATTACAAGTATTTCTCAGGTTAACCTCTTCTTGGTTTGTGAAACCCCATGTTATGAACAGCCCAGTATACTCACCCACTTTGTGCCTGTAAGCTTTCAGGTCCAAAAGAACTTATTCCTCACTTTGATTTGGGGTGGTGTTTAGTTATGATGTTATTTTTCTCCAGCTATATGTCAACAAAGAAAAGCTTCCTGTTAGAACATAGGAAACCAAGGTTTGGAACAAACACAACTTTGGCAAGGAATTCTTTCTGAGGGAAATTATATACCCATGAAGCTAGTTAGACCATCTGTTTAAATCACTTCAGAGGCATTCAGATACTCTTAGGAAGTTCATTTTCCTAAGATCATGGAGAGGAGGGGAAAACGTGACCTCTAGATAGCTCAACTTTTTTAGACTCCCAGGAAAATTAAATGTAATGAGTTTTCAGCCAAAACACTTGGAGCCAAATTGCTTTCTCCCTTAGAGAAATTAATTATATAGCCTGAATGATTGCCTTCAACATGCAGCAAGCAGACTTCAAGCTTCCAAAACATCCTGCAGTGCAGGAGTGGTGGAATCTCAGTACAGCACACGACAGCCACTGCTCTGGATTTATTCTGCAGTGCTGCTGCAGGCTGCCACTGTGGTTCTTCATAGTGCCAGCTGCTTTTCATCTACGAGGTCAGAGCTGGAAGCAGCTACTGACAACATCGTACAGGACTAACACGCTATGCTGAGGAGAAGAGCATCATCTTTCATCTGCAAGCTGCTGTCTCATTCACTTTTGTGAATAATAACGGAACTGGTCACTGCAACAACATTTTGATATGAAATTTTCCACAAATATTTTCCAGATTCTTTTCAGAGGAGGAAAACCTCTTAAATGTTTCACATGCCCCACCTCCCCTTTCAATCAGCACTACCCCCCAAAATAACAAGGATTTACTTAAAATATAACACTCCTTGGAGGAAAAGAGTAGTAAAGAAATCCAAGGACATGCTCTTACACACATCTAGAACAACCTGGGAAGCTGCTGCCTCCCACAATCCCCCTGCTCCTATATTATATACTACCAGTGCTTGCACGACCCTGACTTTTTCCAGACCCTTCCACTAGCTGTATTTTATCATCAAAACAACAGAAGGACATCTGCTTATTTTGTGGGAGTTGCTTTTGAGGTGCTAGGGGAGACATCAGGCTTGCAAGCTGAACCTGTATGATGAGTAATAGTGTGCACACATGGAAAAATCGCCTCACAGCCACTTGTGTCATGTGCAGTTAAACTGTCTTTTGTTAGAGCAAAGAAAATGAAACCATCAAGACTCCAGTATAGAATGGTTTGTTTTCCCCCTACAAAAAGATATTCCTTCTATAAATTTCAGCTATTAAAGAAGAAGTTTGAAAGATCTGAAGAAATACATTAATGTACTTTGTGGTATGGATTGTAAGCAGCAAGTTTGACATGACTTTGAAGAGCAGCAGAGGTAAGTAATCAGAATTGTGTCTTCCAAATGAATCCCTCAGAAGATATGAATAGGCAATAAACTAGCAAAAGCCAAATGTTCTCTCCTCTTCTAACCAAGAAAGCTAGATCAGCACCTACAACACAGCACCCTTTGGGAAAATCCTGGCTGAGATCCACAGTAGATTTTCTTTTCCATGTAGTTTGACTTCAGCTTGCTGATTGAACTGTCCTTTTCCTCCGCTACTGCCACAGTTGCCAGCATGTATCCCTAGAGTCCTTCTATACCCAACACACTTTAAAAAAACAAAACAAAACAAAACAACAATGAAATGATAGCAAGTTATGCAATGACTGCAACAGTATAAGATCAGGAATTGATTTTACAGAATCTGTGAGCTTGAAGCAGAAGGGTGTTCTTGAACCAGTAGCTGTAAAGTACCCAAACCATTAATTGCAAATTCCAGGTTAATGACAATACAGTCAGCTCGTGGTGATGTGGGGTCAGACAATGTGTGCTGTGGATCAGCCACGTTTAGCCTTTCCCCAGCTTCCCTGACTGCAGTCACTAACTCCTTACACAAGGTTTTACAAGTTTTTGCTCAGCCTGTTACTGCTTAAAAGTTGTGAGAGCTCCTACAGAAATCTGTCTGGAGGTTTTTCCAAAGTGAATGCTCTAAATACAGTAACTGAGAAGTAGTTACTTTAAAAAAAAATAAAGTATGAGCAATATGGGAAAGTCTACATATATGTCTTCAAAGGTCTTTTGCCAGCAGAGACTCAAGAAAGAGTTGTGTTTAATTCCTGGTTCTGCTTCTCTCTTCATGGGTATTGGCACAAGCTCTCTGTGCCAAGGATCCACAACTGTACAACATGGAGAATAATACTGCTCCCTCTCCACCTTAGCTCCTGCAAAATCTTCAGGAAAGAGCCTCCTCCTTAGTATTTGTTCTAGCAGTTTCTAGAGCAATTTCGGAACATTTCAGGAAGGTATGAAGAATTCCTTAAACTCCACTAACAGTCTCAGTGGTTTATGTTTACGAAAAAGTCAAAGTCAGAAAAAGAATGTGCTGCTCATCAAGTCCAAGGGACTTTGATGCACTTAAACACTTCAGAAAAAGATGCCACTCTGCCATGTAGTAGAGGTCAATGTTGACATATCTTTTCCTTATTTAATCCAAATTATAATTTTACTGAGATTAGATTGGTGATTTTGGTGGCTTTTTCTTCTTCTTCTTTTTTTTTTTTTTCCCCTAAATTTGACTTCAACAGTGTCATCAGTGAACACAGAAAACCATGCTAAAACCTGATAAACCATCTCTGCAAAAAGGCAGATTGATGATTTTAGGCTAGATGTGATGGTTAAGTCAATATGTAACTTTAGAGCCATTCAATCTAGCTGAAGAAATTAAAGCTTTAGGTGTTCTGCTTGCAAATAAAATACTAAAATTATGAGTTTGGTGAATATCAGGGCAGAGCAGATAATTTAAAACAGCACCTTGGAAAAGTACATAGATCTCTGTTGGTCTCAGACTAACATTGTATTAAGATACATCATTACCTTTAACATTTTTTTTTTTGAGAAATCTCTTGCTTTTATTAGTTTCAGAACAACTGGCCTGTTAAGATCCAAGGTTTTCTTCTGACAGAGTTAAATGTTAGGTAAAGTTTCTAGTCAGACATCAATATAGAGAGTGAGAGCTCATAAAATTCAGCAGAAGTTCCAGCAAACATACTGTGATCACTTCTGAGGTGACTGTGCAGTTTGATAGATTGCAATTATTACCAGCTAAATGTTCAATTCTTTCCACAAAGTAATCAGCCAACAAAGATTAGCTCATTATGCAAATGCAGACAGTGAACACTGTGTGCACAGTGGTGTAGCAAAGATGCTGCAATGGCAGCAAGCTACTTAAGGTACAGAGAGAAACCAGAATTTAAAACAGTAAATGTAATAATAAAAAACAATTAGAGGGAGTGTAAACATTAGGTCTGAGACTAAGAAATTAGAAAAGAAATAACTATCAAATTAGTATGCCAGCATGGAGTTGGAAAGCAAGGCCCTTCATAAAATAATCAGAGCACAACAGAGACAATCAGAATTTAAATTTGCAGTTCCAATGGATATGAAAGTATCATCCGCTTGCAACAAAAATCAACCTCAAGGGGTATATGAAATCTACAGAGCTCTCACCCTACTGTAGAACAGTGCCTTCTGTGCAATGTTGTCTTGTGTTTATGCAGCTCACAGTTTCTTGACAGAACCATTTTGATAAAACTGACAGTGTGTTGAGCTTCAGGCATCTCTTTTGAAACATCTTAGAATGAAGAGTTTTGCATAAACCCAAGGCAGGTATTAAAAACCCTGCTTGGCCTACCTGAGACCAAGCTCTTCCTATTCTCCCATCCTGTCTGCTCTGGGAGTGCTGGCAAACCCCATCAGGAGCAAAGAACGTACTCATCTTGCAACATCAGACAGACTTGCAGCCCAGGCTGTAAGCCAACAAGGTCCATCCCGGACAAAAAGACAAAAATGGAGACAGATAGGAAACATTTTCTCATTCTCTTTTTTTAAGAGTTTCTGTTCCACATCTCAGTCTGATGCCAATAGGAGAAATGTATTTTATTTTACAATTGTGATATTACAATAAAGGCAATTTTCCACAATACCAAAGGAATTAGGACCAAGCTATGTAAGAAGCTTTTTGTTAATTTGCCTTTGATATTGTCAAAATCACTGCTAATCTCTGATCTAACTCAGTAGATGCTTCAGGCTCTGAAATTTCAGCTAGGGAGATTTCCATACTGAATCCAACCCCATTTTAAGCCCTTGCTCTAATCAAAAGATGCAAGCTGCAGCCAAAACCTTACTAAAATTCTAAAATTTACACTTGAATCTTCCATAATTCCTAAATCTGTACAGTATTATACCTAAATTTTATGTGTAATCTCAGTCTATCTGCCCATGGACAAAAGAGGTCAGTAAAACAAATTTAAACTAGCTACTACCACTACATGTATTATGTTTCTAAAGAAACTCTAAGGGCTCATTTTTCACAACCAGTCTAAGGCCACTGGTAGCACCCTTCCTGTGTTTCCTATAGGTAATTTTTCAACTTCACCTCTCTTTTCACACTGCTTGTGCACCTGACACCAGTCCTCATTTGCGTTGCTTCAGTTCCCCTCAAGCTGTTTGCCCACAACAGCAGGGCTGAAGTAGGCTCATCAACTGTAGTTTAAGGAATAAGTTCACTCATTGCAAGCCAGAGTTCTCTGGTGTAAGCTTTATATCTAATGACTGACCTAAAATTATATTAGCAGTTTAGATACATACTTAAGTAGCATTTCTACTCATTCTTTTTCTGCTTAGTCTCCAGGAGCCAGGCAGGAGCGTGCAGAGCTGTAGGCTGTGTGAGGCCATAATTTGGTAGGGGCTCCATCATGGCATATGCTGTTTTCAACATGGGTTCAACCCTGCTGAGTTTCCAGTAGATCATTTGAAAGATAAAAGGCCTTAGTTTTTCTTTAAAATGCCTGTTTGAACCTTTGCCAAATATGAACTTGGCATTTTGCATTTGAAGCTACAATTTCAAACTTCAAAAGCAGCAAGGAAGGCACCCCCACAACCTCCTATGGAAACCACACCAAGAACAAAGCAGTAAGAATACTTTGGTGATCACTCCCAGACATCTGTATAAATTAATACTGCAGCTTCATTTTGTCTGCTCTCTCCCCCTCCCTCCACTCTTCTTCTTCAGCAAATGCTAGAAGTTGTTTTCAGTTTTGTTCCTTCCAATATTTCTTTCAAGTGTTCACTGTTAGAATTTTCTTTAATGATGATACTCGCATGTGTATTAGTGCAGTACAAGATACCAGACTGATCAGTTCTGCTTATTCACTTCTGAAGTATGGTGCCGGCGAGCCCAGCAATTTGTCTTGCAGACTTGCAAACACAGTCTAAAGACACCTCCACCTATACAATAAGTTATAGTCAATATTCACAGGCTGATACACAATTCTGTTTCTGATTAAGTTATCTGAATGCTCCATATAAAATCTTGGCAAAAGATCTAACAAAATTTCTGCTTTGCTTTACCATCTTCCACAATATATAGTTTCTTCCAGCAGGAGATTCCTGTTTTCCTCAACACTCTCCAGGATACACCTCAGCATCTCTAATGCCTGTAATCAGCACAGATAAACCAAACAATGTGAGGTTTTTTTTTTGTTATGCTCCAAAACCAGGTTGCATTCAGACTGATCAATAAATAGCTGTGTTTATAGTCTGAGGTCCTGTTGTGTTGTCCTGTGCCTATACTTTCAAGGCTTTTGTTATCACCCTGGGACTGTCATCTGACATCCTTAAAAACCCTAAATGATGTTTCCTCAGAGGTAGTTTCTGACAATGTCTGCACACCTTAATGATGACTGGTACACATGCATGCTACAGGGCAACTGAAAATTCATTCTGTACAGCAGAAATTCATTAAAAGAATTTATATACACAATATTTCCTCAGCTACTCATTTAAAATCTCTATGTTAACTTCATTAGTATATGTTTGATTTTTCTTTTTCAGTTTATAACATTCCTCTTCTCTTGAAATGTTTCTCCATATACACATACTGTACTGTTTGGACAAGTAAGACAACTAGCTTTAGGACTTTTTGGTTAGCAATGTTTGTTATATAATGTTAGCAATGTTGTTATATCAGAACACACTTAAGTGTCCTGCTGCCTCCAGCCCAAGCACCCTTCTTCTCACCATGCGTAGCTTCACTCTAGAATTTACAGTACCTCTTCACACATTGCAGACGTTGCTTTCCCACATCCATTTTTAAAAATAGATTAATAGTTCAATATATCATCTATCAGTACTAAGTATTTCCATTTCTATACTTAAAAACTGTTTTACTCCATGGCATGTACTTCCTATGATTAATATTGTCATGGACGAATGTAAATTCACAAAGCTAAAAACTTCCTCAGCCCATGAGCAGTTAATGGTATTCAGCAACTTCTGATTTTACTGAGCACAGAATACCTGGAAAGCAGAAGTGCCACTGGCATTTCTGTTTCACAAAACATACAACCACCAACAAAATTTAATCTTAACCAAACTGGCCTTTCAGAGGTGGGTGCACCCTGTCACAAGGTTGCTCGGCAGTAATGTCTGGTTTGGAAAAAAAAAGAAGTATCTTATAAGTAGTATCTTATTGGATACCTTTTTTTTTTTTTTTTTTTTTTTCTTTTCTCTGTTTTAGAGCATATTACTGATACAAACTCTTCTGTATCAAGCAAACCAATACTGGGTATACCACAGCAGACCTTAATGCTGTTTACAAAGACAGCCCCAGGGGAGTCATTACTACCATCCATTGACATAGCCTAGTGTTTACGGTTCAGAAGGATTCTTTCCCTGTTAGTAGATCATGTCAGGTATTGAAATAACATGCAGTAACAAACTGCACCATATCCCAGCGTCAGGGGGGCTTTAATGAGAGCAGAATCTCCTTTGCATTACCAATATCCTTAGCATTTTCTTCTCTTTTCCTATGGGCATCCGACTTCATAAGGAGCCCACCATTACCAAGTAAGCATTTTAGATCTTCTTCAGGCACGTGGACAGGCATTAATGAGATGTGCTGAGGTGTGCATCAGCCAGCCAGGCGTACTTTCAGTACCTACTGCCAGACATGAACTTTCAGCCATTAAGCGTTCACGCTGAGTTCACAGTGGGCTCTGATAAAGTCAAGGTAGTTTTCCCAGCAATTTCAATAGCTTGGTAATTCACCTTTTGTTTTTCACCTTTGTTTTTATGTAGAAGGTAAGATTTAGTGGCACATCGTTCACATACACAAAAACAAAGTGGAAATGATAAAGATACATTTTGTTTCCCTTTGTCAACTCAGTCTTTTTTTTTTTTTTCTTATTGTTTTAATAATGGTGGCAGTACTTGCTGTAGGGAGAGCACTGTGAATTTTATTTTTTAAGAAGGAGTAATCATCTTACTGTTGTAACTATCTTATTTTAGCATCTTGCTAAGAGTTACACATGTAAAATGATTACAGGAAACACTTCAAATGTTACATTACATTTTGCTTCAAACTATCCAAGCAACCTTCACTAATTACATTGATTGTTACAAAAATGCAGATCCCAAATTACCAATTGGATCATTATCAATATTTCTCACCTTTCCAAGAAAAGCAAAGCACTTGTTCCAATAAAATTAATCAAAGCTGCACTAAGTCTGAATCATCAGAATTACTTAGGTTATTACCAGTCCAGTTTCATTTTATTGCTACTGGCTTTAGCAATAAGTCAGTAACAAAAACAATTTTTCATTACACACACAAAAAGACAAAAAAAAAAAAAGAGCCACACATTAAATCCTTCCTTATTTAGCACAAATTTACTTTGCTTTATTTGATTGTCATTTTTTGTTCTCCCTGCCTTACAATGTCGTCTGTAATGATTAGCTTAAATTCAATGCCAAGCATCTAGCACAGCACACCTGCACCACACCAAGGTCAGCTCTGCCAAGGGTTGGATTTTTGAAGGTCCCAGATGGTTAGTTCATCCCAGGCTTTTTAATGTCATCCTACCTTGTGTTGACTACACACCATGGTGCGGTCTACTCTTCTGGCTGTGAGGATGCCTGGTAATCTTATAGCATCAGTGAGAAAGAACAGAAGGACTTCATGAGCAATAAATCAATGTTGGATACACAGTGTGTCAGGGAAATTGACATTTGCTTCCTGCTGATTACAAGAATTGATCATTTTTCAACTGATAGAGAAGACTTGGTGCCTTAGCCTCTTTGAGGTACTTAGGATGATTCTCCATGCTCTCAGAAATATGTGAAACATAATTCCTTTTAAGAGAAATGAAAGTCATCATCAGGAGCTCAGCCTTCTAGATAGGGGTGAAATATAATTTGTTCATTTTGCCTGACACTGTGGTCTTGAACAATGGGTTTTTTAGTGCATGACTGACAGGAAATGAGACTCTTCTTACCGGGTGTCACTGCCAATGAATTGTTTTGGTATAGCAAAACTAACACAGACAGCTAAAAAGGCAGATGAGGAAAATAAGTAACTGTTCATATTGCTTTCCCAGCCCATGTAAGAAGTGATGCAACTCTTCAGGGAGCCTTCCTTTACAAGCTGTCAGTTATTTGCTGTGAACATAGCTGACTCTCATTAGATTATCCTTCCTTACCCTCACTCAGAATGAAACTTGTCTTTACCAAATATATAGAAAGATTACATTTCCTTAAATAAAAGTTATGATTCTGAACATCATCAGTGCATGCAGAAACCCTTATAGTGCATGGCTAAAAGTCTCAAAAGTTGAAGAATTCTTATATGCTAACAGAAGTGAAAACTGAAACTTTCTATACATTGTTAGTATCTTAGGAAGAATAAGAAATACCACTTTTTTCCATTATTGTGAAGTTCTGATTTATTCTTTTAATAATAATGAAGCTAATTTATGGCTCCGTGTTTATCTCATTATACGAAGTGATCCTATGCAAAACTAAAAGGACACTCAGATATTTAAAAGACTTTATGACCCACCATTTCATGATGCAAATTTCATAGTTCAGACCTTTCCCTACTTTTTTTGATTCTCAACTAAGCTACAGAAAACTGTTTCATATTTTGTTATTTATTTGTGCACACATAACAGCTGACAATGTTGATCTCCTCATGATTCATTCAGCAGGGCCTCAAGAGTAAGACATTTACAGGGTCAGCTTGGGAAGACCTTTGCTGAAAAACTATTTCCTTTCATTCTTTCTTTAACTTCAGTAAAATCAAGAGCAACCCTCAAAACATAGCCTATCAGGTATCCTACAGTCCTAAAAGCATTCCCTTAGGCTAAGTTGTTGCTTCCTGCTTTAGGCATTACAATATACTGACACACTCAACAACTCCTGTTAGCAAATATCCCTATACTAAAACTTCTCCCACTTCCTCAGATGAAAAGAGGAAGGGGAAGGGGAAGGGGAAGGGGAAGGGGAAGGGGAAGGGGAAGGGGAAGGGGAAGGGGAAGGGAAAGGGAAAGGGAAAGGGAAAGGGAAAGGGAAAGGGAAAGGGAAAGGGAAAGGGAAAGGGAAAGGGAAAGGGAAAAAGTTTTGGTTCACCAACACTCAAGCATCACAACTTTTTATAAAGCACAAAACACTGGTTTGAAGATCTATTTCAACACAGCCTTTTGGGACAGTGTAATTTCTATTCTGCAGCAGCGAAGGAATGATTTGCCCATGCTGTCTCCTGGCAGTGGTGGTTATACTACATCTTTCAAAGCTGTTATCAGCTCATAGGGAATACTGATGCCTTTCTGTTCAGACTAGCACAATTTGATGTGGAAATCATGCTTGCCTGAATTTAATTCAGCCCATTGGCATTTTCTAGGGCATTGAGTTCCCACCATCCTCACAAGACCAAACCCACGGGCAGAATACAAGCGGGGTGGCTTAGTGCAATTCCACCCCAGTTCCCTCACCCACTGCAGTACATGCAGGCTATACACCTTACAAACACATATAGCTGTTCCCTTTGCGTGAGAAAGGTCTTTCCTGAAAGAAGGAATACATGGTACTGCACTGCAATGAATGCCTATTTCATCTGCCTATTATGGCCACATATCTCAACTCTTATAAACCATTACACCTTCATGCCCTCATTCCCCCCATCCCACCAAAATCAATTCTAAAATGATTTAGTTACTGAGAATATTGTCTCTTTCCTAAAACTCCATTTTTCTTTCAAGAAGAGATGAGAAAACTCCTGACAAGATGGATGAAACGTTAAATCTGAGCAGAGTCAATGCTGTGTTGATATTAAGTGGTCATGGTTTTGTCTAAATTCGTGGCATCTACAAAAATTAACCCATCTCAGGAACTGTTACTTCAACTGCAGTGAGGATCGCAATGAGGATTAAGCCTGAACAATGACGTTAGCAGTAAGCAATGTGTATGTACATGAGCAAGTAAATGCATGGGTATTGTAATACAAGATGTGATGCCTGAGGTAAAAAACAAAGCAAAACAAAACTTCTCTCTGCCTTTCTCTGCAACACACATATGTAATGCAGACAGTCTGTGGTTATCACAATGAGAGTTAGTGTGGAGTATAGGTAGAAGTGCTATACAAAAGCTGAAATAAGCTACAATTTGAAAAACACTCAGAATAGGATTTTTAAAAGCCCATTAAGAAGAATGGGCTATTCAAGAAATCCTAAAGTGCTGTTCTGCACCTTTGCAAAAGTTCAGACTTCACATTTCAGTCACGGAAATGAGTAGCAAAAAGAGCAAAAAGGGCTTATCTTTTCTGTTCTCAGACTCACTCCAAGCTTTATTAGTAAAAGCCTAGTCTCCATTCTGGAATCACAAATTGAATTCAGCTGAAAAGATGTAGTGCATTTGGCCTCTAGTTCCCTTACACTCAATAAATACAGGAGGTTTCAACCACTGTGAAAATTGTTTCAAGCCACATCTGGAAAGCACAGCCCATGTGGAAAGTGATAATTTAGTATAAAAGCCAGTGATTTCCTCCTGGTTTTAGGGGATGAGATGTCATCACTTTGACTTATGTGACTTATTCTGATTTATCTAATGAGGGCACTATAAACCCAAATGATGCTAGCATTATAAAGAAGTGAGACTGACTTACTCATTGCTTCTGGCTTCCCTCAGAACGTATACCCAGCCTCTGGATGTGTAATACACAGACCTGAAAGAAACTAATCTTACTTGACTGAGTGAAGACAGCACAGACTGTTTTGTTTTTACCACTTCAGTAATGATTCTTCCCTGCTGGGTTTTCTGTCAGAAACAAAGTGAGTAGCTTTCTTCTATTTGAAGTACAGTTAAAAGATTTTCACCTTGGAATGAAAGGAAAACTGCCTGAATCTCATCAATCTGGAGCTAAATTAAATGATGATGGAGACCATGTCTTTTAGCTGTCACTTCATCTGTGAATAGCCAGACCCCCACTATCTCCACTGATGGCCAGATGCACGGGGACTGCATATAGAAAAGTGGCCAAGTCCTTGCTAAGATGAAACACTGTATGGTATGACACAAACCCACTTCAATAGGAACCTTTCTGTCTGCAGTCACTGGCTCTCTATTTTTATTGTTGGGGTTGAATAATAATTACATCAATCAAAGACTACAGTCTTCTTCTGTTTAGGCACCAATTTACCTGCATGGACAGCAGGTTGAGTAAGAGGACAACATCTCCTCTGTGGTGGCATCTCTTGGCAGTCCAAATGCTCTGCATGGTGATTACATAGTCCCACTACCCACAATGTTCCCATCCTATCCCATGGTAACAGTAAAGAACTGGACTGTGATACTTCTGCATCTGACCAGCAAAAGTTAATATGCATAGTAAGAAAAGATCTGCTTTCTGCTACCCAAGATCAAAGTAGGAGATGTGACATTGAACACCCTGAATGCAAATGTGTTATCAGGGAAAGTACACTGGTTCTGGATATTCAGGCTACTGTTTACTTGCCTCTTTATTGTTCACTGGGGGCCTTTCCTTATCTCTGCCCCAAAACCAAACCGTTACTTAGTCCGAGAGCCAGGCACCTTGATCCCAAATCCATCTTATGATACACAGAATACATGCCTACCTTCACAAGAACCAAGGAAAAGCAATAGACATGTCTCAAGTTACCACCATCTGTTTTCTATCATGCTCAAGTCTCCTCATCACAGAATGAGCCTGGGTATACACAGCATCTAGGCTGTATGGACAATTTTGAGGGAATGAGGATGTAAAAGTTCAATCAGGACCACTCCAAAAAGGACAGCATAAATACTCTGACCAAACCTAGCTGTAGATAAACTGAAGATTAAAGGGAAAAGCTCTTTTCCTTGGAAATATGGATTAAAGAACTAATAAGAAAAATGCTTTTACAGAAAATTCACAAATCTTCAGGCCAAATAAATCATTTATGATTGTGTACTGCCTCTGTACTTAACACAGGCCACACACCTTAGCCATCTGACAACTTCTATTTGATCTCTACTTCAAAATCTTGATTTAAGGCTAAGGTATGAAAGGATAGTCGTGCTGCTTGATGGCCATATTTAATTGCTATCCTTAAGATAAGTGAAAAGTAGCAGTATAATTGTTATTATGCAGACATATCTGGTTGAACTCTGCCCTTCTTTAATCTTTTGCTTTTTTCTGCTGTTTTAATAAGCTACTTGCTTTGAGAAATCACAGTATCTAGGTATCTCTGTACTGTAGTCAATTCACCTTTTGTCACTTTAAAATAAAGCAAGCATTAAGTTGACTGGGCTTCTTAAATCTCTCACTAAAGTGGAGTCTTTACTGTTGTGAGTTTTTTTATTTTTTATTTTTTTCCTCCAGCACTAAAATCACCTGATTTCTTTGTTAAACCCTTTCCAAGTTTTAAATGTGCTCTTTAAATTGTGGACATCTTCATTGGTATAATTCTGCTCCTGCATCCAAGGACCTATGCCTGTTCTAGTGCAGATGGTAACTCATTTTTATCCCTGGATGCATGTTTCAAGTGTGTCCTGTTTTTATTTATTTATATGGCTTTGCTAGAGAAGAGCTCCAACATGCAACTGTTAAAAGTAATAGCATAAATTGGAAATCATTGCCCAAACTGTAGTCCTTTTTTTAACCAAACACTGACAAAAATTCTCCTTGGGAAGAACACTCATTTTATAAATATCCTATTCTAATTCTTACTTGTGTATCAGAAAGTTGAACTACGTTCCTAAGTTTGTTGTTTCATTCTTCCATTCTTCTATTTCTTTCATTAAAAGAATGTCTAAAGTGAATGATTAGTGGTTTTAATTAGTTATGGGATTCCTGCTATACTAAATGTTTTGTTTGGTTGCTATAAAGCAAAAATATCATCTTCCTCCTTTCATCTTTCACAATGAAGCAAAAGCCCCCATTTAATATGTATTATTCAATATTTCATCTACCCCTCATTAGAAGACAAAGCATCCCACTGATATCTCTATCTCCATTCTCCCGGAAGGCAATATGGTCTGTGTGTGAGTACAGGCAAAACAGATATGGAGAAAAGAATACACTCAGTAATTTTGCATCATAGTGACTCTGCAGTGACTCCATGTACGACCTGATAGAAGTTATTTGAATCACATAGTATGTCACTTTTTCTATCCATAACAGAAGGCTAATACTTTTCTGTCTTGTAAGAGAGTTATGAGACTAAGTTAATGTAAAGTCATTTGAGATAAGTGCAAAGGTATTATTTCAAAAAAAAACCAAACAAACCAAAAAAAACCCCACACTATTCTGGTTATCTGGCATTGCAGATGACAGCATCAAGAAAAATGGCCAGGTAGAGAACCTGGTTTTAAAAGTATGCCATGTAGATGCTTATGTACCTGAGTCAGGCCACTGAAGAACATCACAACAACCAGCATGTGGATCAGGCTGCTAAGACTGAAGTGGCTCAGGTGGACCTGGACTGGCAACAAAAGGGTGAATTATTTAGAGCTCGATGGGCCCATGACACCTCAGGCCACCAAGGAAGAGATGCAATATTAAGATGGGCTCGTTATCGAGGGTTGGACCTGAGCATGGACACTATTACACAAGTTATCCATGAACGTGAAACATGCACTGCCTCTCTGGTATGGAGGATAATGGCTGAAATACAGATACAGGGAGGCCTGGCAGACTGACTATATCACAATCCTACAGACCCACCACAGCAAGTGCCATGTAATTACAATGGTGGAAACAATGAACAGATGGCTGGAAACATATCCCATTCCCCATGACACCACCCGGAACGCTATCCCGGGCCTTGAAAAGCAAGTCTTATGGTGACATCACACCCTGGAAAGAATTGAATCAGACAATGAGACTCATTTTTGAAACAACTTCATAGACACATGAGCCAAAGAGCATGGCATTGAGTGGGTATATCACATCCCCTGTCATGCACCAGCCTCCGGGAAAATCAAATGATACAATGGACTGTTAAAGACTACACGGAGAGCAGTGGGTGCTGGGACGTTCAGACATTGGGATACATATTTAGCAAAAGCCACCTGGTTAGTCAACACTAGAAGATCTGCCAATTGAGCTGGCCTTGCTCAATCAAAACACTTATGTACTGCATGAAGGGATACAATCCCTGTAGTTCACATAAAAAATACGCTGGGGAAGACAGTCTGGGTTATTTCTGCCTTGGGCAAAGGAAAACCCATCTGTGGGATTGCTTTTGCTCAAGGACCTGGGTGAACTTGGTGGGTAATGTGGAAGGATGAAGAATTCCAATGTGCACTTCAGGGGGATTGATTTTGGGTGAGAATAGCCAATGATTTGAATGGCATTATGTTAATTACTATATGATGCTGTACATCATCACTACTTGCTCTATGCCATATCAATGGTATTACAGTAAGAGTTACATAGATTGGAGTACTGCACCCAGGTCTGGGGCCCCCAGCACAAGAAGGATGTGGATCTGTTAGAATGAGTCCAGAGGAGGGCCATGAAGCTGATCAGAGGGCTGGAGCACCTCTCCTAGGACGAAAGGCTGAGAGAGCTGTCGATGTTCAGACTGAAGAAGAGAAGGCTCAGGGGAGACCTTATTTCAGCTTTTCAATACTTAAAGGAGGCTTATAAGAAAGATGGAGATCAACTTTTTGCTTGGGCAGATAATGACAGGACAAGGGGGAATGGCTTTAAAATAAAAGAGGGGAGATTTAGAATGGATGTTAGGAGGAAATTCTTCACTCAGAGGGTGGTGAGGCCCTGGCACAGGCTGCCCAGAGAAGCTGTGGATGCCCCATCCCTTGAGGTATTCAAGGCCAGGCTGGATGGGGCCCTGGGCAACCTGATCTAGTGGGAGGTGTCCCTGCCCATGGCAGGCAGGTTGGAACTGGATGGTCTATAAGGCCCCTTCAAACTGAAACCATTCTGTGATTCTGTGATTAGTGAAGAATAAATTTTGACGGAACCAAGCAAAGTGTGTCGGTGATAGAACTGGACAAGCACAGTGGTGATAGAACCAGAACTGGCTTCAGCATACAACAATCCAACACCACACACCCTCTCCTCTCATGACTGTTATGACAGATGGAGCCCGAAGTCATGGACCAAATAAACTCAACAGACATTTTAGAGGGATGTCCCATAGACTATTGGAATGATATCCATGTGTATATATCGAAATGCTGGAAAGGTGGTGATTAGTTAGGTTGTAACAGAAAGTGTTGGACCTGAGTATGATGTAAATGGTGTGGAATAAGGGGTAGATATTGTCCTGGTTTTGGCTGAGATAGAGTTAATTTCTTCCTAGACACTACCACAATAATGAGGTAGGGAATAGAGATATGCTACTGTCACTGTGCCTATTGTCTACCCAGCCTTTTAATAAGCAATTTATCAAGAGGGTTTTATGTGTCCCAGGGTAAGGGCCAAGCACTGTAAATGTCAGAATCTACTGACAAGGTAGATAATGCAAGATCTTTTACTGGGCCAACAAATAAATTATTATACAGTAGGTTTCATGCCAAAAAAGTTCAGTCTTTTGGATGTTGTCAGAATTTCCGGAGTATGGCATTTAAATGAGGCAGCTGATTTAAAGCATTTCAGCTGTCCAACCTAAATCATATCTTGGGGATAAATCAAAATAGGAGCCTTCTGGGAGAAAAAGACAGGGAAGATGTCCATAAGCTTAATTTCCTCTGTCTTAGAGGACCTTTCTTGGTATGTCTGTAATGTGATTTTCTTCAAAGCTATTTTTTGCTTACTCCAGTAGAACCAATGAAGACACCAACAAAATAGGTTCACAAAAAAATGTCAGTATAAGAAGAAGGAGTTGAGAGTGCCTAATGAATTTCCAAGTGGCTCATGAATCCTAAAAAAAAAAAAAAAAAAAGCAGAAGTTTGTTGGAACACCCTTTTTGATGAAACTACTCAACAGATGATGAACACTCATACTCAACAGGAACAAAGAAGAGACAAAAAAAAAAAAAAAAAGCACATTAGAGCTCTGTTTAACTAGAAAGTAAGCCATTCCAGACAAAACAAACACACACATACAAAATAATAAACCAACAAAAACACCTCCAAATGAAAAAAAATCCTGCAGTTCACCTACTCTGATCGAAGGAAAGAAGCCCTCAGTTATTCCAGTAACTTGTCAACTTCTTGCATGCCTGACTGGCTTTTTTTTGGTGAAGGCAAGTGGAAGACCAAATCACATTGTCAGTAAAGGTTCAAGAATGGGAAATGCAAGAGTAAAACTTTAAAATTTCCCAAATGTTTCTAAAGGCATCTCACTTGCTGCCTTTAATTTAAACTTTGAAAACTATAGTCATCACAAGCCTAGATGAAGATCTTACTTGTTTATTCGGAAGAGCAATATAACATATAAAATTAAACTGCGTCTGGAAATGGTGCCTCAGAACTGCAGAACCTCTGATAGAGACCTTCTCAGTTCTAAGCCTCTGGCAAGGAGCAGAGTAGGGGAAAGAAGTCTAGACAAAAAGCTGACAAGAGCCCCTCTATAACCTCTCTACAAATGAACTGTAACTGGCATGGGAACCTAGTGTGAGGGCACACACTGCTCTGTCAGAAATCACTTAGCTTGTGAAGAAACAGATTTCTCTAGAAGAGGATGGCTCTTAGAATTTCAGCTAGCAAGATGGCTCAGGACTCTTTATCCAGCTATTTTCTTTCACTTGATGCCTATTTGGGGAGTTAAGGCACCATTTCACTATTAGTAACTCCTGATGCTACATGTGAAAATAACAGATTATTCCTGGTCTCCTTTATAGTGCCCAGCAGATTTTGTATATAGCTGCTGCTGTTGATTGTTTTATGACTCATTTAATGCTTTTACACCTCTTCCAGAAGTGCCCTCAAATCCCTCTCTCTTCTCACAAGAGTTAGTTTCACTGCAGACCACAAAATGATGAAGAATCACTGTACTTTTTAATCTTTTTACAATGGCAAATTAGTACTTTCTGTGCTAAAAGACAGTGTAAGCACTCTTTAAACAAGCTTCCTTAATCTTTAATTCCCAGTATAATGGAAGAACTACAGTTAGCAATAAGCAGTCACTTTAAAACAATTGTGTAAAGACACTAACTCATCAGCACTTTCACTTATATGATTTATGGAACTCTCAAAACCATGAAATCTATACAAAGGGCAATTTTATAGCCTGAATGCATGAGAAGAACATTTTGTTTAGTAAAAGTGGGAGATGCAATTGTCTAACATTTCAAACTCAGAAAGCCTGTCACTAAGTTAGGACAATTTCAGAAATGTAGTGCATCTGAGCAATACACAGTATGTTATCTTTAGTAATGTATAGTTTTTTTCCTATTATTTGCAATAACTTAACTCCATCCCAACCAGTGATTTATCAGCTGCTTTTGCCTTTTTACTTCCTCTAAGGAGGCCTTATAGCAGTCTCTTTGGTATTACCTAAACTTATTACCGGTGTTGTGGATGTGTTTATAATAATTAACAATGTAGCATACGAAGAAACACAGCTGTCTCTCTAGACTGGGAATCGAATGCCATCTGTGGATTCATACAGAATTTTACATTTTCAGAACTCCGTGTACACTCCAGATAATTATTTCTCCAAGCAACACTATTAATAAAGCAAGTATGTCATATATTACTCTCATTCTTAAGCACGGATGCAGTGACAGAGAGGTAAAATGATTAGCCTAGGGTCACACATAACAAAGTGGGCAGAGGCACTGTTACTAAGGGATGCCTTCTGCCCAGTTCAATAGCTACTTTGCTTTGCAGCTGCACCTGCTGGGCATTATATGGCTTTGCTTGTCAGTCAGGGTTTAGATACTTATTTGCAAACATTGTACTCTATCACAGGAGCCTAGAACTGCAGCTAGGTATGGAATAGCTTCCTTTTTGAGTCTCATATTTCAAAGGTCCAAGTCTAAATCCCTTTCCTCATCTGTATACACTGCATAGGTGGCAAACATCTGTTGTTCATTTTTAAGAAGTACTATTAAAAACACAAGAAGAAATTTTGAGAAACCTTGGTCTTTGCCACAACGACATCTGAGCTGAACACTACAGAACAGCTGCCCTATCTCCTTTACCCATTAAGAGCTCAGCAATACTTCTTGAATATAAATTTTCTCATTTTTTTGGTGTAAGATGAATTCTGGATAGCAGTGTGCTTCATGTATTGATCCAGACACACCATCACTAGACTCACTCCAGTCTTGCTTCAAAGACCACTCCACTCATCTTGGTGGAAACTAGTACCTGGATTGTCAGATTGGTGAGGCACATTTCATTTTTCCCCCTGGCTTCAGAAAAATAAGTGCCATATACCAATGCCATATACCATATACCAATGCTAACATACCAATGTTAGCCTGCTGGATTAACCCTCCCATGCCTGCCTAGTCCCTTTGGAAAATCTTAAGCACTGTGGTGGCAATACAGTTGTACGACACCACAAGTACTTCCACAATACACAGTTCAGCTGGAATGAACAGTGTCAGAACTGCAGACTTTATTTATCAACACTACCTCAAATACAAGGTCCACAGGCAGGTTAGGATACTTACCAAGCTGTGAAAGAAACTAATTGTTTCAAACAGGAGAGGGGATGACTAAAAGTGAAGAATTCAAGATTGTACCTACTTCTCTGAAAAGACAGTGAAGACAATGAAAGGCTCCCATTTGAGAAGCAAAACATGCTAATAATTCAAGAAATAAGGATTTCTTTCTTCAACTATGGTGTTACAAACACCCTAGACAAGTTTTAATCCATCCACATTTGAGCATTCCAGCTCATGTACTAAATGTGAAGGTTAACCATGTGAGAGTCCTTTTCAAGTCAATGAACTAATACAAGATGCTCCAGAGACCTTTTTTGGATTTACCTGCTTTCTCTAGGCATTTGCCTTCTGAATATTATGTGTCTGGTCACTGGGAACTCTCAACTCAATACCTCATCTAAGTATCCAGAACTGGGTGGGATGAAACCGGTCAATGACTTGTAGCATATACTTCCACCAAAAGCTTAACCTTGTTGTCCCATTAATGCATGAAAGAGATAAGCAATACAGGGCTAAACACATGCAGCAAAGGGAAATTATACAGCTAATTATCCATAGATTTGTTTTTTTCTTCATGAAAAAAATCTGTTAAGGAAAGAATGTGAGCAAAATGAGAGTCTGTTAGGAATAACTTCCACCCCCTAAATATCAAAAGGTAATCAGTTCTCCGGATCCATTTCTCAGCTCCACACTGAAATGCTCGGGAAAAGTAATAATGGCATCTTAAATTTCTAAACTGAAAATTAAGTAAGCCAAAAGACACTTTACACCTCTTTTCCTACTCACCACCATTACACAGATTACAAACACAGATTGCTTTGAAGCCTGGCAAACTCACGCAGGCCAATCCAGTGTAGTCCCAAGAAACTTTTAATACAAACTTTCAAACATGCATAGATGAAACAAATGAGCAAGATACACTACTGTCATGTTTTTGGCTGGGACAGAGTTAATTTTCTTCGTAGAGGTTCACACAATGCTGTTTTTTGGATTTGTGATGAAAATATCAGTGATACCAGAGGGATGTTTCAGTTGGTGCAGAGCAGCGCTCACAGAGCCAAGGCCTTTCCTGCTCCTGGTGCTGCCTGGCTAGCGAGGAGACTGGGGGTGCCCCAGGAGCTGGGAGGGGACACGGCCAGGACAGCTGGCCCAGGCTGCCCAAAGCGATGTCCCACACCGTGTGGCACCATGCTCAGCGATAGCAGCTGGGGGAAAGGAGGAGGAAGGGGGGATGTTGAGGTGATGGTGTTGTCTTCCCAAGGAACCCTTACACGTGATGATCCCTGCTCTCCTGGAGGCGGCCAGCTGATGGGAAGTAGTGAATGAATTCCTGGTTCCATTTTGCTTGCATGCACAGCTTTTGCTTAACTTAGTAAACTGTCTTTATCCCAGCCCATGAGTTCTGGCACTTTTGCCTTTCCAATTCTCTCCTCCATCCTCCCTGGTGAGAGTGAGCAAGTGTCTATGTGGAGTGGCCTTGTTTGCTGGGGCTAAACCACAACTACCAACCACAAAGATAAAGGATATTTGACAGATGACCACCTAAAACAAAGCTGTAGCATTATTATTATTATTAGTGCTGTTATGTTGGGTATTATAGATTTTGATAATTTGAAACTGCAAGAAAAAAAACACATTGGAATAAAAGATTCTAATGCTAGAATATTTCAAAGTTATTTCTCAGTCAGTATACACAATGCAAACTCCCCAGGATGATTCTGGGTCTGAACAAAGCATTAAGTAGGTTAGAGCTCCCAGTGGAAAAATAGAGAAGTCTAAAAATCATCACTCTGCTAGTAGCTGCAGAAATGGTTTTATTGTAGAGCTGGACTGGTTTTACCTTACAGTGTGCTGGGCAAGAGTCTCTAAGTATTAAAATCAACAAAATATATTGTCTGTGCATGCAAATGTGTGCTTCAAAGCAGTCAGATGTGATCTGCCTGATCTAGCAAAAGGAGAGATTTGTGCAGCTTGAAAAACTACAACACGGCATCTGGCCAGCTTACAGAGCATGGCCAACATCAGTGCCTGACACTGGTGATGAACGTTTCAGTACCAAGTGCATTTCAGATCAAGAGGGAAGATGGTATTCTTCGTGATCATCAGCCAGTTCTGAGCTAGCTAGCCAGAGCTGTTTAGCAATTCCAATGAACTTCAGAGGAAGGATCACCATCTGTACCTTTGAGAAGCCTGCTGAAGTCACTTGAGAATGCAGAATAAGTTTTAACATCTAATGTCACAACATAAACATGCATATCTTGTAGTTAGTAATATCTTTCTCCGCAGGGTGCCCAATTGAAACCAGCTAAAGGGAGAAGAGGGGATTATGTATACCATAGTAGAACCAGGCCTATAAAAATACTGTTAGTAACTTATTCTAAATTAAAGTACTGAGTATAAAGCAAATGGAGATAGATAGATGCATATATACACTCACAGGCATACACAACAAAATGTGAATACCAAATAATAAACTTTCAGTTTTAACAGAGAAGAAAACATCATTTCCTTACTACTATTTTTTTCCTTTACTGTATGAAATATAATGACAATTTATACATCTTCCATTAATTTTTCTGGATTGTAGTTATCTAGGCAAGAAGAGAACCTCTACATGAAGATCATTTGCAGATACGTCCAAACAGCTGAATGTTCAGCCTCTTAAAAATAGGCATAGGATCTCTTTGAAAGGTTGCCTGGTTCACTGCATTAAAAGATTCCTTTAGGACCATGCAAAAAATAATCCCAGACACACATATATTCAACTTGGTATGAGTGAAATAAAAGTTATAACCATGAAAAAATGATTCTGCATTAATCATTTGGCTTGTTATTTCACAATAAAATTTCAGTGTGCTGTTTGCGAGCTTAAGCAATAAACCAATATAACTCAGGGCTGTTCCAATGCTACTGTAAATAAAAATTATTTTGAAATTTTAACTCCTCATATTTTCCTACAGCTACATTACAGTTTATTAATTAAAACTCTTTGAAGTATTAGCTCATAGTCAATCATAATACATTTTTTTTTTTTTATAAATGTGACACAACATTAGGACAAAAATGTGACCATAAAATCACACAGATCTAAATAAGGCTTGTTTCAAGACTATATATTTAACATACACAAACATGTCCATGTTTGTTTGCAGTAGGGAGAAAATCTAGAATAACGAGAACTATATACCATAGAAAATAAGCAATGGTCTGTTTTTCTAGATCATTATATTATATATATATAGTATATATATATTAGTTTTATAAATAAAAATACCTTGTAATACATAATATTTGACTGTCAAGTGAAGCAGGTTTTAAATTTCTTGTGAAGAATGTTCTCACATCTCCAGTGGATTAGAAATAAAGGATCATTTGTCAAATCTCTAAAACATTCAGTACTAGTATGAATTTTCTGACAATAGCAGAGCACATGCTAAGTACATGCTGGAAAAAATAACTATACCAGCTGCCCATTTTCAAATGTCAATTCACTCTAGTAATGCTCATTTCCTCTGCTGATTCATGTTACAACATAGTACCCACCTGCCTAACTTCCAGAGCATCAACAAAAGAAAAAGAAAAAGAAAAAGAAAAAGAAAAAGAAAAAGAAAAAGAAAAAGAAAAAGAAAAAGAAAAAGAAAAAGAAAAAGAAAAAGAAAAAGAAAAAGAAAAAGAAAAAGAAAAAGAAAAAGAAAAAGAAAAAGAAAAAGAAAAAGAAAAAGAAAAAGAAAAAGAAAAAGAAAAAGAAAAAGAAAAAGAAAAAGGAGAAAAAGGAGAAAAAGAAAAGGAGAAAAAGAAAAGGAGAAAAAGAAAAGGAGAAAAAGAAAAAGAAAAAGAAAAAGAAAAAGAAAAAGAAAAAGAAAAAGAAAAAGAAAAAGAAAAAGAAAAAGAAAAAAGAAAAAGAAAAAGAAAAAGAAAAAGAAAAAGAAAAAGAAAAAGAAAAAGAAAAAGAAAAAGAAAAAGAAAAAGAAAAAGAAAAAGAAAAAAAGAAAAAACCTTTTGTGTTCAGAACCTTCAATGAAGCCTGGCTCCAAAACACTTCACATTTTTTAAAAATGTTTTAGCATTTATGACTCCCTTTCAAATAGCACCATTTCATACAGATATGTTCAACTAAATTACATCATTTCTTCCCTTTCACACGAAGTATTTCCACAGGAGAAGTAAAGGACATTAAGTCACTCTTGAAAATCAATCTGAAAAAAATATTTTCATGTAAACATTTTTTTTTTTCCAGAGGTTCTGCATCACTTGTGAGACGAGACAGACAGAAATCACCATCTGATAAAAATGGGATTCTCAGTAAAAAATAAAGAGTACAAATAATAAGGACAACCCACCAGGTTAGACTCTCAGACAAACTTGCAGCTCTCTGGGAGATGAGATAGTTCCAATGTTTTCAGTAAGATTGCCTTTGATCTAACTGAGAATCTGGCCCACTTTTTAACACTGGTTAAAACTTAAGGACATGCGATATTCTGTTAGAACCAGAGGCAAAATATTTCTTAGCCCATGTAAAAATGGTGTATCTACATTAAAAAGGACTTCTAACCTGGTATCCTCCAAACACTGCACAAGAATGTTCCAAATTCTTTCAGAAAACAACATGATTGTGTACTTGCACACAGTTTCAGTATCAGAACCTAGGATCATATTTGATGCACAGTTCTGCTGCAAAGACATGATACACGTGCAGGCACAGCTCTCAAAAATTCTCATTTCTATCCAAATATTCTCTTCTCTCTCTACTTGTGATGACTTCAAGAAAGATCATCTTTTAGTTCCCCATTGCTCCAAGCATTTGAAGTTATCATACCCTGAAAGAACATACTAATTATTCTAATTAAAAACTAATCATATTTTAAATCAGAATATATGTAGCTCTTGAGACAAGCTAACCAAAGAAAAAGTAGATTTTTATTCTTAATCAAGAATTGATCTTCACATCAATAATTTATGCCTTCTTAGTCAGACACACCGATCAAATACGGGTTACTGATTCAGTAAATGTCTCAGTCAGTGACCTGTCATACATGAAATGAACAAACCAGACCCTATATTCCGATGTTGCACACCATGAAACTCATTATCACTTGAAACTCATTGTCACTTATGTTTGAAGTCCTAATTTTAGATGTATATAAAAAAATAGGTTTAAGTCTTACCTTCCTGCCTGCATAAAAATATCAACCGTATTCAGCTACCTTTCTGAAAAGTCTAACATAACTTTCACTGTTACAAGTGAAGCATTGAAAGATAGAAAAAAAGTAAAGACTTAAAGCCAGTGTGAAAACCTTCTAGGAACAGTACGATTTTGCACCAGACATACTTGCTTAAGTTCAAGTACATAATAATTTGGAGAGTAAAGTTTTTAATATTCATTGTTAGATTTGGATTATACCAGGCTGTAAAGTTTAATAGATTCTACTATTTCCTCATAAATTATTTTAAAAACAATGTTTAATTCAATCTCCTTCAAATATTAAGATAAAGTGGGAAAAGAGTTTGCATTTCTTAAAACATATTTTACAAAGATAGCTTTGTTGAAAGCTTTATCTATCATAATGGCAAACCTGAATTTACTATGAGGTATTTGGTAATTAAAATTACTGATAGTCTCCCAGGGCAGACAGACATTTTTATTTTTGTATGTCTGTTCGTTCCTTAATTTAGAAGGGAAAACAAAATAATGTTCTAAACTGCCAAGGCATCATATTTGGCTGAGGACCTGATCTTAGACCTACTAGCAATTTCTTGTTGTATACAGAACTCCCCTAGTTATTAATGAAGTTATATGTTTCCAGACATAGATTCAAAAGGTTTGTAAAATTACTTTTGCCCATGCTGTTCTCCAGATCCTTTATGCTTTACATCTGTCCCATGTGCCTGTCACTCACGCTTGTGAACTTCACTTAACTTTAGCACCTGTTGAAGATTACAATCTATTTGATGAAGGTAGAGACCCAACTCTTAATCTTTACAAAAATGTGGCAGCAGTTTCTGGACAAATGGAACTTGGCTCATTTAACAGTTATTAGAGTTGCACTACTTCCTTTCCAAAGTGATTTAATTTACACATATTCAAAGAGCAAACATTTACTTTCAGTGTGAAAAAATTGTTTACATTAAGAGAAGTGTTTAACAAGACTGAAGATTCCAGTAACTTCATCCAAATCCTCTTGTAACAAGCTGGGGGAATGCTGAAAAAGAGAGGCAGAGAAACTCCATGCCCTGCAATATCATTTTTTTCTTGAGACAAGAAAGTCTCTTCAATGTTTTAGAGAGAGAGATGTATAAAGAGCTGTCCTTATATAAGTGACTGAACATCCTACCCAAGAGAAGTCTGGAGGTAACTAATTCAAATTACATTCACAAAAACAACCTGGGGATTCTTTTTGTTTATTGCTAAATGCACTCAGAAGCAATGCTTTTTTTTTTTTTTTTTTCCTACTGTGACATATAAAAAAGGAATCTTGAGTACTCTCTTCTACTCGTAATAGATGAAAAATGCAATAATGGTAAAATTTAACTGACATATTCTACTATTTGGCTACCCAGTAAGCAGGTCAACATGTTAAATGTGTCTTGGAAAATTTTGCAATACTACATATAATATATATATATATACTACATATACTATATGTACAGAATTACATATTCTGTCTGTTGCATGCTTACATAAAAGAATGTACTACCATATATCTTTTGCGACTATTTCTGTAATTTGAATGCATTTGCTTTGTTACCTTTGACTGAAGAGAATAATTTCTAAAATTTGTGCTTTACTAACAGGATGGCACCTCAAATAAATGCAAAAGCAAAACTGTCTGCTCTACTTACTGCAGGTGTAAGAAGGCCAAAAGGTTAAAGTAGTTAGTCACTGAGAATCTCTCAGTGACGAAGTACTGATTTAAGAAAGGTTCCAACCACTTACATGTACATACAGAAATTGCATCTAAACTGAATTTACACATTAAATGGATCCTTCCTCCTACAGACAATATGAAAATATTAAACTGGTAGTGTTTTTTATAGGTTGACTGGAAAGAGCATAAAACTTAATCCTACTCACGCAAAGGCAAAAAAAAAAAAAATATAAAAAAAATCTTGAACATCTCCAAGATACTCCAGCAAAAAAGTCTCCAGCAAAACTGTTAACATATGTACACAAATTTTACCTTTTGGCACAATATTCAGTAAGAACATTTAAAAAGTAATAAATTGTTTTATTAGTTCTGGTAAGGATGGTAACCCATGTTTTTCTTTAGAATAAATACATCTTAATCTAACCTTTAATCCAAACTTGCATTTTGCTTGGTTATGTACAAACCTGTTCAAATATAGGAAAATTCTTCTCTGCTGCTAGCTCCAACATTTGGATTTCTTAACCATGTTAGAGTAAGAAAAGAAGATTAATTTAGCAATAATTGTATGTTTATTGCTACCATTTAAACAGCTTAATCTTTCCACATGCCTTTTTCTAGATGTTTCCACTTGTCACACTTAACTTGGCTGGTGTGGCACACAAACAACTACATCCCTATAATTAATCAACCTGTTATGCAGCACAGTATTTATCTATCTGTACTCACACACACACAAAGAAAGCTGCATTCCCTGCCCAGTGGAAGGATCTTGGACAGCTGGTCTCAGTATCTCTGATCTTACTTCTGCTCCTCCTGCAGCCAACCCTTGGTCTGCAGAAGCCCAAGGGAGCAGAAGACTGAGGAGGAACTCACTGCAAACTGAGGCATAAACTTGTGGGTGCAAGGACAATTACAGACATCCTACCCTTCTTCTTGGTCTGTGCATGAGACTCCTCATCATGTTTCATCATGAGAACATTGAGTATAATAAGGCCACAAGGAAAGCCCATCTTCCACCAGAGCTCAGGCTGCTTTTCAGAAGTCTTTGCCATGGATGTAGTGCAGTGTAGAGCAGCAAGTTAACCAAAACTCCAGGTGTGATGGGGAAGGGAGCTCATGAACAGCCCTCATGTTTGGCAATAAGAACTTGCCAGGTGTGCAAGTTGTGGTTGTCAAGTGAATGTCTCTGAATGGGAACTCTATATATGTTAGGCCCAGTTCAATCATGTGTACCCAGGCTCTAGTGATGCTGGTGAACAGCCTTCTTGTCATATGGTACAGTAGCTTTTCAACAAGTGATTAGGTACAACAATCATTAAATATATCAGTAAACTACAAGTCTCTAAGATCATACTAAATAAGACCGCAAGAGAATTTGAAAAGTTCATTCTTCAGACATAGTCTGAAATGCTTCTATTAATATCTATTGAGATAAAAAAAAAATACATGCATTTATTATTCTGTTAAAAGCTTCTGAAACAGATAAAAGTTGGCTACAGGTATCAAATTTCTTCAAGGATGCAACTTTTAACCAGTTTGAACACAGGCCGAGAATATACAGAGACTTGTGAATCACAGCTCGAAAGAATTATAAATTTGGAGGTGAAACTTTGCAGTTTTGTACAGAAATAAATTTATAGAAAGCTTATATATCTACTTCAAGTGCATAATGGAACTTTTTAAACAATATCAGATGGACAAATAAAATATCTTTGTATCTGTTATATTAGACAGCACAAGAGAAGGTTTGGCAAGTAAATAAAGGAAGCATACCCTTAATTATAACATGCAGAAGTTTAAAATTGTTAAGATTATCTGTCTTGTTTTCACAAAACTTATAGTGCCATATTCATGTAGAGCACAAGCACTTTTGAAATGTTTTTAAAGCAAACAAATGATATTAGTTTAAGCCTGACAAGCCAACAGTACAGCTTCCACCTAGGGCACTTTGAACTAAGAAGCTCAAAAGCACAGATCTGTTCTAGTCAATGACAAAGCCACCTCAGAGCATTCCTCCCTGCCATTTTCAAAGGGAGAAACACTATTTAAATTTTTTGTGGCTGACTAAATTTTTCATGTTGATTATGTAGCATGATGAAATATTGCAGTGCTTAAGATGCAAGCATCCCTTACATGCAAAGTACTTTGCACATATGAACTGGTTGCAAAACGTGACAAAATAATCATTTAATTATTTTAAATTGAGACAAACACAATAGAATTTGAACTCTAAGCCTTATAAACATATGGCAATGCTACATTAGCCGGTAGGGTACATTTTCATCAGCTTCATAGTTATGGGAGCTCACAGATATTAAATCGCCTCAAGGGAGAGAGATTCTTGTTCCATGACATCAGTAGAAATGGATTAAGAATTGCAAAGAAATACTAATAAAGATGCTGAATATCAATGCTTATGCAGTTTAAAGCCAATACATTCACCAATTCATTCCATAAACTAAAATTTTAATTTCACAAAGATTTCTTATGAGATACCTTATATACCTCAAAAATAAGAAGAGAAAATGAGGATTAAAAAATAGATTTATAACCATATCTTTTTTTTTCACACTTACATACACTAGGCCTATGTAAAATGAAAAGATAAAAAGGTCCTGCCTCATGTTAGTATTGTCTGGATAGTACTGCAGCTTTCTTCACACAGAACCTGAAAACAACTATCTCAAAAGTAAACATCAAAATTCACATTGAATTCAAGGAAAAGAAACATAATAATAACTCATTTGGAAATTTGGCTTAGAGTTACCATTGAAACACTGGATATATGCATGAAAACATAAAGATAAAAAGCAAGCCAGTATAAGGTAGCGGCAGCTAATTCAAGGCAAAAATATTCCAGGAATTAAGAAACAATCAAGAAAGTTAAAACTGTTTCTTTATGTGAAAATGTGGTATTTTCCCAGTTAGGGCAGTACTTTTAACTCCCTTTTCAAGAGAGCAGTGTTTTAAATACGAGTTAAACCACAATTTCTTAAAGGCCTACAACTAAGGGAAAACCAGATGAGTCTTAGATCCTTCCCCAGATTAAAAGGAATTAGGTACCTTTCCCAATCTGTGACCAGGAATTCATGAGTTCTGAAAATACAGTCTAACAAAATGCAAACATTGGTAGCAGTTACAGCAGCGCTAAACTGATAGAACACTTGAAATACAACAGTTTATTTTGGTTTTATTACATTGCTATTTGTTTCTAAAACTGAAAAAGTTATTTAAAAGACCCAAACAGGGGACTAGGGGACTTTGTATTACAAAGTAAACTTTTTATGTCAGCCACTGGAGTGGTATGATAATCACCGTGTCACGGCTCCTTCCTTACCTCAAAAGCCTTCCAACATGTAAAACAACAAGCTATCAAAACTCACTACCACAGCAAAACACCATCATCACACCAGAACAAAAAAGCATTCATTACCTAATTTCAAAACCTTTGCCTTCTAGCAAGTGATATACTTTAATTGCATACAGTCCTTCACAAAGTACATACACGTATATTTTGTCCGAGAGCTATCTAAGGCAAAATCACTTTCCATCTCAATCTCCTTACAGTGTCTGGAATCTCTTCTCGTCAAGTATTTTATTACTTCCAACATCGAGGTTTCCAGTCTCAATTGTATCCCTTGAGACTGACAGGAGTTTGTCAGAAGCACAGGACTTCATCTTCCAGCTGCCTTGCAGTTCCAGAATCTCAACCTCCCATCTGAGGACTCTCATCAGAGATTGCATCAGCAAATGGGGGTTAAGAGAATTTGAAACTTTATAATTGTTTTAAATTACTCCGTTTTTCAACACTAACAAGATCCCATTTTAAATCTGTGGGTTGGATTGCTTTTCTTCCCCCAGTTTTGGGATACATATTAAAAAGAGGATTTGTTTCATATACTTGTGCGAGCAATTGTGCCTGAATGTAAATGAAGGCCTCTGGTTTGTAACTGCTTTTATCTTTCAAATCAGAAATGTTGGCTGCACAGCAACAGAACCCACTGATTCCTTTTCAAAGAACCATTTTTGACAGAATGGCTCATACACCTTTCTGAGTAATAGAGGATTTTTTTTTCTTAAACAAAAAACAAAACAAAACCCCAGCAATACCAGTGTTAATTGCTGTATTGTTTCAAGAAACAGAAACTTACAGAAAAAATAGCGACTGCCTACATAACACTGCCTATGTAGAAATTGTTGGAAGCTAATTGCAACAAGCCTGAGACAGTCATCCCAGGACTCATATTCCACACTGGCTTCAGGAAAAAGTAATTCTTTCTGGCTTCTGAATCTTTGGTTTTCTTATCAGGTTAACTTCTATGTACCAACCGCTGCTTTTAAGCAGCTGCTGCAGCACAAACTGTTATCTGAACTAGAAAAGTTACTTGCAGAAGAGTTAATGCTTCAGAGAGAAACACGTTTCCTGGGGAGACCAAAGGTGCTACAGCACCTAAACCACTGCGACTTGGTGCTGGGCATGCTGTCAGGCACCAGGTATGGTAGCTGCCCTCCCATCCTCTGGTTCAGACCACTTCTCCGAGGTTTTCACAAGCAACTGGGATAAACTTCTGTTTTGACTAAAGCCAAGGGGAGGGAAGAAACACTCCTCCCAACAAACAAACAAAACAACAATAACAACAAAAATTTACTACCCCTTAGGCTACTATTTTGGGAGACCACACTGATTAGCAGAAAGGCAGAGTGTTAGCATCTCTTTTATTTGCAAATAATGTAATCACTGCAAATTAGCAATTATATCCCTAAAAAAAGTAATCCCCACTGTAATTTGGTTACTGGTTTAATTTAAAATCCTGTATTATCAAATCAAGAAACTGGAACTGTGAATTAAAAAAAAGAATCATAGAATGGTTTGGATTGGAAGGAACTTAAAAATCATCTAATTCCAACCTGCCTGCCATGGGCAGGGACACCTCCCACCAGATCAGGTTGCCCAAAGCCCCATCCCACCTGGCCTTGAAAACTTCCAGGGATGGGGCATTCACAGCTTCTCTGGGCAACCTGTGTCAGGGCCTCACCACCCTCTGAGTAAAGAATTTCTTCCTAATATCTAATCTAAATCTACCTTCTTTTATTTTAAAGCCATTCCCCCTTGTCCTATCACTACACTCCCTGACAAAGAGTCCCTCCCCAGCCTTCCTGCAGGCCCCCTTTAGGCACTGTAAGGCCTCTATAAGGTCTCCCTGGAGCCTTCTCTTCTCCAGGCCCAACTCCCTCAGCCTGTCCTTATAGGAGAGGTGCTCCAGCCCCTCGATCATCATTGCGGACCTTCTCTGGACTCATTCTAATACGTCCATGTCCTTCGTGTGCTGGGGGCCCCAGAGCTGAACACAGTGCTCCAGGTGGGTCTCGCGTGAGCAGAGCAGAAAGGGAGAATCACCTCCCTCGGCCTGCTGGCCACGCTTCTGTTGATGCAGCCCAGGATACGGTTGGCTTTCTGGGCTGCTGGGGCTCATTGCTGGCTCATGTTTTACTTCTCATCATCCAACACCCCCAGGTCTTTCTCCTCAGGGCTGCTCTCAGTCCATTCACCACCCAGCCTGTATTTGTGCTTGGGATTGCCCTGACCCAGATGGAGGACCTTGCACTTGGCTTGTTGAACCTCATGAGGTACTTCAAGAAATAACTCCTTCAGGTCAAAGACATGTCTATTGCCTCAAATATCATGGAACACAAGTTTATATACTTGTAACAAGTTCTATCATATAGTTTGGTTAATAAATGTACATATGTAAGTAGTCAATCGGAAATTTAAGAATGACACATTATTTTGGTAGTTCAGGGTAGGCTCTCTAAACAGCAGAAAAAAGGGAACAACGGAGACTGTAAATTATCACCCCACCTTTCAGTGATTTGAAATCACAATAAAGAAAACTTAATTAGCCAATTAGAGAAGCAGCATGATTACACCGTATGCAATACGAAGCAGCATGATTACACCATATGCAAAACAATCTGTAAGTTTCCATGTAAAAATATATTGTCACACTAATCACCAGTCTAGCCCCACCAGCCTGAACTAGAGGGCACTGCCAAGCACTGCGCTACCCATTCCACATGAATTCTTCCCTGTAAAGACATCTATAGTAAAAATCCCCTCAGCTTAAACAGTAACAAAACTTCATTCACAGATCCATTCTCAACATGCCAAATATATCTCCCAAATTCAGAACTCAGCTTTGGCTTTAACCACAACAGATTTGTTATACAAAACTTCCTGCATCAACCCTAAAGAGAAGAGCTTAGGAGGGAAATAATATCAAAAACAAAATAAATCAAACAAAACCAACAACTAAAAACAAGACAACAGATGACACATAGCTGTGGATGTATTTGTTTGACCAATCTGGTCAAACAGAGCCTGGAGCAGAGAAAGCTCTGGGGAGACCTTATAGTGGCCTTTTTATTGCACTATTTTATGCACTAAATTGGCTAGGTATATTCAGAGCAGTCTGAATAAAGAGCAGTCTTTTAGCAATAGGGAGAAATAACGCTGGCAAATGCTATGAGGAATGCTCTTCAGCATCTGTAATCTTGGCTTCACAACAGGAGCCTGACTGAGATGTGGAAATCTTCCCAGACCCAAGTTACCTTCTACCCCAAAGTAGAAGGAATGGGTGTTGCTCCACCCCCTTTCTCCCTGTTGGCTTAAAGTCTGTAAACTACACTTTCAAGAAAGTCTGATTAGATGCTCCAATATGAAATAAAAGCACATAATTTTGACCCCACTGATAGCTAACAGACAACTTACAGCAAGCTCCCTACAGTGAGGATTTTACCTTAGGAACTCTTAGCCTGTATTTAAAGTGATCTTTAACCTTAAAGCTATATTTCAAAACTGTGCACCTCCTCAATTTGATTACTTTATTAAACATATCACATTTTAGTAAGCTTTCCTAAAATATAAAACCTAAACAGTTATACTGTTTGTCACTCTCTCCTCAATAGGTAGCTTTCATTCACATTTTAAAGTGGACAAGGTCTTAGGGGTATAAGAATCATAGAAACACAGAACATCCTGAGTTGGAAGGCACCCACAAGGATCACTGACTGCAACTCCTGGCTCAGCACAGGACGACACAAAAATCAGACCATGTGTCCGAAAGCATTATCCAAACACTTCTTGAACTCTAGGAGGCCTGGGGCCATGACCATTTCCCTGGGAAGGCTGTTCCATTGCCTAACCACCCTCTGGGTGAAGGACCTTTTCCTAATACCTAGCCTGACCCTCCCCTGTCCCAGCTCCATGCCGTTCCCTCGGGTCCTGTCGCTGTCCCCAGAGAGCAGAGCTCAGCACCTGCCCCTCCGCTCCCCTCGTGAGGGAGCTGCAGGCCGCCATGAGGCCTCCCCTCAGCCTGCTCTGCTCTGGGCTGAACAAACCAAGGGGCCTCAGCCGCTCCTCGCATGTCTTGCCCTCCAGACCCTTCATCATCTTTGTAGCCCTCCTTTGGGCGCTCTCTAGTAGTTTTATGTCCTCTTCACATAGTGGTGCCCAAAACTGCACATAGTGATGGAGGTGAGGCCACAGCAACACAGAGTACAGTGGGAGTTAAGTTTGTTTATTTGTTAAGTTTTGTTGTTTTTGTTTATTTTGTTACATTTTTCAGTGGAAATTTACTTCTAGTGTGAAGAAAAAGATAATACTTATTCCATCAATAAAGGAAAATCAGAAACACGTCAGTTTGAATCTGTTCCAGAAAGAATCAGCCAACGTGCAAAATAAAATAAATAATAAAATATAAAATAAAACAAAATAAAACAAAACAAAATAAGACAAAATAAAACAAAATAAACCATTTGTCCGTTAGGAAGGTCTACAGCTCCAGACAAGGCACACTGCCTGCTGTGATGGTTTCATGACAAAATTTACAAATGTGGGCTAGTGTGCAAGGGCTGATGTCAATAGGAAAAGAAGTTTCATTAGTTCTGCTACTAATGGAACAGTTTATTTTAGCTTATATATGTTCTAGAAAAATTTAATGGCCATTAGAAACTTTGAAGATAATATTCGATCATTAAAGTGTGAAATAGAAAAATTTATGTCTGTTTTAATTAAAAACCTTAATGCAACCTTTACAGCAGAGTTACCTCCTGATATATCTGCAAATGTCTGCAGAAAATGTTCACAGTGTATATTTTACATATGCCAGGAGTTCCTAAATATGAGAATTAAATAGGGAGGACAGAGACAAATTAATGGAGATTCAGTTAAGATGTTCATAATTAAAATCTGTACACTGAAGATCGATCAGTTTGTACTTTCTACCTTTTCTCATTGTATGAAACAAGGACAAAAGTTGGTGCAATCCTAAAGCAGTCATTTTACCACCTCTGAGAGGAATACTCTCCACACAATGTACACTCAGACTGCAGAGTTGATGGTGAGGAGGTCAGCACCTCAACCCCCCACCGGCAGCACTCCAAAGAGTTGAATTACTTAATTACAGCTCATCAAGTTTGCACTTATGTGAGATAAAACTAAGATAAAGAAACTGCAATGATGGCCAGCAAGGGTGAGTAGGACAATCTTCCTGCTCTCCGATGCATCTGATGGAAACGAACCTCATCGCATTACGGAATGCATGTTTGCACTACCCAGTGGATACTTGGTAGTCACATTACTGCAGTCTGTGAGACCTTTGCTCCATTTAGAGCACTTTGAATACCCTTACACAACAGATGTGGTGCTTTCAAGTACACAGAGCCATTCTAGCTCAAGTTACCAGTTGAAATCAAAGCAAAGGAAGCAGCAAAACGAAACAAACAAAACAAAACAAAACCCATCACCCATATTTCAGGGTCTGATAGATTTTCCCTAGCTTCTGCAAAACAAATTGAGGGAGGTGATTACTGAATGGGACCTTAGACAGATGACTTGAAAGACAGACAAATAATTGTTGGTTGGCATATACTCACAACTTAATTTTAACTGGCAATTTGAGACAAGGAAATACAATTTGCATCTCTACTGTACAGCATCGAAAAAGCGTCATGAAAGCCAGCATAAAATAAGATGCAAGCAGAAAAGCAGAAAATGCTTTTCTTCAGCAAATGCTGGAGACAGATCTTCAATATCTAATAAACATAAGGATGCTGTGTGTGAGAGAAAGACCTCATCCTATGGAAGCTAATAGAAAATAATATTCCTATAATTTTTCTGCAAAGAAATTTTAGAGTATGTGTCTCTAAAACATTTCTATATGATGTTTGATTTCAAAAATGCTAGATTCCACTGGTGAACATTGATTTATGTGGGAGCAGGACAATTAGACTAAGCTGTCTATCATATTTAAGGGCTTGACTACGACACCTTATAGGAAGTTTTTAAGTCAGCTCTATGAAATTGAATGAACAGCAGAAAAAACTAGCAGTTCTGTGACTTCCACATTATACACATAACACAATGAGGCACCAAAGAGTAGGTGCGGAAGCTTGTGCACTAGAATGAAGGGAGCAGAGAGAGGGCAGACGAGGAGGGATGTCAAAATGAAGGCTTAGAAGAAAAACTGCCCAGGAAAATGAACAAAAAGGTGTCTAGGAGGCAGAATTTGAAGGAAAACACAAACAAGAATCTCAAATGTGTTGTCCTGAGGGATATGTCTCAGAGAAAAAACTGTTGTGAATGAAAAGAAGACAGAGAATTAAAAATCAGAACATTGGAAGCCATATGCTTCTGCAATATTAAAATGAAATTGCATTATGTACAAAATACACATCTATGTGAATATACAAGGGATGCTCTTCCCCAAATGCATGATTTTTTGGTATATAAGCGTGCAAAACACCTGAATTTCAGAAGGCTGCATTACATACCAAGGTCAGTTTTGGGGCTGAGTTATTCAGGTGTCTACAAAGGTTACCAAAGGATTGTACCAAACCAAGGTGTTATGCATTTCTATAAGCTACACAGGTGCTGATTTAGTAGCATTTTAGATCTGCAGGAAGAACTTTCAGCAAGATCATTTCTTAAAGCCACCTCTTCTAACATGTAAAATTCACTACTTTGAATCATGGTGAAAGAAGTTAACAGGAGAAAAACAAAACAAAACAAAAAAAAACACCCTGAGATTAATGAAATGTGGTATACCTCAAAAATAACTCAACAGTAAGAATGACATTACTATAAAATATGACCTCTTTCAACCTCATAATTTTAGTAGCCAATATGAGTCCTACTGGGAAGCTAGTTTCTCTTTCTGCTTATTTTACATAGTTCCTTCATATTCTTTTTGGTATTTTATGTATTAGGAAATACTCATGTGTAAACTTTGTGAAGGACTGAAGGACACACTAATCTTTGTATAGAAAGATACATGCAAATTATAAATGAACCATGTGAGGCTCCTGAGGTCCCTATAGACAGAAGACACTGACCTTACCTCTGGAACCAATTATTTTCACTTCTAGATTCTGGGTCAGAACAAGATCATCAGAATTCATACCCTTGAAAAGAAAAACAAGTCTCCTAAAGCATCCTCAAAGTTTGAAAAGTCTCACCTCTAACTAATCCTGGGTACATCATTGTATTTTTACATTTTTATTCCATATTTACAGAATCACAGAATCACAGAATCGTCTAGGTTGGAAGAGACCTCCAAGATCACCTAGTCCAACCTCTGACCTAACACTAACAAGTCCTCCACTAAACCATATCACTAAATTCAACATCTAAACATCTCTTAAAGACCTCCAGGGATGGTGACTCAACCACTTCCCTGGGCAGCCCATTCCAATGCCTAACAACCTTTTCAGTAAAGAAATTCTTCCTAACATCCAACCTAAACCTCCCCTGGTGCAACTTTAGCCCATTCCCCCTCGTCCTGTCACCAGGCACGTGGGAGAATAGACCAACCCCTACCTCGCTACAGCCTCCTTTAAGGTACCTATAGAGAGCGATGAGGTCTCCCCTGAGCCTCCTCTTCTCCAGGCTAAACAACCCCAGCTCCCTCAGCCGCTCCTCGTAAGACTTGTTCTCCAGACCCCTCACCAGTTTTGTTGCCCTTCTCTGGACTCTCTCAAGCACCTCCATGTCCTTCTTGTAGTGAAGGGCCCAAAACTGAACACAGTACTCGAGGTGCGGCCTCACCAGAGCCGAGTACAGGAGGACAATCACTTCCCTAGACCTGCTGGCCACACTGCTTCTTATACAAGCCAGGATGCTGTTGGCCTTCTTGGCCACCTGAGCACACTGCTGGCTCATATTCAGCCGACTATCAACCAGTACTCCCAGGTCCTTCTCTGACAGGCAGCTTTCCAACCACTCATCTCCCAGCCTGTAGCTCTGCCTGGGGTTGTTGCGCCCCAGGTGCAGGACCCGGTACTTGGCCTTGTTGAACTTCATAGAGTTGGCCTCAGCCCATCGCTCCAGCCTATCTAGATCCTCCTGCAGAGCCTTCCTGCCCTCGAGCAGATCGACACACGCACCTAACTCGGTGTCATCTGCAAACTTACTGAGGGTGCACTCGATCCCCTCATCCAGATCATCGATAAAGATATTAAAGAGGACTGGCCCCAGTACTGAGCCCTGGGGGACTCCACTAGTGACCGGCCTCCAACTGGATTTGGCTCCATTCACCACAACTCTCTGGGCCTGGCTATCCAGCCAGTTTTTAACCCAGTGAAGCGTACGCCAGTCCAAGCCCCGAGCAGCCAATTTCTTGAGGAGAATGTTGTGGGAAACGGTGTCAAAAGCCTTACTGAAGTCAAGGTAGACCACATCCACAGCCTTTCCCTCATCCACTAAGCGTGTCACTTTGTCATAGAAGGAGATCAGGTTCGCCAAGCAGGACCTGCCTTTCATAAACCCATGCTGACTGGGCCTGATCGCCTGGTTGCCCTGCAAGTGCTGCATGATGACACTCAAGATAATCTGCTCCATGAGCTTCCCTGGCACTGAGGTCAAACTAACAGGCCTATAGTTCCCCGGGTCTACCCTCCGGCCCTTCTTGTAGATGGGTGTCATGTTTGCTAGCCGCCAGTCAACTGGGGCCTCCCCTGATAGCCAGGACTGCTGATAAATGATGGAAAGTGGCTTGGCCAACTCCTCCGCCAGTTCTCTCAGTACCCTTGGGTGGATCCCATATGGCCCCATCAACTTGTGTACATCCAAGTGCTGTAGCAGGTCGCCAACCATTTCCTCGTGGATAGTGAGGGCCACATCCTGCTCCCCATCCCCTTCCACCAGCTCAGGGTACTGGGTATCCAGAGAACAACTGGTTTTGCCGCTAAAGACTGAGGCAAAAAAAAAAAAAAAAAAAAAATTTACTTCTCTTCCACTTCTGTTCACTTTTTATTTCACTGTCTTTGGTGTAAGAAATAATCCTAAAACAAATCCTCTCCTACACCTGCTAAAATAAGATGTTAAACACTTAAAAATCTGTATTATTTCACAGACACTTCTTGTCTTCCTATCTGAACGCATGGTGACCAGTACTGCAGTAATTCTGGTGACACAGGATCACTGTTTGGTCTTCATCAGTTTGTACTTCGGTTTCCTGGGTTACACGTCTTCCACAACCTTTCCTTACATCATTGTATTTCTTTCTACCTCAGTCATTTAGATATTCCCTTGCACATATTTCAAAACTTAAAATTTTTATAATTAGTTATTTTATTCATACACTAGACAGAACAATGCAATAGTAATGTCTTGGTTCAAGATTATTATTAGAACTGGGAAATGCTTGGAATTGTTATTATGAAAAATTAAATTTATGATATTTATCTTGCAGCCAAATTTGATATGAAACAATTTACCATTTTATAATTACAGTAAGAAACCTAAAATGAAAATAGTCATTGTAAATTAAAAGCAGAAACTTTGTATCATAGCATTTTCAGAATATCGTGATCTTATACCAAAAATAGCCTTTTGATTCTGAGAATAGAAATATGCATCTCAATAAGATTCCATAAAGCATCTTCACTGGCTTTAATAACATTTTGTGTCTTATAAGAGATATAGTAACCCCTCCCAAGGTCTGGTCTTGTGCTAGGTAAAATTCAAACAACCTGGAAGAGGCCGTTCCTCAAAGACTCTGTAATACAGGAAAATCTAATTCTAGTTGGTTGGACTTAAATCCTCCTTCAGTAGTGTTGAATTGATACCTGAACAGTTTATGCCTCCAAGGTTTCTGTCAGAGTATCACGTAAAAAGATAAATTCAGGGTCAAAATTTATAAAACTGGCAGATTTAATAGAACTTAGAGATTTAAGCAAATGATTTCAGGATCCTTCATGACAGTAAGAGAATAGGATCTAGACAGTGATGCAGATCATATATGGGTTTAATCACGTCTTGGGATAGCTCTCTTTTCTGTCTTGAAAGGAGCGGCCTGATCATAATTAATGATCTTGACTTAGGATTCTTAGTTAAATGTCTAAAATATTTGGTGTCACCCTGAAGTTCAGTACTACATACCCTCAGCTCAGCCAAGGGCATAGTGGTCAGGGGCTGGTAAATATGAGTCTAAATACTTCTGAACTTTTGTGTCAACCAAGCACCTACAAGCTCGCATATAACCAAGCAAAAGTTTCTCTTTGAATCTGGGCTATATTTTATAGGACATCAGATAATTGTATGCATCATTTTTTTTCTTCCAAATCCAAATGGTATACATCACAGAAAAGTAAGTTTGATTATTTTAAATGAGTGTGTAGGTGGTGGTTTATAGGTATGTGTGTCTGAATTCAGGATCAAGCCATTATTTATAAACATATTATGAGTTAAACAAGTACCAATACTTATAAGACAACAAAATAATGTATTCTTCCACATGAAATTATGCCTTTGCATGCTGATTTTCCTGATGTTATTCTTTCCTTTCTGACAAAAGGCTACATTTGAGTCATTAAGAAGAAGAATTTTCCCTTTCAAATCAATGAAGGTTGCAATTCTGATTTGTGTGTTTTGGGAACGGTGACAGTTTCTAAATTACAGGTTCCTGCACGCTTGTCTGACTCAGATTTATAAGCAAGGTCAGACACAGCAGTGCAAGAATGGCATTGTAATTAGAAAGGTGCTATTTCTGTCAGCTAGGTGTAAAATGCCCCAGCAGTGCACAGTGAAGCCTTTATTTTATACGTAAATTAATTGTAATAACTATCAAACTACAGCTGGTAAGCCAGACAGCCAAATATGAAGAGGAAGTCCAGACTGCCAGAGCGTTCCTGCTGGAAAAACAGCATCCCTACAAACATGAACTTCAGATGTTCAAAGAGAGAAGCAGGGAAGAGAAAATGCCAACTTAAGCACCTGACTTGAAAGTGAACAGCTGATAGATAGAGGCAAAAGACAAACAGAAAGGCAGGCCTTCAAGAGCTGTTACATGATGCAGCACACGACTGAAGATTCAACATTTGAGGTCCCATATTTTTGCAAACTGCACCTGAAAGACTACAAAAACAACTGTTGGTTTCTATGGCTTCCATACCTAATTATCCCTTTATCCACTTCCATCTGCTCTTCCATATGAAGCTGAACACCAGCCAACAGAAAACAATTGTATAGGAAGGCTGCAGTACCATAGCAAAGCATCTCTAGCAGGAGTAGCAGGAATTCTTAGTTCTTTCCCCTGCATCCGTTACAAGTACAGGGATGCCTCTTTCACTTTAATGAGAAACGTTTGTGAGGCCATCCTTTGAACTGAATCATTGAACTAACGTGAGTGAAAATAGATACCGAGGAAAAATATTCTTAAAGTCCAATGCAGAGGTGGTATGTCTGAAGAAATGGCTTGCTCTGGTTCCTTCTATTCAAGAGAAAAGCATTTCCTCTGCTACTTGTAAGTATTGAGAGTGAGTGATGACAGAGAAAGACAACTGTTTGAATTGACACAAGATTTGATCAGGAAAGTGCTACAGGAGGGCAAGAAATCCTAAAACACCACAAAGCAGTTGCAAATAAATATATTGAATAACCTCTTTCACTGCCTGTTGTAAGTGTACTCAACTACTGCTCCATACTTGCAGGGACTGTTTCTGCTATTAAAGAACAGGTTTGAGTGTAGAGTTGACAGAGGAGCACGGAGGGAAGAATGATGCTCTGCTGCTCAGCAGATGACTTAGGAAAATCTCAAACACCCTGACCACAGTAAAAACAGCTAAATTTGAATGTGACTTCTATTATAGAGTAATATATATCTCCCTCTTTCTTCACTTATGCCAAAGTTAAAAAGTGTATTAAAAAAAACTCATACCATTCTGCAAAGACTGATTTGATCGTATGAATGCTCACTTGCTATGTATATCTTGTCTGAAAATGTGCTACTCTCTCCTTTATTTTTTTTTAATGAACATGACCTCAGAATAAGATGGGAATTTAAATTAATGTGTGACCTGTACTCTAAAAGACAACTTCAAAAGCAGTTAACTGAAAAGACATTTCAGAGTTCAAACACGTCAGAGTGGTCCAGAATACAAAACTTTACAATCAAAAATTAAATGAAATGAGTAGCACTGCTGTGTCAGGAGCAACCCACGTCAGTGTGTGACAAGCTGCAGTCTCTTGGGGTGTCCCTGCACTGGTGTGGGCCACCCATGGCCACAGTCCCTCAGGGTGTCCCTGTCCTGGTGTGGGCTGCCCATGGCTGCCGCCCCTCAGGGGTGTACCTTTCGCAGCATGGTGTGTCTCCTTCCAGGAGTGTGTCTCCAGCCGTATCGCCTCCAGTCCGTGTCACCCTGTGTCACTTACCCCAGCCAGTGCTACCACCCCTCCCTGGGTGTGTCTGAGTGGAGGCGCCATGTTGTGGCACAGTGGCCTGCTGCCCTGCAGCCTGCCCCAAACCCCGTCAACTCCGTCCAGTGCAGGCACCTGCTGCTGAGACTGGTGCCTTAAAAACACTGGATGTGGTGGATTATAAGGTATAAAAAAGAAACAAGGCGATGAACCAGGGATGAAAGGAAATATCAGAAATGACCAAGGAGGAAACTTAACCGCAGCACAGCTTTTGACAGTTACTGCCTGAAGCTGAAAAAGAGGTGATACGTTTTGCCCAGGCAAGCTGAAAATGGCAGCACAATAAGCCAACGACACCTTGAGAAAGTTTGATTTTCATCTATGAAAATAATAGCAGTTTCATCTCAAAAAGCCTATAACTCTGCTACAGTCTCAAAAACACTTTAAAAACATATGGTCTTTTACAGTTTCAAAATTCAGTGTTTTCACTACATAGTCAGTATTCAGAAAGAAAACAAAAAAAAAAGCCAATTAGGAAAGTAATGAGTAACGATTAAAAAAAAAAAAAGTTGTCTTCTGCTTCAGAAACAAACCCCTTATTTTCAGAGTCATAAGTTTTTATTTACTTCTATACAGTAATACACACAACAGACCTGCTTCTTTTTTGTGCTCTTATAACTTTGTCTTGCCATCAAAGTAGACAGGCAGGGAGCTGTAAATCTCCCAGTCTGTGCAGAGGCTGCAGTTTTGGAAATATTCAGAGCTGAAACTGGGAGCTGAAACATGGGACAGAAACTGCTCAGCCATTCCTCTGTGTCCTATGAAGGTGTATTATTACAAGTGGTGTTGGCTCCTGCTTAAATTCACACAGAGCAGAACATCTCCTGTGTTGGACACTTGTACTTTGCCTTTTTTTCTTTTAAAACTTGCAAGTTCATTCATACACGTTCTGATAGTAGAGTAAGCTCATTTGGGAAAGCATTTTCTAGGCTACTCTGATCATCCAAAACCATGAATAATAAATTGAGAACATCCTTTCCTGGAATACAATTTCCATCAATCAAAATGAGGATAAAACACATCTGCTCACTCACAAACAAAGAGCGTATCATCTGTGCTGGCTTCTTGCACCTGTTCACTTTTCCTTTTGTCATTGAATAGGGAGGAATATGGTCAAGATCAAGAGTTAAAGGTATAGATCTCATGCTGTTAAACATCCTCAATGGGCTTGTCCACCTCCAAAAAATTGCACTAAGAATATAATGTGCAATTTGTCTGACACAAGCTTGCCCATTCCAGCTACCCACATGTTAAGTCCATCAGTCACTAATTTGAGTGTTCAAAATCACACCCAAACATGCTGACAAGCCTAGCTGAAATAACACAAATGAAGAAAGTACCAACAGTCTTTGAAATTTCTCCTAAAGCAATATTTTCAAGGGATAAGCCCTACCCTCTGAGAACAACTGTGCCCTTTAAAAATACCAGTTCTTGAATATAAGCAAGAAGATGATTCCTTTCAAGTAAATTAAACAAACAAACAACATTGGAGAGCAAAACAACAAAACAACAACAAGAGAGCCTGCTGAAGGAGAAAGAGCAAGACACAAATAGATCAGAGGCCTGTGAGCTGCCTGGGGTAAAAAAAAAAAAAAAAAAAAAAAAAAAAAAAGGCTTATGAAATGAATTATAACTGCTGATAATTCACAAACTTGGCTTGCTAATGCTTTCTGTCTTGTGTTATTTTAGACAGATGACCAGAAGTCATTTCATATGCTTGAAATATAGAAGCTTCTAAAATGCCTGTCCTTTTTTTTTTTTTTTTTTTAAACACCCCAGTTGCATTTTGACCTTTGGGAGAGAGCATTTAATAGTATGCTGGATTAGTCACCTTTTTCAAATTTCAGCTGATCAGAAAATGTATATAGATTTTTTTTTTTAAAAGAAAGATGAGTTTAAAAATGTAACCTAATCAAAATAAAAATGTTGATGCTGAATGGAGGCAGTGATTCATATGCTCCCGTTGTCCCCTCTAAGCTCAAATAGATCTCTCAAGATGCATCGTTCAGTAGGAAGATGTAGAAGACAATTTTCGTTAATTTAGCATTCCATTAAAAATTCTGGAGATTTCCATGGACAGGAGACAATAGGCACAAAACCATTCATTTAGTCAAAATCCCAGTTTTCCCTTACAATCAGTTTTGGCAGAAGATGACTGATGGGCCCAAATTAAAAAGCAGAAGAGCAAAACCATACTTATGTGTGCATTGAAGCATCACAAAACAACCCCTAGGCATTCCCTCCTAGAATATATGTCTTTTAATTAAACACATAAAAAATGTTCAAATGTGCTCAAAACAGTGTCGCTATTGCCACTATCCTCTGTCTCCCCTACCACATTTATATGCTCCCTTTCTTTATCTCACCTCAGGTATTTCATAAAGCATTCATCTGAAACATTTTTTTTTTTAAACATTCCTAGCTATTAAAAAAAACTTTTTGTGTTCTTATTTTCCATATCTCAGTAGTCTTAGTAGTCTTCAAAGAGCTTACTAGCTAGTCATCTGATAAAACCAGTTCTTGATATAAATTTATAAATAACCTAAACATTACAATCACAGGAAGCTGCCAAAAAAAACAACAAACAAACTTGAAAATTGGCATCTTCTCCAAACTTAGAGTACCTATGCAATACTAGAGTGATATAGGCCTCCTTATTAATTATATTAATCACATTAATTTGACAATTTGTTAATTACCTAGAGTTTTTACTTACAGGAAAGCATTTCGACGTGGAATCACACAGTAAAAGTTAAATTATTCTCTTCATATACATATATGTGCATCTATATGTATATATTTTTTTTATACGTGTGTATGTGTAAGTTGTGCATATACATATAAAAATAGATACATAAACATTTCATAATTATTTTAATTCTAGTATTCTAGAGCTTGAACTTGAATGTACTCTGACTCATTTTGTTGCTTCAGGCTTTAGAAGAAGGCAGCAGCAATTTCTAAGTAATACACAGCATACGCAACATACAGCACTCAAAGTATAATTCTGACTATTTTCAGTGGGTCACAATTGAGGCCAAAAACCTCAAAGAATCATCAGAAAAGAGATAATATGCCTCCTATGAGCAAAATAGTATTGTTTCTACAATCCTAAAAAAATGTATCTGATTTAAAGTAGTTTGTATATTTTTGTGGACAAACTTATAGATTGAATTAATCTTTAGGTAGAGAGAAAACCCTTGAAGAATTTCAGCTGAAAGATGAAAGTATCAAGAAGTTACAACAAAAAACTCAGAACAGGAACAGAAATAACCAGTGTAACCTCAGAATAAAGCATATTATTACTCTTTATGCAGGAAAGTAACTGTGGTAAAAAGAAGACCTGCAGAAGACAGAGATTTCTGTATGTTATTTTAAGACACGATGAAGAAATCTGTAGGCAATGTGTGTTATCTTTTAGAACAAAGTGTGTGCTTTTTTAGCACAGACATTTAGAGACTTTTGAATGACCAAATATATTTGAATCACTGTTAGAAAAACAAATTCAACTTGTTTCACAATGTTTCTGAAAGATCAAAGCATCTTTGTGAGGTTATATTACCCAGGAAGCAGTACTACAAGTAAAAAAAAAAAAAAAAAAAGTAATTTTCCTTTATGAAAACACCAGCAACAAAGTAAAAACAAAACAAAACACAAACCAAATTATTTCAACAACTAAGAAGCAGTTGCCACCAAAAAGGAGGTTTTAGACACTGTGATTTTTTTTTTTGTGATGTTTCCATTCTATTTTTAAGATAAGAAAATGTGTCTGTCTTCTCTATTGAAAGAAGTTTACAAGTGAGGTTTTTAGCAAACACACCTTTTCCATTCTGGCTAAACAGCACCAAAAAAAAAAAAAAAAAGCGCCACTTTTCTTCTCTCCCAGAGAGTAAAAACAAATGAACAGCAAAATGTGAAGAAAATAAGAGACTTTAAGGAAAAAAGCAAGGTGTCATGACACCCCCACAGAACTTTGCCTTTATCATGTAACCTGAAGTCAGTTGTTGCAAAAGGTGTTTGGATATTGTTCAAATTAACAGCTGTAGTTCTGAGTTCCACCCTTCTGTGAATCAAGCCACATCATTTTATTTGCATTTTATAAATTAGCACAGCAACAAGCTGCTTATAAAAATTAACATTGATTCTACTGTAATCAAGAACACTCTTGGAAGAGGCTGTTCATTACCACTTAGGTCAAACTAACCAAATGACAAAACTGTTTTGAACCTTGCCTATACCTCTATTGAAGAAGTCACAGAACATATAAACAAAAATTTAAAAATTGATTGACAGTAAACACAAAAAAGCTAACAGTCTACCACTAGGGAGACAATAATCAAGAAAGCTGTTCTACTTAACCAGAACAACCTATGAGTTTGAACAAGTATAGAAATGCAACTTTACATAACTGCTGGGATTTAATTCTGTGGTTAACTAGTATCCTAAAAATGCCTTAATCTCACAGAGAACAGAACAGTCATTCATTGCTGAGTCTGCAGTCCAAACACATGCAGTCTGGGGTGTTAACTACATTAACAAACAACTTATTAAGTTGCCTTAAACACAATCAGCTGTTTCTCCATATAGGATTTATAACTCTGTTTTATGGCTGAAAACAAAGTCATTTGCACTTACAAAGTGTTGCCCAGGGTGCTCTTCTACAATGAACTGTAGTGTTCTGAAGTTAAGAAGTCTTGGAAGACAATTACAAGAAATCATCAATTAATGAGGAACATGTTATGAAATGAAACCACTTCAAGATCCCTTACATGAAGGGCTAATGCAAAGTCAAAGGAACCATACTGCCAACTATTTTATCCAACGCTGCAAAGGAATACACAGTCATGTCAGAGTAGAAACAGGCCTAAACTCAGCTCTTAAGTGGCCCCAATCCCTCCCCTCTTCTCAAAGGAGTGCTCGAGGAAGGTTTGAACAAATGTTTGTCCCATGGACAAGAGTCCCTATAAGGTCTGTCTACCTTGTTATACACTCTGTGTTTCAGCCTTCTTATAGAGTGACTTGGAAGAACTGTAAAGATAACAGGCAGATAACAATGAAACCTGTAAAACGATAGTTATGGTATGTCTCTAGTTCGATACTGCTTGACAATCTAATTTCTTTTTTCAAGTTGGCTCAGGATTAAGATCGATTAAATCAACCTTGCTCATTCCAAATGAAGTAGGTGTGACATTTATTGTCACGGAAAGGGGTAGAATGGTGTCTCTGACATCTTTTGGTAGGACACAATTATTGGTAAGATAGAAGCATTAGAGGCCTTTGGGGTTTGAAAAAAGGGATTTGATCTCTCAAAGAGCATCACAGACCTGATTCACTTTTTTCTCGTGGCTGATCAGAGAGGAAAAAAATAACCAGCTTTCTATGTTACGTTAGATCAGATCACTTGAGGTAGCTGTCTTACCACATAGTGGAGTAAAATGATCTAATAAGAATGATCACACTTATTCCATCTGGAAGCAAAGTTATTCATGGAGACTTTTGGTAGGCATTTGGGTGTAAGCCCACTGAACAAGACTTTGCTACAGGCAAAATTTTGCCTTACTATGTGCTATATACCAATGAGAGATCTCTAGGGAACAATCACTTTCATATTTAAACATTTAATATTGCATATTTTCATTTCATGTTTTCAGTTCCAGTAAGTCATTAAGGAACTGAAAATGCATGGAGCAGTTTTCAGAAATTTAGTTTTACTTTAGGAAACAAGGTTTGAAACTTCAGACTGGATATTCCTCTTTTCTACAGCTTCTGGATATTGAGATAAAATATGACCTCTAAAGAAAACAAGTCAAAAAAGTTAATGGCACTTAGACTTAGTATTCCTTTCCTCATTCAGTAGCAGCTCGACATTTTCTATGTCGAGCAGAGTCATGCAGAGTTTTGCTTAAAGAACCTGTGTGGCAACAAACTCATGAGGAGCTCTGAAAAAACCTAAGAGCTAATGTTTAAAGTTATGCAATGCAAACTATTATTCAGTATTTACTTGATCCATTTTCTTCCACAGATACTATGTTTCTCTTCATGTCTCATTCACAAAGCACTTTGAAATGCCCGCATCATAAAAATCTCAAGAAAAAAAGTTTTAAAGAAACCGACAAGAACCAGAATAAAATCTGAATGGAAGAAGCATCTTTTGTCTTTTGCCCCTTGGGAGAGAGTCAGAATCACAGGGGGAGTTCTGGTAGGAAGAATATAAAATACAGAGCCAACATGATAAAAATCAATCCTATGATATGGAGATGATCCTCTTAAGATTTTATTTAATAATACGATGACCAACTCCTCTACACCATATCCCACCTACCCTCAGTAAATATTTAAAGGCATATCTTCTATGAAAGCATTTTATTCTACCATGTCTAGTCAGAAAACTGACTGATTAAATGTGTACTTGTCCCCAGACACCTTAAATGATCATAAAGCAAATCATCTGTATATTATCATCCAGCATCCCTGAGGCAAGAAAAATGAGAGGAACAAATATTCATTACTCATACTATATATTGAAAAATGGGTCGCCACATTGTCTTTTTTTTTTTTTTTTTTTTCCCAGTACAGGAAAGAGTTTTCAAGACAAACTACGAAAGATTTCCTTTCTGCTGCTTTTCATCAATAACATCAAATACATTTTTATTTGCAATGATTTCTGAAAGTTAGTTTTTGATTTAGACCAATAAAAAGAAAAAAAAATTCAGGCTGTAACAAAACAAAAATGCAATCCCTCTCCCTCCCCACAAAAGCTCTACAGAATGTAAATTTCAGATTAAGGACATGAAGCTTAATGAGGAGCTCTAGAGACACACTCCTTTTTAAAATCTACCCTGGGGAAAACGTGACAGAGTACTGAAGAGGGACCAATCGCAGTGTGTAGGAAGCAGGCAAATATCTAAGCTTCCTCTTTTCTTTGTGATAAAGCTCAAGCATTCCTGTCTTAACAACCAAGCAAAAATATCCAGTCTTTTCTGCTTATCTTGACCTCATTAGTGTCCTGTTGATTGTTTAAGAGAAGACTCTCTTTCATTGTAGATTCTCTTTTAAACAGCGCTCCCCCCCGACTTCCCCCCACAGGCCTTTAATTGTGCAGACTATAGACATTTGACAAGTATGACAACTACTTTGAATTAATGCTGTAAGATTATTTATGTGCTGCCTTAATTTTAAAGAGCAAACCTGATTAAAACCAAAACCATGTGTTCCAGGATTCTGTAAAAGAGCTGCAGAATCAGCAGCACATGATGGGCATTTCCAGCAAAAGACCATTTTACTAAGACATTTAAAAGAAAAATGGCAATAAATCATTGCCTGTATCAATTACAAATATGCACACACACTCTCCAGTCATAAAGCAAGGTCTTCTCAAAGTCTGGATCCCTGAAATGCACCTGTTCAATAGAGAAAGGAAATCATTTTAGGTAAAGAAACCTTCTCTTTGCTCTACACCTGTGCCTAATTTACACTGTGCTGATTATGGAGTTAACACAATTAAATTTCAAATGAAAATCACAGTCTTTTGGGCTTTAAGTGCAATTATATGCTTATCAGAACACAATCTAGGAAAAAAAAAAAAAAAAAGATTCCAGAGTCATTTAAGAGAGGTTTTCATATTGCAGCAATGAGTGTCAAAAAAACAACAAACGAGCAAAACCCAACCAACCAAACAACAACAACAACAACACAAAAAAAAACACCTGAAGGAAAGGAATCAGAGAATGAAGAACATTTCCTTCAGTGTTAATGACATCAATCTTGTTTTATTTCCATAGTGCTGTTCTTAAAGCTGACAAGCACTTGACCTGCCTGTGGACACGAAATCCCTCATCTTCCTTACTGAATTTGAACACAAGATAATATTTTATTTTTTCTGAAGTTTAATAGCTTTGAAAATCTGATGAAGAAACAGAGTAGAGGAGAGTTACACAGCACTTTTACAGTTCCAAAACATTTTATAAGCATATGCAAATTATTACACTTCCACAGACATGCAGCCACCTCTTGGAGGAAGCATAGCAATTAGTTAATAGCACACTATACCTCAGCACATTTGCTTAAGTCATGAAAAAAAAGTTAAATTAAGATAATAAAATGGGAAATTATGAAGAGACAGAATATAATTTTTAACTGAAAACTACTCAGGAACCTTGTTGGCATTGTTATTCCTGTAGGCAGTGAATTAGCACTTGAACTGCTGCACTTTGGGATGTGTGATAAGCTGCTCTCCTCAGGCAAGAAGGAGCGGAAGGGTGTGGTGCCAGGCAGGGGCACCCCAATAACCTGGTGAGGGACATGAGGACCCCTAGGACCGTGGTACCCCAGGGCATTAGCCCCACAGGTCTGGGGTGACAGCCACCGCCATGAGTCTGCAGGAGACTGGGATCTGTGGTGTCCTGAGATCACCACAGGCTGAGGGGTTGCTTCCAGGTGTGTGGGGTCATTACAGAGGAAGAGCATTTGGGAATCGCACAAAAGTTATCCTGGTCAGACAGAGAGGGGAACAAGATGAGGCCATCAGTGCTGTTTGCATTAGCCCTAGTGCTGGGTGTGCCTCTGTTGACTGGTGTGGCTGAACATGAGTACATATATATAGGTGCTGTAGGAGTGTGTGTGTGTCTGGGAATACATGCTCAGCCTTGCTACTGGCTGGACCTGGGACATGGAACTGTGGCAGCCTTGCCTCTACTGGACTGCTGGGTGCAGCAAACCCCACAAGGGTAAATCCCAAGCCAACACTGAAGGATATTCAATATGTATCCTAATCTTTATTCAGACAAATCTCCAAATTATTTTTTGCCAGACAGAAAGTGAACCATATTCTTTTGAGTGTTGTTGACACATAACCAGCTTCCTTTTCTTAATTCTTAATGCTAATGTCCTAAAAATGGAAATGAAGCCTCCCTCCAAGACAGTCTGCAGCAGGGCACAAATGGTTTTTTGTTTGTTTGCTTTGTTTTTGTTTTTGAAATATAAATGTATATACATATGGATATGTATACACATGCACACATATGTCTATAAAAGAAAGGTAAATAGGAAAGAAGAGGCAATACCACTAAGTTGGTAACCGACTTCATGTCTTCACTGAGGACAGGCTTTAAAAGTGAGTTTTCAGGTTTCAGATCAAGGGCAGACCATCATTGCAAGGAAGCAAGCCCACTACGGAGAACAAAATAAAGAAAATTAACATAAACTATATTCTATTTTGAGTTGCTTAGTACAGTTTTATTTTTTCAGTCTGAAATAACTCCACTCTGTCAGGCTAAATCACCTCCCAGCATGATGTGACCTTCCTTTAGGGTGGTCACTCAAGTGAAGTCAGAAAGTTTCTTCTTTTTAACTGTAGTAGTTTGAGGCTATTTTAGACCCATACTAACAACTTTCTCCAGTTTGGGTTGCATAACAATTTCCCATCACGTTGTTCTCTTGAGCTCACTGTAAGTCAAATTTGCATACATAAGATGTAAGGGCAATCAAATACACACCTCTGTGGATCACAACAAATCAGTGAAATAGAAACAAGCTAAAGTAAACAGCTAGTTTGTGAACTCCCAGGTATTATTTCAATGGAGTAAAGTTCTTGTTTTGCTTTCCTTCACCACATATACAGTTTGTTCTCCTTTGTTTATCTGTTCAAATTTCAGCTGCATGGGAATGGTTAAGCAGCACCAGCACTCCACAAGGTCTGAATCAGTTATGGGATTTAAGGGTGCCTCTTGCTTGGGTTGCCAGTAGGAATGTAAGAGAGATCCTTATCTCCTTACAGTCAGGAGGAAATCCCTGAAAATCACGGGTACCCACTATATCTCATGGATCATGTAGCAGAGATAATTTATACGTGGGCAGGTATATCCAGCTGCATGCCTACTCACCCATGCTCTAAGCCAGTTCAGTTCTAGCTACTCAACCACATCATATGCGATAGCCACCCCCAGTCACAGAACCCCAGCCACAGGCACCAGCCAGCACTATCTGAGTGTTGGTAGGGTGGGAATATACCTGTCCAAGCAATGTGCCTCAAAAATGTCAACTCATGTCTTGGAAAAAGGCGGAGCATAAAGCCATCATAAAAGCATAAAACTGGCACAAACTGTAATGTAAGCATCAGATAATTAAGCAAATGTGTCTGCATATTTAAACCCGATTCAGCTTTGATTCCATGGATTAAATTTTAGAAATTGCCTCATAGCCTGAGGCAAAGGGAGGGCAAATGATTTCACTAGAAGGTGCCAGGGACAGCAAGACAATTTAGAAATCTATGACCATTCTCAAGTCACTGGATGTTTTATCACTGACTTCAGTGAGGACGGACTTTTACATCTTGCACACTGACCACTGTTGGGAATGAAAATGACAACTGGAAATAAATTCATGCTTTACTAAAGGAAGAATACATTCCCCTTTACAGACTGAGGGAGTCAGAATAGAGATTTCTTCTTTGAAGCTTCACTGTCAGTGAGATACTTCTACACAAAAAATCCTTTCCACATATGCATTTGTTCAGTTACAAGTGGAATTTATCTCAGATGTTCAATGTCTGTAATTTGTGAGAGGGACTTCACAAAAACTGAACAAAATACATATATTACTTTCTGCATCTGAAGAGGAAAGGTTTTCTTCCGGCAATCTAACCAGGAGGACAAACACTGGGATTTGAAACAAACAGTAATTATATAGCTAATGCCTTTGAACAGAATAGCATCCAATGTTCCAACAGCTTTTTAAGGCAGCCTTGTTTTCCTTAACCAGAAGGAATTCAAATAAACTGAGCACTATTTAAAAACAAACAAAGGAGTCATGTCTAAACTAGAGCACAGGGAAGAAATGAGGCATGTCATTTCCATTAAGCTATGTTCAGCATACAGAAACAAGGAGAGAACTCACCACATTTTTAAAAGACCTGCTCCCAGAAGTCTCTACTTGTATATGCTGTACACACACCTTGTGGTGGTTTTACTCGAGTGGGTGGCCGAGCTCCACCACAACCACTCTCTCACTCCCCCTCCTCAAAAAGGAACAGGGAGAAAATACAATGAAAAGGGCTCAAGGGTTGAGATAAGGACGAGGATATCGCGCAGTAATTATCGTGACAGGCAAAACAGACTCAGCATAGAGAGATAGGAAGATTTATTACATATTACTAACAAGCTAGAGAAGTGAGAAACAAAGGAAAGAAACCAAAAGCACCTTCCCCCCCATCCACCCTCTTCCACCTCCTCCCCCGAGTGGCTCAGGGGAACGGGGGAGCAGGGGTTATGGTCAGTCTATAGCACTTCGCTGCCGCTCCGTCTGGGTCACTCTCGTCCCCTGTGCCATGGGGTCCCTCCCACGGGATGCAGTCCTTGCTGAACTGATCCGGCGGGGGCTGCCAACAGGCAGCAGCTCTTCAAGAACTGCTCCAGATACGGGTCCGTACCATGGGGTCCATCCCTCAGGAGCAAACTGCTCCAACCTGGATCCCCCACGGGCGGCAGCTCCTGCCAGACCCCCTGCTCCTGCGTGGTCTCCTCTCCACGGGCTACAGGTCCGGCCTGGAATCTGCTCCGGCAGGGGTCTTCCACAGGCTGCAGCCTCCGTCGGTGCAGGTCCACCTGCTCCACCGTGGTCTCCTCCACGGGCTGCAGCGTGGAACCCTGCTCCACCGTGGTACTCCATGGGCTGCAGGGGCACAGCCTGCTTCACCATGGTCCTCACCACAGGCCGCAGGGGACTTCTGCTCCGGCGCCTGGAGCACCTCCCCCCACTCCTTCTTCGCTGACCTTGGCACCTGCAAGGCTGTTCCTCACTCCTCTCACTCTCCCAGCTGCTGTGTGTGGTGCAGCGGTTTTTTTTCCGTCTTAAATATGCTCTCATAGAGGCGCAAAACAACATCCCTTATTGGCTCGGCTCTGGTCAGCAGTGGGGCCCTAACCAAACATGGGGCAGCTTCTAGATCCTTCTCACAGAAGCCGCCCCTATGGCCCCCCACTACCAAAACCTTGCCACGTAAACCCACTACACACCTATATTTGCACTTTCTTTTTTGTCCTTATAAAAGAACAAATATAAACAATTGCCCATACTCATTTCAGTATCATGCACATCTGCCAGGAAATGCAATCTGACCCTCCTCTTCCTGGTCAATCTTTGCTTTCCTGCAAGCTTGGCCCATTCTCAGGTTATGGAGGCATTCCTGTTACACCTCGCGCTCATCTCCATGCAGGTACAGGTCTGAATGTCCTTGCCAGGAGACATAAGTGCTCCTTTTACAAATCTTGCAGGAAAAACATGAAATAGACAGATACAGAAAACATAATCCAACAATTTTTATTTCTGTTTCTTCTATTCTTTTCCCCTTAAATTCCACTGAAAATTTCAGGGACTAACAAATTTGAGGCATACTGAAACCTTTCCTGGCACAGCTGTATGATAGCTCCATTACTGGTATGCATATGCACGTTGAAGGACAACCAGTATGGAAGAGCTGGAATGTGTCCCATCGTGGGCAGACATAACCACCCCTGCCTTATCATGTATGATCATTATTAGTAAAAAAAGAGTAATTTAATATTCTTATAAAAGATAATAACCCCCTAATAGGTAAAAATACCTTCTGCATCACAACTGACATTTTATCAGATGCCAATTGTGCTTATCTGAAAGGTCTGTTACTGTGTCATTTTAAAATCTCTTCATTTCCCTACTATTTTCGTTCCTACAATACCACTAAATGTATTACAGTATATTCTTTATGGATAGCTACTGACATTATCAAGAGCACAAACAATGTCAGCAATTGTTTACAGGTACAAAACAAGAAATTTTGCCTTCAGCTGGAGTCTCCAATTAAAGTTAGCACTTAAGTAGGACAATTCAGTATGTCTGATCACTCCACTTTTCAATGCTAATGTGTTTCTTTAAAATGTCTGTGAAAATTTTCCGACCTTTAAGATGAGATTCTCTGAGTAATTTCTTTAAGAGAGAGAAAATTGAATCTGATTTCTGTAAAAAACACAAATATATTCTGCATGAATATTCAACAAGTTTTTCTTCCAGTGTTCTCTCAAGCCAAAACTGAATTTTTTCTTTCATAAACTGTCCCTATTGTTCTTAGATAAGCACTGGCTAAAATAACATCAGACAACAAGATGATAAGACTCCCTAAAAGACATCAGGACTTCAACTCTCAATTCACAGCCACAGAATTTACCAATATGGTTGGGCAATCCTAGCTTTTACAATTCAATCTTTCCATCAGTAAGGAAAGGATAATTGATTTCATAAAGCACCCTGAGAACTATGGTGAAAGGTGCTATTACTGTTGAAGTAACATTGAAAAACAGATCTGCAACTACCATTTCTTTTTCTTCACTGAACAAGTTAAATTCCCTCTTTCACAGAAAGTCTCCTGAATGGTCTTCAGAGCTTCACAGTGACAGTGAAAGAAGTGAAGTCCACTTCATTGTGGCATTACCACAGTTCACAGTATTTAGTCATCATCATGAAAGAAAGCAAACCAGCACTGTTGATGGGTCTTCATGATGACAGAAAGGAAGCAAACAAGCACTGATGATGGGTCTCCACGATGACAGAAAAAGATTGTCCTCCTCCCCCTAAGAACCAGGTAATATTTTTGTTCTTAAGGATAACGCTTAAGGACAGCTTCCCCCTTCCCTGACTGCTCAGTCACTGCTCAGTCAAAAAAATTTCTCATCTCAGAATACTCTGTGCAGACAAATTTTTCCTTTTACAGCCTGACTCCAGCTAGAGTACTAGGTTTTGTCTTTCTCTTTCTCTCAACCCTCTCTCTGCAATGTTTCCAAACATTAGTAAATGTTATAATATTTTATGAAGCAACCTCTAAGTTTTGGAATCAGTACTCAGTGGGGTAAATTAAGTGGAAGATGCATCCTGAACTACTATGCATTTGAACAGATGACATTTTTTTTTTTTTAATATGTGTATGTCAAACATATATGTTTATATGTTAAGGAGTCTTATAACTCCTTAACACTTGATATACCAGAAATAAGAAAACTTCAGCTGTTTGGACAAATCTTCCAGATGAACAGTGGCTGTTTCCTTTCTGTGCAGCATAGAAGGAATAGTTAGGCACAGTACACAACTTACTCCCGTGGTTTCTAGTTCAGACATTACGAGGGAGAGGGGCTACACAGGACATCTTCTATGCACAGTTATACCTTTGCCTGTTTACTTTTCCCTTCTGATTTGACGAAGCAGGCAAAGCTACAGGAATAAATGGTGAAATTAATAGATTATGTTCAGGTATGTTTATCACTAAGTAATTTCCACCAGCAAACGTTTTCTGTTGATGACACATGAATCAAACAACCTGGACAGCTTTTCCAATTCTAGGTTGAATAGATGGGATTGGCAGTTAGAAGATATATATAAAGATGAAAATGCAAAGTCACTGTATTTCATACAGTTGTGGATCTGCTTTGACAATTCTTCAGATGCAATAAATAAGGAAACTCATGGCACCATTTTACTGCAACTTTTTCAAAGCTAGAATCACACCTAAAAGATGTGACAGATGAAAAAGCTATGCTGAATCTCTCTTCTGAGTGACTGGATATTGCCTAGAAATGGCATTTCTCTTTATTTCAGACCAACTCGTAGGGCACTCTTGATCACCATCTTTTCAAACCACCACCGAAAATAAAGCCAATAAGATGAGAAAGGAAGGGAAGACTCTGGTGTATGATCACAGCAAAAGCAAATTCCATACAACTATCACAAGAATAGAGAGGGGTCTTATGACATGGTCTGATTGAATGGCCCACATGGGATGTGATTCTACTGCTCTCAACAGCACCACTGTCATTTTTCATATTCACTACTTTTACTCAACATATTGTCCTATCTCACTACAGGGAATCATAGTCTGCAATGCAAGGAACCGCTTGTTATCTTCAAGAGGCATTGACAAAAGCTTGATGGTGCTGGTTACATCACTCATACATTTGTTCAATTACACAGTGCTGATCAGACAGAACTAGATAAAAGATAAAGCAGCCCTCAGTTAACCTGTCTTTGTTCAGTGTCTTATGAATAGCAGAAGTATTTCTGTTAAGGATTTCTTGAGCAGGGCCTAATGGAAAACAAGGAAAAAATGGATGGTTCATGATCAAGCACTGATCTAATTCAACTATGAATTTCTGTCTATTCACAGACTTCTTGTATATAGTTTGCTAGAGTTTGGAATAATATCAGGGACCAGACTCCTATAGGGAAGAAAGAAAAAAAATAGAAGTCCCGAAACAGGTGCAAGGGTGTTATATTTCTATGCCCTTCCTCAATTTACCATTGGAAGCTCTTCAGTATCACAAAGCTACCAACTTTATTATTGATTTATTGATACATTTTCTTCTTCTTCTTTTTTTTTTTTTCATTCCCTGACCCCCCCCCCAAGTTTTTAACTGATAAAGGTGAATTTTTCCATTTTGTGTATTCTCATTGCTTAAATTTGGGTCCTTCCTTTTCCCAGTAAAACCACCTTACCAGCTGTCATTGAGTATTCACCACTTGGCTCCCAATGTATCACAAAGTGCCTGTTTGGAGAGGAACTGTGCTTTTATTCTACAATTTAGGATGATGTCTACTGTTTTCTGGTGAGGAAGAAGAATTATTTCAGCTCAAAAACATTTCTTCCTGGTTTTATGTGCCCCTCCCGCTGGAGATGGGTAACTACCCAGGCTTTCAGCTATAATTCACAGAACGACTTGGTGACTGGCTCAGAACCATTTCATTATTTGCAAATACTCAGAAGAAGCTGGCAGGAAAAGATCTTAAAAATATATCTGTGAGGTAAAGCTAGTGTGTTCCTCTTTAGATTTGGAACCAAGACATCCAGTATCCAGTGACAGGATAAGCAGGAGGACTTACTGCTATTTGCTACTTGTTTAAAGTATGTCAACGAGCAAATAGACATAATTATAATGTCTGCACAGTCCAAACATCTTCTGCTCTAAAAGGAGCAGTACAACTGTATTTTCTTTCCTTCACAAGAGAAAATGAAGCATGGCCCAGGGCAAAGGACACTGACTGGCACTGAAAAGAGTCTCTTCCCATTTCCACTATTAATTTACCCTCAATGAACTGACAGCTCAATTAGTCACTCTTCTCCTACTGCTATCTTTTATCTTGTTTATACAGAGCCTAATGTGTGCACTGTCTCTGCATCCAGCACTACTCAATTTCAGATGAAAACCAAAAGCATAGTATTAAATACCACCACAAGCAAAAAACCTGGCACACCTGCATCCTTGTCTTTGATTTGCAATGATGTGTCAGTGACATCCCCTGCACTTCTTTCTACTGAGAAAAGGTCAGATCTAGAGGCTTGCTATTCTCAGTGCTGTGGTCAATATCACTTGTAAAGTGTTATTTTTAGAAGTGATTTCTGGCTGTGTGCTTGAAAACACAAGGATAAAGGTTTGAGTTTTACTGCCATTTTCACAGATTAGTTGCTTTATCTTGGGCACGTCATTTCACCATTCTGTACCTCAGCATCTGTACACAGGAGTAAGTGCTGTAGCCTCAAAATTACGAGAATTTTTGCCTCAGTCTTCATTTGTTGAACTTGTCCTTAAATCACAGGGCTTATTTCTCCCCAAGGCACAGCCTAAAGACCCTATGAGTACATGGTAGCCACCGTACTTATAAATTACAAAAACAGAGATAACTAGCATGACCCCACGGGGTAGGGGGAAGCAAACTGCTGAAGCATAGATACCGCAGGGTTTGCTGCTACTCTCCTTTGTAACTGCACCGGCAGCCAGAGCCCTGTTGTGTACAGGGCATCGTGTTTCCTCCCTCCTCCTAGGGCAAGAGTCAGATTTTTCTCAGTGTGATGTCAGGTTTCCAGAAGCAGTGTTACCCAAGCTGCCAGCCTCAAGGACAAGAAGTTAAACAAGAGCATAAATGTCACTCTGCAGGGAGCCTGTATGTTTTCCAAGCTAGAATTTAAACTGAAAGGCTGTAGGAAGCAGACCCCCATCAAGGCCAAAGATTAAAATATAATCACTTCCATACGTGCTCTGTGTATATTATTGCAGTAGTAGCCTGGCATGAAGTTACTGCTCAAATGAGATTTCTCAATTAACGAAATAGCTTTTCCTGGCAAGCTAAGCACTACTGTGTTCTTTCAGAAGCATCTTTCTTAGCATGAGCAAAATGATACATTACCAAAGTAAATTCCTCGTTCATTAATTCCAAACTGAAAATTCCTCAGTAATGCAGCTTTTCACAGAGGACTGTATAACAGAAACCACGCAGTGGAAGTGCACTGTTTCAGAACTGCATAGCAGAAGCAGCTTATACACAAAACAGAGTTTTCACCAAAAGCCTTCAGAAACACCAAGGCTCATTGGGCGATCAGCAACGGCGTGAAGTTCAACAAAGGAAAATGCTGTTTCCTGCACCCGGATCAGAGCAGTGCCGGACACAGGCACAGGCTGGGAGAGGAGTGCCTGGGGAGCAGCTCAGCAGAAAGGACTGGGGGTGCTGGTGACAGCAGGCTTAGTGTGAGCCAGCAGCATGCCCTGGCAGCCAGAGGGCAAGCGGCACTGAGGGGAGCATTAAGCACAGCACGGCCAGCCGGTCAAAAGAGGTGATGCTCCTGCTATACTTAGTGTTGGTGCAGCCTCACCTTACACGTTGTGTGCAGTTCTGGGCTCCACAGTATAAAAAGGATGTTATGGTCCTTGAAAGCATCCAGAGGAGGGCAACAAAGCCGGTAACAGGGTGTGAAGGCAAGTCCTGTGAGGAGAGGCTGAGGGCACTTGGGTTGTCTGCTCTGGAGAAGAGGAGGTCAAGAGGTGACCTCGTTGCTCTCTGCAACTCCCAGAGCAGGGGGAGCGAGGAGGGAGGTGCTGGCCTCTGCTCCCTGGTCACCAATGGCAGGACATGAGGGAACAGCACAAAGCTGCACCAGGGGAGGGTCAGACTGGGCGTTAGGGGAAATTTCTGTACTACGAGGGTGGTCAAACACTGCAACAGGCTTCCTGGAGAGGTGGTTGATGCCCCATGCCTGTCAGTGTTCACAAGGGGTTTGGACAATGCCTTCAACAGCATGCTGTAACTTTTGGTTAGTCCTGAAGTGGTCAGGCAGTTGGACTGCATGATCCTTGTAGGTCCCTTTTAATTGAACTATTATCTTATCTCCAGCAATAATCAGGAAATCATTGCTGTGGGATATGCTAATTTCTATTCATCATTAATAAGATTTTCCCATCTTGAATGTGGGTTTCTCCTTGACCTCCCTCACCTTTACCCCTAGTCTCCAAGAACTAGCTAACAGTAGTTTGAACAGTTGCTATAAAGGGCAACCTTAAAGACTAACTCCCATTAGCTGGTAAGGATTCATATCACCTTTTCATGAAAAGTCTCTCTTTGCCTACCCTTCATTTCCATTTTCTTACCCACTTCCTCCTAATGAAGTCTCCTCTGTGTTGGGTACCAGCCCATGCATATTCTCTGAATTCCTCTCACACATCTCTTTCTGCTCCTTTAATTCTTCCCAGCTTATTCTTTTTGGAGACTTCTCCTCTTCATGAATATTTCAGCAGCACTTTTTTTTTTTTTGTCTGAGTTGGCGTGTGATGCATTAGTCAAACTATTCAATTTTCGTTAGTTTATTGTTTGCAACACCCTTCTTTTCCCATAATTTCTAATGAAATCTTTGTGTTTTTTTCCTCCCCTCCTTGCACATAACACTCATTATGCAAGGAGTGAGTGAAGGCCAAAGAGACGGTCACATTAATTTCTTTTCATAATGTTTTTCATTTTACCAGGAAAATCCCCACTATACCAGCAACACAAGAAAACAATCTGATTTTATCCATGTATTATTTAAAATTGGAAGCAATACATCACAATTATAATGCAGGATGGAAATGTATAAGTGGGTCCTCATGGAGTCTTAGGGCAAAGCTGACTAAGCTTCAGCAAATGAAATAGAAAACACTAAAGCTGTTTTGCTGCTGGCCCCTGTGGATAACAGGAGGCCCCCTGTGCAAATCTGCTGGTTTGATATAGGAGTTACTCTGTATAACACAAGCTGCTTGTGCAGGTGTTGTAGTTTATAGACGGGGCCTCTCCTTCCTCGTTTCCTTGGCCATTTGCTCATCCTGTTCAGCATCTGTCATTGTGCCTTCTCGCTTGACACAACTGTAATGCTGCCACTTAATTCAGAAAATCTAGCAGCTGCAATTCAGACACCAGGCTCACCTTAAGGAAGCCTCTGAACTAAGTAGAACTGTGAGCAGGTGTTCATTTCAATCTTGTTATCACCCTCAATGCTTGCATCTTCTCATTTTCTTTCTCTAGCTGAGAGGAGGTAGTGATGGAAGGCAAAAAACACATTTCTACAACATTACTTTTTTTTTTTTACCTTTTTTTTTTTTTTCTTGCTGTTGTTACTGTGATACATCTTCCAGAAGATTAAGAATTCTATTGATGGATTTGGAAGTAGCTGCTGTTGATCTGCTTTTGCAGAAAGGACGTGTCTTTCAAGTACAAATAAAAATGCAGTGGTGGAAAGAGAGAAAGGAATGGTTCTGCACCTCTGAATTTTAAAGTTAATAACACGTGATTATATAACCTCAAAGCTGTATTTGACCCAATTCTACTCTGAAATCCCCTCAGCCAAAATGCCCATGATTTCTTAATTGGCATTCACATATGGCTGCAATGTCACCACACAGACTGCCAGGACAAAAGGTCAGGGATATTTCTACATAGAGTTAACTATTGAGCTCAATTCTTTTGATCCCAGGAGATTCCTGAGGAACAGGAGTGTCAGTAACCTACCTGGGCCTGAAAACCAGAGTGCCCTGTTGTATGCGTGTTGGAGGGATCTGTGGAGTGTAGGTAAGAGTGGGCAGGAAAAAGCAAAGTGATGCCTCCAGTCCTCCAAGGTGCAAACAGACCCATAAGGAAAAATCACTCTGCCAACAGCAATCAAGCCACAGAAATCTCACAATGAGCTACCCCACTAAAAGGGAAAGGATCTTCTTCACCATGAATTTTTAAGTCTGTTACATTATGCAGGTCGTCCAGATGGCTTGTCAGCAGCATTTTGCCTCATCTCCTTTGCAAGTAGAAATCCTGAGAGCTGGTAAGTCTGACAGACCACAGGTATTTCAAATGAATAAGTACAATTAATTTCAGGAAGCTCAGAGCTTATTTTTGTGTTCAGAGACCTCTCAGGTGAAATCTATGTTTTTGAAGGATTTGTAATAAACAGTTACAAGATTTAATACTTAAATTTGCATCGTTGTCAGAGGCAAAGCAACTTCCTCAGTTACATATTGCATAAAGAGAAAGCACCTAAATAACAGGACTTGCATCCTAAACAGGGATGTTCAGGTTCACTAATTCTCTATGCCCATTCAGTTGTTGTTGTTTTGTCTGTTCAAGCACCAGCTCTGCTCCACTTTTTCCCAGAGCTCAGAAATTGAAGCACTCACCGAGAACACAAGTGATCCAGTGACAAGAGGATCTTGTCAGGTCCTACCTCTCTCTACTGAGTGTACTGAAGTCAAGGCAGAAGATTTTCTGGAGTAGGATGAACCCAAGGAGAGGAACGAGAATGAGCTCACAGCCTACGGATCTGAACCTCTTTTTACCAAGAGCAGCTACATCAGCTGGTCCTGTTCCTGATCCAATGAAAAAAGGACATGAACATGCAAGGTTGTGAATCCCAGCTACTGCACTCCACATCTGAGTATCTAAGACCTTGAAAGGCCAAGTTTTAAGCCAGGCTTATGTTTAGTGTTTCTTGTTGGATAGTTTAGGGGATATCCATACATCCTCCAGCTCCACATATTTGGGGGGCTTTGGTATCTTATTTTTAGCTGTCCAACTTTGTAGGAATTGAGTGTGAATCCCAGCTATAGATTCTACTAGATGACAATAGAAATAGGGGAGAAGAATGACAGCATTCAACAGTAGACTCTCTGTTTGTGATCTTTGATCCTTTTCGAAAACATAAAAGCCAAAGAATGACTTTTTTTTTTTTAATTATTAAAAATAAAAATGCCTTTGGAGGAGATTTGGATGTGAATGTTATGATGTTGTCAATTTTAGGTTTCTCTACCAGCCTGATTTTGTCATAGTGCATTAATAAAAAGGAAGAAAAATAGTAACATGATTCAGAATACAAAAAAAAAAAAAAAGAAGGAAAAAAAGAAAAAAAAAAGCTTGGCCTCAGGCAAGTAGCTTCATTTTCCATCTTAAAAACATGGCTAATACTGCCTTTCTGCTCCATTTTCTCCATTTAGATTGAGTTTTGCAGGAAAGGAACTATTTCTCACCCTTAGTACAGACCATACCTAGATCAATGAAGTGTTTTGCTAGTTTGGGATTTCATTATTTGTATTTTAAGATGAAGAATGATATTGTGTTAATAAAAACCTCAGGACAAAAGAAAGTTATTTCAAAACATATGTAGTAATTTTGCTTGCACAGTGTTGGAAAAAAAGCCTACTTTTAGTGGAATTGCTTAACCTCAGTGACAGAAAGACTATGTACACCTCAAAAGGGTAGTACATCAAATTATTTTTATTATGCTTTCATCTAAAAGTGAACTGGGCTTTAAAGAGCTGATGAGATTTTAAAGCAACTGCACTACAAACTTTTGAACTATAAGGAAAACTTTTAATATATTTTCCCTGCAAACTAGACTGAGATGTCTTCCTTCTACCTGTAAGGATGTCACATATAATCCACATTCAACTCAAAACTGAAACACTGGAATTAAAAAGATATCAAAATTATAGAATTGCAAAGGTTCGAAAAGACCTCCAAGATCATATGGTCCAACTGTCCCCCTACCACCAATGTCACCCACTAAGCACCACGCCCAACTTTTCCTTAAACACTCCCAGGGACAGTGACACCACCACCTCCCTGGGCAACCCATTCCAATGCCTGACTACTCTTTATGAGAAGAAATGTCTTCTAATTTCCAACCTAAACCTCCCCAGGTGCAACTTGAGGCCATTCCTGCTAGTTCTATTGCTGCTTATCTTCAAGAAAAGGCCAAGCCCAGCTCCCAACAACTTTCTTACAGGTAGCTGTAAAGAGCAATAAGGTCTCCCCTGAGCCTCTTCTTCTCCAGACTAAACCACCCCAGTTCCCTCAGCCGCTCCTCATAGGACTTGTGTTCCAGGCCCCTCACCAGCTTCAGAGCCCTTCTCTGGACACGCTCCAGGTCCTCGATGTCCTTATAGTGAGGGGCCCAAAACTACTCACAGTACTCATGGTGCGGACTCGCCAGAGCACAGTACAGGGGAATGATCACCTCCCTGGTCCTGCTGGCTACACTATTCCTGTTATAAGCCTGGATGCTATTGGCCTTCTTGGTCACCTGGGCAGACTGCTGGCTCATGTTAACGTGAGCGTCAACCAACACCCCCAAATCCTTTTCCTCTGCACAGCTTTCCATCCACTCTGCCCCAAACCTGTAGTGTTGTGTGGGGTTGTTGTGGCCAAAGTGCAGGACTCAGCACTTAGCCATTTTGAACGTCATCCCATTGGCCTCTGCCCATTGACCCATCCTGTCCAAGTCCCTCTGCAGGGCCTTCCTACCCTCTGGCAGAGTGACATTTCCCCCCAGCTTGGTGTCGTCTGCAAATGTCAAGCTTTCTGTAGTTAAATAATCCATTTATCAGCAATTCCAACTCAGAACCTTTTCTGTATACAGGGGATATGCCAAGCCTATACAGCATAAGTGATCTCCCTTCTCTGGTATTTCTGCTTATTTTGCTCAGAAGTCCCTCCATTTCTATGCAGCTTTGGATATGCATCACAGTGCTCCAAGGATAAATTACCTTCCTCTGTCACACAGAGCTCCCACTTGCTTCCTCAGTAGCTAAGCAATAGAAAAGAGAAGATTTGGGACTCACAAGAACTTCTGCTTTTGTGGAGTTTGAAGGTGGTTCTCAGATGGCCTCTATTTAAACTACAAAAAAAAAAATTATTGTCAAGTCTCTCCCCTCCAACACTGCTACAAACTACTTCATGTTCTCACCATGGTACTGTGGAACAGGGTAAGTGTTTTCTTCATCTTTCTCTCATTATTTTAGCAATTATAGCTTACCTTCAAGTTCAAGACACTATGCTTTCAAGTAAATGGTTAGCTTGAGGGTTTGCTGTGTTATGTCAGGAAACAGGCTTATGCAGAAGGCCCTAGAAAGGACCGTCATCCTCAGATTACAGCAGTTTATTTTATATTAGGTCCTAATTGCAATACCCTTGTATTTGTGTACTTTCCAGCCATGCACTAAACAAGGTGACTAACATCAGTCATGTGTGATCCACTGGTCCCTTACAGAACTTCTACTTACAAATGCAAGTTCAATTAACTGTGTATGCTGCCCTGTTGACAGTGAAAGACAATGCTGACAATGCTCTTTCTGGAATCCCACCAGCAGAGAATGGAAGAGGGAGCCTCGTTCATTTCTCGGAAGACAAGGATGTGCTGAAAAAAAAATAAATTATAATGTTTAAAGAGAAGTTTTTTATGCTCTTCAGAGAGTAAGATCGGTCTTAGTTGCAGATTATGTTAGTGTTGAAGTTCCAAGCCCTTAATCATCCTTCTGGACACTTGTATGTCCATATCTCTGTTCTACGGGGGAGACCAGCACTGGACCCCGCACTCTCTATGTCTCATTACAGGGAAAGGATCATCTCGCTGGACCTGCTGGTGATGCTTTTCCTAATGCAGCCCAGGAGAATTTTGTCCATCTTCTGACTCATGGTGAACACCAGAACTCCCAGGTTCTTTTCTGCCAAAATGCTTTCCAGTCTACCTGAAATATTGTAAATCTCCACGGCCCTATTCATCTTCCTTGCATGTCCTCCTCTTGTCCTCTCTTTTGTGGAATGGCTATTTTTGTTTTCTCTTTTTTGAAATATCCAGTCTGAAATAACAAGCTGACTGGCTTCCTCCCACTAGTATTTGTGTAGTCACATGTCATTCCTAGTCAGTTCCTAATCAATGCTGTAATGTGTAACACAATTCATTGATTAGGTATCCATCATCTCAAAGTATTAAACATTTGATTATTGTTTTGATATATTTTTGAGAAGACTGATGACTCATTGTCAAATCCCCATCTTACCAACAAGGCAGTTCATACACTACTGTGCACAGTAGGTTTGTATTATGTGATATATAGTGTTCAGTTCATAGAATCACAGAATGGTTCTGGTTGGAAGGGATCTGAAAGACCCTAGTTCCACAAGACGTCTAGTTCCAATACCCCTGCCATGGGCAGGGACACCTCACACTAGACCACGTTGATCCAAGCCCCATCCAGCATGGCCTTGAACACTTCTAGGTAAGGGGCATCCACATCGTCTCAGGGCAAACTAGTCTAGTGCCTCATGCCTATTTTGCCTTCTTTCCCTTCATCCAACCATGAAAACTCCAGTACCTATTTTTGTACAGGTGCTTTCCCACAAGTGATTATAGGACCTCCATCTCCAAAAGGATGGTACAGAACAGAAAGAGAAACTCTAAAAATATGAAAAATAATTCCATTCTCAGATGAAAAAATATATAAATCTGTCTTGTGTATTCTTTCAGCTGGTCTGGAAGCAATCAACTCTTCCTTCTTACAAGTACCTTTGGGATAAATTCCATCACCATCAATCCTGCATTGACCTGACATCTTTTGCCTCAAGTTTTGGTTTTGTGATACTACCCCACAACTTGAGAGGGGAGGGGAGCGGAGGGGATCACCACCCTTTTAATTAAATTTAAAAGCTATGAAAGCATTTTGCTTCTGTAGAAATTTGATGTGTAGAGGGTTGAGTGCTGCACTAACATCAGCCTGGAATTTGATTAATAATACAAAAAAGGCAGCTTTCTTCACCACACAGCAGTGTACCCCATAAATAAAACAAGGCTGCATTATCATATTCATTATAGCCTGAAAAAATACTGTATTGAGACACTAGTACCAGAGATGAAAAACAAGACATCAGAAATTCCATTCTAGAGCAGGTGGCAGAACTATTTCCTGCCACTGGGCTAGGTTCCTTAAATTCATGCTGATGGAATACACCTTTCTGGCTTTGACACTGAAAAGAAAATTATGCCAAAGGAAATATATTCTTTTAAAAAGATGAAGAGTTTGGGGACATGTAGACTCTTTGTCCACTGCACAAATGCAGTGCAGACAGGGGATGCTGTGACAACAATTTCATAAACTTATCTCCTCCATCTTTATCTAAATTAACTCATCCATTATTTCTTTTAAAATTTTGAATAGTTTGACAAAAAATTAATACACAAACCCTTTACTTCAAAGAAAACCTAATTTCCGTTTAAGCCCTACAAATACTCATTTCTTTTTCTCAACACCTGCAGTTTGTCTCTGCACTCAGTGGAGCTATACAGTTCTATCACGAAAGAATAAATCTCCTTTCCCTTGGCTTATTACCATTAATAAGTTCCCTATATTTTATGTGGGACAGTTGATATAAAAGACTCTGTGGTGAGTTTGTACTGCAGGAAGAAGAGGGTAGGGAATTAATGTACCTTTCAATTAATTTAAATGAATTCCTACACTTGTGTGGAAACAAAACAAAACCAACCCTTCAAAAAAACACACTGCCACCCAACAACAACAAAACAAAACCAAAACCAACCAACCAAAGCAAACAAAAGTGCTCTGCAAACAGTGTTTAAGCCAGGAAAGCACAATTTACTATGAAATGCAAAAGATGTATCCTAACTATGAGTTTATTGAGGAGCAACACTTGAAATCAGCCCCTCAGATTTGAAATCATAAGCCTAAAGAACATGAGGCAACTTTTCACACAGTTAGTCTAATAAGTTTGCCTTCCAACAAGAAATGAGTGCCTTCCCGATGATAGTCAGGTGCTTCTATATTTGTGTTAAAGATGTTTAATTTATGTTGCCTGTACCATGTATGAAGGTTGAAGATCAGACAGATGGAAAAACCTTTCAGGGTGCCCTTGACATGGCAATTGCTTTTGTGAAACCATCTGTGTACAGTTACCAGATCCATGAAAATGAAAAAGAAACGACTCGCTTTCGATAATTGTGTAAGTCTATGGAATGAGCACTGGGCACTGCAACAAGTTACTTTGGCTGAAAATTTGGCTGAAAAAGGTGGGGAAGATACCACAGCAGCAATATCAGCCCTAGCTGATCCTTCCATCCTCGCTTGAAATTTAAGATATATCCTACTCTACCCTTATGCTTCAAAGCTTGTGGAAAACCAGCTAACCCAAAGCTAGAAACTGCATTTTGCTAAATCATTGTTTTCTTGTTCTCCTAACATAATCTGCACGTGACTCCCTGGGGCATCTGAAACTGCAAACTGCAGTCTAGAGATCTGTTGAGTAATAAGGGCACAGTGGAAAAGAGTAATAAAATCGAATTTTGGCAGAAAAACAAACAAACAAACCATGAATTAAAAAGAAGGCTAAGAAGTGAGCTGTAGGAAAGTATAAGACTGATAGATGAGGAATTAGTAGGAGGTTAGTGGCAAAGGTGGTATAAAGGCTTCTTTATTGACATCTAAAGTAAAAAGGGCAAGTGAGAAGAATGGCAAATTACAACTAATTAGTTTAGATTACTGGACTTCTTCAGGCACACATGGGAAATTTTTAATTCATTTCAGTAACCAAATTGCTATGTTGGTAGGGAGTGGATAGAGTTTGCATGGTCTTGCCCAGTTCACGCTCTAAACGGAATTACAGCATAGACTAAATGAAGTAAACCTGCCTTCAGAGATTACACTTTGTATCATTGAAATATTCTAAATGGTCCAAAATATTTTAATTTCTTAATTTAAAGAAGAAACTTTAAAATGCTGGAGCATTTTTTTTTTAATAAAACATTTTGAAGTTTGAGATATTTCAGGATCATTAATGAAATTAATACACATATATGCTTTAAATTTCTAAGAAAAATCCTTCTGGTCAGCAACTACTCAAACTGTAAATGATTTTCATCCTCATGTTTTATTAATAAAAAGACTATTATACAGCTCTACATCTATGAGCATATGAAAAATGTTCATATCTCAGACATTTGGGTCCTCAGAAAAGCAAATCTCCATGGGGAATCACCAATTAGAGGGATGTACCCACAAGAGTTGCTAATAAGCCCATTAACATTTCATATTTTAATGAGTGATCTGTAGAGAAGGATAAAACCACTAACAAAATCTGTGAAGCACAGAGTGATGGAACAGTAAATAATTATAATGAAGGGTCAGTCACAATACACCATCCAAATCTCCTGGGGAGTGTTACATGACTCTGCAGGTCAGGTGGGAGCCCCAGCCCATACACTCTGCCTCTCGTTAGGCTTCCATAATTCCTGTTTGGCACACGCTAGTGCAACTAAATTTACACAGCAGGCTTTCAACCAGAACCAGGCGTAGGTTGCAAATGGCTGGATGTGCACACAGTTCCAGTTCATTAAAAGGTGTTTTTAACACTAACAAACCGCAAGCAATCCTTTAATAAACCACAGTCCTACAGTCAAAGGACCGCTGTGGAGCACAGGGAATCCCACAAAGCTCTGGACCAGCACAACAGAAGTCCCAGCCCAGTGCCATGGCCACAGGAATGAGGAATTTGGGGTTGCATAAACAGAAACACCAGATCACGCAGGAGTAGGGAGGCAGCTTAACCTCAGTCTGCAGCACTGGTAAAGTAAAATCTGAAGTGTCCCAGGAAGTTTTCTTCTTGAATGCTAAAGGAAAAGAAACCTGAAGATGGTAAACAATAGTCACATGCAGGGATGTAAGTAGTGAAGAAGAGAGAGATTTTTTTCATTTTTTTTTTGCTAAACTAAAGTTGTCAGGTCCACAGTGAGAAAGTTTAAAGGCTTGTGATTCGTATATCGTGTTTGGATGATACAATAGCTCCTTCTGATCTTGAATTACATTTTACAAAAAGGTGAAGCATGGAAGGTTAGTATAAAGCAGGATGGAAGAGCTAGAGACTTACTGTATCCCTTAGAAAGAGTTTCTGTGAAACATTCCTCATTGGCAAGAATGAGATAACTTACAGCAGCTTTATCAAACCCAGTCTTCTCTCAGAGCATGTTTCTGGCCTCAGAGGAATAGCATGGGCTCACAATGGTGCCAGTGAAAGTGCCTGGGGTTATCGCTGTCGCTCCTACCACAGCAGCAGCAAAGGATCCCCCATAAGGACTTGTGCACAGCTTCCCTAACCATGGTGCATACAAAGGGGAGGGCAGGCTGTGCTTCGGGGACTGCCAGCCCAGGGATGTACGGGAGCTGAATGCAAGGACCACTGTGGCGCGACTGAGCCTCTTGCAGACTGCTTACAGTATTGGGTGTTTGAAACACCTCAGTTTGTCTCAAGATCTGCATGCTAAGTATGTTTTTTTCAGTCAGTTTTGCTCAGCAGTCTAAGCACTACATTTGAAATATTAGAAATAGCCATTTCCTATCCCTCAGTAATTTAACATGAACAAACTGAATATTTTGCTAAATTTAAGAGACCCATTTGTGGGTCTGGTACAGAAAGCAACGTGTAGCTAGAGGTTATCACCAAAGATCAAGCTCTGCATGAGCACCAAGGAGTAGGCAAAGCACACCACTTCTGTAACAAGGAAAAGGATGGGCAGGGAGGGCAGCTCCCAGCAGAGGCATCCCCCAGTAGGGGCATCTTCCCTGCTAGCTGGAAAGCCAGGTCTCACGAGGCTTGCACAGTGCAGCCTTCTGCTCAACACAGCTCGAGGCTGTGTCTCTGCAAATAGTTCCTCCTGCCCTGGCAGCTCGAGGCACCCCAGCCCCAACAGCAGCCCTTCCTGGATGCCACATAGGTGATGCACCACATCCTCCATGCCTGCAGGAGAATTGACTCTCAGGTTCCCTCTACTAGTGGGAGAAAGGGTTTTAAGGTACCAAAGAAGTTAAAATAACCACCAGGTCCTCCTTCAGCTATAATAGTTTGTTATTGAATGAAAATGTCTGTTGATTAAATCCATGTAAGAGCTTTCTAAATGTCCCTACATGAGACATACCATATATTTATATAGATACAAATATCCTTTTACTTGCTATGGAAGCACTAGATAGATTAAGCTATCAATAATGTAGTTCCAAAATTACCCAGTTGGGCAAAGTTCATCTCAAGCATGATATTTTCATTTCTGGCCTCTGCAAACAATTCTGCCTTTAAATTGCATATTAAAAACATGTGTTTCCTCCAGGTGTGAATTAAATTTTTCACAATAAGCATGTAAAAATACAGAATCTAATTTTGCAAGATATCATCCTTTTGCTTCATTGTTTCTCATGAGTGCAATTAAAACCAGAACATTATCATGCACTGTTTTATTTACAGTTTGTTAGTGCAAGCACATTAGGAACGAGGTGCTGTACTGTAATATACAAAGTGCATGACACCAAGCACATACAGTAATTCTTTTTCCTGTTTTTCTCTTGTCGCCTAGATTATAAATAAATGCACAATTCTTGACACTGAGGGAGACTTTCTATAGATGATTTGCTGATGTATTGAGAACCAAAAGAATACTACTGCATTTACAAGAATTGATGCAGTCCTCTTTCCTGCTGTTTCATCCATTGAACAGTTTTCCGAAGTTAAATGCAAATATGACATACAGAAATTTACAAAAGAAATTACTGCTAAAGTTAGCGTAAGTCTCTGAAAATAGTATGTATTAAAATTTTAACATACTGAGATTACATATTCTTTCAAGAGCACACAGTAGAAATACATCTACATGAGCGCTATAAATGACATTAATGTTTCTTCTGTCTCATGGAGTTTATAAATGAGGGAGAATACAGTACAGAAAAGACTCTCGCTGAGCAAAAATTATTTGAATTTCACTGAGTGGAAAGGAACCAGGAATTGTATGAATTAAGCACAATATAATTCTATAGGCTGAAAAAATTACTACTAATATGTATTTACAGGTTAAATACCTTTTTAAGAGTTACTGTGATGAAGACTTAAGTAAGTATCAATAGTGGTATTTGTTTGTTTCAGCCTGACCCACAAAACAAACAAACAACCTTAGTGAGATTTCAAAGCCTAGTGCAGCCTTGATGCCCTGCTCTTTTCATAATACTGGAACCTCAGTTCCTAAACAATGAGCTCCCACCTGAAGCCCAGAAGACTCTATTGCTCATGAAAATTGTAAAAGTCAAAAGACTTCTGATAATGTTTTGCCAGTTGCTAATTAAACAATTTAAACTCACAAATAACTCAGATGTTTTGGGGCTTGATATTATTTGTTGCTGCTTCCCCACACTTCTGTATTTTGAAGAGGCATAAGATACCTGATTTATTTTACTTTTAATTCTACAGTATTATAGCAACATTTTTTCTCATTCTTAGGAAAAATATAATCAAAATAATTTTGCCCTTGGTAATTCAGTTCTGCTTCTTAAGGAATCAAAGAGAATTCTGCCACTCAGTGAGATCTCGGTTCTTTCTGGGAGAAAACAAAAACAAAACAACAACAACAACTCAAACAAAAAACCACCACCACAACAAAAAACATGATTTTTTCATATATAGTTCAATGATGCCAAGTCACTTCTTTAATGAAAACAGTTAGCTTTACAGTAACCCAGATTCTCTGTTGCATAATAAAATAACTTTCGTTACAAGGCTTTTGCAAACTGCTCACCAGTTTTCCATCCTGTGATCTTAGAATTGATTCAGTGCCCAAGGTCACAGACAAAGAAGAGCTAACTTGGCCTGTGGTCACCCCAGGTTGGAGTTTTACAATGATACAATACAAATAGCAGTTTGGGCCGTCAGGACTGTATAGCCACATCTAATTAAGCACCATTCCTAAAGCTGAAAAGAATTATTTCCCTACTACTAAATAAATATGAGAAGGAATTCATTACAGAGAAGAGAGATGCAAGAAGAGATTGTACCTTCTGGTGTCCAATGCCAGCTATTGCTAAAAACATCAGAGAGGAGAAGAAATGAAATATTGCATTAGCTTTGGCACAGCAGTGCTAGACAGACATGCAGAAAAGCAGAACATCTGGGAAATTTGAGGAAAAGCAAAGGCAGATCTCCAATGAAACTGTTACCTTCTGAGCATGCCCTTCTTCATTTTTAACTGAACACAAGAAAAAAAACACAAGACTTGTTAGCTGAAATTCACACTTGCTTTCAAGCCTTAGAAGGCGTACAACAACACTGCATTTGTAGAGGTGCTTATGTGTATTCTTAAGCATATCAGACATCTCCCCCCCCCCCCCCACCCCCCCCCCTCGGGAATCCAAACCCATTGAGAAGCTGTGCTTACTACTAATTTACTGTCACATATGCAGCTCTCGCTGGCCACATCTTGTCCTTTACAGTTGGTTCTGGTAAATACTTGCATTGCTGCAAGACTTTTCTTCTTTAAGAGACATGAGAAGGGAATAGTACTTTGATGTTCTCAAAATTCCCAAATGCTCTTACATCTGAAAATGTACAAGAACGTATTGTGGGTGTATGAATTATGATCTTTGGGAGACATCATGATTATCTCACCTAAAAACATTAATTTGAAGACTTCTGTTCAACAGCAATGCAGAAATAATTCTTTAGGAAGCAGCACAGAAAGACTTTTTTCAGAAACTACCAACAGCAGACAGAAATTAGGAGTAGAAGAGGCCAGGATAAGTGCCAGTCAGTAGACATTTATCTACTTAGCCTTCGCTCCCACAGTTGTAAAAGAGACTGAACACACGTGATATGGTAACAAAGCTAAAAGAACACTTAAAAATAAATTAATAACTGACAACAGTCATGATTCATCTTATGTCAAGAGAGTGGGACTTTCCCACTAATTGGTGCCCACTCACAGGAGGAACGTAACAGACAAGAACAGAGGATTATATGTTACTGCCTATCAGTTTTTGCCTATTCGTACAAGTTTGCAGGAAACAGAAGCAAACAAACAAAAAACACCTCAGGCCCAAACTTTAAATTTTTTCTCCACGGAAACATACTCTTTCAGAGACATTACTGCTCTTGTTCTCCTCTTGTTCTGCAACTGGATTTTCAGTTCAGGCTCTGCAGCTACAGATGTGTAAGTATTGCATGCTAAGGGCATCCACAGGGGCAGGGTTGTCCCAGAATTTAGGATTTAGATCAATACCATGGTTTCTGAAGGACCCACAGTGAACCCAATCTGAATCAAGCATTTGGTTGCGAACACTGTCTTGAGGAGAAACATAAAAGTCCAAACAATACGCAGAGCTAAAAAGCTCAACAGGCAGAAAAGCTATTACCAGTAAAATAAGCTACAAATTGAAGTAATTGTTATTCATATTAAAGAAAATATTTGCATGAGTCACGTGATAGAAGATTATTCGTAAACTGACAAATATACCTATGCTTACAAATGCTGCAATCCACCCTGAAGGCAAATGCCAGAAGTTCTCTCCTTAAAAGCCAATTTCAGATTTGTTGCAAGCTTTGTTTCCTAAAAGAAAGTTCACAGATGTACTTTGTTAATAACTTCATTAAAGCACACCTGAGCAGAATAATTAACAGACTCTCTGGTCTCCCTCAGCTAGATTAGTAATCATCAGTGATAAAAGATCAGCTCACATCAAAGAGATAACAGACTTTTCCCTCAAGAGAATACCATTAACGCCCAGCAACTGATGATGAGGTACACATTGAGCAGAATTATGTCCTTGAAATGTGTAAATGCACATCTGCTGTGGAAAATTTTTTGCTATTGTTAAATAATACTAAATATTCAGTAAAATGCAAACAAGATATTGTTGTACTTTTCCTATTTTCTTCAAATAGACAAGAGAAAAATTTCAAGCAAAAAATAACTTGTGTCCACTACAAACTAGTTCCATCATCCCAGTTGCCTCCATAGCTTGATTTCTATCCACATAGAAAAACAGAAAAAAAAAAAGACCTAGTTAATCATAATTTACATGCCTACAGAAAAGATAAAATAGAAAACAAAAACAAAAAAAGAATCTGACAGCTGTCCATAGTCTACAATCTGGTTCTCAACAAACTTTAGTAAAAAAGAAAATGATATAGTACTGCAAAATAGTATGATATAAAGTAATCTGGCGCTAAACAAGTCACATTATATTTGGAGTTTAAATGTTTTCCTCTGAAGAAGCCTGAGTCTACCTCATTATGGGAAATATATTTTACCCTTTGCTGTGGTTTAACTCAGCAGTCAGCTCAGCACCACACAGCTCACTGACTCCCTCAGTGAGATGGGAGAAGAGAATCAAGAAAAATGCAAAACTTGTGGGCTGAGATAAAGACAATTTACTAGGATAGAAAAGGAAGGAAAAATAATAATAATGATAAAAGAAATTACAAAGCAAGTGATGAACAATGCAACTGCTCACCAGCTGCTGACTGATGCCCAGCCAGTCCCTGAGCAGCAGCACCCCTCAGCCAACTCCCCAGCTATGACTGCTGATCACGGCACCACCCGGTGTGGGACAGCCCTTTCGGCAGCCTGGGCTAGCTGTCCTGGTTGTGCCTCCTCCCAGCTCCCGGGGCACCTCGCTGGCCGGGCAGCACCAGGAGCAGGAAAGGCCTTGGCTCTCTGCAAGCACTGCTCTGCACCAACTGAAACATCCCTCTGGTATCACCATTGTTCTCATTGTCAATCCAAAACAGCACCATACCAACTACTAGGAAGAACATTAACTCTATCCCAGCTGAAGCCAGCTTGAACATCCCTCCTGTTAGGAATCCCTTGAAAGGAGAAGCCAGTGGTTGGTTGTTGGAAAACTACTACAAACAGATGACCTTAAAGCAATAAAAGAGATTTATCTTCTCCAAATAATACGAAAAATCTAAACTTTGGGAAGGTAACCTTGAGAACACAGAATAATTCAGTCATGTTCGCAGAACAGCAGCTGCACTCTGTTTTTGCATTGGCATTCAAAGACCTATTTGCATTTATTTCAAATGAATCAGGTAAATGACATCCTTGCATGCATCATTGTTTATTTTTCAAACCTGTTCGTGTAACTTTAGCTTTTTATCATTACCCTTTTCTGAGCAGGGCAGAAGTACTAATGAACAGTGATGTCCACACAACACATACACTCCTTGCTATTGCAGCCGTGGCAAAAGCTGTATGGGGAGCTCATCCCATATATTTGCACAAAGCCCCAGAAGACCTTGGGCAGGGGAAACAACCTCAGCAGCCTCTGCTCTGCCCCTACTGCTGCCACCCCCAGCCCCTGGAAAACCTCTGCCAGGCTCCTCCGCCTCCTCTTAAGGGACCAAATTGGAGGATGGGTTGTGCCTGGCCCCACAGGCAGGTTGTGCTGCTGAGAGCCCGGTACCATCCTGCCTACTACTTCTTCAGTGAGGACCAAATTCTGCTCAGTACTGAGGTTTTTAGAGAAGGAGAAAGATGCTGAGCCTTCTGAAATGACTGGAATTACAGAGCTAATAGATCTAGGTTGAGGATATAACATATATTTTAAATGGGTGAATAAAAATGAGAGAATGGAGTAATTTGAGAAGGAAGATAATTTCCTTTTTCAACTTTATTCAAGGAACTGCAGCATGAATCAGTGATGGTGCTAAAGAACCAAGAAAGCCAGCGTTTTATCCTGTTATTGCTATAGCAATACAAAGGACATGCCACTGTCACAAGATATGATGGCACCACTAAAATAGCACAGTAAGTGCTGTTATAAAAACCTCAAGCAAATGCAAAGCCACATTACTCCCTCAGAGAATGGCTCCTTCACGTAGATTCCCATGCTTCAGGAAAGTTTTAAATGTTTCAGACAAATCTACTTTCAACTCATCCTCTGTAAGTATTCCTGACATGCTCTTGTATTAGCAGTGATGGGCTCGCATTTGAAAACTTCCAGCCCACCTTCTTTACTTACTGAATGTTGTTCTGAAATCACAATGATCCTAAATACTTTATTTCATATCTGCTTCTATTACAACAGACTAATGTTGCAGGAGGGATGACCCAACAGCAGAACTGGGCAGAAAGAAGGCGGACAAAAAAAATGGGAATTGCCTTTAGTTGCACAGCAGTTGAATAAAAGCAGAGGAATGAAAGAAGTGGCAGCTAGTGTACTGTGTACTCAGATGTTTTTCCCCCTTCCTTGCCAGTCCACCACCACTTTACAATGCAGTCAAGAAGAAACACGAGCCAAGAAATCATGACTCTATTAATAAGGCTGGGTACTTTGGTACAGTTCCACCTTCCAAGTCAGAAGGAACATGTTTTTTTTCCACTGAAGATATGGAGCCACCACCTCATGTTCTAAAAGCAAGTCATCTCTTGTTAAATCCAAACATTAAGCTTCCCATATTGCAGATGGACCAAATGTGTGGTTGTCTGCTTTAAGTATGCCTAGCTTTCAACCCCTCCCCAAAAAATATAAAAAAAATCCACCTTATGCAGAAGTCTAACAATTAGATATTTTATGCACACTGTCTTTAATAGGGCACTTGTTCTTGTTTCTGCCTATCTGTTAATTAAGCTTTTTGTATCTCTCCTTCTGAAGCATCAGAGAATGTCAAATAAGCCATTATTAATTATCACACACTTCTAGTCATCTTTTGAGTTTAGCATTTTACCATCCTACTGAAGGATTCAGCACTGCTGTTGAGCATACTTCTTAAACCAGCTTTGCTATGATGTCTGTCCTTTCGGACTTCACCTGTCCCTGCTAAAGGAGATTATCAGGTTAATTAAAGCTACAATATGCTTTAACTCTAAAAACAAGAAACCCTCCAGTAAATGTGCGTTCATCTGAAAAATAAACATACATGAAAGTGGACATTTTTAGGACATTCCTCCCCCCTTTTAAAATAAGGGGATAAAAGGCTATTAAAATATCATGTCTGACCCCGTTTTTTGGCAAACCAATAAAGAGAGCCAATACACTGTACATAGAGCAACTTCTTCCTTTTCCTGTGTTTTCATCTCAACTATTCTCTTCTGATCCCCACCGTAGCATGCTAAAGCAACAAAAATTTCTATTTTTAGATAGCAAGTAATAGGGAAAAAAATCATTATTCTTGGAGGGCACAAATTTATGGGGTGGAGAAAGGGAAGCAAGTTGTCACTAGGCATCATTATTTTGATAGAAATGTCCATTAATTTAGAATTGAATGGATTCTTAAATGATCAAAGAAATAGTAAAGTCTAAGTCATCATCCTCTTTTAAATTATTTTACAATTTAAAAAGAAATTTTTTAAGACAAACATAGGGTGTTTCTAAGACAAGAATCTAGACTTTTTAGTATACAGGTCCTTAAAAAATCTTAGCTATAATCATGAAAATATTTATAACAGTGAATATACAACTGGATAATGTGATCACCAAATGTACAATGATATGTACAGTAAATTATGTAGAAATAATCTGAATTACTAATGAGGTGCATGGATACAAAATCTTAAGCTTTACAAAAAATACACACTTTTGCAAAGCAACAGATCTTTAACATCATACATCAAATCAGACAACAATGTGACTGGATATAAAAATTAGCAATACACTAAAAATGGAGCAATTCAGGAGGGAATGTAGCAGCATACATCTTAGCTTCAAAATTAAATTATTCAATCCCTTGCAATTATTGCTATTCCCCATGTCCCTGCTACATACTCACATAGCAATTTTTTTCCTTTTTTCCCCTCCAGTCTTTGTTTCCCATTGTAACTCTTCTAAGATGTAAAAAAAAAAAAAAAAATTCAGTGCAAATTTCTGTTTCTTTCTCATTGCTGAATGATCATAGAGTACTCAGACATAATTTTTATTGTACTTTGAATTAAACAATCTCAGCAGTGATGTGTGTCTAAAATTAAACTCTCTACATACACTGGACAAGATGATAGGACAGGTTGATGATAACGAAAAAAAATTATAATCTTGCCACACTTCCTGAAAGGCTGGGGTGAGGAGAGAAGGATGAGGTTCTGTTTTCCACTATTACTGTGGGCAATATTGATGAAGGGAAAATAAATATATGTATATATACACACACAAAAAAAACCACAATCCACCTGGCATTTAGTTCAAGACTGCACTTGAAAAGCAGATGTACTGTTTCCACTGCATGCCTAGTTACATACTTCAACCAATAGCAAGTATCATTAAGTACAGAAAGGGTAAAACATGATAGTCTGATTAAGGGTGAAATTTACTTGGCCACACCATGGAACCCGGGCAGCAAAAGCCACTTTTCAGAGTGCTATGCAGTTGAAAATTCAAGGAGACAATAGTCAAGAGATAAATGCTCCTGGCATCCATTATAATATTTTGTAGCAGCTCTGTTTAATTAAAATATAAATTATCTCACTCGGAATACCTAAAGTAGTTAGTAAGACTCTCAACAAAATAAAAAAAAACATAAAATACAAACCAATTACAAGAAGCTGGGAAGCAGACATTGCTCTAAATAGAGGACTAAAATTGTTTGATTTAGATGTGCACAAATTAAGTTCTGTGAGGAAAGAAGGCAAATGAGAAAGCTGACTCTTGAAAAACAAGCTCTCTTTCTTTTGCTTGTTCATTCCCCACCAACTACCTGAGAAGCAAAAATCAGAGATCCTTTTTGGATCTGGCAGTAGTTTTTGTTTTGTTGTTGCATGGAAATAGCATTGTTCCCTTCAGAAAAAACAGAATTTAAGGGGAGACTAGTGTCCAAGTAACAGAGGGTGAAGTTGGAGGAACATCAGGCTTCTTTCTGTGAAGGGATTCTGAAGTTTTAAAACAACATACAAGTATTCAGTTACATCAAAAGCTCCCTCTATATGCACACAGGAGGCTGGAAAACCATTTATCATGAATTTCCAGCAACAATGTTTTCCCAAGTACTTCTCCTGAACTGATGATCTCCAACAGCCAGCTAGACTTTTGTTTCCACCCCATCCTTCAATAATGTTGTTCCCAACACCTAGTCTTCTCAGGACCATCTCTATATTTAAATCCTTAGTGTCTTGCACATGTGAGGCTAGAAACTTTAATAACAGCCATGACAAGAGTGATGCTCAATAATATCATATGTAAAACGGAAATATTCCACTTTTTCCAACTTTTTAATATATCAGACAGCTTAAAATCAATAGGTTTCATTGCTTTCCATGTCAGCTAATTTGCTAAGCCTAAGAGCAATGGAATACAATTACTTGCTGACACAAGAACCAGAATTTTCCTTAAAGTTTAACAGTAGAACATTTTGGAATTCACTAAAAGGATTACTGCTACCCTGTGCTCCCTGCCCCCCAATCCCAACGCTGTATTTCTGCCTTCTTCATACCTCCCAGATCATCAAAATACAGACAGTGCGCTTACTTTCACAGGCTCTGAAGATCAGTGGAAGTCTCAGGAGAAAACATTTTCTTCTGAGAATTTTGAGTCAGATTTCTTGATCAAAGATATGAAAGTTCAAATGAACCCCAATCCTTTTAAGAAACACACATGTGCGCATGCACGCTCCTTCATCACCAGCATATTGAAACTCAGTGTTGTCCACTGGTTCAAATCTGGATTGTCACCTCTAACAACATTCCTTGTTAGAAAGTCTGAAGAATACAAGCCATAATGCCATCTGCAGGATTTAATCCAATTGAACAAGCCTATAAATATTATATATATAAACTAATATAAGAAGAATTCAAACTTAGGTTCTCACAAAGAGCCAGTGTAATAGCTCTTGTACACACTATTTATAACAGAATGGCTCATTTTAGCTTATAGCAATAGTACAATAAAAAAACATGTATCCCCAGTAAATAAATCTATTCCACTGTTCAAGCATGATGTTGCCCTATGTGGTATGTGGCTATAAAACTGCATGCCAAAGCAATATGTACATGAACCGGGAAAAATGTAAAATACTTTAAGGAGGAGTATTTTTCAATCAGTTATACATAAATAGTTCTTGTTATGATGAGGTAACCTGAATGCTATTCTCTGAAGTGCATCCTTTGAATTACACAATTCTGTTTAACACAAAAGGTGACCTTTTCAGCATTCTTTTTGGTGTTTCCCTGGATATTCAGACCCTTTCCCCAAAGGTTAGTCTGGTTATAATCAGGAAGGAAAAAAGATGACAAGCTATTCAACAAAAGCTAAAACGTCCAGATCTATTCAGTATCTCTATTTTTAATTTCAGCCCTATGCTCCTTTCCAAGAAATGGAAACTGCTCTGATTTTTAGAAAAATCTCTGCTTACATGGATTCAAATGTCAGAACAATATGCACTTAATTACGCACATTTGAGCACAAGAAATGTGGTACTCTACTGGCAGCAGTCTGCCAAAAGCTTCAGAAGAAATTATATGAGTTCTTCTGTAAATAGCAGAGCTAAATATTTATACTTCCAACGGAGTTGTCTCAGGGTATGAGGCCTACTTATCCAGTAAGACACAAGTTTTCAGTTCCTATGGAGCAACTGGGGAATTCTCTGATGTCTAAGGGCTAAGCACATATTTCTTTACAATAATAGGTTAAAAGTTGAGGGGAGAAGGAATGATTGTATCAAGTTTTCTTCACTTTGGAAATAAGGGCTAAACAACATATTTAGACACCATGTTTGCAGTCAGATTAAACTAAAATGCTACATTTAATATTGAAGTGCCCATTAATGCAAGAACTGAAATTTCAGTCTCTCAAAAGAGAGACAAAGAAAAAAAAGGAAATCACAACAACTATAACAAAAATATCAACAATCCTGTCTGGTGTTTATCCACACCAAAAACTGGGTTTGATTTTTGGTTTCTTAGCAAAGCTGACTCTTACAGTTATTTTGATTTTCTGCCTGGTCCAGTTTCTTTCCTCAGGATTTATATTTTTTCATCCCATTGACAGTTGATCTTTCAGCTTTATATATATATTTTAAATTACATATTTATTTTTACTAAACCCGTCAGATCACCACACCTTACAAAGCATGATCAAACCATGTTTTAGTCTGGAGGAAAACCAATAAAGTACTAAAAACCATTAAATTCTGGGAATTTTATATATTTCCCATCTGTCTTTCCTCCCTTTCCAAAGGGATTGTATAGTATTCTCACAAGTGTTTGTTGGCAACCAGAATATATCTATCAGTCTAACACTGGAGAAAAATTCATATCTACCTTTCCCAACAATTCCCAGCCTACAACCATGAGTCTTTTCCAAAGGATTGAACTGAATTTCTTGGTTAAGAGAAAAAAAAACAAAAAACAAAAAAAACCCCACAACCCCATGAGGCCATATCATCAAAACATTTTCCAAAGGCTATCTTTGTTTTCCTTCAGTTTTTCTTTTTTTTTTTTATTTTCATACTTTTGTTTCCAGCTGAGACTAGTAGACAGTACTGTAAAGTTGTCAAAAACATTACTTCATCTGCCGTAAGTTAGCCCCATAGACAAATCAATTTTTCTCAGACTTTAGTTGCCACCTCTCCTGCAGAGAACTCCTCAGTCATCTAATAACAGGTAACCACAATTAACCATAATTTCCTTGACCATTTATTTCTCACAGTACAACAAAGTACTCAAAATTACATTTTTTAGCACAAAAGTTACAGAACATTTAGTTGGCCTAAACTGTTTACCTTTCCTGATTCCTTTTGCAGTTTCCTTTGTAAAGGAGTTTCTGGGTATAGTATATATGACACAAACCTAAGTTCACTTTCAGCTCAAAACATGAATCAATAAAAATTGTTCCTTCCTTCCCAGAAATACAAGAAGTGTTGCTCATTCATAACTAGCTGCAAGAAACTAGCAAGGTTGTTTTTAATTTCAAAGTCAAATACTATTCAAGAAATCAAATCACACTTCAGAAATAAAAACATCTAGATATAAGAAAGAAACTGTAATTGTGGTTAGGAATTTTACAGTATTTCTTGGATTTCCCACTCACATGATATGTATACATAATACCAGTTGCCATTACCAAATTACCTACAGTGATCAGTATGTAATATAAAAAGCATCCATACCTTCCCACAAATTAGAAGTGGAAACTTTAGTTTTTAATTACTTGACTCAAACACAAGAAAAGAAAATAGATACCAGACTTTATTTTTCCAGCTACATATTAAATAGTATTAAATTCAACTGAGTATGTTTATATTCAGTTCTTGAGAGGACATTCAGGCCCCCCACTTTCATACATTTTTTCCCCCCATTCCAACCCCCAGACTAAAAATAAGCAAAAAAATGTGACTTCACTGGCTATCTGAGAGACTAAACAATGAATTTCATAATGGGGCTGCTCATTTAAAAACCCTGAAACAGAGCTGTACCATGGGGTAATCTCATAAAAGAAGACAAGCAACTGCTTTTAACACATGCTCTAATAATGTACTTTGCTGCAGTCCACATCTGTACTCCCTCTCCCCAATGCCATCTCTCTGGGGAGAGCTCTCAGCTACTTGCTCATGTTTTACTTCCTTTCCCAGAGCCCCCATCCCGAAGATCATGTGAGAACTACAGCTGCTACACTAGTGCCCTAAAGGCAATGAATATTTATTAGGCACACCCAACAAGTCCCACCCAATGGGTGCTGTTAGTATTTTAGATACCCTGTGTAAGGCAGTCAAAGAAATGGCCATTAAATGCATTTCCCTATCTAAGATTAAATGCCTTTTCAGCTTGACACTGAGGCAACTAGTAAGAAGAACACAGATAAAGATTAATGCAAGGTGAAGAGTCCTAACTGCTTTACCTATAATGACATTAGAAGAGTAGATTCTGACATGGTTATAATGATTTACTCTTAAGTTCAGTTCTTTATTTAGCAAGTCACAAGCATTAATTAAACTCATTGTGATAAAGTAGTCTTCTGCAAGGTGAATTTAAGTGGCCAATAGGCCACTGGACAGTCACCATTTTGTGGATGCAGAAACAAGTCAATCTATTTAGCTGCAAATGGAAAGGAATTATTAAATATAACCTGAAATAGTACACTGGTCAGAAAGGCAAGCTGAGATTGCTATAACTTTTTGATGAGCTATGTTGTACACTGGCATCATCAAATCTTGGAAAACTAAATAGATGGTAATTCTACAGTCACCCTTTTTAACTTCCTGGTGAAAAGCACAACTGGAGGCAGATTGGACAGTTAAGATATTTATGAGAAAGAAAATATTAAATGGGATTAAGATGCAATTGAAATGTTAGATTAAAATAATAATAATAATAATAATAAAAATCCACCCAAGACTGTTAAACATGATGTTGCCTTCATTTCAAGTCTTCTACTGGGAGGAAGTACTAAAGAAGTCTCTCTCGATATTCACAGCTAATAGCTACTGTTCAGCAGTATACCAAGTTCAGTGCCCTTCTGGTGCTACTTAGCATGCCTGTTCTCCTGGCCTGATTCTTAATGACAAGCCAATGAATTGCTTTCGAGAGAAAATGAATCTGTTTTCTCCATACTGGTGGTTAACAAACCTTACATCATTGCAGCAAAAGACCCACTCAAGAGAAATAGAGTTGAGAAACTTGCTTATCATCCCAAGAATGCTCAATATCTCAAAGACCAGAAGCAACAACACAAAGTTACACAGGAGCTAAATCAGAAAACAAAAGCACATGCACACTAGAACCATTTATTTCATCTGTTTGAAATCCTGAGGATACTAGAAGACAGAAAGAAGTAACAAATGACAGACAATTAATTCTCTCTCTAACTTCAGGAAAGGGCTGTCACTTACATTCAGCAATTAAACCTGGTTCTGTATCACCTATTCTAGCAGGAATGTGTAAGAAAATTAATAGCTGTATTTGCATCATAATGTATTGTGCTACCAGACTGGCAGAATTCCAAACAGACACTTAATAAAACATTTTATTAGCTGGGATTTGGAAATAAATAATACAGTAAAACTCTACAGCCTGCATGGTAATAAACTACCATTTAAAACCAGTCCAATGTAGACCTAATCTCTCCAATTTAGCCTGGAGGAGAATTAGAACTGAATGCCAGCAGATCTTTTGAACATATGTAGGTACTTATGAAAATTTAACAGAAGGGTTTCTCAGTGAAAGTTCATCTCTGTTTTTCCTGTTTATTTATTTATTTATTTATTTATTATTTTTTGATGATGATGAAATGATGAAAACTTGCAAAATGCAAAGTTTAGAGCGTGGAAAATGAGAGGAAAAAAACTCTCATCATTCCAGATAGAGAGTATGCTCCACATATTGGTGTTCACAAGCTTCAGAATACAAATTCCCTGGTGGGACTTCAGTTTATTAAGTTCTAAAGGTAGAAAAAGGGCAAGAAATAAGATTAACTGAAGCATGACAACATCACTACCACTAGCAATCATTCATCACTTGCTTGCTACCTTGTGGGCAGGAAGAGGTAACCAAGAGAAGAGGGATGCTATACTACAGAGGCAATATTTAATTACTTGTTTATTTATAATAGTCACCCTTTAGTTACACATTTTGCTGAATCATTCAAATTGTTGACTACTATGGCATTTTTGTGTGATTTTCACAATACGTTCCTTCAAAGCATCAGGTGATTTGGGGAGAATTTCTTTTCTTTTTGAGGCTGGTAAACAACCATTTTATAGACTAAGGAATACCTTTTTCATTACAAGGTAGCATATTATACAAATATACCCACAAACTATTGTAGAATTTTACATAGACATTTTCTAATTAGGAAGAAAAAAATATCTAAAAAGCAACAAACTTTTTGGATTAGATTACTTCTACGGTCTTAAAAGCAAATATGTATATGCGTATATATATAGATAGATATACCTTATACCCTGTAATCTGAAATTAATCCAGTTTACATCTAGATTCCCACACTCCACACAGGTGAAGATTTCATAAGGCCAGCTCCCAGCTGAGGACCACAAAGTGCTTAGAATAAGAAACGTTGAAAGACATAAGCTGCTGGCTTGGGACAGAGAAGAGAAAGATGCTGCGGGGAGTATGGAAGCAGCACAACAGTGTTAACTCTGCAGATGAGCAGTGCCGTTTGTCAGCTTATTTCCACATCAAATTTCATTGCATCAAAGAAAAAGGTTTTATAGCCAGCTGAGTAGCAAATAAGAACTAGGATACAAAACATTCTGTACTTTTAAGTTGCAGTTCTACTTTGAGCAGAGGAGAATAAGGATTTTCCTCCTTCTCAATCAAAAAATTTAACACACTGAAATTCATTATCAAATCATTTTGACCTTTACCATTGGCATCTAATCTGAAATAAATAGCTCAAAGGACAGATAGTGGAAACATGCTGAAGTTCATGAACTTCAGTACGTATCCACCAAATTTCCCTCCTAGCTAGCTTTTTAATCGAAGACGTAATACTAAGTTTCTAAGGTAAGTGTCCTCAGATCAAGAATTATACCACATGGATGGGTTGCACTTCCCTCCTCCTCTCATTAATCCCATGTCTGTTGATTTTGTTTTTCAATGAACATGAGAGTACCCCCCAAATTCCATTTTTTCTTTAAAATCCAATCTCTTAAACTGCACTTCTTGTTCTAACATTTGCATGGTGCTATGATGTGCTCTATTCAGCCTCTGGAACAGTGAGTCCTGCCTAGCAAAAGCACAGTACAGCCATTCAGAGGAGAGAGGGTTTTCTGATGACAGAAGTGCTGGATTCTGTTTGAAATGGTATCTGAAAGCAGACATAGCAGGTGTTTGGCAGATGAAGGCAAGAAGAAACTTCCTCCAGTATGAAGTGGAACATGATTAAGAAGAAAAAGTTAAGGAGAGTAAGAAACAACAGGGGGAAAAAATCTGAATGGTAGGCTGGTTGATATAGTTACACACATGAAATACAAAGCCAAACCTCTCAGCTCGCAGGAAAAATACCAAATTTGACTAACTGATATGGCAGTCCTTACATGCTGGACCACATAAAGAAAGAGGCCCATGAAGGGAATACCAACTGGTGCTGTACATCACAACCCTTGTAATAGGTTCCTTAAGATGTGGAACTCCTTCAGTACACAGGCTGCTGCAAGGAGAAGCACAGACCTCCAGGTGTCTGACAAATTCAGTCAGATCACTTCAAAGTGGTTGCATCTGGTTCCTGGTAAGCTGGAGCTTCTCAGGACATCAACCTTAAAAGACCCACAAGTAGTATTATAGATGTTCTCTACTACTTGTTTATTTATTTCCTTTCCCAAGTATCTAGGCATGCAATGAGAGAAAACTGCTTTAGGTTGTGCTATATTGCAGTTTGTGTATCAAGGAAAGCCACACTGCTTGCAGAGCACCAGAAACAAATTTCTGTCTTTCAAGAAAGCAAACGAGGTGGAGAAGTCCTCTCATCCCTGCTTGGCTCCACTGTGGGTACAAGCCTATTATGAGTAAACTCCTCAGTATTCATTCTTCACTTTGCAAAGACAGCACAAGAGAAACAGAAACAAGTGCAAGAATATGAAGTGCATGTGGGTGAACAGAGTAGAAATAACAAATGGAGCAATACCTGCTCAAATAGAGCTAGAGGGCCTATTAATATTAATGTACTGCATATAGTCTTTAGTTTGCAATTGGAAAGACTCCCTAGGTAAGTGGGAACTTAAACAAGCTAAGCTTCCTAACTGTAGTTAATGCAGTTTTATCATCTTTTTTAAGAAAGTGGGAGTCCCCAGATAAATGAGAATATCTGATTGTTCTTTGGAAGCTTTTTTCAAACACCTACACAAGTTACATTAACATATTTCTTTGGTAAATCTCCAGGGCAAACCTAACCACCTACAGAAATTTAATAAGGATTGTACTTTACTTAAAAGTGAGGAATAGCAGAGACTCCACATACCTCCCCAACAAGCTTCACTATGCTGTCATGTAACACCACAGAGGTAAGAGCACAGAGGTTTCAAGAAAGAACTAGTACAACTGTTGACCCACATGTAAACTCCTCAATACCACACATGGCATGTCATAAGAGATTTAAACTGCTTCAGACCATCAGATATCTCACTGTACTTTGATGAAAGAGCATTAACTCAGTTAATGTACTGGCTAAACTCCAGCTCTTATAATTATATTCTGAATACTTAAATCTCTATTGTCATTTTTACTGTCTGTAGTATGTTATATTCATCTATTTAATTATCATCACACTATCTGAGCACCTTCGAATGCCCTTAAATTTGTCCTGTGAAGACACAGGTCCTCCTAGGAGGCATGGGTTATTGTCTCGCACACTGAATTGGGATTTGGAAGAGCTATGCCAAGATATGCCACTGTCAGACTTACTGTCTGCATTTAAAATGTGTGTGAAAGCTCTGAAGATTATTCTCTGCTATGAGACACTGTAATTACTAGATTAGATTGGTTTGGGACATACATGGTCCTAAGTCTCTAAATCAGTTTGTAAATAAAGCTATGTTCTTCATGAAGAGACAAAGATGAAAACATGAAAAGTTCTTTATTTAGTGTCAGCTTCAGTCATATAGCTGAATAGCTACAGTCACTAGATAGTAGAGGGCTCATTACCCCCTGCACATCGTTTTTATTTCTAAGGGCATATAAGTGATCTCAAATTTGTTCACCGTATGTTAACCCTAAGGGAATGAAGGTCAGAAGCAGCATCCCTGTGATCACAGGGTGCCACACTGGAGTTCATACAGAAATATTTTTTTTTGCTTCCACATCACATTTGCTCTGTCTCTGCATCCTTCCTTTCACTGTGTACTCCAGACCAACTGGCACAGGTCATCACTAATTCAGAGATCAGGATTTGTTTTCTTTAGCTAATCTGCTGCACGCAACAGAAAAGTGCTTGCTTCTAGTTCCTGCCTTAGGTTTCAATTAGCTTTGATTTTGTTTTGTTTCTGCCCAAAGAAACAGACAATGAAATAGCATATAATAAATGACATTCAATCATTATAGTACGACTTTCTCATTTGATGCAGTTTTGAGGTCCTCAGTGTAAGATGCCAAGTTCATAGTGATCCCTGGTCCTATCAGATATCCAGAACTGTTTAAAACACCACAGATAAACACACCTTTAGACATTTCTTGCATTGCAAAAATTAAGTGGGGCCATCAGAGTTAGTGATGAAGCGTTAATGGAGTTTTAATTAAAAAATGGACTGGAACTACCATATCTGAAAAGCAGAAAATGCAGAAACCCAGGAATAAAGTCATCCAACATAACTAGCAGAGGAGGAGAGCTTCTAAGTCCCATTTGTTAAGAGTTGTACCCCGAAGCACAAAGATTTATCTATTTCTTGAAGATACTCTTTCAAAAATATTTATATAGATAACAATATTCACAGTTGCGTAAAACTGTATCTGTAAGGATATTACTACAATGAGTTTTACAGTTTAATTATACACTGGGTTAAAGTAGTTCCTTTTAAATGTAATGCCTGTCAGTTTTCATGAATGTTCCCATATTCTTGTGTTATGCAAAGATGCCAAGAGAAATCTTTTTGACCCTTTTCACCACAAATCTTTAGCTGTGGAAGAAAAAGAGCCCATCCTGGGAGGAGCAACCCCAGGCACCAGTACATGCTGAGGGCCACTGAGTTTGGAAAGCAGTTATGTAGAAAAGGTCCTGGGGGTCCTGGTAGACCCAAGTTTAACATGAGTCAGCAACGTGCCCTCACTGCTAACAGTAGGCTAATAGTATCCTGGGCTGTGTTAGACAAAGTGTTGCCAGCAGGTCAAGGGGGGTGATCCTTCCCATGTTGAACACTGGTGTGGCCACATGTGGAGTACCAGACCCAGTTCTGTGCTCCCCAGTACAAGAGGACTGGACTTACTGGAGAGAGTCCAGCAAAGGGCCACAAAGACGACGAAAGGACTGGAGCACCTCTCCTTTGGGGAGATGCTGAGAGAGCTGGGACATTCAGGCTGGAGAAGAGAAGGCTTGAGGGGGACCTCGTCAATGTCTGTAAATAACTGAAGGAAGGCTGTAAAGAGGATGGAGCCAGGCTCTTTTAAGCGGAGCCCAGTGACAGGACAAGAGCAATTTCTAGATAGATTCAGTTTTTTAAAAAAACATATCTATAACTAGAAACAGTGATTGCTGTGCAGCAGACTGGCTAAGAACAATTTCATTTCTATCATCATCTCTACTTCTAATGACAGTTAAAGATTTTAGGGGGCAGAAGGAGAAAAGGGGGGGGGGGGTAAGAAAGTGTTATTTTTCCCTGATTTGTTCCTAGCTCACTGCACAGTAATGCAGTCTGAGAACTCTAAAAGCAGAATCATGACAAAAGAATCTTGTGATAATACCACACAGGAAAAGCTCTTGCGTTCAGCCCAAGCACAAAGTCTAATTGTCCAGCTTTGAAGTAAAATACCCCTTTTATTCACTTCTCAGGCTCTCTTTCCCTTCTGAAAAGGACACAAAGGGTTCAGAAGCTCTAAGGAATTAATGTTCAAATGCACCTCAGGAACTTTCTATCACATGCAAGTAATTCAGCACTTTTTTCTTGTTTCCTAGTCTATTCTTAATTATGCAAGGAATATGCCTTGGGATTAATACTCTGTAACACCACCTTATCTAAAACATATGCAGTCATTCACCAGTTACTTAACTAAAACTTCAAAGTGCTATATAAATTGACTCTGACAAAGAAAGTGTCATAGAGCCTCCAAGGACTGAAAAGCAGTCAACTAATACTGTGTATGTTTCAGGGAGAAAAATAGACCAGGAAATATGGGACAATAGCCTGAGCTTCTCTTCAACCTCAAATCATGTCAATGCAGAATAAGATTGGTTTGGAGTCTAAAATCAGTCTCAAATCTCTCTTTAGGCAACCCTGACCAAGGAGCTTTCCATCTAGAAGTGTAATATTTATTTAACATGGTGTTGTGTCAGTACTAAGGCTTTCTTTCTTTCTTTCTTTCACAACTATTGCAGTCGTACAAGATGGGGACAACAGACAAATATAGAATAGGACTTGCTTCTAGTAAACTCAAGTTTCCTTTAGCTATCATATGCAGACAGACTCAGGTTGAGACATCCAAAATACCCATTGTACAACATGAGGATCTATATCGGGTATCCGCCCGCTGTATAACAAATGTACTGATTTGTAATGTAGTATGGAAGTAATACAAAAACAAAAAAATAAATAAATAATACTGATCATGAAGATAATTATTCCATTTTCTACTGAGATAACTTCAAGAGAATAATAATAAATAATCTGCAATTAATTGTTTGCAGAGGAAAAACAAAGTGAATAATGTAAAAAGCATTCTTACTTTTTTAATCAGTAAAACTGACCTTTTGAGAGTGACAGCTTTTTAAAATTCTCATGTTTTACATGCCTTTTGAGCCATCCAGCTGGCAGTCAGAGCAACTGAACTGTCATTCCCTTTGTCTCCACAAGAGAGGAATATAGCCTGATTTTCCTACAGTAATGTGGACAGATGAAACAAGACATAAAACTTTTTACCTGGAACAGAGCCTGGGAAGACCCCAGGGACAGCTTTTATGTCATTTCAGCTCAGTTTCTGAACAGGAGCAATTGGCCAATGCATAGCACTGGACAGCTCTTTGCTGCTTGTCAGAGAACCTGACACGCTAGGGCGGATGAGAAGGTTCAGCTACAATGCTTTTATTGAACCTAAGCCAAGATTTCTGAACTACATGATGGTTTATCCAGTCAGAACAGTAGCTGACGCATCTCTAGCAGGTCAGCTCAAGAGTTATAGCTATACAGTGTTACAGAAAAAAATCCATGTTCATCCACTTGCTCCTCCGGCATCAGTGTCATGGTCCCACACAGGTACCTGGGAAAGGTTACCCACTCCCTTAGAAACCCCTGAAGTAGGTTACAGTTCCTCACATGTTCATTCCTTAAGACTACATTTTTATGTGTTCTGTGAAGAAACATTCACTCGGGCAATAGCAAACTGTTATTAAAGAAATACAACACAAAACACTTTCTAGACAGAAGGGCTGCCTCAGTTTTTCTTTGTTGCACTGGTTCTTCAGCAAATAGAAGTGAACTTCTGAGTTAATTTGCTTCCTTCCCTCTTTTTTCTCTTCCAACGAATGTGGTTTATAGTTTGCAGATGCTGCGTAGTGAAGTTCCAGAGAGGTGGTGAGCATCATTGTCTTTTCTCCCCCTCCCCCCCCCCCCCCCGAGATCATAATTCCAGACAGATCTCTAAAAAAGATGAATTCTCATCACCTTCAGCTACAGAGCCTTTGCAATGCCATTTACAGAAATAATGAATCTCTGTCTAAACCGTTTATTTCTGTTCTGTAGGTGCTAGTGTAAAGGTCACCATAGAAATGCAGGTGTCGAGGTAATTCTCTTTGCAGTTTGGGTGAAAATCTTTACTGTGACAGAGCTTAGCTTTCAACTCTGTCATCAACACACCTGGAAGGTATTTTCTTATGAATAGAGGAGGAGATCCTGTTTCTTAGAACAAGCATGTCTCTGCTGGCATGGATACAAAAGTTCTGTGTTGTTGAACCATCTGCACTGAGCCTCTCAAGTGATTTAAATGCAGCAAGACTATAGTCCTACAGTGAGAGTGTGCTACCTCAACACCTGAACAGCTTGAACACACATCCCCCTTGCACCGCTGTACTAAGTAGCACCCTGTTCAGAGTATCACCCTGTTCAGTCCTGTCCTCAAGTCCACCACAAGTCAGCAGCCAAAACTTTTTTTTTTTCTTTTCTTTTTTTCCATAAGACATGTGGATCACAGGTCTCTGCACAAAGCAGCTTCCACCACTCACCTCCTTTTGTGGCTGTCTCACAGGAGAGTGCCTTAATATTTTTTCCTGCTCATATCTTTTTGCCCTTACAGAAGAGTTCTCCAGCTTCAGACACAGGAAGACACAGCTTTCTGCAAGAACCTCACCACTAGTGGCAGTGTCTAATTTTGAGTATTAAGAAACGTAAAGAAAACTCTGTAGTAAATACCTTGTAACACTAAACAGCATATATTTTCATGTTCATCCCCTAAACCAGTATGTCTTTGCCCATAACATTACGGGTTCTTACAGCAAGGGTATTCTCTAGTCATTAATCCCACTTTCCCTACTGGAAGATTCTCACAAACAAAGAAGTATCTCCAGATTTCCTTTTATGGAGGAACAAGAGGGTGGAAATTATATCCTCCTTTACATCAAATTCTGCCATCTTACTGGCTACAGATAGCCTGGTTTGAAAGGCAGCATTGGGAACAATTACTGGTACTTGTTGTTGTGAAATCGAATATTTTGGACTGATGATTCAAGCACAGAGAATACCAACATCACATGAGCGGTGAATCATGACTCGGTGTACTCAGAATTCAGTTGTCTCAATGTACAGTGTATCGTGCATTTTCACCTCAATATCAAGGATTTCCACAAATTTCAGGATAGCTCTGGCTCAAAATGCCTTACCCAGAATATTCACAGACACTAAAGATGCAGTCTGTATAAGAATGGAATTTTCTCTTATTCATTTTATTTCCTTTTTGCCTATTTTATCTCCTCTGCCAGCCCACATCCTTTTTTCCATGTTCTTCTGTCCATTTCAGTCTCATCTGCATCTTTGATCCCCTGGTGCAATTCATTTTGAGAATGGTGTTTAATTTCCACATCAGTGGCTAAACAACACTGATTTTAGTTGTATATGATGCATAGTTCATTTACATCTCAGTTTTCTAATCAATCAACAAATGACAAGAGAACAGTCAAAGGCAAAAACTAAATTACTTTAATCTAGATGCAATCTAGGTTCTCGAGTAGATAGATTCATAGGCTAACTAGTTATAAGCTACTTGTGCTAACAAAATATCAAAGTCTCATAAGGCATAGTCAAAATTCAAAGCAAAAGGTATCAAGAAAACTCAAAATATATGTAAATAAATGAAGAGGACAACACTATAGTGTTGTTATTATATATATATATATAAACTAGATTATCTGCCTAATTAGTAAATCAAAAGAGTTATTTTTGTCAGAAGAAAAAAAAAAAGAAACAGTTTGCAAAAAGTAAGATGTCTCTATATTGCATGCTAATACAGATAAATTTGAATTAGGTGATATTACAAGAAGAGCCTTTCAGCACTGATTTAATTTTTGAACACACACATTTTATTTGCATATTTACTGTCACTGTAAGCTTTCCTTGAATATTGGAAATGCAAATCTGTAATACGGAGGTAGCAGAATAAAAGACATAGACACATTTCTAACTTTTATTGGCATAGGCATGGCCATCATAAAACCCCAAATCTTGTCACAGAATAACTGCTATCGGACGTTAGGTGATTGGAGCACAACAGTTATCACCTCTGTGTCAGGAATCAGCTTTTGTCATTGTCCATAGAAGCTCCTTCATCACAGACAGTTTCCTCCAGCAGAGAAACTCCACTCCTTTAGCATCCTGATTAGAAATAATGAGAATTGCTTCCCAGTAAGATGCAGCAGTAATCTCTGCCTAAGCCAGCTCTTGCTATCTGAACACCTGCCTGTTTAGGGTCCTCGATGCCCAGGAAATTTTCAGACTGACACCCTGTTGTAGGTGCCCTGTATGTGAAAGCCAAGAATGTCATTTCTCTCACCAAGATAACAAGAAGTGCAACTGTTTCCACAGCTTGTGTTTCCCACAAACTTAAATGAAGTAGTTTACAGGATATTTTCTTAAGGATGTATTTGAGTCAGGATGATTCATTTATATTAATGATGCTGACTGTGATAATTTCAAGTGTTCTAAACAATTGATTAACTATTTCCTGACAGAATATCTATTATGTTTCATAGGTAATTTCCAAAGACAGTCTATATTTCTCTAAAATAGGAACATGCAATGCTGCTGTAAACAGAAAAGAAATATACATGCACACTATCTGGAAATTAGAAATAAGAACTCGTGCACAGGTCCCATATTGCTTTACAGACTTCACCACACCTTTTAACCTTCTTTTGCAGGTAGGATTAACAGCTTCACTTTTAACAAGCAAAGAGTCTAGCTTAACAGGCAGCTCTAAGATACTGGAATATCACATTAGCTACTACAAAGAGAAAGACCGAGGAATCTTTTAAAACCTTGGGAACAAAGTTCATATCATCAAAACTAGGACTGTATTAAATGGGTAAATTTACAGAGACAATCTTAATCACTGAAGGCAAAGAGTGTTCCTAGGAGGACTTAAAAATACTTTAATTGGATCCTTCCCAGTAATATCTGCTGAGGCGAAAATCAGAGCTGGTTGGACATGCCCACTGAGGGGAAGGTCTGAATCATTACAGCTATAAAAAGAAGAAAACATGTAAGAAAAAAAAAAAAAAAGGTAAAAAAAAGTATGAGGAACAAAGAAAAAGAGCAATGAACATAACTGCAGCTAGATGTGGTAGATGTGGCAGGAGAAAGCCAGTTCAGGAAAAATTCTCTGAAATTTCAAACTCTGCACTGAAGGCAAGCAGAGCTACTGACAGCAGAGTCACAGCCCTGAAGCCTGCAGCTTGGAGGCAGCTCACCTGCTGGCTGGTTGGAAGAGGACTCTGGATTTAGGGCCCTAAGCAAGGACCAGAAGGAGCAGAAGACACTTTCCTGCCAGGGAGGCAGATGTGCTGCAAGAAACCTGTCTGGGACTCACTGAACTGCTGAAACTGGGATTAAATTGTTTTACGGAAATGATTCAAACAACTACTATCCACGCTTTTTGCCACTATCTCTAGCCATGCTTCATCTACAGAACTAAGAAAGAAAAAATAATATTAATTAGACTTACAAGTTTCCAACAGGAAAACTAATGAATCTGAGGACTACAATATCCCAGTCACACATGGGTAATAGAGGGACATATCCACAACTCTTAGGTTTGCTACTGTTCCACCATAGCCCATACAGAAACCTACATCTATAGCTCATGTAAGAGAAATTACTCAACAAGGTTACAGAAATCTCTTCCATGGGAGCAATCATGGATGTCTCTGGCTTTCTGCCTGCCTCCATTTGTCTCCTCATTCTCCTAATCCCTCTCACTTGCTGTGTGCTGAAACCTGAGAGATGGATTCACTGTGGTGGTGAGCTGCAAAGGATGATGAAGCACTATCAGGTGTTAACCAGAGCAGTCAGCAAGGACAGATCTTTTTCTTCAGCATAAGTCTCATAGCATTTAATTGTCTTCCTATCTCTTCCTCTATAAGCAACGGAAAAATACACAATGCGGGAGCCATTACGTACTTTAGAGTTAATAGATTTTAAAAACATAGAGAAAGTAGAAAAAGTAAGTAAGTAGAAAACACTCATATAATAGGTTAATACTGAGCAAGCCAAGGTAGTACACAACAGATAGAGTATTATAAAAGAGAGGAATAGATAGAATAAAACAGAAGTTTACATACTGAGGCTCATGCATTGTTTACAGTTCTGGTTTTGTTCTGCAACCTAGGAAAGGAGCGACATCAGATTTCCACATACAAACTCCATAGACTGAAGCCACGTGCATTTTTATGAGGATAAATGAAATATTTATTTCAGTTTCTAGTTTTCTGAAGATGTACATTAACTTTGTGGGATTTTACAGTTTACATTATCTTGAAAAATATTCTCTTAAGGACTTCTTAATGCTTCTCAGTTTCCTAAATAGACCATTCCTGAAGCCTCAACCCTCTGGTTTATGCTTACTCTTTGAGGGAAAGGGATAGTTGAGTCAGAAACATATCTTGTAGTCAGATACCCAGATCAAATACATACTATATTCACAGTCAGCAGAGGACTATAAGACTATTTTTAGAGAAAAAGTTTCCAGCCAGGTATAATATCCAAGGTTCAGTACACAACACTGTGAGATTTTATCCATTAGCTGGACAAGTAAACTGCCCCTTTCTGTCCACAGTTGGCAATTAACTCCTATTTTCCCCTCGTCATATATCAGAACCACAGTGGTAGTTAGGAACTAAGGAAGACAGACAGCAGACAGCTCAGTAGGGACAGCCGAACTCCAAAACACAAGCGATTTCCATGCATGAGAGCAGCAATTGAGGGCATTGCTACAGTTTCCATGGCAGCTGCAACAACCACTGGACCAGAGCAACCAAGGAAGCTGGGGAGAAAAGAGATGCAGCTCCAGAAGAACAAGTGTATGCCACAAGACTGCTTCTCAAGGGTAGCCTGGAGAGGGGAATGACATTTGGCAATGCTTGGCTTCAGCTCAAACAGGAGCACGCAGGGGTGCACCAAAGAGGCATCAGCCCTGATCCATCATTATGGAGTTACCCTCCTTTCTTAACGCAGAGGAGACTTTGTTCAAGACCCATTTCTTTTCTTCCACCACCAGTTTCAGACACTCCAGTTCCCACCTGCCAGCCTCATAGTTGTGAGCCAGGTGGTCAAGCGCTCTGCGGGGTCTGTGGCTTGGCCCCTGGCTGTGAGCAGCCCCATGCCCTGGGCTCACCTGGCATGACCAGTGCATCTGTTGGTCCAGAAACCCTGGCACAGAGATTAGCAACCTGCCACTTTAGCCTTCTGTAGGAGTCTCTTTGCTTATTGTTTGGCTGCTTGTGGAAAGCAGAGAGACAACCTGCAGGCACAAGGTGTTCTTTTCCCTTTTGGTAAATGAAATAGTGTTTGAAAACAACACGGAGTTTGTGATTTGGTAACAGTATGAGATACCCTCTTCTTTGCCTGTGGTAGGTATCACAACTTGCTGGTGTTACTCTCAGAATTAGGAAGGTAGTCCCCAAACTCAGTGAATACAAACAGTTCATTCAATAAAATATTTTAAGTTGAATTATAAGAGTTATAAGAAGACTAAGAACAAAATGTCACCTTAATTTTATTTAAAATTAAGTTGTCTTGAGTTAAAAAAAATAGTCTATGTCATCACCAAGAAAATAATTTTGTGCCTTATTTGAAACCAGAATGCACTGAATCAGGAGCTGAGATGACAAAACCAAATGAACATACAGACAAATGGAAAGGCACAAAGACATACGTTAAGAAAGATAAGAGATGAGATTCATGTCATCATCCTTTATGCTTAAAATAAAATTTGGATGAAATTATCATGTGTAAGTGAAAACAAACAAACAAAAACAAACAAACAAACAAACAAAAACAAACAAAAAACAACACACCACTCTACCCAGATCATTTGAAGTCACCTTATCCCTGACCCATTAAAGTTCATGAGGCACTTACCTGCCAGCCTGAGATTTGTTTGGGCAGCCTAACTTCAGTGTCTGAGCACGTGCAAATGCACCTAGTTGTAAGGAATTAGCTGATGCATGCCTGATAAGCAAGGGCAGTCTTGCACAAAGTACTGGCAGCCACTCATTCATGAAATGGTTCTCCTGCTTTCATTAAAGCAGTCATACGCAGGATGGGAGTGTTCTGTTCAAGTCCTGTCTTTCCTTCAGGAGTTCTAAACTCTCTATTATTTCCAGTCATTGTCTGTTCTCTCTTTGTTTTGCCTCCAGAATCTCAGCTGCTCTGCAGAGAAGAAGCAAAATGGCACTGCACAAGACAAAGAGGAGGAAAGAGGCGATCTGCCTTTCTACCAAGCAATATTTATGAGAAAGACAGACAGACATTCAGTTCCTAGGTGACAGAATTTGAAATGTTTCAGTGACAAGTATCTAATGTTTAGGAGTACAGTGCAAAGCTGCTCTTCAATGCTTCTCTAGATCACCTGAAGTACCAAGCTGGAGAAAATATACGAAGGAGCATATGCTTTCTCCTGGATGCTATCTATCCATAAGATATGAAATGTCACCAGCTTTGAACAGTTCCCCAGTCAGACTGATACTGCAACCAAAATCTAGGAAAATACATAGCAACCCAGCAGATTGAAATAAAGTTCTAATTTGACTATTCTGATTATCCGTGCTTCAACAATGAAGGAATGGAAGGTAAACTTCTCAGTAAAGTTTTCAAAAATTCAGCAGTCTGAATTTGCCTACATAACTTCTTGACAGATAGTTATGGAATTTTTCCTGAGTAGGATCAGAGGATGATGGACTAAAAGTTTGAAAGTACATATTTACTTATCTACACTCAAACATTCTTGTTACTCTACATGAATATTTATGCTTGAGTTACATTTGAAATGAATTCTTGCCTGAAACTCCTTGTCACAAAGCTGTAATGGGGTACCAGCTTGTCTCCTTCAAATTCTTGCATGTATATATATACTTAGTGACACTAAGTGATTCTTTTCTCCATAGCATACTATGTATGTAAGTACTGTATACACAATTTACATCTATATGTATATGCCTATGGAATTGTGTAGCTTTCTCTGAAAAGACACAAACTGCTACAAACTTGCATCTTGTGCAGCAAATACAGCACTAGAACTGTGATTTCTCAGTTGTAAATAGGCCTATGAATAGGCCTATTGATTATTGCTGTGTTTGATTTTTTCTTTTTTGTTTTTGATTATTTAATCGCGTGCATTTACTTTATCGCTTAATAAAAAATCTTTACATGGTGCAGTGTAGAGGTTTTGGCTTTTTTTAGTATTCCATAAGGAAAATTAGCAAATTAGGTTTTCACATATAGTAGGCAGTTTTATGACCTTTTATTCACTTTTAATATAATCACATATATACATAAAAACATACAAACAAAACTTGCAGCAGTTTCAATTTTAGTTGAAAAGTTAAACACTTAGAAGGCAAGATGAAGTAGGATTAGGGCTGTTTATACAAACCCAGTTTTAACTTGAATTGCAACCTTTAGTAACATGCCCACACATTATTACTTTTTCTTACAGCATTCTTGACATACTTAGGGCTGATGATTGATAGAGTTCACTTGATGAACACATATTTCACAGCCAATTTTCCCTTGTTCAGTATTTCTAGCTTCTTTGCAATGGAGATGACAAAGCTGGGAAAAGTATGGTGTTTGGAGACAGACTCTGCAGTAGAGTATTTGGCAAGAATATAAAGCTAGACTGATAGATAGACTTTTGATAGACATGTCCATCAAAATTAAGAAAACAAAACAAACCAAAACAAAACAAAAGAAAAAAATCACACCAGAAAACACATTTTTCTGAAAAAACATTGGCCAATGATTGCTACAGTATTACTAGGGATGCCAAAATAAAATGCATAATGCTATAATGCCATGCATAGCATGTGTGACTAGATTGATTAATCAGCATAAGGGAATTTCTCTGTTCTGGGAGGAAATTTGTTTAAAAGCACCAAGTAATTTCAGGATACTTTTTACAGAAGATTTTAATGAAAAAGAAACTGGTGGATCATTTAGAGAATAAGAAATCTGTAAAAAGACATGTTTTTTATTGGCTGCAGTGATATGGACTCTCTTCAAACTTTTCTGAAATGGAAATAAATGGCAGAAAGGAAAAAATGAGCTTTGCAGCATTCTTTTTCTTCTTTCTATATGCTTTTATCTCCTTGCTAATTACATTAACAATTCACTTCAGTCATGAATCTGATGCTGACCACATTTCTAGAATATTACATTCACATCAAATGAATGCTACCCTTCAGACAGTAACTCAGACAATAACTTTTCAATTCACCTTACGAAGTTCAATAGCTTATAGCAGGATTTCAATTCCTAAGATTAACAC